>NW_027040758.1:1877500-2477500 GCF_037179485.1 Ochlerotatus camptorhynchus
GCCAGCACCGAAAAACTGGCAAACGACAATTTTGGCACTGGGTTGTGTTCGTACCCTCTTTTAGGGCATGTATGGGTCACTGATCGCGAAATTGGAAAGATTAAAAAAAAGCGACTGTGTACACGAGAAAGTGTTTTAGCTGCTTGAAACTACACGCTGAAAGTCAACTACCCAGATTTGAGGTAACAAACAATTTATTAAAATGTATGTCCACCTCCCAAGAACTACTTTTGATTTCCAAATTTACCCATGCTTGGGTTAACTATATCATAACATTTAAGTTTACGATTATAAGCAAATTGTGGTTTAATTGTTTGAATATTTTATTCAAACATTAATGAAGTTGACCTCCCGCATAAACGCGAACCATAAATTGACCTTACCTAAAATGGTTAAAAATTGTTTATAATCCCTGCTGAACTTCAACTGAAATGGTTATGGAACTTTACATGAACGTTTAATGATAAAGTTTCAACCTTATGTATTATGGTTTTTTGGAACTGGACCTTACAAATAATGGGTTGTTAAGAACCATTACCGTTCCAAATTCTTGTTTTCTCCATACATTTTCGGAAAGAGAACTATATTAGAACCTTTTAACTTATGGTTTGAGAACTTTAATGGTAATGGTTATGGTAGTCAGTAAGGTCCACGAATGGTTTTGTAACATCGATCAACTTTATGTGGAATATATCGCGAATTGGTTGCCTGTAATTTACTGATTACCAATTCACGATATATTCCACGTAAAGTTGAGCGATAATACAAAACCATTAATGGACCTTACTGACTACCATAACCATTACCATTAATGTTCTCAAACCATAAGTAAAAACGTTCTTATATAGTTCTCTTTCTGAAAATGTATGGAGAAAACAAGAATTTGGAATGGTAATGGTTCTTAACAACCCATTATTTGTAAGGTCCATTTCCAAAAAACCATAATACATAAGGTTGAAACTTTATCATTAAACGTTCATGTAAAGTTCCATAACCATTTCAGTTAAAGTTTAGCAGGGATTATAAACAATTTTTAACCATTTTAGGTAAGGTCAATTTATGGTTCGCGTTTATGCGGGCTACCTTTACCCATATTCTGGTTTGGGTGTTTCTTGGCAAACAATATCTAGATTTGGATTAACTGATCTTAGCGTGATGATTCAATGGATTACTTTAATTGGGGTACAAATTGCTCTGATTCGGCTCTGGTCTGGTCAATTGATCATGACCTGATAAATGAATCGAGCCAACTAATCATTTTTCAAAGGCTCATTAAAACCTAAATAAAGCATTAATTCATGATGACTGTTGAAAAAATCATCCCTCTTCAACAACAAAGCTTTCTGGATTTGATCGATTCCTCTCATCGAAACTTTCCGCCATCGAGCATCGTTGAAAGCTTCTCTCCGCGGCGGCATCCAGCGATGCCACAAATACCGATTTTTGCACACGAAAAAAGTTGGGAAAAGTTGATACTGTTTCTTAGTTCAAAAATAGTTAATTCTCGCGTCACTTTTCAAATAGACCAATCTACATTGATCGATTGTCTTCATCGACTTTCTATTTTGTAAATAACTCGTCAACGGAAATATCTTAACACAGCCGTTGTGATCCAAAGAGAAAGTCGACGCAGAGAATCGATCAATGTAGATAGTACCTATTGAAAAGTGACGCAAGAATGGGGGCTAAAAAAGTTGTTCCAGCGCCTTACGGTATCAACATAAACAAGGTGGTCTCAACTTTTTTCGTACACAAAAATCGGTATTTGTGGCATCGCTGGTTGGCGACGACGAATCGGGAAGGGGATTTCCCCTTCGTTCAAAGCAAACGCTGATCACCGAAAACCGGTGACCGGTGGTGGCGCGCGCCGCTTTGCATATGTAATCGTGACGACCCTCGCGTGTGAAATGCCAAAATATACAAGCCATCCGGTCTTGTTTTGGTTGGGACCGTACTTCCACGAAAATAGTCCCAAATTAGCATGATCATCCTCAGTCGGGTTCGATCGATCGTTCGATCGGGTTGTTTGGCAAAATTCGCTAGCGATCATCCGTGAGTGCGGAACGAAAAAAAAAAAAACTATGGTGCTTCAGGATCTTGGAACGAACTTTCGCAAACGGTTGGCACAGCGTGTCGCTGCGGTCAGTGTGCGCGATCTGCAGGCCACGGTGAAGCGAAGAATCAGCATCTTAAGCTGGATCGGGACGTACGATCGGGAGGATTGGGTGTCGGATTTAATCGCCGGAATCACACTCGGATTGACCATCATACCGCAGAGCTTGGCGTACGCACCGCTGGCAGGACTTCCCTCGCACTATGGACTCTACGCGGCTTATATGGGTGAATAACAGAGTTATGTTGTTGTTTGTGTCAGGTGCCTTACCCGGATAGTGAAAATATTTACGTAAAACTAGGATGTTCGGTTGTTGAATTGCAATGTTTTTTGTCCAGGAGTGATAATTACCGCAAGAAGGCCGCAAACATGCAATTCCCTTCTCGGGTGGAACATCTGATAGGGAACCCTCCAATTCGTATGATTGCCTAAAAATATGAACCTGGGCAAAAAATGGTAAAGATTGATTAAGGTTTAGAGGTCGTGCAAATGATTTGCAGTTTGTATGGGAATTACTATGGACAAATTTATAAAAAATCACTCTAACTTTGCTTCTGTCCAAATTATGAAAATTTATGTCGTTCGCAATGACCAAAAAGTATTCAAGCTGTTCCGATCAGTTTTACAGCATATCAAGAAAAATAGAAATGAGAAAAAAAAAATACGAAATAGGATAAATTGACAGATGAATACGTGCAAAACAAAAACGTCAATTTCATTCAAACAACAATTGGCTTGTAGATCATTGTCATGACAACCACATAGTAATTTTGATCAACGTATGGACAACTTGAACCAAAGTTAGAGCAATGTAAAGCCGACACGGTAAAAAAAAAGTACCCAAAAGTAAGTTCTTTTTACTCATCTCAGCACTATAGTGCAGGAACCCAAAAGTAGATAAACCGGGTCAAAGTACAGGGGTTGTGAGAAATATAGGGTACTAGCAAAATTTTGTCCAACTTTGGATTGTTGTAACTTCGTTGAATATTGTTCGATTTTCAATCTTCAAGAACCATTCGACTAGAAAACTAATCAAATTTTATGGTGGAGCAATGGAAGTGACCATGGTTACCGGATACCGGAGATATTCTGGGTTTCCTGAGGGCATGTCTAAATTTCTAAATTTGTGATGAGTTTTTCTCAGAGTGTCCGTTACTAATCTGTGTTTTTTGTTCATACGCCAAAAATAGAACCATTTCCAAAGCAAATGACGCAACAAGAACTAAAATCGGCTTAGAATCAACCAAGATATGGCCATTTCCCTGGAATCGGTCCTGAGGGAGGGTTCTGAGTGCGCTCAGTTCTTTCATTCACTCAAAACATACCATGTGACACCTCTTTCTTCATGGTTTTTTACCAATAGGCTTTCTATAGACTTTAAATGGAGCATTGACTACATTGGCCACTTCCGGAGCCACCGGAGTGCCCCCGGGGGAACCTGTAGTAGGGGACAAATTCATTTTTACACCAAAACATGCCGTGTGACACCTCTTTCTTCATGGTTTTTCATCAGTAGGATTTCCAAAGATTATTGGAAAACCATGAAGAAAGAGGTGTCGCATGGCATGTTTTGGTGTAAAAATGAAATTGTACCCTACTGCAGGTTCCCCGGAGGTACTTCGGTGGTTCCGGAAGTGGCCAATGTGGTCAATAATCCATTTAAAGTCTTTAGAAATCCTACTGATAAAAAACCAGGAAGAAAGAGGTGTCACACGGCATGATTTTTGAAAAAAAATAATTTGTCCCCTACTACAGGTTCCCCGAGGGCACTCTGGTGGTTTCGGAAGTGGCCAATGTAGTCAATGATCCATTTAAAGTGTATAGAAAGCCTATTGGTAAAAAAAAACATGAAGAAAGAGGTGTCGCACGGCATGTTTTGGTGTAAAAATGAATTTGTCCCTTACTACAGGTTCCTTTGGGGCATTCCGGTGGCTCCGGAAGTGGCCAATGTGGTCAATGCTCAATTTAAAGTCTATAGAAAGCCTATTGGTAAAAAACCTTGAAGAAAGAGGTGTCACATGGCACACACCAAAAAATTATGAATTTTACTGGCGATGTAAACATCCATGCATGCAAACATTCATACATGTAATCTTCCTTTTCACGTAAACTAGCAGCTTGCAAGAAATGTTGCAAACAAAAGTGGACAGTTGCATACAATATATGGAATATTGCATGACATGTCCCATAAATATGCACGATCTATAATCTAAACTTGTATGATATATGACGCTCCATTTAGGTGCATCATAGTAACGGAAATTTACACTACTTTTTTTTGCTGTGCATGTTTTGGTACTCCAGTGGTTCCGGAAGCGGTCAATGTAGGGGGCTGTTCATAAACTACAGAATTTAAGGGGGGGGGGGGTGTAAATTATCCACAGCCCATACTAATTTAAAAAAAAATTGTATGGACAATTGTCTACGCAGGGGGAGGGGGGTCAAAAATCCCAAAAAAATGTCTACATAGTTAATGAACAGCTACTAGTCAATGATCCATTTAAAGTCCATAGAAAGCCTACGGATGAAAAACCACGAAAAAAGAGGTGTTGTACGGCATGTTTTGGTGTAATAATGCAATTGTCCCCTACTACAGGTTCCTCCGTACTCCGATAGTTCCGGAAGTGGCCAATGTGGTCAATGATCCATTCAAAGTCTATAGAAAGCCTACTGATGAAAAACCATGAAGAAAGAGGTGTCACACGGCATGATTTTTGTAAAAATGAATTTGTCTCCTACTACAGGTTCCCCCGAGGGCACTCCGGTGGTTCCGGAAGTGGCAAATGTAGTCAATAATCCATTTAAAGTCTATAGAAATCCTATTGGTAAAAAACCATGAAGAAAAAGTTGTCGCACGGCATGTTTTGGTGTAAAAATGAATTTGTCCCCTACTAAAGGTTCCCCCGGGGGCACTCCGGTGGCTACGGAAGTGGTCAATATGGTCAATGCTCTATTTAAAGTCTATAGAAATCCTATTGGTAAAAAAAACATGAAGAAAGAGGTGTCACATGGCATGTTTTGAGTGAATGAAAGAACTGACCGCACTCAGAACCCTCCCTCAGAACTGATTCCAGGGCAATGGCCATATCTCGGTTGATTCTGAGCCGATTTTAGCTTTTGGTACGTCATTTGCTTTGGAAATGGTTCTTTTTCTGGCGTATGAACAACAAACACAGATTAGTAACGGACACTCTGAGAAAAACTCATCACAAATTTAGCAATTTAGACATACCCTCAGGAAACCCGGAATATCTCCGGTATCCGGTAACCATGGTCACTTCCATTGCCTCACCATAAAATTTGGTTAGTTTTACAGTCGAATGGTTCTTGAAGATTGAAAATTGAACAATATTCAACGAAGTTACAACAGCCCAAATTTGGACAAAATTTTGCTAGTACCCTATATTTCTCACAACCCCTGCATGCTTGGGTGCAATTCTTATGGAATTTTCCACTCGCTTTCTACGCAAAAGTAATTTAGTCGTACCCAAAAGTAGGTAAACATGATTATGCTCAACGTTGGGTTTCCACACTTTACTACCCCCTGTTGGGTGGTTCTGCTCCTCGGTTTTGATAACAGGAGAAAACGAGACAAACTAGTCATTGGGTAGTTTTTTTCTTACCGTGTAGTTACAGATCGAAGCGAAGTAAATTTTGAAGGTATGAAAGCTGGATCAACAATAGAAAAGGGCCGATCAGCATTTGTAAACAAACCGTTCCAAATCCCTTTCCTCAAAAATCGAAGGCCGCCCACACAAACCAACATCATCATCGTGTAGGTGGAAGTTTCCCCTATCCGATGATGGTGTTGGTTTGCGTGGGTGACCTTCGCTTTGTGAGTAAAGGGCTTTGGAACGGTTTGTTTACAAATGCTGGTGGGCCCTTATCTATTGTTCATCCAGAAAGGTTGTGAAAAATGGTTGTGGAGTATCTTCCAATTTCCTCTTTTCGCTGTTCACAGTTCACGTGAAACGAAATCGAGCAGATTGCACCCCCGCTCCTGTGAAGTTAAAATCTGAAGGCTGGCGCACAATGCATAAGTTTCCGGGTTTTTTGACAGATAATGCATGGACTAGGTTTTCTCGAAACGTGAACTGAAGATGCTGTGCTTTTAACGAGCAGCTACATCACCAATTAGATCAACCCAAATTTGAGTTCAATTTACTCATAAATTGCAAAACTTGCCTCATGTTTTTCCAGGAAAAAATTCCGAATATGAGAAAAGTAAGGATTGAATTCTCTCAGCCTATTGATACTACTCCAAGGCTGAGTAAAATTTCCGTCAATTATCCTCATTTTCCGCCAGATTTTTCATGTTTTCCTGTGGAAAATTTACTTATCGCTGATTTCCTGCCCTTTTTGCGATTATGAGTAAACTGAACTCAAATTTGGGTTGTTGACTAGCCTATTGGCCCAAGCAAATTGACTAACGTACCCCATTCTAGTATAAATTCCAGTACCACAGTATGTTTGTTTTGATTCACTATGAAAGTTTGACAGATAAAATGAGAGATTAGTGGATTTTCCTATGTTTCGAGGGGTGAATCGATTAGCTTGGGACCGAAGATAGTACCAGAACTGAGCCAAAAAGTTGAGCTCGTTTCTTCGGGGCCTTCTGGTCTTAGAGTTACCTCTATGGTACTATAGTGTTGGAAGCCAAACGTAGGTGAAATCCAATGTACTCAATTTTGAGTACTCGTACCAAATGGTATCGATGGGTAATTTTTACCCAAATTTCTACCATATTTATTTTCAGTTGTTGGGTATTCTTTTACCAAAATTTCGACAACATTCATAAAAAAAATATTTTTAAAACACCGGTTCAATCAGAAGAAGAAGCTTTTCAGTTGTATTTAGTGAAAAAAAAGACAGAAATTAAAGTTTATCAATATGTATTGCTTAAATTTTGATATTTATGTATTTTTAATTAACATATTCTTTTTTAAGATCTACATTAACCGTTTGCTTAGCTTACTCAGTTACGGATCTTCTTCGTACTCTTTGAACACATTGGCATGTTCAGCAACTTTTGTGCTTTTACAAGACGCTGCTGTTTTAAAAAGTAAAATGAAGGAAATTCATGGAACTTCTTCAAAAGTGAAGAAACGTAAAATTAATTATTGCAAATAAATTGAACTGAAGGCATTCATACTTTCTACCATCTAATCAACGGCAAAGCCATAATTTCTTCCACTGTCATGAATTCATCATGACCCCGGCTGGTAAGTTTTTTGATTATTCTCAATGCACCTCGAACGTACTCTGAATAAATTGTTAGTATAATACACCCTGGTTGACTTCAAAATAATTGAAACATTATTCATTATATGTTATATGCTTAGAATACTTTCCATAAATTACTACTAAATTGTAATTAAAATTTGTTATTTATCAATACCAATGTTAACATTCAACCATAAACCATTAAAACATGCATTTACAGAAACTAAGTACGCAAAAGAATTCTGTTTTTCGAAAATCTCAAGTAGCACAATTTAGTGACGAAAAGTTGCAGCATCTTGATTGTGACCGAAGTAAGTTTCTACAACCACTACCGTAAGATTTTGTTACATGTTCAAACATCAATCATTTGCAGATCTTGTGCACACTGTAGCGAAATTCACTTTTAGAATTGTTAGTCGAAATGGAAACTACTTTCTACAACATTGCAGGCGTAACATTTGAATACGGCACTAAAGTTGTAGGGCCCTTTACACGTGAACTTAAGTACACTCACGCAAACCAATACCACTATCGAAAAGGGGAGAATTTCCGCTACCCGATTATGTTTTTGGTTTGCGTGGGGGTTCTTCGGTTTGCGTGTAAAGAGCCTTACTACTTTTGTTTACTTTTGTGCCATTTTCAAATGTTACGCCTGATTTTAACACACACAAATTGCTAAATCCACTTACCTACAAGTATCTGAAAACTTGCAGCATCCAACTTTTTCTCTAAAATTTCCATCTCGGTTCGGTCACTTCACAAGCCAACAATTCCTCCAAGCTGCAGAAATGCCTCTTTTTGTAATCTAATCTAATCTAATCTAACACCAACACAGCCAGGACTGCGAAAATGCCTCTCTTTCCTCCGAAAATACAAACCCAGACTGGATGCTTTCCTGGCTTTGTAGCACCGACGAACCGACATGCCACTGGAGCGTTTCGTTTGTCCACTATTTGATTTGTCAAATGAGCGATTCGATCTGTCAAACGGGCGATCAGAGCCAGAGCTATCAAACGAGGTGAGACGCAAACCAAGTCAATATAAATTTTAAGTGTGTTCGTGTCCTTACTCACGATATGACGCGATGGGATGAGTAGATGTCGGTTCGGTAGTGTTTAACGTATTTTAAATATGGCGCCTTGGGCAAGAATTTGAATGCAGCTTCAATGAGCTGTCACGTCGGTTCGTCGATTAACGGAACCCATAATAGCACGCAGCAGCTGGCTCGCTACAATATTGGTTGTCTGTAATATTGAAAATACATGATTATTCAAAGTTTAGATTTAAAGTAAAACAGGGGTTCACAACCCTTACCTTTTTGCTCCAATCGGGCTTTATCAAGAAAACCGTTCTTCTTGTCGTGGCCCTCCGTTCGATCGCACAAATCTATCGTCGTGATTCCTCGTTGTCACACAAATCGATTCCCTCTGGCCCCAAGCTTCGTACTTCTGCCTGTCAGATAAATTGGATTCCGTTGTAGCACCTGCTGAGTCGAATAAAAATCAACAACTGCCAGCAGCTAGAACGCCCCAATAAAGGGTGATACGGTCAAAATTTGGTCAAGGGAAAACGCGTGTAAATCGGTGAAATCGTTTATTTAAAAAATCAAATTAAATTTCTTTTTCAAGTTCAATTAGTATAAAATTCAGGAAAAATATTCAGTTAGGCTTCCGCTTTTCCAAATCCGAATTGCCGGGCCTTACGCTTGACCCCTGCCATCAGATTTTGTACAGCCACCTTGTCCACCTTCTTCGCCGCAGAAAGCCAGTTTGCCTTGAACTGCTGCTCGCCCTTAGCAGTTTTTTTGGTCTTCTTTAGGTTCCACTTGACAATAGCCCAGTATTTCTCAATTGGGCGGAGCTCTGGCGTGTTGGGAGGGTTCTTGTCCTTGGGAACCACCTGCATGTTGTTGGCGGCGTACCACTCCATGGCCTTTTTACCGTAATGGCAAGATGCCAAATCCGGCCAAAACAGTACGGAACAACCGTGTTTCTTCAGGAAAGGCAGCAGACGTTTATTCAAACACTCTTTCACGTAAATTTCTTGGTTGACAGTCCCGGAAGCTATGAAAATGCTGCTTTTCAAGCCACAGGTACAGATGGCTTGCCAAACCAGATATTTCTTTGCGAACTTTGACAGTTTCATGTGCTTGAAAACATCTGCTACCTTTCCCCTTCCTTTTGCCGTATAAAACTCCTGTCCCGGAAGCTGCTTGTAGTCGGCTTTGACGTAGGTTTCGTCGTCCATTACCACGCAGTCAAACTTCGTCAGCATCGTCGTGTACAGCCTCCGGGATCGCGCTTTGGCCGTCGTATTTTGTTTATCATCGCGATTTGGAGTCACTACCTTCTTGTAAGTCGATAGTCCGGCTCGTTTTTTGGCTCGATGCACGGTTGTAGACGATACACCCAGCTTATTTGCGGCATCTCGGAGAGAGAGGTTAGGGTTTCGCTTGAAACTACCGGCAACTCTCTTTGTCGTCTCAGCGGCTTCCGGTTTTCGATTTCCCCCCGATCCAGACTTCCTGGGTGTCGACAAACGTTCCCCAAACACTTTAATTACATTTGTAACGGTTGATTTGGCAACTTTTAGCGATTTTGCCAACTTTGCGTGCGAGTAGCTCGGATTTTCGCGATGCGCGAGCAAAATTTTGATACGCTGCTCTTCTTGCTTGGACGGCATTTTGACAACTGAAGAGTGAATTCCAAAATCAAAATAGGAGCAACATTCTACACACACACACCTTCAAAATGAGGGGTGTTCAGGTTTTTTAAATGCAAAATTGAAAGAAATACGTCAAGTTGATATTGACCAAATTTTGACCGTATCACCAACAATCAATACGAAACTAACGATTTTAAATTGGCTTACTACTAGACTAGCCTATTGGTCCCAAGCAAATCGTTTAACGTACTCCATTCCAGTCAAAATTCTAGTACCACACTATGTTTGTTTTGATTCGCTATGAAAGTTTGACAGATAAAATGAGGGGTTATTGGATTTTCCTATGTTTCGAGGGGTGATTCGACTAGCTTGGGACCGAAGATAGTACCAGAGCTGAGCCAAAAAGTTGAGCACGTTTCTTCGGGACCTACTTGTCTTAGAGTTACCTCTATGGTATCACCCTTTACTATCTACCTACAAAAGATAATTGAAAAATATATCTAGATAAACATTTCAAAACGTCCTATGAACTCAAATTTCGGTTGATCTCATTGGCCGTGTACATCCGTGAAAAATGTAAACGAACGCGAAAAAGATCCCGCATAAACGCGAATCATAACTTGACATTATCAAAAATGGTAAAAATGGTTTATAATCCCTGCTGATGACGATGGTGATAGTGGTCTGCCCAAGGGGCATGTTGTCTGTCTCGGAGTTAATATTTTTGCAGTGAGTAAGTTACCCATATTTACTCAAAAATAAACAAAGTACTCTAATATGTTTCATCAAATCAGTGCCAACATTTCAAAGGGGCGTAATTGCTTTTGTAAACAATGGCTTTAGCCATCGATTTCTCGCAAATAAAAGCCCACCCCTCCAAATTACCAATGCTAGCTGGGACAGGAAACATTTATCTACCTGTTGGTGTCATTCATTTTCATGAGTTAGCTTTCATTCGCGAGAAATCGAAGACGAAAGTCGTTGTTTTCAAATGCAATTACGCCCATTTGAAATGTTGGCACTGAAATGAAGTTCAAACAATCGCCGTCTGACAAAATGTTTTGATTTCAAGATTTAGTTTTTATTCATTAAAAGATCCAAGTTAGATGGCTCTTGTCCAGGCCAGGAGATGCTGGGGCTCTTTTGTTTTCTAGAGATCGATGGCTGTGAATTGTAATGTCTATGAAACTTTTGGTGATGTGGTGATGTTAATGGTTTCATTTTCCGGCTATTTCTGGCTACCCTGGAAACAAGAAATAACTGAAGACTCTTCCCGGGAATCGGGAAATGTTATTATCCAGTGATATAATTTCCGGTATCAATTTATTAAAATTTGAACTTCGCCAGGCTTTCCCTCGGAAAATTTTCCGGCATTTTCTGACAGTTTTTTCCAACTTTCCCTTGAAGATTTCGACCGGATTCTTCGGATGGATTCTTATGATTTTTCTGGGAGGTTTCGTCCGACTTTGCATGGAGGTTTCTTCCAACATCTCCGGGAAGTTTTTAAAACTTGTCCTGGAAGAATCTTCCACCTTCTCCCGCAAATTTCTTCCATCGTTGAACGGAAGTTTCATCAACTTTCCATTTCAACAGTATCTTCAGATTACCCTCAGAAGTCTTATCTGGCTAAAGCCCGATTCAAAGTAAATTTGGACTCATTCAAGTGATCATAACTCAAGAATTAAACAACATACAACGTCAAACAAAAGGGTATTTATTCAGCTTTCAAACGATACATAACAAGTTATTACATTTCACCGTTTCGAACGAACTGTCGCACTTTACTTGTGATCAATGCCATCATGATCTGCACAGTCGCTGGTGACACTGTACCGGCGAACTTATTCCACTTTAAACGCATTTGTTGTGCATTTGTCACCTCTTTACCGCATCCTAGAAGTTTTCGCTTGATAATTGCCCAATATTTTTCGATCGGTCTGAACTCAGGGTAATTTGGAGGATTAATCTCTTTGGCGACGAAATTAACATTGTTTGCAGCATACCATTCTAGTACCTCCTAGGAGTAGTGGCAGCTGGCTAGATCCGGCCAAAACATAACGTTGGTCTTGTGTTGCCAATTGAAGGGTAAAATCCGCTTTTTCAGACACTCTTTAATGTAAACCTTCGACGTAATTGTGTGAGATGTGATGAAAACCTTGGTTTTAAGGCCACAACTCCAGATTCCTTGCCAAATCATTAGTTTCCGAGCAAACTTATCAGCAAAAACAAATTTATACCTGGAAGGGACATCCCCACGACCAGTTGACAGGTAAAATTTTCGTCCGGGGATTTGTTTATAATCCATTTTGACATATGTTTCGTCATCCATTAAAATACAGTCATCAAATTTCGTCAAAACTCGTTCGTATAGTAATCGTGCTCGCTTTTTGGCCACTAAATTTTGTTTTAGGGAGCGATTCGGATGTTTACTGGCACAAAAAGACTTATAGCATAGAGGTTTCTAAGACTAGTAGGTCCCGAAGAAACGTGCTCAACTTTTTCGCTCAGCTCTGGTAGTCTTTTCGGTCCCAAGCTAATCGATTCACCCCTCGAAACATAGGAAAATCAACGAACCCCTCATTTTATCTGTCAAACTTTCATAGCGAACCAAAACAAACATAGTGTAGTACTGGAATTTATACTAGAATGGGGTACGGTAATCGATTTGCTTGGGACCAATAGGCTAGTCAAGTAGTGAACCAATTTAAAATCGTTAGTTTCCACCGGTTACTTATATTCTTCTCTTGAAAGGATGTTAGGCACGGTGGAAAAGTTGCAATCGTATTTCTTTGCCAAATCACGTATGGAGACACCTGGGTTGCTTTTCATGTACCTCAACACCTTTCTCCTCAGCTCTTTGTCCCTAGTGGCACTTTTATGATAGATACGCTGTGCTCTATCCACACTCAGAGTATCCTTGTAACGTTTGATTGCAAGACTCACCGTTGACTTTGGGAATTTCAACACTCTTGCTATTTTTGAGGCAGACCACTAAGGGTTCTCTAGATGTTTGTGCACAATTAATTTTCTTTTCTCAAGTTCCATGATCCGTAATTTCGGGATGCGTCGATCAATCGAGACACACTTTTCACCAATTTCTTCGTCAATGAAACATCAACAAATGCCTGTCAAACGTTTTTTGTTCCAACCACCAGGAGCACGGTGGTGTATTAAACCGTGCATCCATATCGAGGGGGACGACTCTATCTACGATGCAGGAAAGATTATGTTTTGCTGTGGCTAGCTGCGCGCACGCTGAGTAGATAGAAAGAAGATTGACGACGATTCTGAAGATTTCCTGCAAAAAGATGATGCGCGATGCAAGTAGATGCGAGAAATGAAAGAAGATTTTTCGAAGATCGATTCGCTAGTGTGAGATTTGTTGAGCATCTAGACTTGAGATTTAGATGTGTCGCCCCCCTCGGTCCAGATTTACTTTGAATCAAGCCTTACCACTGGTAGTGGAAATTATTTTCCATTTCAGCAGGACTTCCCATGGAAAACTTTTCTGAATTATTCTGAAAGTTTCATCCGGCTGCCTAAATTTGCTTTGGGCTTTTTTCAACTTTTCCAGGAAGACTCTTCCAACTTCACACAGGAATTTCTCAAAAATTGTTTCAAAAGCGTTTACCGGTGTAGCATGGCAGATTCTTTGCCTGGAAGCTTTCCTGACTTCGCACTAAAGATTCGTCAAATTTTCTCCAGAATTATAAATAAAACTGTTTCCCGGGAACAAAAACTTGTTTCCCGGGAGTCGAAAAATGATAGATCTGATAAATTACACGGGTAAGGGCAACGCTAGGTGATGTGGTTTCACGACCAAGGGATGTGTAATTTGGTCAAATGTTTTCAGAAGATTATTTTTAGCTCATGAAAATTAATACTCAATCTCACGAAATCGGTCAAAAATATTAATAATTATGGATCAGCAAAATTATATTTGCAAGCCTCCATAACGTTAGGGTTAGAGTTAGGGTCAACCATCTACAGAAACTTCCGTTGTTGAATTTTCATCGTCTGTTGGTGTTGTGATGATCCATATATAGCACAAAATGAACATTGCTGAATGCGGTCTTTTATTGGGATTGGCCATCCGAATCCGTACCATGCGGTTCCTAACGTTTGCACTGCTCGAACGTCGTCGGCTGCAAAGCAAAACTTCTCTGACTGTTCCGTTAGGTCACCATAAATTTTCCATCGATTTTGAGGGGCAGCTTGTAGTTCCTTTCGTACACGGGCAATACGAAATTGCCCTCCCATTGCCGAAATATCCTCCTGGTTTAGCATTGCAAGCGCAGTTACTCAGAGTTACTCAAAATAAACTCAGATTTTACTCATGATCAAAAGCTGACTTGCCTCAAGGAGTAGCACGGAAACTAGTCCGATAGCAGTGGGCTCTGCTCACTGTTGAACTTGATCAAGCTTAATAACCTCTGATTGTCTTCAGCAAATCGCTGTATGAAGGGCCAAAAACGAATGTATGGATTAATAGGCAATGCACCTATTCATTTCCTTATACCCCGTTCACATTACAGCATATATCACGTAATATAGGCTGTCTTGCAATGAGCACTCATACATAGGATTTCCAGTGGAAACTTGATGTATGAGTTATATCTGAGTAAAGATTCAAAAAGAAATGTTTGAGAATATTATAATAAAAAATCACGCTGAGCGAGGGCCATCAGGGCACCCATTTGAAGAGATTTGGATGGGGAGAGTGGAGATGTCAACTCCCTGTTGCTAACATTTCGTGGATAAAGGACGTGCTCTTCTCCCCGTTCATAAGGTTATCTTCCTGTTGGATGGCTCCTTTTCTGACCAATTGACTGTTCATGTTATTGGAAGGAGATTCTTAACTGTCCTAATACCCCGTTCACATTACAGCGTATATCACGTGATAAAATTTCTTTTCGAATCTTTACAAGATATCGCATATCCCGTGATATACGCTGCAATGTGAACGGAGTATTAGGACAGTTAAGAATCTCCTTCCAATAACATGAGCAGTCAATTGGTCAGAAAAGGAGCCATCCAACAGGAAGATAACCTTATGAATGGGGAGAAGAGCACGTCCTTTATCCACGAAATGTTAGCAACAGGGAGTTGACATCTCCACTCTCCCCATCCAAATCGCTTCAAATGGGTGCCCTGATGGCCCTCGCTCAGCGTGATTTTTTATTATAATATTCTCAAACATTTCTTTTTGAATCTTTACTCAGCGTTTATTTCAGAATTCTTCTAAAATAAGATTGAGATTCTCTCTGAGAGTCCATAAAACAATATTTATAATAGTCTAGAAATTTTCTGCAGATTCATCCAAAGTGAAAACCATGAAATTCGTCCTTATATTTTCTTCAAATTTTACAGCTTTTCTAGGAATTCGCTGAAGATTCCTGCTAGAATTCTGCTCAAAATTCGCTTTAATTCTCATTTAAATTCCCAAACAATTCACTTTCGAATTGTATTGAAATTTTGTTCAGAATTATCTTGGACTTCTCATCTAAATTCTTCTGCAGTTTTGCTTGGAAGTTTCCTTAAAATTCTATAGAAATTCATTTCGTGATGCCTTTGGAATTATCTACGGAATTTGCATTAAATTATCATCAGAATTTCTTTGGAATTTTACGCCCAAAATTAGATTTACTTGGTATTTTTCACGGATCCTGGGATCCTCTTCACAATTGATTTATTTTAGAGAAGTCCTGAAAAGAACATTCCAAAGTTCAATCTCATTCGGTTTTATGCTTTATTTAAATGTATATCGTACAGCCGAAAGAATTTCCAAAATTCCGGGAAACAAACGAGAATTAAAAAAAAAAACAGGAAATAGTCAATCTGAATTTGCTGGTAACCATGTAAATTTGAAAAATACTTATGCACTTTAACCGAAATTTCAATTTCAGTTTAATTACTCATTTGACTTATTGACCCCTTCGGCCTAATAGCATCCCGCCTGTTGGCATCTGACCTAATATTCTATCTACAAAAAAATCCCCCCCCCCTCCCCGAATGCTGGCTACGCCCTTGAAAATTAGCGCTTATTAGCAGATGAGATAGGAAGATTACATATCTACTCAACTATCTTGTAACGAACCAGAAGATGCCTTACACGGTGTATTTGATAACGGCTTACCCGACGCATATTGGCCCTGCCGTAAGCAAATTGTTGTCTCTTGTGAAGACGCTAAGCTCAGATAACCGAACACTGTACTCATTTATTCCATTAAACCTTACTTAAGCTGCTCCTTCTTTTTCTTCCGCCCCAATCACAGGAACTCTGGTCTACGTCATCTTCGGCACGGTCAAGGAGGTCTCCATCGGACCAACGAGCCTGATGGCCCTGCTAGCCGTCCAGTATACGATGGACAAACCCATCCAGTACATGATCATTCTGGCCTTCCTAGCTGGCCTAGTTGAACTGCTCATGGGCGTCTTCAAGCTGGGCTTCCTGGTCAGCTTCATCCCAATTCCCGTCACGTCGGCGTTCACCTCTGCCACCGCACTGATCATCGTGGGAACCCAGCTGAAGCACCTCTTTGGAATCCCGTCGAAAGCGCGAGGATTTTTCCAAACCTTGTACAGTCTGGCCACCCAGGTCATGGAGACCAATCCTGGAGATCTGATTCTCGGAGGTTTCGCCATCGTGTTCCTACTGGCTCTGCGACAGATTACAAAACTTCCAATCAAAGACGATACACCACGAGGTAAGGCTTTGAAGAAGTTCCTCTGGTATCTTAGTTTGTCAAGAAACGCATTGATCGTACTGATTACATCGGCCATTGCCTTCAAATGGCACGGCACCGGAGCGGAGGTGCCTTTCAAACTGTCCGGTCACGTAAAACCGGGCATTCCAGGATTTGAGCTACCGATCTACAACGTCCAGTCGGGGAACGAAACCATTACGTACTTTGAGGTCGTCAAAGACTTGGGAAGCAGTCTTATTCTGGTACCGCTGGTAGCGGTCCTAGCTAACGTATCAATTGCCAAAGCATTCAGTAAGTTCTGTTCGGATATAAAATTTCGATTCTTGACGATTTTTACAAACTTCCAACATTTCAGCCGCCGGGAAGATAGTCGACGCATCGCAGGAAATGATTGCCCTGGGATTGTGCAACATTCTGGGGTCCTGCTTCAGTGCGATGCCAACGTGCGGTGCGTTCACCCGATCGGCCGTCAGCCATTCCAGTGGCGTTCGGACGCCGTTGGCTGGTATCTACTCGGCCGTCATGACACTGCTGGCGTTGAGTTTACTCACTCCGTACTTCTACTTCATCCCGAAGACGACTCTGGCCGCGGTTCTGATCTGTTCGGTGGTCTTCATGATTGATTTCAGCATCGTGAAAGTCCTCATGAAAGCATCCAAAACAGACATCCTCGCGTGGGGTGGTTGCTTCTGTGTGAGTCTGTTCGCCGGAGTTGAGGTGGGTCTGCTGTTCGGGATCTTCATCAGCATAGTCGGTCTGCTGAAGGTTTGGGTGCGGCCAACCATTCAACAGGATTCGATCGAAAACAAAGGAGTCCAATACGTAAAACTCAGCCCGGAGACGGGAATCTTCTTTCCTGCCGTGGATTTCCTTCGAACGAAGGTGATCGAGGTGGCAAACGAGCGGAAGGTTCCGATCGTGGTGGACTGCACATCGGTGATAGGACTGGATCATACCTCTACCAAGGGTTTGAAGGAGCTGGCAAACGAACTGATAAAGGTGAAGCAAAAGTTGATTTTACTTAATCTTAGGCCCTCGTTGAGGAAAACACTCCAGGAAGGTGACTCGGAGATATTCGTCTTCTGGGAGGACGAAGGTGATATGGGTGTCAATAATAGCAATGTTGTTCAAAATATGTCTTGAGAGAGATGCTTGCTCTCGGGAGATGCCATAGCTGTGAAAATTTATGTGTAAGAAATAAATGATGATTGTGCCGTAGGTTACCTCTATCTCTAATAGATAATTCAAAATCCAATGTTTATAAGCTTCATAGGTCGAACGTTTATCGTGAACAAAAGGTTTATCCTGTTTATCCTCGGGAGTCTTTCTCTACCTCGCAACACTCTTCCGACCAGTGATGCCAACAGTTCAGTTTAAACTGGATTATGCATGTTTTGAGAATTCATCAAGTTTTATGATTTAAGTATAAATTAGGATGCTTTTGAACTTCTAAAGGATCAAACCTAAAAAGTCCGAACACGAAAATCTTGTTGAGGTTTAAAAATGCGTTTTATTTTTCATAGTTCAATATAACAGCCATACATTAGTCGGTATTATGCTTACTGTAAGACCATTGTTTCAGCCTTCCTCCTTACCGGATCCATGTCCTTGGGAACCACTGTGATGCCATTTCCGCTGTACCACTGTTTGGTGGAATTTGAGTTGTGGCAGCTTGCCAAGTCCGGCCAGAATAGGCAATCCACCTCATGCTGCTTCAGAAAAGGCAGTAGTAAATTTTCTGGTTCATGGTCCCAGAAGTAACGAAAGTTTCGCTTTTCTACCCACAACTGCAGATTCTTTTTGATTTTACATTCTTCCGGTCAACCGAGGTATAAAATTCTTGCCCAGGAATTTGATCGAAAACTGCCAGGAGCGGATAGACCAGGATTTTCGTTTCGAGCATGCAGGATCGAATCGCGACGTGCTTGCTTCGCTGAAGCCATGATGTAAACAAATGAACTTATCATGAGAACCAATGCCTACTGCGATTCTATACGCTCTTAGCTTGATTCAGAGAAATTTTGAAAAAAATGCTCAAAAAAATGTCTTAATGGCAGCGTTTTTAATGTGTTCGGATATTTTCGTGTTCAATCTTTAAATCTGGAAATGTAATATTTATTACCAGTCATAGTACCATACATGCAGAAAGGAGAGGCGATGCTGCGAACAAGCTTGCTTCACGACAACGGGACCCGTACCGATACCCATTCTGGATAATACGCTTAACCAAACGCTAATTCACGGCCAGATTCCTATGGTGCAAAATCGTAAAAACAGCGCTTTCACCTCCAAAATTATGTAAGTTAATTTCATCGCAATTGCAATACTAAAACTTTACTGAAAAGCTAATTTTCCAAGCTAACCAGATTTACAATGAAGACCTAGAATACTCAATAAAGTCAGTCTATGCTTGCTGTCAAGGCAATGCTTGTCTACGTTTCTTTAATCATTATTCAATCATAAAAGAGCCACTCCAAGCAATCAAAGAAAAAATCCACCCAAGCAAGACCATTATATTAAATTCTCATTTAGTTTATTCCCTCAGGCTTTTAAGGTTCTACAAAGGGTAGGTAATTTTGTGTTCTTCTGCTTTTTTAAATATCATTCAATCATCATCATTAGTTTGCACATACATTCATACATTATGAATACGAAAATCTAAAACATATATTTCATAATTTTAGATCGAAAATTACTTGTGTTCTTCGAAGTAAACGACTGCTTTACAAAACTCTTGGTGAACAAATTTATCACAAAGAAAACCACTTCAACTTTACTACTTTGCTAGCAATCGTGAAAGTATCATTGAAACAGCGGTGCCAGATGTATTGCCTCTAGCAATGAATTTAAGTTTATTGAAACAAGTAATTGCGAAATTTGACTCATCAACATAGATGAGTGGATGTATTTAATGATGAATAAATATCAAAAACTGAATAAATCAAACAAAAACGACCATTTTAGACATTTTACCGGTCCACTTAAAAAAAGTCACCGAAGATTTAATTAAACGCTAACAGGAAAGATGGCAGCAGTGCACGTAGCCTGTGATTCGCTTTCCCTCTCATGGCGGTAAGCTCCAACTCGGATCAACATTTCATACCGGTCCTGATTGAAGGATGCGCCAAATGTTTGTTAAGGATCGTATTGATTAACATTGACATCGACACCATAATAGCTTGACATTCGTGATCAGGATTTAATCCGAGGTCGATTAAATGACGGTTGGAGCTTCCCACCATCAGGGGTGTAAACACAATCTCATACAGCGAGGTCTGGAAATATGATTGTTTTGGTAGTAGGTAGTATCACGTCACATTTGCTGTTGTAGTGAAATGAAGGAAGAAAAGAGATGGTTAAACTTTCCTCACCATACCTTAAGGTTCTACAAAGGGTAAATAATTTGTCTACTTCTCTTTAATTCACTCGTAGTTCTCCACCAAGATGATGCCGATTGGGATCATACCGGCGATAACGCATTACTGCCTGCATCGAAATGGTTCTGTACGCACTCACAACTCGCATGGCCATGAGCCGGAACGTACTGCTCAATTTCCTTTGGTTCTGCTTCGTTTTCAGCGCTTCAATCCAGACTGGACCTCCATACCTTAGTATCGATGAGGACACACTAGCCAGAAGACGCCTCTTGCTGCTGCTTGGTCCAGAGTTGTTCGGCATGATTCTAGCTATCGCATGTCTATTGAAGCTTAGTCGGTCATCGAGTATCACTCCAAGATACTTCAGTACGCGCTTCGAAACAATGGTGTGCTCTCCAACGGTGATTTCTGCCTGCTGCACTGCTTTGCAGTTACTGACCAACATCACTTCTGTTTTCTGGTGGGCTATCTGCAGCTTCGCTCCTTGCATCCAGTTACCAATCGTATCTATCACCTCGGCCGCCAGCATTTCCACTTCTTCCAGCGTCTCACCGGTTACCGTCAAGACGACATCGTCCGCAAAGCCAACGATCTCAACTCCTTTGGGCAGCTTGAGCGTCAGCACGCCATTGTACATTCCATTCCACAGCGTGGGACCTAAAATGGAGCCTTGTGAAAACTCCCGCCGTGATTCTAAGCGATTTCTACCCCGTGTCTGTCGCGTAGACCAGGACCCGGTTCTGGAAGTAACTTCTTAGAATCCTGCAGAGTTAGTCTGAAACCCTCATTCTATCGAGCGCCTTGGCAATGGCCTCCCAGCTGGCGCTATTGAATGCATTCTTCACATCAATCGTAATCACGGCGCAGTATCGATATCCTCTCCGCTTCTGTTTGGAAACTTTCTGGGCTCTGTCAATCACTGTCCGAATTGCATCCAGCGTCGAAAATCCCTTTCCGGAATCCAAACTGCCTCTCCGACAATCCGTGTTCACTCTCCGTGCATTTCGTCAGCCTGTTCAGGATAATCCTCTCAAAGAGCTTTCCGACAGTATCCAGCAAGCATATTGGCCTATACGATGCAGGA
This sequence comes from Ochlerotatus camptorhynchus, assembly GCF_037179485.1. Taxonomy (NCBI): domain Eukaryota; kingdom Metazoa; phylum Arthropoda; class Insecta; order Diptera; family Culicidae; genus Ochlerotatus; species Ochlerotatus camptorhynchus. The sequence goes on from NW_027040758.1 coordinate 1,898,669, forward strand.
TTCCCCGGCGGTTTTCCGGGCTTCGGCAAGAGCACAAGCTTTTGTACCTTCCACCTATCAGGGAACTGACCCTCGTCCAGACATTTCTGCAGCACCATGCTGAACATGTCCGGGAACGTCTGGATTTCCACCTTCAACGCCACGTTGGGAATTCCATCCGGGCCGGGAGCTTTATTCGCCTTCAACCCTTTCGCTGCTGCTATGAGTTCCTCGTTGGAGACTTGTTCAACGTTGTCTTCATCTTCCTCGCCATATGGTGTAGGTGGCCAGGTCGTTGGGTCATGCTGTGGGAAAAGTCCCTCCACGATGACTTTCAGCTTGTTGGGACACATTTCAACCGGCATCGTTGGACCTCTGATCTTCGCCATCGCGACTCGGTATGCGTTGCCCCAGGAGTTGCCATCGGCATCGCGGCACAGCTCCTTGAAACTATTTGACTTGCACAGCTTTATCTTTCGTTTCAGTGCAGCCCTGGCCTCTCGGAACACCACCCTGCGCTCCTCTCTGTCTGCTTCTGGTCTTGCTCTCTGAGAACGCCTTCTGGCTAGAAGACAAGTAGCACGGAGGGTGCTAATTTCCTCGTTCCACCAGTAAGCTGGACGCCGCCTGTTCGTTGGCTCCAGTTTTCTCGGCATAGTTGTGTCACATGCCCTTGCTAATGATTCGGTCAACTCGTTCGCGCTTAGGCCAGGGACGCTGCTGTCTATCCTTAGAGCTTCGATGAAGAGATCCTTATTGAATGCCTTCGTCTTCCACTTCCGCTCGCTTACTTTCGTCATCCGCATTTCCACCGGTGTCCGTTCGTCGATACTGCACCGGATCGCCTGATGGTCACTATGGGTGTACTCTTCGCATACTTTCCAGTTCATATTTGCCATTAGCGACGTACTGCAGAAAGTGACGTCGATAATGGATTACCTACCATCTTTGCGGAAGGTGCTGATGGTTCCTTCGTTGGCCAGACCGACGTCCAACTTTGCCAGAGCTTCCAGCAGGCTTTACCCTCTTGCGTTGGTACATCTGCTTCCCCAGTCCACTGCCCAAGCATTGAAATCTCCTGCGATGACGACTGGTCTCCGTCCAATGAGCTCTCCGGTGAGCCCATCTAGCATCTGGTGGAACTGCTCAATTGTCCATCTCGGGAGTGCGTAGCAACTACATACATAGATTCCATTGTTTTTGGCGATCATGAAACCTTCGTATGAGCCCGCCACCACTTGTTGAATGGCCGCCATTCCTGCGCTATCCGCCACCCAGTTACCATTATTGAGGGACTTGATATCGCTCTGCAATGATAGCAACGTCGCACTTTGTTTCCGTTGTCGACTACCACAACAGTTGCTGTGCTGTGTTGCAATGATTGAGATTTATTTGGGTTACCTCCATTATTGCTGGCCCACCATCGCCTTCTTGAACTCTGGGCACCTGAAACTTCCCGTCACATGACCGTTTCCGTCCTCCTTTTTGCAGAGCATGCACCTGGGTTGCTTTGTACAGTCTTTTGCAACGTGTCCTTCTCTCCGCATTTCCTGCACAGATCAGATCTGTCAGGACCTTTGCAGTTTCTCGCCTGGTGACCGAAGCCCATGCACTTGTAGCATCTCTCCATTTTCTTAGATACCCAAGGATTAGCTTTCAACGGGCACACTGACCACCTGTCTTCAGCAGCTCGTTAGCTGCGTCCGAAGAAAGTCGTATCGACGCCGTCTGCGTTCCACCATACGCCTTCCTCAACCGAATTGCCATCGGTACGTCTCCCAGGTTGCATTGCACCTTCAGCGCACTTTTCAGCTAGTCTTCTGTTGTGATCTCGTCCAGATCCCTGCACTCGACCACTGACTCCTGGGATAAGGCTCTTCCGTTCGCCGTCTCGCCAAGACGAGCTCCTTAAAAGCTGCGCTCTTAACCGTAGGGTCCCTTTTCAGCTCGAATAGCATCTCGCCTTTCTGGGTTCGCCTGGTTTTCACCACGTTCTCACCTTGTTGTTTCAACTCCGGATCCTCTCTCACTTTCCGGAGAAGTGCTGCGTAGGACTTTTTGTCCTTCGCCTCAACAACCAGAGCGTCACCCTTGCTTCCCTCCCTACGAGGCTTAGGTTTCTCCTTGTTCTTCCTGTATTCCTTCTTCTTCTCTTCCTTCTTCCTCGCTTCCTCTTCCTTCTTCCTCACTTCATCTTCCTTTATGCCACCCACTATTTTCTCCCATCTCCTTGATGTCTTCCTCGTCGTCCCTGCATTTTTTGGATCCTCATCTCCTGGCGTGTCCCTATCTCTCTTTTCAGGACGTGGATTTGTGGGGGGTCCCTTCGGCGTCTTATGTGCTTGAGCCAGTCTAATGCTCTCCTTGGCCTCCAGCAGAGTCTTTTCGGCATTTTCGGCTCTTTTTCTCCACTCTTGGAATTCCCGATCTGCCAATGTTATGCCGGATTTGATACCGGTCATAAGTTGCTTGATCTCTTTGTGTACGTTGTTTTTATCCTTTACGTTACATAGTTCATCGATCTTCCTCCTGACCTCCGCCATTTTGGTTCTCCCAAGCTGCAGTTCTTGAGATTTGCTACTGCTGGATATCGGTGTGAATATCTGGCTTAGCCCAACGCCTGGCTGCTCTTCTTGAGACTTACTGCTGCTGCTGGAACTCGCAGTGGCCCCCAGGTTCGACACTGCTGATCTCTGCAATATCCCGCTCCTTGCGAACACGTTCGCTCCTCCGTTTTCACTGTCTGGCGTCTTGCCGTCGTCCTTCATATTTCTGTGTGTGTGTGTGTGTGTGTGTGTGTGTGTGTGTGTGTGTGTGTGTGTGTGTGTGTGTATGTGTGTGTGTGTGTGTGTGTGTGTGTGTGTGTGTGTGTGTGTGTGTGTGTGTATGTGTGTGTGTGTGTGTGTGTATGTGTGTGTGTGTGTGTGTGTGTGTGTGTGTGTGTGTGTGTGTGTGTGTGTATGTGTGTGTGTGTGTGTGTGTGTGTGTGTGTGTGTGTGTGTATGTGTGTGTGTGTGTGTGTGTGTGTGTGTGTGTGTGTATGTGTGTGTATGTCTGTGTGTGTGTGTGTGTGTGTGTGTGTGTGTGTGTGTGTGTGTGTGTGTGTGTGTGTATGTGTGTGTGTGTGTGTGTGTGTGTGTGTGTGTGTGTGTGTGTGTGTGTGTGTGTGTGTGTGTGTGTGTGTGTGTGTGTGTGTGTGTGTGTGTATGTGTGTGTGTGTGTGTGTGTGTGAGTGTCTTTGTATTTTTGTCAAATCCTTTGATTTTAGATTCAAGATATTAATAATGTATAACGAAAATGATAACTTGTTTCTGTAAAGTTTATTCGATTGAGCCTGTACAAATAAAGTAATTAACAAAAAAAAAATACTTTTTTGTTTGTAGAAATTAAGGTAAAGGGTGTCCACGATGAAATTGCCACACACAAAATTGATTCGCAAAATTCGAGTTTTCATCCGATTGCCATCAAATTTTCAGGGATTGAGAAATAACTATTAAACTTCATTTTACCATTTTACTCGTATTTTATTTACAGTCCATACGCAAATGCCCGCACCTTGGCCTTAACCCCGGCCAGATTCTCACAACCTGTGAATCAACCGTTTTTTGCATGTAAACCCATACTTTCTTCAGTTCCTCGACTGTCTTCACTACCTTAGGTCGTTTAAGAAGGTGCTGCTTCATAATCGCCCAGTACTTCTCGATGGGGCGGAGCACCGGAGTGTTGGGAGGGTTGAACATTTTCGGCACGAAATTGACCTTATTGTCCGCATACCACTTCAGCACGTCCTTGGAGTAGTGGCATGAGGCCAAATCCGGCCAGAAGATTGTTGGGACGTTGTGGGCCTTCAGGAGAGGAAGCAGCCGCTTCTGGAGGCACTCTTTCCGTTCATCGTGTCCTGGGTCACGAAAGGTGCACTCCGCTTCCCGCACGTGCAGATGGCTTGCCAAACCAGGAATTTCTTCGCAAATTTGGACATCTTCTGAGTGCGGACATGCTCCGGAACGCTGAACTTATCCTGGGCCGTGAAAAACAGGTTGCCGGGGATCTGTTTGAAGTCGGCCTTCACATATGTTTCGTCGTCCATGATGCAGCATTCAACTTTCGTCAGCATGTTGAGGTACAACTTCCTGGCACGGGTTTTGGCGGACTTGTTCTGCTTCTCGTCGCGATTAGGGGCCTTTTGTACCTTGAACGTTCGAAGCCCAGCCTTAGTTTTGGCCTTCTGGACAAAACTTCGGCTTAGGTGCAGCTTCTCAGCCACATCCCTAACGGAGGCGTTCGGATTTCGGTTGAAGGCCCCAACTACGCGGTTGTGATTTTTGGTGTTGTACGGAATACTTTTTCCTTCACTTCTGGGCTTCCGATCGGTGGTCAACCGTTCCTCGAACCGCTAAATCACTCGCGACACCGTGGAATTCGCGATTCCCAACGTTTTAGCGATGGAACGATGCGAGAGATCCTTGTTCTCGTGATGAATGCGCAAGATTTTATCACGCACGAGCTGTTCTTTCGACTCCATTTCCGCGAGTGTTGATCACAGGACTTTAAAACTTGCAGGATGTAAATAATGCACTATGAACTAAATCCACCCAAATTTTCATTAAATTCTACCCAACGGTTAAAAAGTTAGAGCAATTTCATAGTGTGGCAATTTCATCGTGGACACCCTTTACTTATGATCAAAAGCTGTCTTGCCCCTTGTTCGTGTATGATATCTTTTATTAGGGATGTCCTGTATGGTATTTTTATTAGGGATGTGAACAAAATTAGTTTATGTTTTTGCCGCAAAGATGGCGCAGCGACACTAACGTTTTTTTTTTTTTATTATGGACGTTAGTGGTTTGCTTTCTTGAGCAAAATTGTAGAACGTAAAATTGTATGAAAAGTTGCTGAAGACATAAAAGCTGGTCATTCTCAAGCAACGGAGACATACGATATTTTGTAAAATTTGTCTGAAATTGACGTTTTCAGTATTAACTTTTAGAAACTCGTACGAATGAATAATGTTATCATTTTTCATCGATTGGTTTTCATCCAGCGAATCTTTTCCTATGCAATACTACTATTTTAAGAGTACCTAAAAATCAATATCGCATTAAATTTGAAGAAATACATGACTTTCTGAATGATTTTTTTCAAAAAAGCGCAAGTGAACGTCGGTTATTCAAAATGAACATCAAATAGACTGTCATTCCTCAAAATTTCTCAGAGGTATATTGAGATATATTTGAGATATTTGAATTTGAATCAAGTAATGCCAACAATCAATTCGAAACTAACGATTTTAAATTGGCTCACTACTTGACTAGCCTATTGGTCCCAAGCAAATCGATTAACGAACCCCATTCTAGTCGAAATTCTAGCACTACACAATGTTTGTTTTGATTCGCTATGAAAGTTTGACAGATAAAATGAGGGGTTAGTAGATTTTCCTATGTTTCGAGGGGTGAATCGATTAGCTTGGGACCGAAGATAGTACCAGAGCTGAGCCAAAAAGTTGAGCACGTTTATTCGGGACCTTCTGGTCTTAGAGTTACCTCTATGGTAATACATTTTATTTAAACAATCATATTATTCTTTTATATACATTATGGTGGGTCACAACCCCCTGATCCCCACTGTTTTTTTTTTCGATGTGTATTAAGATCACCAACAACTGTGCCAAATTTGAACGGGTTTGGTTACGATCTGGAACTGTGGAAGAACTTTGAAAATTATATGGGGAAAAAGAGTAAAAGTAAAACGCGTATGTTATCTTGAACGGTTAAATCACAAATGAAAGAATTTATTTTCCCTTCGTAGTAGCAGACAGTCATGGGTTGCTTCGATTTATTTCATCACTTCTCCTCAACTCATTGGTGTTTGAATTCCCATCGCTTCACGGCATGCAATCAATTTAGCAGCTGGTAAAGGCTTCGTAAGGCCATCAGCAGTCTGCTCCTTCGTACTAACATACGCCACGTTGATATCTCCTCTTTCCAAAGCATCATGAATGAAATGGTGACGTATGTCAATATGTTTTGTCCTCGGGTGGTATCCTCCGTTCTTGCAGTGGATCAAGATCTGCTTTTCGTCCTCGAACAAGCCTTGCAATCGTTTCCGCCAGAGCGCCTCCTGTACTGCAGCCGACAGCGCCATGTACTCGGCTTCGCAAGTTGAAAGAGCAACGGTTTGTTGCCGCTTGCAGCTCCATCATATAGCTCCTCCTTGAGCGGTGAACACGTACCCAGTGGTTGATTTTCTGTCCTCGTAGTCAGATGCCCAATCAGCATCGGAAAAGCCTTGTATCGACGAATTTTCATTTTTGCGGTGCGCCAAACGACATTGCGATGTGCCCCTTAAATAAATGAGTATTTCACCGCGTTCCAGTGCCTTTCACCTGGGTTGGAATTGAAACGGCTCAAAACGTTCACTGCGTAACATATGTTGGGGCGTGTACTTTGAGCCAAGTACATGAGGCATCCGACAGCTTCTCGGTACGGTACATCCGTCATTGCTTCAGTCTCCTCCGCAGTTGACGGACACATGTTCTTCGTCAACTTCTCGCTCACGTTCACTAAGCACTTACAACTTTGTAGAATATTTAAAAAACGAGAAAACTCAAAGAAAAAAGTTATGGTGAAAAAAGGTTTTTAAGGGGGTACTACCGTTTGTAGTCCATTTTCACCATATAACTTCGTCCACTTGAGAGATAGAAAGTTTACACCTTGGACAAAGTTTCTTAAAAAGACTTCATCTTCAATGTTTCCATAGGTGTTCATCAAATTTAACAAGACGTAAAAAAGTTATTTATTTTATCTGAGTGTATACCCTCCTTAAACAAAAATTTTCACTACTTAAATAAAGTACTTAAAAAATAAAGAAACATTTTAGAAGACAACAAAAAGCTATACTCAATAGTTTCGTCGCAAATAGCCATGTCCCACTTTTTTTGAATTCGTCCCACTGTGCAGCGCTTGCAGTTTGTGAAGATGAGAACGTCGTCCACGTACACCGCCACGAAGAGCACTTTATCTCGGACGATCTTGTAGTATACGCAAGGGTCATACACGGTGCACTCGAGTCCAAATTTTCGAAGTGCGGCATCCAGCTTCATATTTCAGACCCGGCTAGATTGTTTCAGGCCGTATAGGGCCTTATTAAGATGGCATACCTTGGCTTGATTCTGCCCATCCACGAAGCAAGGGGGTTGCTCCATGTATATTTCCTCCGAAAGCTCACCTTGGAGGAAAGCTGTGATAGCATCCATTTGGTCTATCTGCAAATTCCATCGTGCCGCCAAGGCAAACAGATACCGCAAGGAACTATGACGGACAACCGGGGCGTAGGTGTCCTCGTAATCCACTCCCTTTCGTTGCGAGTATCCTTTCACGACCAGTCTCGCCTTGTATCAGTCGATGTTACCACTACTGTTTAGTTTCGTCCGGTACACCCACTTGCACATGATTGCCTTGCGTCCATCTGGCAAATCAGCGAGTGTCCAAGTACCGTTGAAGATGAGGGCCTCCAAGAGACGAACCAGCTAAAGGCTGAAAGTCTCTGTAATTAAGCAAAAAAAAAAGATGAGGGCCTCATACTCCTCCTTCATGGCTTGTTTCCATAGTTCCGCATCGTCACATGATAGTGCTTCCTAATGGGTCGTTGGATCATCCAGGACTGACTGTTGAAAATCGACACCAGTATCTGAACATTCACCAATATCATTCAAATACTTGCCTTGGGGCAGGCGCCCCCTATCACAGAGCATCAACCCTCCTTGCATTTCATCGCTAGTAGGTCTTTGATTTGAAGACGACGGGGGCGCAGCGGTTTCCTCGGTAACGGGCAATCCTTTGGTCTCTAAACGATAATCTTTGTACTTGCCTGCGAGAAAGCGCTCCCTACCACTTTGCCTCAACGCCTGTGACTGGGGCGGATTTGAAACTGTGCGCGGTGGGAGCGCAGGATCTGTCACGGTGTCAGCAGCATCCACAAAGGATTAATCACATGAAGTCGTTTCTTCGTTGTCCGTCACGTCGTGTTCATCGTTTTCCGGTACATCTGGGTTGGCTTCGACGTCTACCTCCGAAATCGTAAAATACAGCCGAACAAAGCTGCGACCGCTGGACTTCACTGCTACTGCCCCTTCATGCTCACTGGATCCCTCGTCAATAAAAGTTACGTCACGACTTCTGAAGATTGTGGCTGTCTTCAGATTGTACAAGCGGTACGCTTTCGTTTCGTCGTCGTACCCAGTCAACATGCACTGTTCAGCCTTTTGGTCCCACTTTTGCCGTTTTTGCTTCGGCACGTGCGCCATCACAGTCGTACCAAAGAATCGGCTTTCGTTTCGTCCACGCTTCCTCTGGTGTCGTATCAATACCCTTGGTTGGCGATCTATTTATGAGGTGCTGCTACGGCTTCTGCCCAAAACGATTTTGGTAGCTTCGCTTCGTACAGCATGCACCTCGCTCGCTCCACTACCGTTCGGTTGACACGCTCGGCAAGGCCGTTCTGCTCGGGGGTGTACTCCGCTGAAGTTTGCTGAAGACAGCAAACCACTAGCGTGTGAAATAAAAACAAAATGGAGCGTTATTTTTTCCTGCTAGATTTCATTCCTGGCCCACTGCACAGTGGTCCAGAATGCAGATTTAGGTGGAAGTATATTGTTTTTTTTTCTTTTTTTAAGGATATGTTTTGAACCTGAAATTGAAACTTTAGACTAAAAGCAAAGACATCATATCAAGAAGACTGGCAACTTTGCCAGAATCCAAGCGACAGATACAATAGCGCTGCGCTTGAGTGAAGGTGGAAGCAACAGAGAAAGCAACGCATAGAAAAATGAGCAAATACACAAACCCTTCTTCTGAGGATGTAATCTTTGCTATTCAATTCGTTCGAAGTTGTACCTGTCTCATAGCGTTCGTATGAGAAAATGGAAGAGTTGCCAGTCTTCTTGATTTGTTGTCTTCGCTAAAAGTCTCTTCTACAAAATTGTTCCTTATAGTGGCCCTCATTTTTATGACAATGAACTCTAGGGTGGTTCTTATTATCATTGAAATAAAAAATCTAACTTATTTCTTTAAGAATATTAACCTTAGATTGTAAGTTTGATTAACCTTGTGTTTAGTTTGTATTTTGTGTGTGTGTGTGTGTGTGTTTGTATTTTTTGTATATTTGTTTCTGTAATAATTGTATAATTACAGAGTTGATATAACGTTGATAGGATTAAGTACATGTTTTAGAAAAAGTGAATTTTTTTAATCATAAATCATATTCCAAATCTCCTTCTCCCTCTCCCGAACTATACAATTGTCATCCACTAACCTCGAGAAGACCGCGAGTGATCGGTTCAAATCATTTAATTTTAGATTTAAGATATTAATAATGTATAACGAAAATGATAACTTGGCTCTGTAAAGTTTATTCGATTGGCCCTGTACAAATAAAGTAATTAAAAAAAAAATCTAACTTTTTTATGTAGAAATTAAGGTATACATTCTTAGGAAAAGTTATAGCTGAGCTAATTAAAAACAACTTTGTAAAAGAGAACATTTTTGTAGCTCTTAAATTGACCGATTTAGAGCTATTTTCTTGAATTGAGTTAGGGTGTCTCTAAAACAAACAGTTGTTTTGCTCTAGTTTTCTTATTTCTAATTTCTCAGCAAAGGTGTCTGCAAATAACTTTTAGATCTTTAGAAGGTGCAAATTTATGCTGCACAGAGTTTGTCGAAATCTTTCGCCGATCAAGAGTTATTGACGTTTTTCTACTTTTTTACAAAGTTGCTTGAAATTAGCTCAGCTATAACTTTGCCCAAAAATGTATACCTTAATTTCTTGAAACAAAAAAGTTAGGTTTTTGATTTCAATAATAATAAGAACCACCCTAGAATTCATTGTCATAAAAATGAGGGCCTAACTATAAGGAACAACTTTGTAGAAGAGACTTTTAGTCTAAAGTTTCAATTTCAAGCTCAAAACATATCCTTCCACCTAAATTTGCATTCTGGACCACTGTGCACCGTGCAGTGATGTCAACATGAATCGACACGCATTTTGCTCGGGACTTTTCCGGGTTTTTCCGTTCCGACTGACCAACCACAGCCAATCGGGTTTTAATCTGCTTGCAAACAAAAGTAGATAGCCATACCTTTTGAATGGTGGCTGTATCATAACGATTGATCATCGCATTGCCGAGAACCAGTCATGTCAACATGCTTCGACACGTCGTTTGCAACCTTGGAGTTTTGTCAGTCAATGCGGTATTTTTTTTTATGAAGGCCTGCTTTTTGTAAAGTATAGGTCCAAGACATCAACGGCAGCATTTCTCGATATTATGAAATGCACAACTTTACCGAAGAAACCCTGTCTATAGGACACTCTATTTACAAGATAAAATCGAGTGCATTCTAGGCAGTGGCAACAAGAACTAAACGGAAAAGGTTGGTGCGTTGTAATCCGAGCAACTTTGTCGATGACCGTAGAGCTGGCCACGCACCGGCCTAACTGCCCTAATGTTCTTCTGTAATTTGACAGTAGTGTGTGAGTGGCCTCCTTTAGCTCAGTCAGTAAAGCTACAAAGCAAGACCATGCTGGAGGTGGCTGGTTTCAATTTGCCGGTCCGCTCTAGGAATTTTTGGGTTGGAAAATGTCTCGACCTCCCCCCAGTGGCAAAAATGGTACAGGCATCCAAAGCTCTCAATTAATAACTGTGGAAGTGCATCTAGAACACGAAGTTGGGATCACGCAGTAAGCTAATATGCGATAAGCAATAAGTTTGAAATGCGAAGATTGTGAAGAAGAAGAATGTTATCAAATACAAAACTAACCAACGATTAATGTCTTGAAACATATTATTGCGAAGGATATGATTGACGTCTCTGAGCTGGGGGGCTCCCTCCAAAATGGGGCTTTAGCCCACCATCGCTCTACCGTTAATACGGCACCAATTGGTAGGAAAATTTGATATTTTCTTCCTCTGGCTTTGCTATTTCCCTCTACCCGGGCAAGCATGTTCCGACGTCGTCGAGCTGAGTCGATTAGAATATGATACTCGCATCGACAGTTAGGTTTCCAAGCGGTATGGATACCCTTCGTTGTAAGAAGGGTAAATCAAAATCGATCCTATTAGCAGTATACTAAGTGACTTCTACTACTGAAACGTGCCTTCGGAGCCAGCGGCGGTGTGCGGCCCCCTGGTTGTCAGTACCGACAGAAGCAATCCATAATAAGGTGGCTAATCTTGGTAATTAAACATTGCCAAATGCTGTGACATTGCAAAGTCCTAACTTCAGCCCGCTTACCTTCAAGCATCCAACATCTTACACCGGGTGGCGGTCTGTCACAGTGCTTTCAAAGAGTAGATAATTGCTGCAGTTGTTAATCTGTGCAGCTGGTCAACACGTGTAGTTATATGGTACTCGTTTTCCGATTAGATATTTTTCTTGAAGGCAGCACACGCACGCCGGTCAAGAGAGAACATCGACCGAGGACATTATGGCTCTCGCACTCATTATGTCTTCGCAAACCGGACCCAAACCTTCTAAGTCTACCTACACCCAACCGGGGAAGGTAAGATTCTCTTACACTTTTCAGACTTGAACCGATTTCACTGCAGACTTGTTGTGAGAAATATCCTCGGAGTATGTCAGAAAATTATGCTTAAATATTCTGTATAAGCCATTGGTTTTGCGTGTAGCTATGGCCTCCAAGCCTCGGTGTGGTCTGGGAAAATTCCATTGCTTAAGAGTGATTAACCATGAGCGCCATCGGCTTGAGGGAACTGACTGTTGACACAATGACAAAACGAATCCATCCGACTGACCCATTAAATGGACGACAATCCGTTGCACTTTCACCGGGGATGCGATTGTGCATTGTGCTACAGCACTCACCCACGATAGCATCATTATGCACATGCACTAACGCTCGTTCGCTCAGTACGTATCGTGTGTTTGCATGTAGGTACCCTACAAAACCAGCAATGCATTAAACTGCATTATTGAATGATGACCAGTTGCTGTAGTTGTAATGGAAGATGGTACTGTTGCAGCCCAACCGCCTCATAAGAAGCCTTACCCACAAAAGCGGTCAAACGATTTTCTCCGTGCACTCACCCGCATCACCGGTAAGTACATATGCACTTGCAAAAATAAAACAAAAACTAAACTGTTATACTGTGTGCACCCGTCTTTTCTCCCATAGCAGGCGCATGCAACTTTCTTTGCACACCGGTTTGCGGTAGACATTTACTTTGCTAGTAAATAGTACACCGCTCCAGCCCATTCGGTTAGCTTTGTGATTGGTCAGTGCAACCGGGTTCGTCGCTTACGCGCTCATTTGAAAGCATGGTTACAAATTATGTTACCATGCGCTCACGCTGTGATAGTTAACGTCCTCGGTTGGGCTCCCATTCGAATTGGAATAAAATACAGCCTACCCGAGAGGGTTGAGGTGGTTTCAGGTGTGCTGCTGCTGACGTATGTAAACACGGCGGCGACCGACGGCGACGAGCGCCTGGCGCATTTTAGACAAATGAAGAAAAAGTGCATTGAAAAACAGGTATTTTCGCTTCAATTTTTCAGATGGATAGCATAGGCTGGCTGGAAAAACCAAACTATGTTATCCATCTAACGGCAATTAGGGGTGTTTAGTTTTAAATTTGCCATTCGGCATCGTGAGACCAAAACACATTCTTGGTCAAATTTTCCGCGGCCGGTTCGTCGCTTGCTTGCGAAACGAAGTCACCCGCCGAAGGGAGGGGATGATGGTGGAAATTCGAACAGTCCTAAAGCCACGCTGCGGCGAAGCGCCTGCGCCACCGACTTAGTCGTCGTTGCCGTCGTCGTTAGTGAACCATGTATAAGGAGCCTCATCGGAGGAGTATTGCAGAAAAATGCTTTCCAATCTGGCCAGTCAGTTCTGTGTTTGCGCGCGATTAGGACGGTTTGTTTAGGAAAGTGTGGCTCGCCAATCGTCAATCAACCGCCAGTCAGTTAAGCATCGTCGGGAAAGTGTTATTCGACGAGCCGAGTGGTGTTCGCCTACTGCGCCCTAAGGTCAGTGGACCCTTAAATAAGTGCCTTCTATAAGTTGTGTTCGTGATAGGAAGAGATTAAAGTGACCGTGACACTTGAAACATTGCACCCCGATGGGGTGATCGCGCCAGACCGCGGAGCCTGGATGCATTTCCAGAACCATAACGGGGGAGAGTTCTGTTGCATAAACAAGGATTAATTTACCAAGCTGGAAAGCTGGCAGTGCGTGGGGGGAAGATGAGAAATGAGAAATGCAACAGTGCGTCGCAGCAGGACATCACCAATTAGGAAAAGTGGAGATTGGAACGGTCCATGCTCAGTAATGAAATGGACCGTTGCATAATAATGCAACCGCAGTTGCAGTGGGTTGCAGTTTTATTATAACTTTGCAGACAAGACTACTAGCCACCTTATGGCTCCATTACTTGGTGATATACACACTCTCTTGAGTGTTTACATAATCGCGATTGCTGCGTACAATGATTCTTTCTGGTTATACGGCTGAAGGAATGCATGGGGGCGCAATTATGTGATGTTTTGGAGTGGACTTGCTAATTTTGCGCCACTTTGCGCATTTATCGGCGAGTATTAATGGTAGTGATTTTGACTAATCAACCAATAAAGGCCTCCAATGGCCTAGTCAGTATAATTCTCGATTCAGTCTAGAATTATCTCGACTTCACCGGGACATAGAGTATTATGTATTATGCTTGACACACTATTTACAAAATTCATGCATTGGTTGGCATAGAAAGCTCTCAATTAATACCTGTGGAAGTGCTTCAAAGAACATTAAGTTGAGAGCGGACAGTACTAAGTTATTCTTCTAAGCTAACCAACTGATTTGCTATTTTTTTTCAGCTAATTATCGTTACATTTAAAAAGAAAAGATGATTACACTAGTCGCCTTTGATTAATTCGATGCATGAAACTCATGAATCAATAGATGTTTTTTTTTCCTTAACCCTCCGTTACTCGCGCTGTTGTACTTTGTACAACACACATGAGTTTTCCATTGCCATTTTGTTGCTGAGTTACCAATCGATCTGAAACCAACGAGTATTTCTCAAAAAAAACTTGTTTTGATCTAAACAAGCTAAACTTTGATAACAGTAAGCACCTAAAAAATGCGGATAATAGAGAAAATGTAAATGGAAACCGCGTTAACTGTGACCATACTACGTGGGATTTGACTTAATTGATTACAACATGGAATATATCGAGATCCTGACCAGATAGAAAGTTACTGTCTTGAGCTTGAGCTTGAGCTTTATTGACCGCCCACGGTTGCTACTCTGTTACTGCCAGATCAGCTGTAATTACACAGAGAACCAATAGACGATGCTTGGGACTAGCAATCATCCTCAATGTGTAAAAACTGGTGATCTTAAATTAGGCAATACCAGCGCCGGCCGCGCCCGAACACAGGTCAAGAAAGGAATGGGAAGGATTGTGTTGACATGACACTCGCTTTGATGGAAGCCGAGAACACCTCTGCACTTCCACGAGGAATCACTGGGATGTTGGATAAGAGGGTTGGGTTTGCAGCAGGGTTCGTTTTGGTAAACGATAAGCTGATTTGATGTCCTAACGATCATATAACGCGAAGGAGCTTGGGACTAAACCCACGGTCTTCTGCTCAGTAAGCAAAAACGTTTGCCACTAGGCAGACGAGCACCTTTTTAATCACCGAGTTGCTGTTATTACCATGTAGTCATATTAACAAACAAAACGATTGACGAATCTTGAATGTGGATGGGCCTGAGATTAGACTCATGATGTTCTGCTCAGTAAGCAAAAACGGTTGCTCTAAGGCCACCGAGCCCCTCATATCACATAATACCGTTGCTCAAATTTGTGTATCCATTCAAACCCGGAACCAACGACAACAAAGAGTTTCGCAAAATACACGATACACGAGCGATTTTACCATAAATCTCTTTGATATGTAAGGACCTGGGACCGCGTTTTTCTGCTCAGTAAGCAGGCCACTGTAACCGACGATCTTTCAAATACGAAAACTAAAAACTACGAAAAAGTACTTAGGCCTTCATTAAGTTCCACTTTCATGCGACGTTCAATGACAGGGTCCTATCCAGGATTACATCTGAAAAATCCAAATCTGGCCAACGCCCACCCTAAACCTAAACCTGTTCTAATCCACCTGAAATGACTAACGAATGGAAGACTTTGACTACCCAGCCATGCAATAGTCTCATTCCGTGCCTTATGGCAACTTGATGATTCTATTGCGCTCATCTTTTGGCACCACCCAGGGGAGGCTTGGTCCTGTACCCAATGCTTAACTTATCTCCATTCCACTCAGCTACTCGCAATTTCTTGTGATATAGTGGGCGGAATATTATTATATGAGGCAATTCAATGCAGACGTCTTTCCAAATTTGGCAGATCGACAGGTAATCGGTGAGTTACCACGATAGTTGCTATTCAACAACTCGACAACGTCCCATCGTCAACGCCTGCTATGAGAATTTCCCATTGCAGACGCCAACGAAATGACGTCATCGAGCTATCGATCAACTACCCTGGTTATCGCCTGGTACCTTATAGCACGATGCTAGGAGGCGAACCGGAAGAATCGATGAGCTACCTCTCCCCCTTGACCAGATAGAAAGTTACTGTCTCCGACAAAGTTGTTCAGGAGATCATAGCCTTGTCGCTGGCGGACAGTAGTTCAGAATTTTTTCACTACGTGTACTAGTATACATGTGAAATTCTCGCATGTGATATATCTCGAGATCCTGACCATATAGAAAGATACTGCCTTTCACAAAGTTTATCAGCAGGTCAAAGCCTATTGCTTGGTGCTCAATAGTTCACGTGAAATTCTCATATAAAATATCTCGAGTTCCCAACCAGATAGAAAGGTACTGTCTGCGGTATAGTTGTTCAGGAGGTCAAGGTCCACCAGCCAGTAGTTCAGAATTTTCTCACTTCATGGTGCTAGTATACATGTGAAATTCTTGCATATAAAATATCTCAAGTTCTTGACCAGATAGAAAATTACTGTCTTGGGCAAAGTTGTTCAGGATATCACAAATGTTGTGCTCGTGGACAGTTGTTCCAAATTTTCTCACTACGTAGCGTTGGTCAAATGTGAAATTCTCGCTTGTGATATATCTCGGGATCCTGACCAGATAGAAAGTTTCTGTCTTGAACAAAGTTGTGCAGGAGGATAAAGCCTAAAATCTGGGAGAAAATTCTGAACTACTGTTCACCAGCCAAAAGGCATTGCCCCCCTGAACAACTTTGCCGAGGACAGTAACATTCTATGTGGTCAGGATCTCGTCATATTTTATATGTAAAAATTTCACGTGTATACTAGCGCCGCTTAGGAAATTCTCAACTATTGTACACCAAGCAATACCTCCTGAACAACTTTGTCGAAGACAGTAACTTTCTATCTGGTCAGGATCTCGAAACAAACCACGTGTGAGAATTTCACGTGTATTCTAGCGCTACGTAGTGAGAACATTTTGAACTACTGTCCACTAGCGAAATCTATCTGATCAGAATCTCGAGATATTTTACTTGCGAGCATTTCGCGTGTATACTAACGCCACGTAGTGTGAAAATTCTGAACTATTGTACACCAAGCAATAGGCATTGACATCATGAGCAACTTTTTCGAAGACAGTAATTTTCTACCTGTTCAGAATCTCGAGCTTAGCATACGCGAGAATTGTACACGTTTACTAGCGCCACGTGGTGAGAAAATTCTGGGCTACTGTCCACCAGCCATAAAGTCTTGACCCCCTGAACAACTTTGCTGAAAACAGTAACTTTTTATCTGCTCACGATCTCGAGCTATTGTATATGCGAGAATTACATGTGTGTACTAGCACCGAGTAATAAGAAAATTCTGAACAACTGTCCACCAACGAAAAGGTCTTGACTTCCTGAACAACTTTGCCAAAGACATTTACTCTCTATCTGGTCAGGATCTAGTGATGTATCACATCTTCTTCTTCTGCTTCGCATTTCAAGCTTATTGCATATCGCATATTAGCTTATTGTGTGCTCTCCACTTAGTGTTCTAGATGCATTTCCACAGTTATTAATTAAGAGCTTTCGATGCCTGTACCATTTTTGCATTGGCATCATTGTGTGGCAAGTCCAATCATACTTCTATGCCCAGGGAAGTCGAGAAATTTTCCAACCCAAAAAATTCCTAGACCGGACCGGGAATTGAACCCAGCCACTTCCAGCATGGTCTTGCTTTGTAGCTGCGCCTTTACCGACTGAGCTAAGGGAGGCCCCAGTGATGTATAACATGCGAAAACTTAACATGTATACGAGCACTACCTAGTGAGAAGATTCTGAACTACTGTTAACCAGCAAAAAGGCTATGATCTCCTGAACAGCTTTGCCTGAGACAGTAACTTTCTATCTGGTCATGATCTCGAGACATTTTATATGAGAATTTCATGTGTATACTAGCGCCGCGTATTGTGAAAATTTTGAACTATTGTGCATCAAGAAATAGGCTTTGATCTCATCAACAACTTTGTCGACGACAGTAGCTTTCTATCTGGTCATGATCTCGAGATATATCACATGTGATAATTTCACATGTATTCTAGCGCAACGTAGTGAGAAAATTCTGAACTACTCTCCACCAGCGCAAAGTTTATGATTTCTAGAACAACTTTGCCGAAGACAAAAGCTTTCTATTTGGTTCTTCAAAGAAATTTGAATATTCTGTTACAAATACTTGCTGGGTGGGAATACTAAGCCAAATATAATTAAAGTGAATGATCCAGAGTATTCAGTAGTATTTTCAAAAGACATTTGCATACTTAAACATCATGGCTAGTTGTTTTAGAATTGTCTGATTATCTTATTTTTTACTTCAGAGAGGAAATCTTCAAAGAAATTTGAAAATAATTTTACAAATACTTGCTGGATGAGAATACTAACCCAAATATAATTAAAGTGATACATCTAGAATATTCAGTAGAATCGTAAGAAGCCATTTCATACTTAAACAGCATGGCTAATTGTTTTAAAATTGTCTGATTGATTTTTTTTTTACTTCAGAGAGGAGTTCTTCAAAAAAATTTGTAAATTATTTTACAAATACTTGCTGGATGGAAATACTGAGCCAAATATGATTAATTAAAATATGATTTTTATTCTATTAAAATACAATGAATTTTGTGAAGAAATGTGGTGCCCTAATTTCAACCGCTTGCTTACCAATCAGGCTAAGGCCTTGTTGTCCTCTGCTGTCCGAAGAAGTCGTCTCCACTCTACTCGATCCATGGTCACACTTCACCAACCTCGTAGTCTGCGAAGGGTCCGCAGGTCGCCTTCTACTTGGTCGATCTACCTTGCCCGCTGCGCACCTCTTCTTCTTGTTCCTGTTGGGTCGCTTTCAAGAACCATTTTCACTGGGTCGTCGCGTGGCATTCTTACGACGTGCCCAGCCCACCGTAGTCGCCCAATTTTTGCAATGTGGACGATGGATGGTTCTCCCAGCAGCTGGTGCAATTCGTGGTTCATTCACCTCCTCCACGTTCCGTCATCATTCGAAAACACCAAGGGCGCGTTGGTCCTCCACGAGCATAGTCCAGGTCTCGTGGCCATAGAGGACCACCGGTCTAATCAGCGTCTTGTAGATAGTCAATTTCGTGCTGCGGAGAATTTTATTCGACCGGAGCGTCCCACAGTGGTTTAAAAGTGCAAATTCGTGAACTTAATTGTTTTCTGAGATGTACGTACGTTTTAGCATTAAGGTGTCTTCAGAAGATTTTCATAGTTCTGGATTCCGCATCTTTTGGAATGTTCACCTTAATTTTTCTTAAGGTGCAACTGCACTTCAAAAAACTAACTTTTTTATATTAACAGATATCGAGATGATATCTTGTACAAAGTTGTAGGGCTTTCAATTTCAAGAAACTTTGCTGAAGACATCAAGTTGCCATGACTTCATTGTATGAAGATATAAGAGATTATTTGCCAGTTGTACCTTAAAATCAGTTGTTTGAGTTTTTCTATGTCTTATTCACGTTGTATCTCTTTGGTGTATTCTGCAAAGTTTTAGATAATATCTAAACACACAACTGAAGACACCAAAGTGCTATGATTTGATTGGCGAGAGATACAGTGATTTTTAAGCAAAAAATCACCCTTTTTCAAAAAGCTATAACTAAGCTGGCCGCAAATTGCCGCACTTGCAACAAGTTTCATTTGAAAGCTCAGAATTTGTACTTGAAATGTTGTGGAGATCATTAGTATCCGTTAGTATCCTGGAAACTGTGGTGGATTTTAGTAAACAAAGATTTAAGATTTTTGTATGGGGCTATTCAAGTAAAAACGATATTTTGCTAACTAACAGTGGTCTTGATTTTTTGTTTAATTTCTAGTTTGTTTTTACTTATTTTAAACTAACTTAAAAGTAAAATAACATGTTAAACTAATCCAAACATAAAACCAAAGTAACAATTAAAAATTTCTGATAAACAAATTAAACTTCAAAATCATCTGAAACATCATGTTCATCCTCCGAATCCATTTCTTCTCCATCATCTAAGCTCAACAAGAACTTTGCGTCTTGAGACAAATTTTTTGTCTCCTTTTTGGGGCTTTTCCGCATGCTTGAGATTAGTGGATCTGAAGACACTAGCAAACGGCGAATCAAATCAAGATTCAAGATCGTTCTGGAACATTTTCTAGTGTGGTCTCGGCGGTATCGTTTGAGGTCTTTATTCCTCGATTCCCGTGCTTCTTCGGAAAGCTGTCCGATAGGAACCGTGAAATGATTGATGACCTGGGCACCATGAATCAGGATTTTATGCACTGAAGCTGGCATGTAGTACCAGGGGTATAGGTCCACTAGATACTTTGCTGTTTCAATGCAATAACTAGAAAACCGTTCCGTGTTGATTTTGTGCCCTGACGCTAATACCTAAGAATATTGTATTGTTTGTATGTACATCTGGTTTTTCAGTATTCCATTTTATTACCTGTAATATGGTACCACATCGTTCCAGTGCTGTCACATCCAGTCCAGTTATTGCAGCTGTTTTCTTGGGATCGGAAAAGAAACGTCTGGCAGTATTGCCGTCGTTGGACGTTCCAGATCCTCCAGGCTTAGGCTTGTCAACAAACAGGCCAGTTTCCACTTTGAACCGTTTTTGGATTTGATTCTTTCTAATCTTCATGGCTTGAACATTCTGTCCTCTTACCTGCCATTTTTTAATTTCAAGTCGGTAAGACAAGCGAAGAAAGTATTCCATAAAGCTATAAAATATTGATATTGTATCAAACCATAATACTGAACACTTAATTTTAATAAATCTCACCGGATCCAGGCATGCAAAGTTGAAAGCCCAAACTGGAAAGCATCGCTGTTCTCCACGCGTTCAGTTACTGAATCAAGATTGTTCATCAATTTCAGGGTTGCATTACAAATATAGCAAGTTTGTGACGATTTGTTGCCCGTAACAGCATTGCAGACCTTTCCGTCTACCATTGTCAAAACCATCTCATAGCGCACAATAATGGTACGGCCTTCTACCGTAATTACTGTTGGAACAAGCTGGTCAATCTGATTCTCTATATGTTTCTTCTCGTTAATTGATACTTCCGTAGTTTCACTCACGAGCTGAATCCTCACAGGTCTACAGAATCGGGTTGATGATGGTCGGGGATTTTGGAACAAAACTTTTCCGTTTACATCTGCCTTAATAGGAACTAAGGAAGTAATAAACATATTTGAATCACTAGATTCTCCGTCGTCATTCTCAAATTTTTGTTTGTATTCCGCATGTCCGCTGCTGCCATCGAATCCCCATTTTACCAAAAGTACAACATGAGGAAAATAAATTATTGGTTCAAAGTCTCTATAATGAAAATAAAAAAGGTACAACCTGCTTGAGCTCGTCATCTGAAAAATCTTCAAGATGCTCCTTGTTTGCCAAAACAATCCTACTTGAGGTATGGTCCAAAAGCTTTTGAAGATTTACTTCGGCATTTTTTTCATCAACCATAATAAATTGATCTTCCGGATAGCACTGTTTCTTGGCATTGACAATTTTGTTGTACGACGGGTAAATATTCACGTTTCTCAGTTTTGCTTCTCTTTGGATTTTGAGGTATTGTGACTTGGTCAAGTTGGCATCTATGATCATTGCTAGTGCTTCCAGGTCAGAATACTGTAAGGGCTGCTTCTCCTGAGAATTTCTCCACGAAACAAGTATCTTTGATGCTCGGGTAGGGGTTGTCATTGTTGCTTCCTTCACTACTTTTGCCGCATCTACGGATCCACCTTCACGCAACTTCATTTGAGTAGCGTAAGTCAAGTTGCTAACGGAATGATCCCGTCTTAGATACGCAGTCTTTCGGCGTTTTACAGCATCAGAACTATCTCGGAAAGGTGTCGTTGTTCTACCTTGGCTTGTTGAAGGAAGTTCAGAGAGCAAGAGAGTGGGAAGATTGAAGGGTTTTTTCGAAGTAGCGGATATTGCATTTGATCATTTTTGTCTCAGATCGGTGGAACTTGCGATAAAGCTTTTTAAAATATTTGCCAATCGGTAACAGAGCCTTCTCCACATCATCTCTATTTAAATCGGACTCGTCAATGTTGTACGCTTTATACACTTCTTGACTCATTTTTCGAACTTTTTCAATTTCACTTCCTTGGGTTTCCTTCCAGAGTTGCAGCAACTTACGCTTATCAATTTTAACTGAACAAAAAAGTTAGCATGTTCCTTCAATGTTTCACAATTTTCAATAAGTTTTACGAAGATTAAAATCAATACCTGATGAATAATTGGACATTTTCGATGGATGTTTCTTGAAAACGATGTTCTGATCTTCTCTTGGTACTTGAAATGCAGTAACAGGTCTTACGACAGCAGCCGACAAACTATATTTTTTTTTTCAAATAAAATATATAGTTTGCTTTGATCATTTTTCCTCCTTAAAAACAAATTACAGTCCAATCTCCCTAGCTCGATATCAAAGGGTCCATTGTGTAAGAGAGGATGTCAAAATCTTTTTGTATTAAAAACATCACTTTTAAATTCGGTGTTATGTTTTGATTAATCTTACATGTTATTTTACTTTTAAGTTACTTTAGAATAATAAAAAACAAACTAGAAATTAAACAAAAAAAAATCGAGACCATTGTTAGATAGCAAAATATCGTTTTTACTTGAATAGCCCCATACAAAAATCTTAAATCTTTGTTTACTAAAATCCACCACAGTTTCCAGGATACTAACGGATACTAATGATCTCCACAACATTTCAAGTACAAATTCTGAGCTTTCAAATGAAACTTGTTGCAAGTGCGGCAATTTGCGGCCAGCTTAGTTATAGCTTTTTGAAAAAGGGTGATTTTTAGCTTAAAAATCACTGTATCTCTCGCCAATCAAATCATAGCACTTTGGTGTCTTTAGAAAAGTTGTGTGTTTAAATATTATCTAAAACTTTGCAGAATACACCAAAGAGATACAACGTGAATAAGACATAGAAAAACTCAAACAACTGATTTTAAGGTGCAACTGGCAAATAATCTCTTATATCTTCATACAATGAAGTCATGGCAACTTGATGTCTTGAGCAAAGTTTCTTGAAATTGAAAGCCCTACAACTTTGTAGAAGACATCATCTCGATATCTGTTAATATAAAAAAGTTAGTTTTTTGAAGTGCAGTTGCACCTTAAGAAAAATTAAGGTGAACATTCCAAAAGGTGCGGAATCCAGAACTATGAAAATCTTCTGAAGACACCTTAATGCTAAAACGTACGTACATCTCAGAAAACAATTAAGTTCACGAATTTGCACTTTTAAACCACAGTGCGTCCTCCGGAGTCCAAAGTAGGAACGATTCCCTGCCATAATGCGTCTTTGAATTTCTCAGTTGGTATCATTTTCGGCGGTCACCAGAGGGCCCAAATACACGAACTCATCGACCACCTCGATTTCGTCACCGTCAATCTGAACCTCTTCCTTTCATGTATTTGATGCGTTGATGGCAAGTCCAATCAGCCTAAAGTTGTCCTAGCTCGCTTTCTACTCTCTATAAGCAATTTTCACACTGCCGTACTCTAAACGGAACTATCAATTCTATACTTCCATCTCCTCATCGTCTAAAAATTACCACTTTAGTCTGTTATTTGAAATTAGCATCTTCAACTATGTAAATCGTTGACTTCACGCAGAAGTAATACTAAAGATATAGTCAAAGTATCATTTACTTGCTTTGCCGACAACGATTGCAAGGCGTCCAGCATCAAAGTTGAGAAAATGAATCTAATGTCAAAATCAAATGCATTATTTTACTCAGCAAGCACTGTAATGTCAATATTTATGTTTCATTGTCCAGAAATAAAATGGAATGCAAAAGTCTAGATGAGGAGATATGCTTGATTTGCTACAGCTATGCAGCTGGGAATAGTTAAATCGTTTTTCAAATGACATAGAATTCCATACTCCTTGGCCTTTTTTATAACATTGTCAATGTGAGATTTGCACTTAAGTTTGTAATCAATAATCACACCAAGATATTTAATCTCGCGAACGCGATCAATAGTCTCATCACTAATTACAACAGAGACATTCTCATTTACTCGATTCCACGAAATTACCATAAATTTAGTTTTACTTGTATTCAATTTCAACTGATTATACTTCAACCATCTACTTAGAGTACGCAAATCTTCATTCAAGTGTAAAACGGCATCATCTAAATCCTTAGCTGCAACGAAAAACACAGTATCATCTGCAAAAAGATTAATGTCGCAAGATCGTTAAACACGTCGCGAGTCATTAATATGTATGTATGTATGTATGTAAGTAGCCACCATCCTAGCTTGGGTCTTGCCCTGCATGCGGCTCCACTCAACAGCAAGATCAAATTCCGTAATCATTCTGAATTCAACATACTGCTGTATGAAGGGCCAAAAAGGGTTGGACGGGCCCGTAAGTAGAGGCACTTACGCGAAACCCGCGGGAATAAGAGAATCTCCTTCCAACAATATGATCCAACAAAATGAATAACGAAATTCGCAATACATGTTAAGCTTTCCACGGGATGGGTTTGTTTAAGAAGAGCGCGTCAAATTCATTGCAACTGTTGGAGTGGAATGTAACTATCTAAAATGACAGTACACATTCCCTCAAGACGTCGCGAGTCATTAATATACATAATAAATAACAGGGGCCCTAATACACTTCCCTGGGGCACTCCAAGGTTATTCCCCACGGGACTGGAAACATAATCATTAAAAACAGTCCGTTGAGTTCTGTCAGACAAATAGCTTTCAAACCATTTATATGCAGTACTCGTAATTCCAATGCGCTTGATTGATCTTAACAATAAGGGCCTAGAAATTGTTTCAAAAGTGCGCAACAATCGTATCTTTACACTCCAAGTTATTTTTACACTTGCTAATACCAAATTCAACGCGGTTGCATAAGAATGACCTTCCCGATATCTCGATTGTTCTGGTATCAACTGGCAACAGCTGGCCTTTAACAACAAGTACTAAAATTTTCTCTAATGTGCGCAACATGTTGATGGGACGAAACTCTTTTACTTTGATCGTTCCAGCAACTTTTTGAATAGGAACCACTAGAGATTCCTTCCAAATTTGTGGCACATGTCCAGTCTGCAATGATTCATTAATAAGGTCCAGCAAGATGTGGCCAATGACATGAAAGTAATCTTGAATAACTCTAACATTGTCTACTTCAACCGATTTTCCTAATGAAAAGCAAATAACTCTAAGTTCATCTAATGAAAAGTGGGTGAGAAGCTTCAAACCTCCAACTACTATTAACTTGCCTATTGAACTGGCTGCTTTATTTCGTCAGGTTCATCGACCAATTCAATTGATTGATTGATAATTGAAACACTGTCGACCAAATAATCATTAAATTTAGATGCAATGACTTGCTCTGACTGTTCTAATGTGCCATTATAAGTTGTGGACCGTGGTTTGCACTTACTATGTTTTAATAAAGATTTCAAAATTTTCCATAACTCTTTGCTGTTGATTGTGCATATTTATTACGCGCGATTTTGTTCCTATTTCAATGATTATCACAATTTATCTACAAAATATTTTGTACCATTTGTTTACGTTTAAGACGCAAAAGATCAAAATGGCTGTTCGAGTTTTTGAAAGCAACAAACTTTTGCTCAACTAATTGACAAAAATACTAAATAAATACGATTTACGTGGAAACATTATCAAGCAAATATTTCAAAATAGAATAAATAGGGTTAGCTACCCCATTTCCGGCCTATTAAGCACAACCCGCACTTATTATTTCTAATTTGATAAAGAGGAACCAATCGTTGAGATATTGTCAAAAGTCTAACACTGAACTATGGGGCATTTTCATACAACCAGGCGGTCAAAAATATTTCTATCAATCTAATCAATTTCTGCTATTATTATTGCTTTGTTTCATCAATATAAGGTGTGTGTTATCACTTTTCAGCATTTTCACGACCAACTTTTGAAAAGGGACTAACTTTTGATTAATTAAAATTCAATTTTTACGATTTTTTAACGGTTACAGTTTCAAGCTTGTTTTCAGAGAATAAAATCTATTGAACAAAGACAATCGACCATGGTTTTATTGGGGGGAACACCGTAAAAAATAAAAAAAAAACCTTTTTTTTTGGAAATATGTTTATTTTTTTCAACAAATCTTCTGTAAAAAAAAATACAGAAAGCTATGATACAATAATCAAAATCAAATATGTTTCAACGAATTTCTTTTTATTCCTCTGTTACAATATCATCATGAACAAATTCTTCTTCAATTTCATCGACTGCTTTCATAAGCTCCTCCAAGGCATTGAAGTTATTAGTATCGACTACTGAATCACTTACAGAATTTTCAAATATCATGAAACTTTTCACGATGTCGGGATAATCCAGGGATACTTTTTTCTGTCGTCTTTTTGCCATCCAAATGGAACTGATCAGTGGGTCCGATTCATTAATGGCACGAATAAAGACATCATGTAAATTTTCTACTCTTGATCGTTTTCTTGCATGATGGGTTCGATATTTTTTCAATTGTTTATGTTGACTTTCTGCTGCCTCTTCCGCTAATGAACCAAGTGGTGCTGGTGAATGTATGATTATTTCTCGGCATGAGCGAGAACTTTATGCACGGTTGCAGGAATTTTGTACCAATCATACAATTTAAGATAGAGCCTATATGTTTCCTTGCAATAGTGCATCAAAATTTTCCGGGTTTGGCTCTTGGCAGTTAATAGCAATTAATATATTCCGGAATCTGAAAATTAACTCTTCATCAATGTTCAGCACGGAGCTTAAAAGCTTGGGATTTCCAAATGCTCTTCGACAAACGTTTCCTGTAGTACTGGTACCTGCTCCACCCGATCGTGGTTGATCTACTCTTACTCCAAATTTTTCGTAAAGCTGTGTCGTCACATGTTTTTTTCTTTGTTCATATAGTTCTTTGAACGGTTTCGTTACCTTCCATTTTTTTAAATCCATTCTGTATGCAATATGCAAAAGGTATTCGAAAAATCTTATCCAAGCATGAAGTGGAGATATGCCGTAACCCTAATAAAAAATAACCATAAACGAACGATAACCCAAATCATTGAACTATTCACAAATGGTTTGGATGATACCCAGAACACGTCGTTAAGCAAATTAACCATACAATTTTTATCAGGGAATGCAAGGCTTCTTCGTTTGATATAAATCCTTCCTCGAATTTCTCTGCATCATTCATTATATTTGGTGTTGCCCCACATATTGGACAATTCTGCATCGACGAATTTCCAGTGATATAAGTTAAGACTTTTCCGTCTAAAGGGTGATACGGTCAAAATTTGGTCAAGGGAAAACGCGTGTAATTCGGTGAAATCGTTTATTTAAAAAATCAAATTAAATTTCTTTTTCAAGTTCAATTAGTATAAAATTCAGGAAAAATATTCAGTTAGGCTTCCGCTTTTCCAAATCCGAATTGCCGGGCCTTACGCTTGACCCCTGCCATCAGATTTTGTACAGCCACCTTGTCCACCTTCTTCGCCGCAGAAAGCCAGTTTGCCTTGAACTGCTGCTCGCCCTTAGCAGTTTTTTTGGTCTTCTTTAGGTTCCGCTTGACAATAGCCCAGTATTTCTCAATTGGACGGAGCTCTGGCGTGTTGGGAGGGTTCTTGTCCTTGGGAACCACCTGCACGTTGTTGGCGGCGTACCACTCCATGGCCTTTTTACCGTAATGGCAAGATGCCAAAACAGTACGGAACAACCGTGTTTCTTCAGGAAAGGCAGCAGACGTTTATTCAAACACTCTTTCACGTAAATTTCTTGGTTGACAGTCCCGGAAGCTATGAAAATGCTGCTTTTCAAGCCACAGGTACAGATGGCTTGCCAAACCAGATATTTCTTTGTGAACTTTGACAGTTTCATGTGCTTGAAAACATCTGCTACCTTTCCCCTTCCTTTTGCCGTATAAAACTCCTGTCCCGGAAGCTGCTTGTAGTCGGCTTTGACGTAGGTTTCGTCGTCCATTACCACGCAGTCAAACTTCGTCAGCATCGTCGTGTACAGCCTCCGGGATCGCGCTTTGGCCGTCGTATTTTGTTTATCATCGCGATTTGGAGTCACTACCTTCTTGTAAGTCGATAGTCCGGCTCGTTTTTTGGCTCGATGCACGGTTGTAGACGATACACCCAGCTTATTTGCGGCATCTCGGAGAGAGAGGTTAGGGTTTCGCTTGAAACTACCGGCAACTCTCTTTGTCGTCTCAGCGGCTTCCGGTTTTCGATTTCCCCCCGATCCAGACTTCCTGGCTATCGACAAACGTTCCCCAAACACTTTAATTACATTTGTAACGGTTGATTTGGCAACTTTTAGCGATTTTGCCAACTTTGCGTGCGAGTAGCTCGGATTTTCGCGATGCGCGAGCAAAATTTTGATACGCTGCTCTTCTTGCTTGGACGGCATTTTGACAACTGAAGAGTGAATTCCAAAATCAAAATAGGAGCAACAATCTACACACACACACCTTCAAAATGAGGGGTGTTCAGGTTTTTTAAATGCAAAATTGAAAGAAATACGTCAAGTTGATATTGACCAAATTTTGACCGTATCACCCTTTATCATACTGAGGACAAAATCAAAATCAACAAGTATAAGCTTGTCGTTTGAGAGTTCAAATTTCACTGGCGTTAGTTCACTCATTTCTTTTTCTGCATCCTGTTTTGTAGCCAGAATAACTTCTTTACTCTCTTTAATGAATTCAAGGATGAATGGCCTACAAAATCGAATACTTTGAGGCATGGGATTAAACCACATAATTTCCTTTCGATCATTGTACATGAACAACTGAATTGGTGTTAAAGTGGACGAAAATACATCTGAATCGTCCTGACATCCTTCTGGTAGCACTTGATGATATTGCGAATATCCAGTTGATCCGTCCATACCCCAGCTACATAGAGGAACCAGTTCCGTAGAAACTAGATCGTTGCTATCCATATACTCGTTGAGCTCTGCATCAATTATTTGGACGATTCGTTTCACTGTATTTTCCATCAGCGCCTGGAGTTTCACTCTTATTTTCAATACACTTTCTTCGATGAATTCACTAGGAGGGGCGCATATTTTTTTCACTGCTCCGATCACATAGTAAGGTGGAAATCTTGAAGGTGATTCACTATGTATTACTTCGTATTGAAATCTACTCAATCCAGCCTCGATAAGTACACTAAAAGCCTCTTCTGGTGACATCATTCCTCGTTGATCAGTTTGTTGAGCCAGCATGGTTTTAGAGCTTTTTTGGTTTTTTTAAATATGCCCAATAACTTTAACTAAATTAAAATGCTTTCGATTATAAGCGGTCCGTCTTGCCAATAGAAAAGCTTTCTCGATGGTATCGAATTTTGGATCAACTGCTTCTTTATCGATGACGCGACGTTTTCCTCTTTCACTCAAATCCAAGAAAGGTTTTGAAGGTCGTCCACGTTTTGTTCCCGAGGCCGAGGCTGAGGCAACACATTGCTCCTGTTCGATTCCTCGATGCCAAATTCTCTATCAAGCCAATTCCGAAAATACGACTCAAATCGCTCTTTCGTGCGATTAGCTTCATGCCATTTGTTGATGTATGTAGTAACGATTTTATGGATCTTTCCATCAAGACGTTTACGTTTTTCCACCGAGATGTTATAATTTTCACAAATGAATTCAATGGCTCTGTGAACATTGTCACTATGGCTTAATTTTGCGTCTTATAGATTAATAATGGTTCTATTATGCATGCTCACACTTGGTCTCAACCGTAAATTTGAATTACACTGTAGTAGTTTAAATAAAAGCTACACAAAATACACTATGGCTTCAAATTGACACTACAGTAGGTTAAGTACAGACTTAGGTATAAATTAAGCTCATCCGCGCATATGCGTAGGTACTACGCATAGGTAGTATAGGTAGGCATATACGTAGGATTATACTTACGCATATGCTTCTATAATCGTCATAACCCAGGTACTTACTTTAGAATAAAGCATAACGAATGTAGTTTTACGTTCATCCAACAGTGAACTTTATGATAATGATGACTTCTTTTTGTACAAAAACTTAAGCCCTTTTTAAAAGTTGGTCTTGAAATATTAGAAAATGTTCTTTAACAATATATTTCGACTATACCAACCGAATATAACTCCAAAAGTTGCAAAATAATTGTTGAAAAAGTTTGTTTCCAAGCCGGCTCTTGAACAATTTGAAATCTCCCATAATAACCGAAAATTTTCAAATCGCTTATATTTCCAATGGGGCAGGTTGGGGCAGGCAAACTCTTCAGTCCTTGTTAGAGTACACTCAAAACTTCATCCAGAGCTGAGAATTAGCCTGGGAATGTGCGAGACTCGAAAGTTTGTCATCAATAAAGTTAAATTTTCATTAATTTTCAATTATTATTTTTTCTATTTTAATTTTTAAATTTTTTTGTCTCCATCAAATAGATTCTAAAAAAAGATTTCTAAATAGATTTTATTTTCGGAAAGCTTATTAAATTACCTTTCCAACGATGTGGTAGTTAGATGATAAATAGTGGATGAAATTTTATTTGAGTGGTAGTGTATTTTTGCGGCAAAATTTGTACTTTTCTTACTCTTTTTTGACTTCGACATCCGATATATCAGAAACTAAAACTGCTAGAAGCTTGAAACTTTCAGATTCTCTTAGTTGAAATGTTTACTATCGACCAAAAATAACGAAATAAGGATTAGTGAAAGTCGATTTTTTTTATTTTTGACCGCCTGATATCTGATAGTGCACTGGTTCTTGACGCCAAACTCGGCCTACGAATTCTAAACTCGGCCTAACGCATTGAAACGCCAATGAATTCACTTCGGCCTATCGGATGAAGATAAAACATGATTCGGTCGGAGCGCTTCCTTTGTTTTTGGGAATAATGGGTGCAAATATTCATATCACGCGTTTTCATTGACTTCGTTCACTAGCTTATTAACTAAAGTATCGTACCAAACGCATAATTGACTCTGAAATCATGGATTTATTTGAAGATTTCTGCTCGATAGGACCAAAATGGGCGATTAGGCCTAAGTAGTTCTCTACCCTATTAGAGTTATTCAGACTTTTGGTGCAGGAGTACAGGAGTCCAGCTTAAGCATGGAAAATCACCTTTGCCTCTATATTTTTTCATCAACAGAATTCCGTTAAATGATGCTATAAACATTTGTTGGTCTTAATATTAGCTACAACTTTTGTAAATATCTCAAACCTGTATCTCTTATGCATGACGAACAGAGCGAACAGAACTTATTATTGTTTTTCAGTAAATGTAAATTATATTGACTGAAAAACAATAATAAGTGCGCACACTAAATTCACCGAAAAACGAAAATAAGTTATGCATAAGATATACAGATTTGAGATTTGAGTTGTAGCTAATATCAAAAGCTTCATACTTCATTTTACGGAATTCTATTTATGAAAAAAGATAGAGACAAATGAATGTAAATTAATGCACGAAATTAATGTAAGTGATTTTCCTAATAAATCTAATCATATTATCCATCTACTAGTTTCATTCATTGCTTAAAAATTTACAAAAATTGTACACATCTAATATCAATAATTTGACGGCATTTTTGAAAATTATTTGATAAAGCATGGCCCACTTAGTAATGCAACAACATCATTTGGGTCTATTTCTGATTTGAAATGACGGATTTGAAAACGGTTTTCACTCAAGTGAAGACTATTCCTTATATTATAAGAAAAAAAAATACGTGGTAGTTTTCAGTGTGCCAGAACTGTATAATTGGGTGGATCGAGGGATTTCGGAACAAACTGAACTGAACATTGTACCATTGTTGTACTTCCCGGCTGTAGTGACAACTCGCAAAATCTGGTCAAAATGTCACCGGACCATCATGTGACTGGATGAAAGGCAGAATTCACTTCTGGAGACATTCGGTTGTGTAAACCTCCAAGTTCATCATTTTCTCAGTGACGAAAACCTTTCTCTTCTGGCCGCAGCTGCAAATTCCCTGCCAGATCATGTATTTGCGTTTAGTAGTTAGTGTCATCTTGTGTTCTCCCAAGTTGTTAGCTGCCCATCGGTGTACCCCCATGTTTGTCTTTTTCATCAGAGAGTTGCCTAGTTCGAGATCAAGAGCACATTTTTCACGACCCGAGATAGCCGCGAGTAATCGGCCCCCGCTTTACTAACGTTAGTTTTGAGTAATTATGTTATCTAAACAATGAATATCGGCCCCGCAAAGCTACAGCAAATGAGCCTGGAAAAATAAACAAATTATTAAAAAATAAAAAAATCGTGTATTAGCGTGTAAATCGTGTGCATCATCTTTTTACAAGAAATTTTCAGAATCGTCATCAATCTTCTTTCTATCTACTAAGCGTGCGTGCAGCTAACCACAGCAAAACACATTTTTTCCTGAATCGTAGATAGAGTCGCCCCCCTCGAGGGACACTTCCTCGAGCTTTCGCCTTATTAAATTTTGGTCATGGAAGCTTTCCGAAGTCGGCATTTACAAAGGATTTATCATCCGTAAGTATGCACCAACTGTACTTAGTCAGCAGGTTGTCAAACAGCTTTCGAGTACGGGTTCTAGCTACGATATTTTGATGAGCGATCGATTTGGTTGCCTACTGGCTCAGTATGCCTGTAAGTCTTCGAGGTAGTGAATTTGCTGCACTGTACCAACCATCAATACGAAACTAACGATTTTAAATTGGCTCACCACTTTAGTAGCCTATTGGTCCCAAGCAAACGATTAACGTACCCTATTCTAGTCGAAATTCTAGTACTACGCAATGTTTGTTTTGATTCGCTATGAAAGTTTGACAGATAAAATGAGGGGTTATAGGTTTTTCCTATGTTTCGAGGGGTGATTCGACAAGCTTGGGACCGAAGATAGTACCAGAGGTGAGCCAAAAAGTTGAGCACGTTTCTTCGGGACCTACTTGTCTTAGAGTTACCTCTATGACTGTACTACGGGCGGCATCATACTTTTTACTCAAATCGCTATCGGACATACAGCTTTCCCCCGAAAAACGCGTTACCCACTGAGTTGCACCCACCGCTTTGGCTCGGTGGGTTTTCAACCAAGCACTCTGATTTTCTGCGAGTGACTAGTTCTCCATTAACCCTACTTACATGCAAACAAACAGACTGACTGATTGAAACCCCGCCGAGAAAAAGCGGTGGGTGCAACTCAGTGGGTAACGCGTTCTTCGGGGGATAGCCAACAATCAATACGAAACTAACGATTTTAAATTGGCTCACTACTTAACTAGCCTATTGGTTCCAAGCAAACGATTAACGTACCCCATTCTAGTCGAAATTCTACTACTACACAATATTTGTTTTGATTCGCTATGAAAGTTTGACAGATAACATGAGGGGTTATTGGTTTTTCCTATGTTTCGAGGGGTGAATCGATTAGCTTGGAACCGAAGAGAGTACCAGAGCTGAGCCAAAAAGTTGAGCACGTTTCTTCGGGACCTTCTAGTCTTAGAGATACCTCTATGGGATAACTGTACCTGTGTTTGCTTCTGATGGACCTCACGACCTTTCCATGGAGCTGACTGTTGATAGGTCCACTCCGGCGTTTACTTTGAGGCTTCCGATTCTTTGGCAAGGTTTCCCTGTACGTTTTGAGTACGCGCCATACGATGTTTCTAGGAAAATTCAACACTTTAAGTAGCCAGCTTGGACGCGGACCACGATTGATTTTCCAGCTAACTACACACGATTTTTTTTTCTACGCTCCTCTTGCATAGTGACTGTCTCCAAAACAAGAGCGTTTTATGAACTGAAAAAATAAACAGTTATTGTTATTGATGTTGTCAACAAAAAGACGTCAAAAACTTCCGAAAACGTCCACCAAGAGCGCTGTAATAAGCAAAAGAGATTGTTTCATTACTAAGTGGGCCATGGTTTACCAATTGTCATTTGTTTAAATATCATTCATAACATTATAACCTCTGCGCAACCCTTAAAAATTTTTCAATCTATTCTTTTTTGTTTGCAAATTTTGGAAGGTAATATAAAAACAAATTGACAAATAAAACCAAAAACCAGAATAAGTCTCATATAAGTTCAATTTTGATCTATTTACTTCATAAAATTTTAAATATTAAAAGATTTTTCTACAGAAAATTAATCATAATACGCGATAAATAGAAAATAGTGATATTATTATAAACAATTCACGCCATTAAAATGAGTTCTGTAATTTTTGTGATAGCACATCAGTCCCTTAGCGATTTTCGTGACATCATTTAATGTTTCCGCGATTTTCGAGAATGAAAGTTCAAATCCGCTACCAATCCGTGAAATTCGCGAAATCCACGCCTGTTGTAACAGCCCTGCATATAATTGCAGATAAAAATCAAGGCTTACTTTGATCAATTTTGCACAGTCATAAATTTTACGAATGTTCCAGATCTTCCGGTAGATCATCTGGTTACCACTTAGCATTTACGTGACAAGAAAATTTTACTGGAGGGGGCCCTAGGGGGAGTGGGGTCTGTGGATTTTTTGTTAAACTATAGTTAAATAAAAACTCTGGAACTGCTGTTCAATCAAATGGCATCAAGGCTATTTGTTATTATATTTTCCTGTTGGATACATTTCCACTTAGTCCGATAGTATGACGTGTACAGGGAGGCTTGAATTTTGGTGAAACATTAAATTTTATTATATTTATTTCAAAACAACGCTTGGGACACATATTAGATATGTTTTCTTCAAAGTTGGTTTTTTCAACCTCCTCTTCTAGGCTAAATGCCCGCACCTTGGACCTAACGCTAACTATCAAATCATGTGCAACACTTGCATCATCTTTCTTACACACTTTCATCCACTCTTTCTTTAAATCCTTGTCGTTTTTGAAGACCTTGCCTGTTTTCCGGAGAGAATTTTTCTATTGCGCGAAGTTCTGAAGAGTTTAGCGGATTTTCCTCCTTCGGCACAAAAAAAAACATCGTCGGCTTCGTACCACTGCATCACCGGTTTCGCGTAATGGCACGATGCCAGATCCGGCCAAAACAGAGTGTCACCTTCGTGGGACCGGAGGAAGGACAGCAGGCGCTTTTGGAGGCATTCTTCTTCATATATTTGGCCATTGATGGTACCGGTCGTTATGTACGACTTGCTAAATTTGGCTTACTAAGTACTTATTGGCAAATTTATCGACCTTCTTCTTCCGGAACTTCTCCGGAACATCCAGGCGGGACTTGCCGACGACAAACTCCCGGCCGGGGATCTGCTTGGCGTCCGCTTTAATGTACGTCTCGTCGTCCATAACGATGCATTTCGACTGCACCATCCACTCGCGGTACAGCTGCCTGGCGCGGTATTTGGCTACCGTATTCTGTTTATCGGTTCAGTTGGGCGCCTTGAAGACATGAAGTCCGGTCCGCTTTATTGTCTGCTGGATGAACCAAACGGAAGAATTGACCTTCTTGGCAACGTCCCGAATCCAAAGGTTCGAATTGCGCTTGAAGTAATCCCTCACCTTCCTTACGTTCACAGGGTTGGTCGTCTTCGCTTTTCTTCCACTGCCAGCTCACCGCTGGGTCGTCTGGGTCTCCTTGAACGATTTTACCACACGGGACACGGTCGAATTGTCGATTCGAAACTGTTTCGCGATCCACCTGTGGGACTGGCCTGAAATTTCTACGACCGCTCGCATTATTTTTTGTCGGAGCACTTCTTACTTGGAAGCCATCTTATGTAAAAGTATAGTCCAGGAAGTGCCTAAAAACTTTGCCGAAGAAAGTACGGTGTTATAATGTCTCTAAAAAAGATATAGCTGTTCAAAGATCAATGTGTCGAATTACAGCTATCCCCCGAAAAACGCGTTACCCACTGAGTTGCACCCACCGCTTTTTCTCGGCGGGGTTTCAACCAGTAGGTCTGTTTTTTTGCATGTGAGTAGGGTCAATGGAGAACTAGTCACTCGCAGAAAATCAGAGCGCTTGGTTGAAAACCTACTGAGACAAAAACGCGTTCTTCGGAGGAAAGCTGTATATGCCAAAAATCACTTTTTCCGTCAACACTGCCGGTGAACTAATGGAAGTCAGATTTCAAACAAAAATAATTTCGGATTTTCTAATATTATCGATTTGGTATGGTCAGATGAATTATTCAAAAACAATTACTCAATCTCATAAGCGTAGTTAGAGAGGGGGGCTTACATACCCTGAACTATACTATACTGAAATAACTTCGGTGATGCTCATCTTGCCGAGTTGGTATGTTCAAATGTGTTAGTCGAAAATGAGAGATGGGCGATCCGCTCCCGAGCTGTTCTATAGACCCGATTCTCTAAAGTGAGCTGATCACCGGCGGTTCATTTTTTTAGGAACCGCAGCTCATCAGCTCACTGATATCACAAGTCTAAACCATTCAATCCATCATTCATAACGGAACTCTTCAAAAAAGGACTCATTACTCCACTTACGCATTGAATAGTCACCGCGTAAACCAAGATCGACAGCACCAATGGTAAAAGCAAACTTCCAAGCGGCTGTTTGGGAGAGAGAGACATATTGCCAATTCAGGGAAAAATTAGCATTTGGCGTCAGATTATCAGCTTTAATAGCATGCTGTGGCTGTCAGTTGCGTCGAATCATTTTCCCTGCACATGTGCTACGCGATGTTGATTTTCTACTGGTATTATCCAATTTATTTATGTACCCAGCTCTTATTGCTGATATTATTCCTCCAGCATATGTGCTCTCACCTCTCCTCCCATCATTCTCTGGGGGAGCGGAAGATCCGCACAAAACAAATAACCGAAAAGCGAAATGCAGCTCTCCAGCTTATCAGCTCAGCTCCGGATCCGAATCATCTACTCGAATAATTCACTGGGAGCTGTTGACAACTCTCGGACCCGTCTAGCTCTTCGGATCATTTTTTCTCTCTCGATTCTTCACGATTCAGCTCCGGATCCGGATCTGAGCTGATGAGCTGTAGTTGAAGCCGATAATAGTGAGAGAAATTCTGCTGGAGAATTAACATCAGAAATAAAATCTGTATGTAGCTCTCTCGCATACATTTTTTGCTTTTACTGATATGTTGTTGGCACATTTTGCGCGCATTTTGGTTTACGCGATGGTTGATCAGTTGTTCCGTTATTAGCGTTTTCCATTGAAAAGTAGTGCCATAAGGTACGGATTTATTGGTTTAGACTACTTTTACGGTTTTATGCAGTTTTATGCACTAAAACCACAAATTAATTTTTCGATTTTGAATTTGTTTCATAATTTCTATAATTTCAATGTGAGCTGAAGAGCTGTTCAAAAGAATCGACTTCCTTTAGTGAGCTGGATGGGTTTGATCCACTCAGCTAGATGAGCTGTTTTGCCCACCTCTATCGAAAATATTTTCTCAATCCAACAGGCGTAGTTGGACAAGGGGGGGGGGGTGTGGTGCCCAAGTAACAATTTTGGTTTTATGAGGGTTCTGTAGACCATGATTTAGACTTGTAGAATGCTATAAAACCGCGATAAAACCTGCAATGTTACTTGGTGGGGGTGCTTACTGTATCCCTTCCGCCAGCTCACTTATATCAATGAAAGTAAAAAGGAACAAACGATTGTCTAGCGCTGGTTTCCACAGATATTCAACTGGCCTTTGCGCACAAGGAGCAATTGGCTTCAGTATTCTTGGACATTAAGGGGGCTTTTAATTCAGTTTCCATTGAAATTCTGTCAGACAATCTGCACAGATGTGGATTTTCTGGAATTTTAAATAATTTCTTGTACAATTTGTTGTCAGAAAAGCAAATGAACTTTTCTCTTGGAAAACTGACAACTTCCAGAATTAGTTACATGGGCCTGCCCCAAGGCTCATGTCTCAGCCCTCTTCTTTATAACTTTTATGTCAAAGATATCGACAACTGTTTGGCAAATGGTTCAAGCAAAATTGTGGTCTCTAAGGATGAAAGTGCAAAAAAGTAGATTTTCCCATACTAATTTCCATACAAACTTCAAACACAATGCGGAAAGCCGGGTTACAAACAATTGTCCTCAAATGTTGTACAGTTGTTTGGAACCTCAAATGGAATTAAAGAAGGGTTCTCGTCTCTTCATTCCTTTATTTAACGTCGGTCTCTGTTCCGCAATCTAGTGCCAATCACCGACGGACATCGATTGCCATCCATTGACGGCAATCGAATGTGCAGGAAGGCAGCTTCCACACCTGCGCAGGATATCGCACCCATTCACGGGACCAACGGCTTTACTTCCCTTCCGAACGAAGACGTGACCAGAGATTTTTATGCCTCAGAAAAATCTCACCGACCTTGGCTGGGATTGAACCCAGACCCATTGGGGTGTTAGAAAGCAGTCACGCTTACCACTACACCACCGGCGCCGGCTGGGTGTTCTCGTTTGATGAGGTCAAGTTTACGTTTCTCCATATAACGGTGACCCACCCTAATGAATATTTTAGGTGGACAAAAAGTCGAACTAAGAGGTTGATGCCTAAGCTTTTCCACATTTATATCGCTGTGAAGCAACTGTAAACTCTAGAGGGATTTAATATCTGTAACTGTAACCAGTTTGATTTTGTTTGCTACCATCATCATCATAATATGTTTCACCATCAAACATTCAAGTTTAATAAAACTCCAGAAAATAAATACATATGCCTG
Organism: Ochlerotatus camptorhynchus; assembly: GCF_037179485.1. Classification (NCBI taxonomy): domain Eukaryota; kingdom Metazoa; phylum Arthropoda; class Insecta; order Diptera; family Culicidae; genus Ochlerotatus; species Ochlerotatus camptorhynchus. The sequence continues at coordinate 1,936,853 of NW_027040758.1, forward strand.
ACAAATGTTTAAACAATTTCTTTAAATATTCGTAATTAAAGATCTAGGGAAACTTACCTAGATTCTGAGACTTAAGACATTTTTCGAGAAGATAAGAATCACAAGAAAAATTTGATTATAAATCGTCGAAAAATATTTAATTTCAGTCAAAGAAAAATCACGAAATATTAGATTATGATTTAATTTTCTTTAGATTATTAAGATACCTACCGGATTTGGAATATCCAGATTTGAAGTAAAAAAATATATAAAGCATTTATTGAGAATTTTTTTTTCGTGAGGCTACAATAAAGTGTCCTGAAATTATATGGAGATCTTCGAACTTGTAAAAACTTTCAGCCACATCGAAGTGGGTCGATCTGGATCATTTGCTCATTTACCAGTGAACTGCTCATAACGAACTGAAAAATTAGGCATCGTTTTTTTTAATCTCATTGCCCCCAGGGTTCGGTGGCTTAAATGCCAAAACGTGTGTTTTTTTTTTATTATTATTTACGTGAAAACGTGTTATGACTAGGCAGTGTCTTCATAGAAGCTTGTGTACATAAACAGCACCAAGGTAGCAGGTCTTCAACAAAGTTGCTCAAGTAGAAAAGATCTATTAGACGGTGGACAGATCAGTACAGAATTTTTTCGTCAGGTGTCAGGTGTCGCTGAACCTTTTCATTTTGAATCTTATCTTGAAATCACGACTAGATAGAAAGTTGTTCAACTGGGAACGGTCCACTGCACAATGGTCACGAAGCCGGAAGATAAACTTGTTTGTACCTTAACCACTAGTTTTATGTAAATGGTGTCTTGAAGAAAGTTTTTCTAGTTTTGCTAACCGAACTTTTAATATAAAAGAGGGAGTGGTCCGAATGATTAGTGAATAAAAGAAACTCATTTTCTATTTATAATGTTTCAAATTTCCAGTAGCCAAGTGCCAAACATTCTCATTATTAAAAAATCGGAAAAACAAACCGCAATCGTAATGCGTTTTGATAAATTGGGAAAGATATTCCATTAATGTTATGCAAACGATTATTTCTTTCAAGCCTTACCTCTGCAATCCAAATGTTAACGAACCGTATCATCTGATAGCACATTCACATCACGCACGATCTAGAACTGAAGCAGCGTAGTAGCAGCGCAAATCGAGTAATCGACCCATCTCATCATAATGGATCTGCCCATACTGGCCCAGGTGGAGACCATTGCCAACCGCTTCCATTCGCTGTCGTCAGCCGGAAGCAATGGTGTGCTCAAGACCATGGTGAAATCCGATCTGAACAACAACACCCTCGACGGGAACATCTCTCCGGTAGAGGAGGAAATCAGCGAATCGTACGCGATTCGACCGTTCTACGAGGGGAAGACCATTTTCGTGACGGGAGGGACGGGTTTTCTGGGGAAGGTGTTGATCGAGAAACTGCTGCGCAGTTGCGATGGCATCAAAAAGATCTACATCCTGTTGAGACCGAAACGGGGTCTGACCAGTGAGCAGCGGTACCGAGAGTTTATCAAACATCCCGCATTCGACCGACTGCGCCAGACGGAACCGTTCGTGATAGACAAGATGGTATGTGTGGGAGGGGACATCACGATGCCCCAGCTGGGACTATCCGAGAAAGATATGCAGCTGCTGGTGGAGAATGTAAACATTGTGTTCCACGTGGCCGCCACCGTGCGGTTCAACGAAGGCTTGAAGGAAGCTGCCGTGTTGAATGCCATCGGGACGCAACAAATGCTGGAGCTTTGCGTTAAGATGTTTCATTTGCAGGTATGTGTCACTTTGGGGTGCGCGTCGTGTTCAGATGATAAAATTCTGTTCTATTCACAGAGCGTGGTCCACGTCTCGACTGCCTACAGTAACCCGAGCAGGCGCGAAGTCGACGAAGTGGTCTACCCGCCAACGATGAATGCCGACTCGTTCATACAGTGCGTGAGCATTCTGCCAGGGGATGTGATCAATGCACTGGCCGGGAAGCTACAGGGAACTCATCCAAATACGTACACGTTGACGAAGTCGATTGCCGAACAACTGGTTTCCGAGTACAGCAGTCAGCTGCCGATCTGCATCGTACGACCGTCGATCGTGACCGGAGCGCTGAAGGAACCGTACCCGGGGTGGGTGGACAACGTCTACGGAATTACTGGTATGTATAACACTTGGGCATCCGAATGCAAACTTTAAGCGCTTCTAATTACAGGTATCATGATGGAAATCGGACGAGGTACCATCAGTAGTATCATGTGCGATCAAAACTGCGTCATGGACGTCATTCCGGTGGATATCGTGTGCAATACCTTGATCGCGGCTGCGTGGGAAAATGCCATCACCATGTAGGAGTGCTCTCCCTGGAAGTAAGCATTCCTAAAATTTAATCAACTTTCCCGATTCCCCTAGGTCCAACCCGCTACGGGTATACAACTGCACCTCCGGTCCGATCAACCCGATCAAGTGGTACAAATACGGCGAAATCACCCAGAAGTATGCCATTAAGAATCCAACCAAGTACGTGATGCTGTATCCGGGCTTCCAGTACCGCACCAATCGAATCATGCACAAGATAGTCGAGCTGTTTCTGCACTTTCTGCCGGCTTACCTGTTCGACGTAGTGATGCGAATCCAGGGAACGAAGCCGATCATGGCCAAGATTGCCAAACGCTTTCAGAAGGCAGCCGACACGGGTGAGTTCTTCGCCATGCACCAGTGGGACTTCAAGAGTCACAATCTGAGACGGTTGATGCACAAGGTCCATCGGGCGAAGGATGGGGCCGATTTTGACTTCGATATGACCCATATGGACTGGGATGCGTACATCGAGCGCTACATGCTCGGGATTCGCAAGTTTGTGCTGAAGGACGACCTGGACAGCATGGAGAAGGCCCGGAGGAAGATAAGGCAGCTGTACTGGTTCAGATGGTTTCTGCTGCTTGTGGTGCTGTTTGTGTTGTATCATTTCGTGCTGAAGAGGTTTATTTTCTAAGAAGGGATGTCATCTGGGTTTGGAAGGTGAGCAGTATGGTTAGATCTGTTGTGGAACAATTTTATTATGTTAGTACTGATAGCTAGCTGAGTGAGTAGAATAGCTTAAACGTTAGGGAATTAGATAGCTAATGTGCACATACAATCTAAATATAGTTTCTGTTTTTATGGCAACCATGTTGATGGAAATAAATACATACTTCTTTTTCGCAGGGCTTTCAGTTGGTAGAAACTGTCCGAATCGGATTTATCGTGTTACTGGGACAGATGTCGATGTCGCGTTCTACAGGTGGAGTTCGAGTGATTGAAAGAGATTGATGAAATTAAGGCTATTCAAGTGAGAAGTCGTTGGATCAATCCTTCGATTTGAGGGATGTTTTGCTTAAAATTTGTAGCTGTGGTATTTTGACTATCGATTTTTACAGTGAAAACAGACGCCAATTGGAACTTATGAAAAAAATCAGAGTTAGGGCTGGCGGATGTGAATGAAACAAGAATCATTAGACACATTCTGCGTGACGTTTCGTTTAAACAGTTTTTGGCAGTTTTTGTACTGTAACTTTAAAAAATAAAGGTGATCCATAAATATTATTGGAGATTTGGAAAATGCGTTAAATTTCCTATCAAGAGTTTCTGATTTGAATAGCCTAAACAATTTTGGTAAATAGTTGTAGTCGTTGTAGTCGCAACGTAGTCGCTCATCAAATCATTTTGAGCTACTCAAATCATAAACTCTTGAGGTATTCTTATAGGAAGTTTGTCACCAGCGTTGGGCTGAAAGTCTCCTTATAAAGATAACTGACTAACTGATCACACTTTCCAAAATTGGAATAATATTTGAGGGTTACTCTTCATTATTTTTCAGCTACAGTACAAAAACTGCCAAAAAGACTTGCAAAAACGTGGATACATATTGGTAGAATGTGTCATTAGAAAACTGCCCTGTGTATTTTAGAAAAATCTATTACACCTGTGTTCAATAAGAAACTGCAACCGGTGCCAGGGAGGTGACTCCTATTTCATACATATTTAACCCATCAGAGCAGAGGCCGGGAGCAAAAAAAGATGTTTATAAATATTTTTCGTCTCAGGCGACCGGTGGCTTTCGAAGGATATTTTGGATGATTTATTCGCTCTCACTTATCCCACCTTGGAACATATACAACGCTTGGTTTCCATGACATTTCTGCTGAAGTTTACTTTTGACTACTTTGTTGCAAACCAGCTGGTCAAATCCCGGGACGGGACTTGACAATCGAGCTTCTCACTCTTCTTAATGATCTTGATGAAAGCCCTTCGAATATTTGTGCGTGGTGTTTGATGGAGTTGAGTAATGATGCCAGGATTGCAGAATGTTTTTTTTTATGTTTAAATTTGGGTTTGATTCGGAGTTTCTACCGCAGTTTAGCTCCTTTTATATCAGTTGCTCATCACAACAAAAACAAGCATAAACTGACAACAATATTCATCGTTTAAAACACGCAGTGCACTCAATTGTTCAACTTTCCTTTTGCAAATGTAAACAATTGATGATGATGATGATGATGATGATGATGATGATGAACTAACAACACCATTGACGTCAACATGCATTCCGGCATCACTGCCAGTCAGATTGCTGTGATCCCTCTGTCCTGTTTATTCCACGATTGCTACTGCCAAATCGACCAATCAGCAACTAGTTCGGATTTAACAGCAAATTCGCTCTAAATCGCTACCCGATTGCCAAGTCCCGTCCCAGGTCAAATTCAATGCCATTTATATAAGGTCCGTGCCAACAGGCTTATAAGTGTTAGTGAAATGTGCAAATGTTTAGTGGTGTTCGTATTTCATTGCAATGTTTATCTTTTTACACGAAACAACTGTTGGAAGTGATGTGAATCTCACTGTTCGCAGTATGGAATGTTATAATAGAGTTACAGAACAGAAGCGGAAGTGCAAAAAAATCGGTGAATCAAAAAGTGGTTCGTTTTTCTGCTCAACAAGCGATGTGTTGTGGTAGCGTTCCACACGGGCTTTCTATGTACACGCACACTATAATAGCATGCTACCTATAGTCGCTATATTTATAGTCTGGCGGATAGAATCTCGGGAACCAATTGAGCTGTCGAATAGCGGAACCAATCGAGCAAATCATGACCAACAACAAAAAAGAGCACGTCTGCTATTGCAATCAAAACTTTGGAAACCCTTTTCTCGTGACTCAAGGCTCGCTTACGTAAACTGACACCATCTTTGGGTTGGGGAAAATTTCCCTTATCCGATGATGCCAGTAATTTGCGTTCGATTGGCGTGAAAAGAATAATCAACGTTTTGTTTATAAATTTGATAGTACCTTTTCAATTGTTGGTTCAAATATATTGAATTGGTTCCGCTTTTTGATAGATCGATATTCTATCCGCCAGACTATGAATATAGCAACTATAATGCTGCCTATCTTAACCAAGGGGGGGAGGTGGCTGTCAAATACGAACAATCGTCGCCTACCTTGCATAACTGGTTCCAAACGTAAACAAGCCATAAGAAAACTACACGCTAACTTTAAAGTACCCATTAATGGTTGAAAAAGACCCATTTTGAAGAAAAGTGGCTTAACTCATTAAATGAGTAAATTTTTTACCCATTAATGAGTATCTGTTACCCATTAATGAGTAATTGTTAATCATTAATGGGTAACAGATACTCATTAATGGGTAAAATTGTTTAATCATTAATGAGTTAAGCCACTTTTCTTCAAAATGGGTCTTTTTTTTTACTCATTAATGAGTACTTTCAAGTTAGCGTGTACAGGGTTTGTTTACTTTTGGAACCAATTTCATACAAGAATGATCAGTAGGCTGATTTGACAGCACGTCCCACCCAAGAACTGCAGGCAAAAGATGCCTTCTACCGCTAGGTTCGCTAGTGTTCGCAAATGACAAGTGGAGCCACTTTCTGATCCGAAGTTCCAATCCTGTGGTAGAGTGTGCTCAGCAATGTTTACAATATTTTTGCTTCTAACACCAGCAAGCTGCCTGTTGGCCCGGACCTTATATAAACGTCAGTGGGTCAAATCCTCTTCCATAATATGTTTACATTTGAACTAAGAGGAAGAGGAAACAACTGGCTTCTTGCTATTTAATCTCTATCTCTATCTCTATCAATATCTACCTCTACACATTTTCATTTTTTTTTTCACCAAGATCCCAACAGCCGAGTATTTTTGCAATTTATTTAGCTGAGATTCAGTCAAACAATTCCCGAGACTCAGCTAACAAATAACATTTTGCTGAGATATCAGCTAACAAACAGATATTTTGCAGAGATATCAGCAAAAGTAAATACCGAGGTAATCAGCTGTTGGAGATTTTATCGAGCAAAATAAGTGTGTATCTCTATCTTACGCACTTCAAATCGGCCAATCACGAGCTGGTTCGCGTTTTACAGAAAAGTGGTTCGTTTTCGCCCCCGTATTGTCTACTCTTCCTCTTAGCTTTTGAACCCTTTGTTCTCGAGCTTGCAGCTGGTCATGTTTACATAACAAATCCAGCAGGTTGTTTGCGCGCGAAAACGACAAGGAAAAGCTGAAATGATAAGAGTTTTAAAAGCCACGGAAGATTTTGGCTAGAAAGTCTAAATCAAGATAGAGCTGGAATTAGGGCGTAACAGCCTTTGTAAACAATGACTTTTATCGATGATTTCTAGCAACTCAAGGCATGCCCATGCAAACCATCATAACCGTCGGGTAGGGGAAGTCGTCCTTATTTGAAAATTGACTGTAAAAAATACAGCGCTCAGAGGGAAACAATTTAAGAATATGATGACTTGGAAATGCTCTTAATAAGACAATCTTCGGTTTCCACGCTTTTATCAATGTTCGTACCACCTTTGATAGCAATGACTATGTTTCCATCTCGTTTGTCAGCTCAGGTCTGCAAATGGCGTTGGATAGAATTATTTACATCATGGTTTTGGATGATTTGCGATATGGGGCTGAACCAATACCATATGCATTTCATTTTGGGAAATGTATCAATGTTCATCCTGAATTCGAGAGCATCATCCCATTACAAAACAACCGTCATCCGGTTCCAGCTATCATTCGAAAAAGCGGTTTCGGTTTGAATGGCCTGAGAATTCATTCAAGCAGAGGATGTTGTTTTGGTACAGTGTAGGACACGGAATGCTAAAGAAATTGCGCTTGAGGAAGCGCCGATAACTATTTTCCCAGGTCAGTAAGATAAGAGTATATGCCCATCATGATATAACCAATGCCACAAGCTCAGAATCCAGTACTCGAGATGTGTATTGGAGTTACCATGAAACGGTTCCATGTTTTGTGCTCCATGTAAACAAACGCACGAAGCAGACGTTCGTTTGACTACGCAAGGTTGCAGATTACGATCATTACTGGCTTTCTGTAAGCCTGGAGTGACTACTACAAATGCTACAGATATGTTTACAACCGGCACAGGGAGTGTCAAGGAGTCGGATGCTAGGGGTATTCGGCAATCCAGGAAGGGACTTGAATGTCAAGGATGTTCAAGTCAACCAATTCTGATACTAGGGGTATTCGCAGGATTGCTGTCAGTTTCCATGGACGGAGACTGAGGCACGACGTTGGAAGATCCACGTAATTTCATCGTCAACCAGGACACTAGGGTGTCTCCCAACTTCAACAATTCGGTCTGGAAATGGGTCAATGGGACTCATCCGTTGTTAGGATCAACAGCCACTAATCAATTCCAATTGAAATCACTTGCTGCTGCACTGGACAAAAAAAGTCGGATGAACATCTCTTTCAACTTCATCGGCAGTCAACAAAAATCACCAATACGTTGTATTCATCAGTATATAGGACATCCACGTGGAACCTTGGAGACCCTAATAAACAAATACCATTAATGAACGACAACCCAAATTGTCGAACTTTTCCACAAATGGTTTGGATGATACCCCAAACACGTCGTTAAGCAAAATTACCATACATATTTTATTAGGGGAGGTAGCTGAGAACTATTTCCGATTAGGTCAGTTAGAACAATTGTATATGTTCAGCCGAAGCCCGGACGATGCAGATACTGCACTAATTCAAATTTCCTCTCTAACACCTACACTCTCATCTGAAGTAATCAACGCAAGGAATCATGAGAACCGAATTATTAGCTGGCTTCATCGATGGATTCAAAATTTGGCAATCGGAAATCTTTTACACCACAATACGCATTGAAAATCTCTCCGTTCTGGTTGTTTACAACAACCTGTTCCGACAGGCATGAGATTCTGCACCCACACTAATGGAAAACATGATGCATGGATCTCGGTTTGGATTGATCGCAATCTGGGAATTAATAAACGTACACGAAGAACAAGGAGAGCGCTGCAGCGATACAGCTGGGTATCACGTAATCAAGTACCATAGGGGGTGTAAAATGCGTGCATCACTCTACAAACTATACGACCTAAGCCCATCCCTCCATCCCTTACGGAATTCCCCACTATCATTCCCTATTACCAAACTGTCGAAGAAGATTTTTATCATTTCAGAAATGGACGACATTTCGGGGTGGGTGAGTATGTTCGGGAGTGAGCCCAACAATTTAACCCTGGATTCTGTTGGTCACTTAAAGTAAATCACAAATCACCCACTACTTCATCATCACGAACTCTACACTGTGGCCTATGGCTACAGTACAGTGTGAGAGTATGGAGGCAATAGAGAGGACTCTCTATGCAATCGGAGGCCGATCGGAATTCGAAGACTAACCACACAGGCAAGGCCTGATAGGACAACCAGTCCAACCTGGGTCCTCAATATCAACAGCCGCTGGGTAGGAGGCTCAGTACGACAAATTTTAATGGGTTAAACGTTTCTGTAAATTTTGTATTATAGTCCGGTATTTTGTTAATAAATATAGTATGTGTATACTAGTGTTGTGTATATTAATATAAGTGCTGCTTATTGCCTACTTTTGACAAAATCTCCAATTGGATTGACGACGAGACGGAATCCTAATGCATTCCTATCAACAAGAGAGCGAATACCTCAACACCCCAGTACCAGGAAACGTTCTTCCGCTGGCTACAATTCCCTTACTGTGTTGGAGGTCGGTCGGTTTTAACCCCAACATTGGTTATTATCGAATGGTGAAGACCAATGGCACGTAAAAGAGGTACATTGACAGTGGCAACGACGATATATTGTGTTGGCTAGCTGGTTCATTTAAGAAAACGCCGGTAAATTGTTCACGAAAAAGGGATGCAATTTCATCAGTAGTTGGAACTTTTAAATTAGCGTTGGGCATGATTGAAGAAAGTCCATGATTGAAGGAGTTTCGGTTTCGATTTTAGACTCCGTTGCAAATAATTTTGATGTGCGTGAAATAGCTACTTATTCGTCTTTTACATACCCTGTTGGCTATTAAATTCAGGAGAATTTGCCAAACAAATAATGAGAAGAAATCAAAGGAATTTGTGAGGAGAAATGACAATGAATTGTTAGGAGACTTTCAATGTTAAGGAAATCTGAAATCAATTCAATGACTGCTCGAAGAATCTTTCCACGAAGGGTGTCTAATTGTGGAGAATTTCAAGGTAATTCCGAGGAAAACTAAAAGAAAATTTAATTCTGAGGATAGCTTCATAGAGATTTTGAGTAATATTTCAATGAAAATCTTCGTTGGATATGGAATGGACTATTTTGAGATCCTCAGAACCAAGGTTGAAAATACTCATTACAGCTAAAAAAATGTTTTTTTTTTTAATTATGAAATAATTAAATGCTATGATCATATTTTGAATAGGTACGATACAAGAAGAGGTTGCAAAAAATGTGTTTGACATATTAAACCTGTTTATTTCACTTCATGATAGTCACAATCAGCGATTTTCAACACACTCACTCACTCACTCACTCAGCGATCAGCAAATCGCTGATTGTGACTCATAGAAAGCTAAATTTACAGGATTTATGTTTCAAATGCATACTTTGTAACCTCTTCTTGTAAGTTACAAGTAAAACATGTCATCATACCATCTTTTGGTTTTATTATTCCGAAAAACATTATTTTAGCTGAAATGAGTATTTGCAACCTTGTTCAGAACCACTTGAACATTTTTCCTGAAGTTAATGAAACTGCCTTGAAGTTCTTTTGTAGTTTGAGAAACTAGCCTGATGTTCACAATACTTCTCATCAAATTCTGAACTTTATAGGACTTCCTAAAGTTTCCTAAATTTTTCTAACGATCATGGATCTCATTTAAAGGTTTAACAATTCGCTGAAGTTCTCTAAACTTCTTTAAAATTTATATGACTTCTCTAATGTTGACGGAACTGCTCTGAGGTTTTTTGTTCTTTTCTGAAATTCCCAAAACCTAAACCTCTTTCCAATGCTCCCGCATTTTGCTAATGTTCATAAAATTTCCTGAAGTTCGCGGATCTCATCTTAAGATCCATAGCTTTCTATGAAGTAATGTTTTTGAAGACCACTGTCCTTCTGTGAAGTTTCCGTAGTTTTTTCTAAATTTCTGGAACTTTTGTGCTCCCGCAATTTTGATGGAATTAGATCGAAATAACGATTTTAACTGAAGTTCTCAACCTTTTTCTGGAGTTCATGAAGCTTCCCTTATATTATCGACACTAATTTAAAACTTCTTCAGTAAAGGGTGATACGGTCAAAATTTGGTCAATATCAACTTGACGTATTTCTTTCAATTTTGCATTTAAAAAACCTGAACACCCCTCATTTTGAAGGTGTGTGTGTGTAGAATGTTGCTCCTATTTTGATTTTGGAATTCACTCTTCAGTTGTCAAAATGCCGTCCAAGCAAGAAGAGCAGCGTATCAAAATTTTGCTCGCGCATCGCGAAAATCCGAGCTACTCGCACGCAAAGTTGGCAAAATCGCTAAAAGTTGCCAAATCAACCGTTACAAATGTAATTAAAGTGTTTGGGGAACGTTTGTCGATAGCCAGGAAGTCTGGATCGGGGGGAAATCGAAAACCGGAAGCCGCTGAGACGACAAAGAGAGTTGCCGGTAGTTTCAAGCGAAACCCTAACCTCTCTCTCCGAGATGCCGCAAATAAGCTGGGTGTATCGTCTACAACCGTGCATCGAGCCAAAAAACGAGCCGGACTATCGACTTACAAGAAGGTAGTGACTCCAAATCGCGATGATAAACAAAATACGACGGCCAAAGCGCGATCCCGGAGGCTGTACACGACGATGCTGACGAAGTTTGACTGCGTGGTAATGGACGACGAAACCTACGTCAAAGCCGACTACAAGCAGCTTCCGGGACAGGAGTTTTATACGGCAAAAGGAAGGGGAAAGGTAGCAGATGTTTTCAAGCACATGAAACTGTCAAAGTTCGCAAAGAAATATCTGGTTTGGCAAGCCATCTGTACCTGTGGCTTGAAAAGCAGCATTTTCATAGCTTCCGGGACTGTCAACCAAGAAATTTACGTGAAAGAGTGTTTGAATAAACGTCTGCTGCCTTTCCTGAAGAAACACGGTTGTTCCGTACTGTTTTGGCCGGATTTGGCATCTTGTCATTACGGCAAAAAGGCCATGGAGTGGTACGCCGCCAACAACGTGCAGGTGGTTCCCAAGGACAAGAACCCTCCCAACACACCAGAGCTCCGCCCAATTGAGAAATACTGGGCTATTGTCAAGCGGAACCTAAAGAAGACCAAAAAAACTGCTAAGGGCGAGCAGCAGTTCAAGGCAAACTGGCTTTCTGCGGCGAAGAAGGTGGACAAGGTGGCTGTACAAAATCTGATGGCAGGGATCAAGCGTAAGGCCCGGCAATTCGGATTTGGAAAAGCGGAAGCCTAACTGAATATTTTTCCTGAATTTTACACTAATTGAACTTGAAAAAGAAATTTAATTTGATTTTTTAAATAAACGATTTCACCGATTTACACGCGTTTTCCCTTGACCAAATTTTGACCGTATCACCCTTTAGTCTAGACTTTCCTGGTGTTATTAAAAGTGTCTAAACGATTACTAATTTCTTTAAAGTTCTCGAGACTGCTCTGAATTTATCAGTATTTTTTAAGAACCCGCTACTTTACTGAAATTAATTGATTTGCCTTGAAGTTTCGACAATTTTTCTTAAGTATCATAACCATTATAAACGCTCACAAATTTTCCCTGAACTTATTTATGCATAATTGATTTATCTAAATTTGTTTAATAATCCGGCAAATTTTCTGATATATATTCATAATTCCCTAACGCTTCTGACGTTTTTGGATCGATCATAGAATTCATGGAATAACCCATAGTTCCACGGAACTCCTTATAAGTCGCTACAAATTTGCTTAAGTTAATGGGATTATTCTGAAGCTATCTGATCGTCCTCGAAGTACTCGGAACTTTGCTGAATATAATGAAACTATCTAAAAATATCTAAATTTATTAGAAGTTCTCTGGAATTTCTTGAAGATATTGCTGTTTGCTAAAAGTTCTCGCATTTTTTTTAAGTTCTAGAAATCACCATGATATAAAACTCTTAAAATACTCTCACGTTTTCGGGATGGTCATATAATTTTTATCACGTTCCAGAACTTATCTCAGAGCTTTGCTGAAGTATCCGGAAGTTCCCTGAGTTTCTCGAAACTTCTTTAAGGTTTCTACAATTTCCTTGAAATTATTTGAACTGAACCCTTTGATTCTCTTATCTGTCTTGATGTTCTCGAAGCTTCCCTAAAGCTCTTCAATTGAAGATCTCGGTTCTGATTGGAAATAAATGGAATTCCCGTAAACAACTTTAAATTTCCCAGATATTCTCTGGACTTCTGTTAAGTTCCTATAATATTTCTGTAGTTTTCATAAATTCTTTGAAGGTCTCTGTACGTCCCTAATTCTCGGAACATCTTAAGGGCTCTCGATTTTTTTTCAGCACATCATGGAACTATCCTAAATTAGCCTAAATTTATGATTATAGATCTTTAAACTGCTCCAAAAGTCTAGACTAAAGTTACGGGAACTGCTCTTAAGATCTGAAATTTCGTAAAGATTTCTAGATCTAGCTTTTCTGAGGTGCTTAGAACTTCTTACAAAAATTGCACAATACCCCTCAAGTTTTCTATATTTCTCAAGTTCGCTTAAAAACTTGTGAAGTTCTTTGAATTTCTAGGAACTTCATGAAAGTTCCTGAAAATTTTGGGATGCTAAAAGAACCGCTTTGAGGTTCTTAAAGCTTCCAGTAAGTTCCCCATATGTTCAGCGTGTTAACTACGCTTATGTTCACACAGTTTGTTTATGGAGCTTCACTGAAATGCTCAGCATTTCCTTTCATTCCTGAGAACCTCTCCAAAGTTCCTACAATTGTTGTGAAGATTATGGGACTGCAATGAAGATCTCTAATCTTTCATAAAGGTAATTACGATCTTGAAATAAATCATTTATTTTTTCCTTAATTCTGGCATTATGAAAATTTTCAATATCTTGAACTTGTACAAGGATTACGAAAGTTCAAGACATTCCATATTTTTAGATCATGGACTTACTTACTTGGAAAACTCAGGTAATTTTATTTAGAAAAATGAGTAGACACCCTGTAGATAGAGAAAGATGGTTAAACGTCACAATGCAAAGAATGATCAATATTGAAATAAATTCACCCTAAAAAAGTTTAAAATAGTGACTGATTACAAGAAAAAGTGACTTTAGTGATTTGGCCATAAAAAAGAAGACTTTTTAGTGTTTGGCTTGAAAAAAGTGACCAAGTCACTAAAAAGGGACTCGCTACCAGCCCTGCGTTTCAAACGAGAGTTGGTCCTGATAGGGTAAACTTGTTCTTTTTGTAACTTCTTTTATTTGGAAGGCTCAATCGCGTTAGCTTTACGGAGCCAATAATTCATTGTTCATTGAACAAAATTCACATATATCTATGTCTAGTAGGAGTTGGGCCGAATACTCGCAACTTACTCGAGCTTAGAGGGGTAAATTGTTGAATCACAATTTTGTAACTTTTTTGGAACAAACTGATCGATTGCGTGCAGTAATATGTTACAAACAGTGCTAGTAGCTAGGTTGACATCGTAATCACGTATTAGTTCAGCCCGATCAATACTTATGAGAAAGGAGTTCATAATGGCGTAATCGGTTTTACTGAAGTCGTAGTATATGGCATTAGTACTAGCATCAACGAAAGTAGTTCTAACATCACACTGCAATGATAATTGCAAAGGAGGATGATGCTTGTAATCTTTTACCAACGAAAGCTCAAATCATGCTGCAGCTGCAGTTCATCACTAACAAAACAGAGGTCCAACAAACGATCGTTTTCGTTCACGACACCGTTTATATGTTCGCAACTATTCTAGTAAGAATTTACACGCAGATTTTCAATCGATCTTTCGAACACAAATTTGTTAGGAAACCAAGCATTTGGTAGGAATTTTCAAAGTGAAATTAGTAGTAGTGATAGTAGACAACATTGGTCGTAAAAAAATAGGCTTTAGTGACTAAATTTTGATACAGTGACTTTTTAGTGACTGACTTGATAGTGACCTACACGCTAAGATCCGATAACCCAAATGTAGGTTTACTTTACCCAAACTAGGCGTAAACTGCACAAACTCAGATATAGGTAAATTTTTCAACCCAAATATGAGTAAATTTAAGTCAAATTTGCATAAAAATAAATCATTTATGGTTCATAAGAACCCATATTTGGGTTAAAAAAAATTACCCATCTGTGAGTTTGTGCAATTTACTGCCAATCTCGGTAATCTCTTTGTACCGTCTAGGTAAACTGATCTTAGCGTGTAGGCGCTAAAAAGTGACCTGCTACCAACTATAATGGTTGCTAAATATCTAGACGATAATTTCAAATAGCTCCTATCTGCTTTGAACTATTCTCTTCATCGACTTTCTAGAAAGGTTCATCTAGATATATGTATTGTCTAGTTGTTCCAATATTGGACTTCTTACTGCAGCTTTTCTGATCTGCTGCAACGAAATGGGATTTCCGATGAAAATCTTTTTATTTATGTTCGATCAGTTCCCGCAATCATCATTACGCTTGAGACATGCTTGTTTATATGGACAACAGATTGATGGAAAATTTGATATTTTCGCTCCAGAGTGTCGGGTCATGATTAGTTTCCCAAAATTTTAACTCGTTTGGTGTGACTGTGCACAAACAATGTAAAGTTTGTATGAGAATTACTATGGTAAATCCAAACTGTTTGTTTATTTCCTTCTACACTTTTTCTATATTACTCTGAGAGAAAGTTTGATAGTTATTCTTGTGGGACATTTTCTCAGCTACAACTTTGCTGAATATTATTTTATATTTAGTTACACGACAAATGAAATAGTTATTAATTATGTCCGAGTAATCTTCAGACATCACAATACTGTATTGTGCAATGTGACATAGAAGCCATGGTTATTTTGTTGCTCTATTTCACACACCAGAAACACCAATGTTTCCTGCTAAGCAGTTGAAGATGATGATCATCATAATGCATCAGCGTCTCGAAACATTGAAAACTTTTGTTTCTTACATGTAACCGAAATATGGTCTTGAACTTGTAGCAGAGAAAATTTCATGCAAGCAAAGCTATCAAATTATTTTGATTGTAGAAAAGTATGATGCATTGTTAGAAAGATATGAACATCAAAGTGTTGCTTTTCCCTTAGTAATTCCCATATAAATTTTAAATGATTTATGTACAGTCAGTTTTAACCAAATTAGTTGAAATTTTGGGAGGATGAGCAGGACTCGCTGCGAATTTGAGAATTTCAAATGTTGCATCAGTCTAATGAACAAGTTATTGATAAATGAATAGTGCTGATCAAATTAGGTTCCTGAATAGTAACGATTTTTCATCCGCTCTTCAACACTGTCGCCCGTTTTCGGCAACACGACTGAATTAGTTATTGGGGTAAGGTGGGACAAGATGGGTCACGTAGCAAGATGAGCCGAACGCTCGCCCACAGTGAAAACTACTCAACATCTATAATAGTTCCTGACAGAACACCAAAGCTGACCAAATTATGAACATACCATAACCTCAATACCACTTAAAAAACCAATTAATTTTTTTGTGATCACAGTGATCTCCAACTGATTCTGTCAGACAGTTCCGAAAACGACCTACATATATCATTTACGCTTGCGACATTTCCAACTTACTCCAATCACCGTCCAATTCTGAATCAACCTCGATAAAACGATTCGAATCGCTTCCACCCTCCAGCTTTCCCCGCAAGGAGCCTTAAACTAAAATTGCAACATCCTACAACTTATCTACCGCTAATTTTAATTTTGGTTACATTTGAGTACATACCTAGGCAAAAGATTCAAGCTACGTTCGTAAACTACTCCGTCTTCCACACGAACGGTTCTAACCGATCGTCCACGTCCAACAGGTTATTCAAATATTCCATGCTTTCAATGTTCTGATTGAGAATGTCATTGCACCGGGTCAGTTGCTGCGATATCACCCGCACCTTGGAGAACGTCTCCGCGTAGGAAGTGTAGAGCTTCTGCTTCTGCACCAGCTGGGCCAGCGCACTGGAAATCTCCTGGTCCACCTTTCGAAACAAACAAACGTCAAAACAAAAAGTCCATAGGTTTAGTGTGATCATGTACCCACCTCTTTGATTTTGTTGGTAATCTTCTGCTGCTCGGATGCGACCTGGGTGGCACAGGTGTTGAAGTGGCTCTGCAACCGGCTGCACATATTGATCATGTGGTTCGGGTGCAGTCGCTCCAGCACCTCCGGGTCACGATTCGCCGGTAGGGAAAGGGTACCGCGCATCACCGGTAGAAACATGGGAACGCTCTTCGGTTGCGTTTCAACGGGGTGTCATGGAATAAGACGAAAGGTTTATGTTAATTGCGGTGCATTTTTCATTGGTTGCGAATTTCGAATCATTGGCCCTAAAAGGAGGGATGGGAAAGTACGGACCCTTCCCCGAAAAAAACCCAAAACTGACTGCGGCTATAAATCAGAATTAATCTCTTCGTGCCGCGTCATGAGGCGATAAATTACACCATGTAAAACGCTGAAAAACATGAAGCAACATTCAGAAACGAATATGGCGATTTGGGGAGATCTGTTGTCCTACCAACACTGAACCTTCAAAGCAGTCGATGCAACCGACTCCATGACGGTTGAAGGTGGCAACGGCGGTGGAATTGAGTTGTTGAGGCATTACAACAAAAACAACAACGGCTGCTGGTGCATTTGCATACAAACTACAAACAGAAGATCGTTTATCGCCTAGAGCGCGCGCCATTTATGCCTAAACTCAACGACTGTCGCATTTGTAGTGGGTAGGTATCAGCCAATCGACACATGCCTACATACCTCTAGAACGATTTTTTATGACATTTGGTTCGCTGATCGGATGGATGCAAATCAATGAGAATGGAGAAAAAAGGGTAACAAACTATTTGTTTTTTTTTTTCTTTGATTTGTTTTTTGTCGATCTTGTTTTCCGTGCTGAGCACCAATGCTACCGACGCCAGGGAGGCAGCTCCCACACCTGGACCCTACCTATCGACCCATCAACTCATGAACCGGGGACCAACGGCTTTACTTCCCTTCCGAAGGAAGGGGTAACAAACTATAGCAGAGGCGATATTGTACGATGTGCTTGTCTGCTAGATCACGGGTTTGGGATTATTATAAACAGCATAGGTGTATCGAAGGAGTTATTAAGGGGTAGAAGGTTCGATCTTGTGACTTGTGTACATCCGCAAATCAATACCTAAATTTGTATCAGTTTTCTCGATAATGACAATGAGCTTAGATCGCTCAGATCGATAAGCAACCACAATACTGTGTTCATGTTCGAGAACTTAAGTAGAAACTGTGGTTAAATACAAGAATACATGACCAACAATTGAAATGGCCTTAACTCCATGTTGTAAACATACCTTGTAAGGCCATTTTCTCGTGAACCGAAGTCCACAAAGGCAAACCAACATAATGAATAGGTAGGGAAAATTCTCCTCTACCCGATTGTGGCTTAGATTTGCGAATGAAGGTTTCGGTTCGCGATAAAATGGCCTTACAAGGTTTGTTTACAAAATGGAGTTAAGGCCATTTAAATTGTTGGTCTCGAATAAGGCATGGTAGAAAGTGGTTCAAAAAGCCTGGCTTTCACAAAATTGCAAGATTCTTGGGTCTTGACAATATTTTGGGAATCCACGCTAAAAAAAATGTAAATATATCGAACACAGGAATTATTGTTTTTAGTAAAATTCAGAAACTTAGAATAAATCTGCCATGGAAAAATACCAAGATCCAGAATTTGGGGGAAACATCAAGACTAATTGTTGGAACCCTTAACTAGGAAATGTTTTATCATGATGTGATTTATGAAAAAATGAATCAAACTAGGGTAAGTGAACCAGTTTTTGGCCCAATGTATTTCCATGCAAAAAGTAAGCTCTAAGCTTATGTGGGAATATTATAAGTTGAGCTTTGGAAGCGTTGGGAGAAATCTTTTATTTTTGTCAATAAGAAGAGAAAATATCTCAACTTTTCTACAGTCTGCTTTAGCGGAAATGCCTGTCATCGGCGAACAAAGATTTGTGGCAACCCTGACGCAAATCAGGGAGGTTCGAAGTGGAACTGTTATGCAATATAGGCCCAATAATGCAATCCGAGGAGCTCCTGCTCTAACAGGTAGTCGTTCAGATTTATAAATTTGATAATTTACCTGTAGAGGTATGTCAGTTAAATAATTTTGAACTAATTTCATAATATAGAGTGGAAAATTAAACATTTTCAGTTTACCAATCAAACCTTCATGCCAAACACTGTCAAATGCTTTTTCTATGTCTAGAAGAGCAATTACAGTTGAGCAGCCTTCAGATTTGTTTAGACGAATTAAATTGGTAACTCTTAAGAGTTGATGAGCTGTTGAATGCCCATGGCAAAATCCAAACTGCTCATCTCCAAAAATTGAGTTCGTATTGATGTGAAGCATCATTCTATTCAAAATATTTTTTTTTTTAAAGTTTACTTATTGAAGACAGCAAACTTATTGGACCTTAGCTAGAAGCTTCAGCTGGATTTTTATCCGGCTTCAAAGTTGGAATAACATCTGTTATATAGTTTTACCAAGAAGCTCAAGGTACTCTCTGGGAGTTTTTTGCTGAGGATATAGAAAATTCCGTCATCACCAGGAGCTTTCATATTTTGAAACTTTTTTAGTTATAGATCTTACTTCGTCCAAATCAGTCCCCCGGACTTTGGAATTTGGAACTCGAGTCTAACTTCGAAACATGATTTTCCAAAGTTTTATTCCTCAGGGCAGAGAATACCTGTTTAATTTGTTTTTTTGCAAATCCTGCCAGATAACTTTCACGGCAGGATCGCGAGTTCTTTGATATTGCCTAATACGGACATTTTTCAGACGGATCAAGAGCTGAAGATCGTCGTCTATTATGATTGAATCGAATGTAACCTCTCAATTTGGTACTGAGGTAGCTCTTGCTTCAACTATAGAAGTAGTCAGAGATTCAAGAGCATAATTAATTTGGTTTGCAAAGGAATGTTTGGATTAAATTTATATTCCACCAATGTTCGATATTGCTGTTGGGATTAGAAATTATTTCATGGGATATTTCAAAAGCTACGCGAAGGTAATAAAAACCAAAGTCAGCATGGGTAACCACTTGGCTATAAAGATTACATGAATCAGTTAAGACCACATAAATAGTTGAGGGATTTCTTGCAGAAGAAAAGCATGTTGGGCTGTTTGAATAGTGAATAGTGTAATAACCTGCAGAACAATCATCAAACATACTATTACCATTGGAATTGCTTTGAGCATTATTCCAAAGGCGGTGTTTTGCATTAAAATTACCAATAATGATGAATTTAGACCTATGACGGGTAAGTTTCTGAAGGTCACCATTGAGAAAATTATTTTGCTGGTTTGGAATGGCAAATAGCTATGAACGTAAGTAGTCCAAATTGGATTAAATTGGTTCAAAATTAAGCAAGAATTTGATATTTGATATGTCTGTGAAGAATGATGGCAACGCCACCACCGGCTCCATCAATATAGAGAACTTTGGTAAATTTCAGAGATCTGAAGGGCAGTTCCCGTAGTTGTAGGAAAGTCCAGACTTTTGGACGAGTTTAAAAACCTATAAGCGTGAGATAACATAAATTCAGGACAACTCCATGTTCTCCAGGAAAAAAATACAAGAACACTTAGGATGCACCGAGAATTTTAGGGAAGTCTAGTGACATTCGAAGAACTTATGAAAACTTCAGAAATATTAAATCAGGAAAATTTGAAGGTGTCTAGGATTGGAGTTCCATTTATTTCAGCGCACAACCAAGATATTACAGCTTATAGAAGTTTCGAGAAATTCAGGAATCTACAGAAAAGCTCCGAGGGAATTTCTAGAACGTAAGGAAAGTTAAATTACCACTCGGAAAATATCAGAGTATTTTAGGTGTTTTATATGATTACCATGAGAATGTCAAGAACTTCACAAATTGGCGAAAATTTAACTAAGTTGAATAGGGAACTTTAAGGCAGTTCTATTAATTAAAAAAAAATGAGATATCTACAAGAAATTCCAGAAACCTTCATAGAAATTTAGAAACGTTTGGATAGTTTCATAATATTCAGTTAAGTCCCGAGTACATCGAGGGTGATCAGATGGCTTAAGAACAATTCCATTAAATTAAGGAAATTTGCAAAAACTTACAAAAAGTTTTGTGGACTTATGAAATATTTCTAGAATTCTATGAATAACCCGAAAGCTTCATAAGCGCCAGGGAATTATTTAGGAAATTTCTAAACTTGAGTTTAGCTTCCTTCATCCGTGCCCTCAACTCTCTTGCTTTTTCCACACGCAATCGTCGGTTTACTCGGCAGCAACCATCGTGTTGGTCAAGCTCATTGTTCTTCATCAGAAGATATTTCGGTTCATGAGCCGTCGACTTAGCAAAGCAGCGGTTTCGTGTTGAATGTGTGAGTGATGAGTCACTGATGACTCCGTTTTGCATCCATTGCTGCAGTTGAAGCGCTCTTCAAATTTAATTCGATTGAGCCTTATAAAATAAATTAATAACAAAAAAATGCAAAATTATGGAAAATAAAAGGAAATTTAATTAACTTCGGTAAAATTGCGGGTACTTATAAAAAACAATGAAAATTTCAGGGCAGTCTAAATAACTTTCAGGAAATTCAGAAACCATTTAAACAGTTTTTATATCTTCAGGAAAGACTAGACTATTGGAAAAGTTATGAATTAGTGTCGATAATTTAAGGGTAGTTCCACAAACTTCAGTAAAAATCTTTGAATAAAATTTTTATGAATGCCAAGTCTCAAGTGCACTGCAAATTAAACTGGAGGGGCCTAGGGGGGTCTCTTGCATTTTTTTTATTTTGCAAAACTACGGATAAATAAAAACTCGCGAAGATGCTATTCAATCAAATTGCGTCAAGGCAACTTTTTTTTTATATTTTTTTTTCTGTGACCAATAATATGACATTGAGGCTTGCTATTATTTTAATCGTTAAACAAATTTGATTAAATTTATTCGATAACAACAATTAGGAAATCTATTGTGGGAGCTTCACTTCAGGAGCTATTGATTTTGAACAAGCAATGATCGTTTGTTCATGCTTTTTGTAATGAAATCACATCGCGTCCAGAACTCATAAATTTAAGCATCTCAAACTTAAGATAATTCTCAGAGTTAGGTAATTCCATGATTTTTGTAACTTATTTTTTTTTTTTTTAGATTTTAAATATTTTATCGTCAGTTAAATCTCAAAATTAAATTCTAGAAGTTTGAATTTTATAATTTTCTAAAATGTGGGCTGAAACATGGTAAAGTGCACACAGGATAAATTTCATACATTTAGGACTTAGGAAAACGTGCATGATATAATATGTCCATGCAAATTCTTAACATTCTGAATGTTAAAATAAAAATGATTTCCATATGTTTTCAAGATTGTCTAGCTAAAATAAGAGATATCTAGCTAAAAAAAGAGATACTAACTAAAAAAAGAGAAATTTTTCGAATACAAATGTAAATAAAAGTAACGAAATAAGATCAATTGTCATAATTCTATATCCTGTAACTTATGCAACGTTTCCTAAACATCTATAAAACTCTCTTAAGTTTTAAAAGTTTTCCCCAGCTTCTATAAAATTCCCTGAATTAATTCCAAATCCCATATTTATTCCATCTCTCATAATCCTACGAAGATCTCTGAACATCTTTGCACTTCTGGAAAGACACCTATCATGTACAAATATTCTTGAACATCTGGAAAGTACCATGAAATTTAACCTCCAAGAAGTTCATTGAGCTTTTTTGAAGAAATATCGCTGACAAACTGCAACGAAGTTCCCTAAACTGAAGTAAGGTTCGCTGAAGTTCTTAGAAGCTTTGCTGAACTATTTTTAGATCTTCTACAAAATTCCATGAACTTTTTCACAATTCCTTACAAATTCGCAAATCATCTACAAAGTTTGCTGTAGATTTTCGAAATTTCACGATCGAAATTTATTGAACTTGCACGTAATTTCCACAACTATTCCAAGTCCATTAGGCTTCAAAAAGGGTCGTCAAATTATATTATATTAATATATTATATTAGAAATGTTCCACTTCTGCGCAGTTTTCAGAACGACTTTTTCTGAAGATCTATGTAGTTCCCAAAATTTCTACTAAGTTTCTTCGATTTCTACGATGTTCCCTAAACTTCTTAGAAGCCCTTAAAGTTTTACGAAGTTCCCAAAAGTTGAAAAAAATACCCTGGGCTCATTGCCAATTTGTAGAGCCTGAAGACGTCTTATTATGCCATCGATTAAATATCGATATTATATAACTTCTCAAAACTGTTTCTTCTAGTTCAGAACATAAGAAAAGTAGTCAACTTAAAGGACTTTAAAAAAATCGTTGTTTGTGGTCCAATTTTATTAATCGCTGTTAAATAGTAACATCGAACTTGCCTAGCTTGACAAAATACCGGCGAGTAAAAAAAAATAACACCACAAATTCTGGGTGGGGGGATTAGATAATTCTGGAGGGGGCCTGGCCCATTGGCACCCCCATTAGCTACGCCAGAAGGCGAGTGGAACATGGTGATCGATATGAGAACTTCTTTGAAAATCTTAGATCTATGTTAATTATTTAGGAGAAATGTTTGCTTCGGCAAAACCTTACCCTATTATCGTCAGGGGGTGAACAACGTCCTTGAGAGCTCAATTTAGGTATGTGGATACATTGAGTTTGAGAGCATCCATTGGCCAAATTTGAGTGCTCTAGGACTTTGTTTACCCCCTGACGATAATAGGTTAAGGTATTGCCGAAGCCAACATTTCCCCTAAATTCGATTCCAGAAAATTTTAGAGAACATAAAAAAGTTTCAGAAGTTTTCGAGAAGAAGAAATTTTAGAAAAACTTCAAAAGCATCACAGAAAGCCAAACATCTTCAGAAAAGCTCCGAGAACTTCAAAGTCGATGGAAGTTTAGGGAAGATCTGAGAACTCCACGAATATTTCATGCACGCTAGGAAAATAAACTCCAAAAATTTTGGAACTCCAGGAAAGTTCCACGAGTTTCAGAATATTAGAATATTTTGGGAAATTCCCAAATTTTCAGAAAAAAAAACGATTTTCATACAACTTCACATAAGTTCAGTGAACTTCACGGAAGCATAGACATTTTTAGGACAGTTTAATTAAATGCATGGTAGTACAACAAGCTTCACGAGAACTGCAAAAACGTTAGAGAAGTTTCTAAAATTTCAGGAAAGAACAAAGAACCTTAGGGCAGTTCCATAAACTTTAGAAAAATAACATAAGGGTCATTCCAGCTCGAGTGGGTACAGATTTTAAAAAGTTGTGGTCGATGTCACCGCTTTGAGCCAAACTTGGCCAAAACGTTTATTATGACATTCTGAACAAACGTCTTTTTTAAATTTTACTTTAAAGTGAATAGATCCTTCTGGACTACAACCCTGGATTTTCAAGATTTTTAAAAATTTCAACTTTCAGAAGAGATTACTCCACAACCAACGTCAATTTGAAAGTTTTTTTGTGTAGATTCTCATAAGTGTACCCACATTTTGCCTTTGTTATAGTAACTACAGTAAAAAAGACTGATTACTGGCAGGTATTAAAATTGTCAAAAAATTGCCTATGGATCTTTGAATGGGCGGGATTTTGGGCTCCTTTTCCACCAGAAAAGCTCAAAACTACCACTCACTCATCTGGTCATATCTCAAAAACTATTTGTCCAAATAATTTTCCCTTGGAAACGCATCAAGTAGAAGAGTTTTTCAAAGTGTGGTTAAAATTTGAGCACAAAATATTATGAAATAAAAAATCCCGCCTATGGTGAAAATAGGCCATTTTTTGATAATTTGGACACCTGCCGGTAATCAGCCTGTTTACTGTAGTTACTAAAACAAAAACAAAATATGGGTACACTTATAAGAATCTACATTAAAAAACCTTCAAATTGACGTTCTAAGATCACGAATAGCTTATTTGGTTGTGGAGTAATCTCTTCTGAAAGATGATTTTTTTTTAATATCTCCAGGGTTGTAGCCGAGAGGGATCGAGGCACTTCAGAGCAAAATCAAAAAAGGCGTTTGTTCAGAATGCCAAAATAAGCGTTTTGGCCAAGTTTGGCTCAATTCGGTGACATCGGCCACAGGTGGTGTACCCACTTGAGCTGAAATGACACATAAATTAAAAAAATAAAAGATTGGAGAATTGTTGAAACACCAGGTGCTTCCTAGAATTCTAGAAAAACATCTGAAAATTGAGGAACTTTAGTAGAGAAATTTAAAATTTTTGAAGAGAAGTATTGTGAGCATCAGGCTAGTTTCTCAAACTACAAAAGATCTTCAAGACAGTTTAATTAGGTGGTGTAGCAATAAGCGTGATTGCCTCTCACTCCAAGGACCTGGGTTCAATCCCAGTCGGCACCGTCGGGAATTTTTAAGGCCTAAAATCTCTGATCACGCGAAAGTAAAGCCGTTCCATGCGACGAACGTGCGACCATTGTCCTTGTCATACACGAACTCCGCCATGTCCAGCACTCTTTCATCGGGGGAGAGATTCCTGATGGCAACTTGGGTGGTGGCCAGCTGTTGGACCATCTGCATCACCTGATCCTGAATGTTCGGTGGATGTGGCATCTGTCCGGCACCTGCATTCGGCGGGTCACCATTGCTCTGCGCCATCACGATGTCCCCGATCCAAGAGTTGATGGGTCGATAGGTAGGATTCATGTGTGGAAGTGGCCCCCCTGCATCGGTACCATTGTTACTCAGTACGGAAAACAATATCGACGGAAAATAAATCAAGGAGGAAAAATACAGTTTAATTAACTTCATGGAAATTTTGGGAACCTTCAAGTAGTTCAGTAGTCATCAAAATACAGTCAAATTTCGCTCGTTGGGCTATGTTTAAGTGGGCTACGTTTTAGTTGGGATCCCGCTAGTTGGGTTGTAGCCAACCTAAATCGAAGTCAGACGTCATTTCTGACAGTGCTGATTCATTTTCGAGGGGCTCATGTATGAACAATTTGTTTAGTTTCTAAAGGATTGTGATGATAATAAACAATCGGTGTATTCCTCAACCCATTATAAGCTTGACAGCTCAGCACAACTAACGAAAGCCTTTTTGCAAAGTTGGCTACGGGTTTAGCCCAACGAGCGAAAGTTGACTGTATTCATTTCAGAACTCCCTTTGAAATACACTCCATCCCTTGTAATTTTACTCACATCTACTCTCGCAAATTTCTTAGATTTCTCCTCACAATATATTTGACAAACTCTCTTGGAATTATATTCCGAATTCCTTTGAAGTTCTCCTGGAATTATTCTCAGATGTAATTGTAATCCGAATTCATTTTTCCCCACAAATTTCTTGAAATTATCCTCAGAATACCCTTGGATTTTTACTTTGGGGCTCCCAGGAGTTCTGCTCAGAATTAACATGGAATAATTCTCAGAAATTACAATGAGGTTTCATTAAAATACACTTTGAATCTAATCCACGATTTCCTTGAAATTCTACTCCAAATTATCGCAAGTTTCACATGAAATCTGGAATTCATATCTTAAAAGCAGTGTATTTCTTAAAGATTTCTTTGTCAACTCATTCCAGAAGATCTATAGAAATTATAATCAAATTCCAAGAGCTTTTGAAACGGTGCAGGGATTCATGAAAATTTCTTGAAGTTTAATTAATTTAATCCAGAATTTAAAAACCGTCTTCAAAAAAATCTTAATTTTTTAAATGTTATTTGATGACTGAATGAAAATAATTAAATGTTTGCATTATAAAATGAATTAATCATTGTGTCAAGGTTCTGCATTGATGTTCCATCAGATGTCACTGCTGTTGTTTGCAGTGACATCTATCGGAAACTACGTCAAATATGTTTTCCATTAATTGTTCGCAGAGGACACTGCAGTGTAAAACATGTCTGGTACCTCTATATATGCATCTAGATTAATATTCGAAGTCCCCTTTTTTACACATTCTGCACACAAAATAGATTACCCCTCACAGAATTTCCCGCCGATATTTATAAATGTGGCGGGGCAGAAAGTATCTTTTGTGCAGAATATGTAAAAAAGGAGGGACTTCGAATGTTAATCTAAATGTATATATATAGAGGTACCAGACATGTTTTGTAGTGACAGATACTCTATTTTGTAATCTGTGAAAGGGAAATCACAAATCGAGTGTCATCAAAATACATGGCATGTTGAGAGATTGAACTCGTGAGAGTAAATTTTCTCTCTCAAATTTGAATTTTTTGGCTCTAGGGGAACTGGTAGTAAAGCAGATAAAACTGTATGCGGAAAAATCATTTTTATTTAATTATAGCTTGTTGAGCAATAATTACCGAGGAAGAACTGAACGACAAAGTCCCTGACTAATTGATTTAGGTTGTCGTTCACTTTTTTTTTTTACCTGAATATGCATCGAAAGCGAATTATTCCGACTATATGAGGATTTTTATCACTTCCTATCAGCGGAACAGCGCCATCTCTGTGGAAGATGGCCGGACGATATGATTAATTGCATTCTTTAAAATATCCTTAGTAAGAGAATTTGAAAATTCTATAATCTCATCATTCCAGGAATTTTCAGGAAAAATAAAATTTCTTGTGAATTCCCGATATTCCAGTTTTTTTTATGTGGCAGACACCCGTTTCTTGACACCACGATTTTGATCACGTTAGTGTCATTTTGATCTTGTTATTGGGTCAAATTAATAAAATTGCGACTACTTAGCTCAAATTTAACGACAACAGCACTGTCAAATTGTGTATTAAAGGGTGATACGGTCAAAATTTGTTCAATATCAACTTGACGTATTTCTTTCAATTTTGCATTTAAAAAACCTGAACACCCCTCATTTTGAAGGTGTGTGTGTGTAGAATGTTGCTCCTATTTTGATTTTGGAATTCACTCTTCAGTTGTCAAAATGCCGTCCAAGCAAGAAGAGCAGCGTATCAAAATTTTGCTCGCGCATCGCGAAAATCCGAGCTACTCGCTCGCAAAGTTGGCAAAATCGCTAAAAGTTGCCAAATCAACCGTTACAAATGTAATTAAAGTGTCGACAGCCAGGAAGTCTGGATCGGGGGGAAATCGAAAACCGGAAGCCGCTGAGACGACAAAGAGAGTTGCCGGTAGTTTCAAGCGAAACCCTAACCTCTCTCTCCGAGATGCCGCAAATAAGCTGGGTGTATCGTCTACAACCGTGCATCGAGCCAAAAAACGAGCCGGACTATCGACTTACAAGAAGGTAGTGACTCCAAATCGCGATGATAAACAAAATACGACGGCCAAAGCGCGATCCCGGAGGCTGTACACGACGATGCTGACGAAGTTTGACTGCGTGGTAATGGACGACGAAACCTACGTCAAAGCCGACTACAAGCAGCTTCCGGGACAGGAGTTTTATACGGCAAAAGGAAGGGGAAAGGTAGCAGATGTTTTCAAGCACATGAAACTGTCAAAGTTCGCAAAGAAATATCTGGTTTGGCAAGCCATCTGTACCTGTGGCTTAAAAAGCAGCATTTTCATAGCTTCCGGGACTGTCAACCAAGAAATTGACGTGAAAGAGTGTTTGAATAAACGTCTGCTGCCTTTCCTGAAGAAACACGGTTGTTCCGTACTGTTTTGGCCGGATTTGGCATCTTGCCATTACGGTAAAAAGGCCATGGAGTGGTACGCCGCCAACAACGTGCAGGTGGTTCCCAAGGACAAGAACCCTCCCAACACGCCAGAGCTCCGCCCAATTGAGAAATACTGGGCTATTGTCAAGCGGAACCTAAAGAAGACCAAAAAAACTGCTAAGGGCGAGCAGCAGTTCAAGGCAAACTGGCTTTCTGCGGCGAAGAAGGTGGACAAGGTGGCTGTACAAAATCTGATGGCAGGGGTCAAGCGTAAGGCCCGGCAATTCGGATTTGGAAAAGCGGAAGCCTAACTGAATATTTTTCCTGAATTTTATACTAATTGAACTTGAAAAAGAAATTTAATTTGATTTTTTAAATAAACGATTTCACCGATTTACACGCGTTTTCCCTTGACCAAATTTTGACCGTATCACCCTTTATATTTTTTAGAAATAATTTATGTCTTACAATTGTAACTATAATTGTAACAAAACGAAGATTGACGACAATAAAATAAATAAATACAGCAATTCCATAGAAAAAAGTTATAGTGGGTCTCAGAATTTCATGAAAATTGGTATAGTTCTTCCTTATCAAAAAATATTAGACTCGTATTTTTTTATTGCGCCATTAGGGTGACCATTTCCGTGTTAGGGTGGTCCAAAAAATCATTTTTTTTCAAAAATGTCTTTTTTCAAAAATTTATAACTTCTGAACCTCTTGACCGATTTTTACGATTGACCCTTCAAATGAAAGATGTTTTAATGTAGTTTTAAGAAAAATTATGAAACACTCAGAGATATTTGATTTTGTAGGAAAAAAATATGTTACAAATGCTTTTTCTTGATTTTCACTGCGAGGGTCTTCAACAACTTCATATTTTAGTATTTTTAATTGAAAGATCATTTAATTTTACATAACATATCAAAAAATTAGCGATGTCGGAGAAGCAGTTTTGGAGATAAAATAAAAAATTATTGTTCCGCAATATATGCACCAAACGTGCATGGAAACGATGAAGACGCAAGGTAGTTCACAATGCGCCTCCATCGAGTCACAGCAGCTGTGACTAATGAAATCTATGAGTAACTTACAAGCTGGGTGCAACATTCAGTTCAACCTGCGGGCCGTCCATAAACCACGTAGACCAAGTTTTAAACATTGAAGATCCTACCTTTCCCTTCGTATACTCAAATTTTAAAGCGTTTCGTCTCAATACTCCTCCCATAGGGCCTTTTCCATGACAAGTTGCGAAAAAATGCCACACGGCAGCAATGCCAAAATTTTTTGCATGTTGCATCAGTTGCTAAGAGTCCAAGCTGTACCTCATAGGTATATCACTCGTTCGTAGGCAATGACTTTTACATAAGCTCCAGCCCAATAGGCTTCGCGGTGTTAGTGACATTTGGAAATATTTAGTGGTGTTTGTATTTGTTCGCAATATTCATCTATTTACCTGAAACAGCTGTTTGAAGTGACGTCATTGCTTACGAACAGGTGATATACCTATCAGTTACAGCTTAGACTCGTAGGTATATCACTCACTCGTAGGTACGATATAATGCTTCACATAAAACAACGAATGTTATGAAAGAAATGATCAGTTAGAAATCAAAGTTTCCTACTAGAACAGTTGAATTGAAGAATATCTAAAAATGAAACGTAAGTGTTCAATGTGTGATGTTTGGATGTTGAGTTCATGTGCCAGAAAAATCACCAATAAATTGTACGATTATGCAGTGGAAAAAAAGATTAAAATAGATGAGAGTAGCTCCTTCATTTGTCAACGATGCTACCACAAACTATATGAACCCAATGATGCCGTGACCGAAGAAGCCGTTGCAGGACCATCCAGAATCGCTGCTGCAGGTACGTTATTTGAAAATTCATGTGATTCTTCTTCAAATTTCAATTCTTTTCTTCTAACTACTAACTTAAACTCTTCTTTTTTGCAATCATTTTTCAGAGTCCATCGAAGCAACCAGCATTGAATCAATTTCCGTTGCGGGACCGTCCAGAATGGTTCCTTTTCCCTGCCAAGGTAAATAATAAAAAAATAAATCGTTTGTATGCTTTTTTTTCTAATAATCAATCATTTTTTATATTTATTTTCAGAATCAGTGGAAACAACCAGTTCTGAATCGATCGTTACCACCTACAACGCACCTTTGTCGGACGAAAATGAATTCCTTATACAACTTAAGGATAAATATAAAGAAACAAGAGACAGCAATGAGAGATACAGGATTTTAACCACACTTCCCAAAAGTTGGTCTACATATAAAATTATGAAGGAGTTCAATGTTTCCCAACATATGGCCAACCAAGCAAAAGCACTGCAGCAAGAGAAAGGAATAATGTCGGTGCCTGTAAAGAGGTTAAGCAGAGCTTCATTAGGAGAACCAACGATAATGCTTGTTCGTGATTTTTACAATAGTGACGATATAAGTCGTGTTTGTCCGGGGAAAAGAGATTATTTAATATCTAAAAATGATGAAGGCGAAATCTACGTACAAAGAAGATTAGTCTTGTGTAACTTGCAGGAGGCGTACTCCATCTTTAAAAATACATATCCTGATATTAAAATAGGATTTTCCATGTTCGCCAGTAACCGCCAGTAACACTGCATTTTTGGCAGGGACAAGTGGCACGCATACCGTATGCGTTTGTATATATCATCAGAACGTTAAACTTATTTTTAAAACACTACAAAGCAGACAATCACTCCCAGATGGTGTTGATTCCTATCACGATTTGTTTAAAAAAATAATTTGTCAAAATCCAAGTGAACAATGCTGGCTGCAGTGTTGCAAAAATTGTTCAGGAACGCAAATTTTGGCCACAGAACTAATGACTATTCTTAGTAACGGACATGTTGAATCAATACAATTCAAACAATGGCGTCAAGTAGAGAGATGCATTATGGATTTAGTTGAAATGGACACACAGGAATTTATTGATACTTTTTTAGAAAAATTATTCAATTTATTGCCGCATAACTTTATAGCTGAGCAACAGGCAAATTACATGAAACACGTCAAAAGAATTTGAAAGCTACAGAATGCATCATAATCTGTGATTTTTCGGAGAATTATTCTTTCGTTGTGCAGGATGCAGTTCAAGGCTTTCATTGGGCGAACGCCCAATGTACTATTCACCCTTGTGCTATTTATTTTAAAGACGAAGAATCTAACGATTTGAAATTTACTAGTGTTATTGCAATTGCTGATTTCACTAAACATAATCATGTCGCAGTTCGGTTATTTCTTACGCATTGTCTAGCGTTCATAAAATGTAAATTGCCAAGCTTACAACAGATTTACTTTTTCTCAGATGGATCAGGAAGCCAATATAAAAATAAGATGACCGCTTTTAATTTATGCAACATGCAAAAAGATTTTGGCATTGCTGCCGAGTGGAATTTTTTCGCAACTTGTCATGGAAAGGGCCCTTGTGATGCTTTGGGAGGAGTATTAAAACGAAACGCTGCGAAAGCGAGTTTGCAAGGCCACCATATAACAACGGCCCAAGAACTTTACTCATGGGCTATTTCTAAGCCAGATTCAAAAATACACTATCAGTTTTTTTCGGAATCCGATTACAATAAAATGGAAAGAAAATTGAAAAACCGTTATATACATGTGAACCAAATTTCGGGGACACAGTCATTCCATAGTTTTAAGCCTCAAAACGAAAAGTATATTATTGTCAAACGGTATTCATTTTCAATGGAAGAAAAATGTGTGAAATTGTAATTAAAGAAAATAAATGCTTCATGTTTTACTTATTTTTCTTCGACCTCGTCATTATTTGTAGCATTTAAGTACTTCTCCCAGAATGTTGATACCAAAATTAATAATGTCAAACTGGAGCCTGTTTTAAAGCCACGAAGAGTTCAATGGGGGAGGGGAGTCCAGCCACAGTATACGCTCGGTAAAAATATTTTAAAATTTTAGTAAAGTATACGCGGGGGGAGGTAGGATCTTCAATGTTTAAAAATTGGTCTACGTGGTTTATGGACAGCCTCCAGGCTGAACTGAATGTTGCACCCAGCTTGTAAGTTACTCATAGATTTCATTAGTCACAGCTGCTGTGACTCGATGGAGACGCATTGTGAACTACCTTGCGTCTTCATCGTTTCCATGCACGTTTGGTGCATATATTGCGGAACAATAATTTTTTATTTTAAAAAAATTGTATCTCCAAAACTGCTTCTCCGACATCGCTAATTTTTTGATATGTTATGTAAAATTAAATGATCTTTCAATTAAAAATACTAAAATAAGAAGTTGTTGAAGACCCTCGCAGTGAAAATCAAGAAAAAGCATTTGTAACATATTTTTTTCCTACAAAATCAAATATCTCTGAGTGTTTCATAATTTTTCTTAAAACTACATTAAAACATCTTTCATTTGAAGCGTCAATCGTAAAAATCAGTCAAGAGGTTCAGAAGTTATAAATTTTTGAAAAAAGACATTTTTGAAAAAAAATGATTTTTTGGGCCACCCTAACACGGAAATGGTCACTCTAATGGCGCAATAAAAAAATACGAGTCTAATATTTTTTGATAAGGAAGAACTATACCAATTTTCATGAAATTCTGAGACCCACTATAACTTTTTTCTATGGAATTGCTGAATATAAGTGGTCTCACATCGAAAGCACGAAAAAAATAAAGTATAGTATATTATAGTATAAGTATAGTTAGTGCTTTCTTTGTGGAGGAAGTAAAGTAAACTCTTTTATTCATTAAGTGGATAGAACTAAAGTGCCATATAAGAATAATCGAATTTAAGTTTTAAGCGTACTTATTTAAAATGGACAAGATCGAAGTCTTCGAAAGATATTACAAAATTCCCGATTGAATGTACAACGATGGAATAAAAAACAATTGTTTTGAATGCAAATCAGGACAACGCTTGAAAGCCGCAAACAGTATCCCCTAACGAATAAATCTCAGGGAAGACTAGAAACGCGTTGCATGTCACGAGTGATTCAACAAATCCTAATTCCAATTCTTAGGAAAAAACCTCCAAACTGGCATCACGTGCTCGATCGTATGGTACTGACGATCACTTGACTGCTTTTTCGGCATTCCGCATCGCACATACGTCGACGCCACACGCTTCCAAGCGCCCGCATGCTCAACAGAACGAACGAAACCGAAATTATTAACCATGCAAATGTAAAACAGCAGCTCCGTCCCAGTGCATCAGCACCTATAGTAGTCAGCATCATATCCTCGTCGTTCGTATTGGTTCGTTTCGATGGACGCTCACCTACATAACTATAGGCATTTAAAACTTGGCCTCTCGCGACCATCTCGAATAAAAAAAGGCTTGATAATGCGGATTTCAAAATGTTGCACGCCGAGGTATGGGAGAGAAGATTTGAAACGGTTATATTGTTTGAATTAAGTAATTTAAATTAATTTGATAAAAAAGTCGAAATCAACATTTTTTTAATACCCCGTTCACATTACTGACTATATCACGTGATATACGCTGTCTTGCAATGAGCACTCATACATGTAGTTTTCACTGGAAATCCTATGTATGAGTGCTCATTGCAAGACAGCCTATATTACGTGATATAGTCAGTAATGTGAACGGGTTATAAATTTCGAATATTTAATATTATAACATCTGTTGAGTAGGCCTTGAGTTTTTTTTTAATTTATTAAAGAAAAATTTCAATCCCAACCTCACCGTGCACAATTTTTTTAATCTGCATCATCAAGCTTTTTTCCAAGATGGCCGCAAGAGGCCAAGTTTTTTAGGCCTATAGGCAAGAGTGAAGAAACAAACAGGCGAAACAACACACTATCCGCCGTTGGACTGTTTCGCGGTCGCGGTTCGTCGCTCGTTATGGAATAGGAAAGATATCGAGACGCGTTGATCACTTTTCCTTCATTCATCGAATCGCGCGCTCTGTTATAACAAACTCCAATACGACTGCTCTGAATCCGCTGGTAAGCAAAAGCAAATCGATCGCAGCCGCGGCCCGGTAAGAGATGGAGTTTCGAGAGGTTTGATCAATAAAAGAAATCTTTATGATCGATCCACGGCGCGGTGTGGGTGAGAACAAGACTCCTAGCAGGCTGGTTTTTTAATGATTCGGGGTAACAGTACGATCAAACTGCAGCAAAGGATGCGAAAGTTACCAACCATGCTGCGGCTTCCACTTTGTTTTCTCGCTACTAATTGGTATGCCGAATCAATTAGTCAAGCGTGTCGATAAAAGGAGAGAAGCGGATTAAGTACAAAAAGCAACTAAATGTCTCAATTTCTACGATGGAAGTTGATACAGCCAGCCAAACTGATAAACTGGTTTTGCTCTTATCCGTCAGCGGATGAGTAATCGGATGATGATAATTTACTGGATTTTATCCGGCAAGAATTTTGATTGCGTAATACACATAGCATGCTCCGCTGAATTATTCACCACCAACAATGCAATGTGTGTCGGTTCTGTTTTAACTTTCTGTTTCGCTAATGTCATTTGGAGCTATCTGGTGCTGTTTGCATGCAATCGCCTTTGGAGCATCACGCTCGCGTGACCGAGCGAAATACCTTCACTTTTAAGGGTGTTAGTAGATAATTGATTGCGGCGGGATTCCTTAGAGCATGCATGTTAGGTTATGTGTAATTGAATGATTTAAAACTGCTGGTGCTGCTATAAAAATGTATCAAACGGCTGTTAGCCAAACGAGGCGCGACTCCATCGTGGGGTTTCAAAACTGATCTTTGTTCGTTTGAGATTGAGAACGAGAACGCGACAACAACACAACAAAGTCGCATTACACCTACAACCTAATGCGCATTCGTCGTAGGCAGATTTACGGCCTTGCCTTAACGAGTTTATGACACTCGGCTTCTCCAGGCACTAAGTGGCGTGTGTGGGGTCGGTCAATTGATAAGGTGATATAGCAAAAAATTTATCACACTGAATTGGTAATATTCGCCATGAAAATAAAAAGAATGAGCTCTAAATTTTGAATTCACAAATACATTTTAGGATTAGATTTTTTGGCAAGTAGGTAGTTTATAAATCTACTGAACTTCCAGTTGCAGTGTATGGATGTATTTTGTGCAACTTTCTGATTTGAACCCAAAGTGAGAAAGAGATGAGAAGTTCACTACACTAGAGTTAGGAATTATCACACTCGACCGATCTTTTGTAGTGTGCATACGCTCTCTACTCTAATATTGTGACAAATGATCTCTCGAAAATTCTGACCAGGAAAAACTTCAAGAGATGGAGTGTCCAATTTATCCATGTGAGAACGGAAATTTCCGCATCGTGCTCTCTTGTCGATCCGCACATTTGATTTTTGCTTAAGAAAGTTTAACTGCTACATAAAGCTGCAACGAATTTAAACAGCACTTCTCAGTGCAAAACATTACCTGCACGTTTTCTACTTTGTTCGATTCTTATTCCTCTTCGATCGTTGTTTGGACCCTACCCGGGGTAATCCTGCTTTTTTATCGATTTGGAAAATTCCTCTTGGATCTATCGAATTCTTATAGTAATATGCTTAGGAGCCGATTTGAAGAAACTTTCGTCTGCCGCCATGGCGCCTAAACGCAAAAGAAAAGGGTAATCTCTTGATCCCTCTTCTGGTGAAATTTAGTTGAGCAAACAATTTGATATCCCCGCGGATGTTGAAAACGATCCGTGCTTGTCTGTATCGCTCCACATTCAACCTCGGCCGTGTAGCATTCTTCTCCTGTACTAACAGTTTGCATTCGCCGTCAAACCAGTCATTTCTTCGGTTCGGGATCGCAGTACCTAGTGCCGCTGCAGCAGTACTACCTATGGCGGAACGGATGTCCCTTCAGCCATTTTCAAAAGCAGCGCCGCTTCCAGCTGCTGCGTGGAATCCTGGGCAACTCCGGCGTCCCTTCTTCTTCTTCTTCTTCTTCTTCTTCGCATTTCAAACTTATTGCACATCGCATATTAGCTTATTGCGTGCTCTCAACTTAGTGTTCTAGATGCACTTCCACAGTTATTAATTGAGAGCTTTCGATGCCTGTACCATTTTTACATTGGTATAATTGTGTGGCAAGTCCAATCATACTTCTATGCCCAGGGCAGTCGAGAAATTTTCCAACCCGAAAAATTCCTAGACCGGACCGGGAATTGAACCCAGCCACCTCCAGCATGGTCTTGCTTTGTAGCTGCACCTTTACCGACTGAGCTAAGGGAGGCCCCTAGGCCAGGCCGGCGTCCCGTAATTGCTCAATGTTTGGTCGCGGCTTTCGACTTCGGCGGGTGTTATGCACCATGGAGAGTTTTGAGCGCATGCTTACTGCAATTAAGTAGTGGTGTCCTTCATGAAGTCCCCTAAATTTCCAATAAATTATCTTACTTTCCAAAAATGTTTCTTTCGTGGAACTTCCCTGAAAATCCCGAAATTTTCCAGAAAATTTGGGAAATTTTCTGAAATTCTTGAACATTTCTCGAAAGTTGCAGCAATTAATTATCGGAACTGCTCTAATACCCCGGACAGACTATGGCTTATATCATGTAATATAGGCTGGCTTGCAATGAGCACTCATATATAGGATTTCAAGTGAAAAGTTCTCAGATCTTCCGCGATACACAAAAAACATACCTGAAAATAATTGAACTGTCTAAAAGTCTGTAAAATTGTCTAAAGTTCACTGGGCTTCCCTGAAGACCTCGGAAGTTTTCGGAAATACCCGGAGCGTGCCAGAGCTTCTGTAAAGATCCTACAACTTCCTTGAAGTTAATAGAACTTCTCTGCCGTTCTCTGATCTTCCCTGATGTCCACTAAGCCACCCTGATATTGAAACTTCCCCGAAATTCTTGGTATTTCCATTCATTCCTCGGAACTTTATCCTAATATTTTTGTGAGTTATTCGAAACTTATGTGAGGTTTCCGATACCTTTCTTAAGTTCTTAACAGTTCCCTGATAATCATGAGTTCTAAATTCTGCCCAAAGTTACATAATGTCCCTCAAGATCTTAACTGAAGTTTTGGCATCTTCGGTAAAGTTTGCTAGAAGTTAATGGAACTGCCCTGAAGCTCTTGGATCTTCACTGAAATCCGCGTTTTCTCAAAAAAAAATCCGCGACTTCAAATACTAATCCACGACAAAAAAAAACTGTTTTCATTGCCTAAAAATAGCATTTGTATACTACTACATGGCATTTCAAGCGTATTGCTATAGCATATTAGATTTTTGCCTGCTATCAACTTAGTGTTCTTTGAAGTACTTTCACATTTTAATTGAGAGCTTTCTATGCCTGTACCATCCTACGCCCAAGAAAGTAGAGAAATTCCAACTCGAAAAATTAATAGACTGGACGGGAACCGCACTCAGTCGCCTCCAGCATGGACTTGCTTTGTAGCTGCGCCTTTACCGACTGAGCTAAATGAGTATCGCTTATAACCTTTGAAATTTAAAAAAAATAACATTGTTGATCGTCCAGTACATCAGTTGATTTGTTCTACTAGATCAACCAAGACTGCAATAATGTCTGTAGTATCGAAAAATGTCCAATCAGATTCAAAGTGTCTATGTAGATCATGTATGATCTATTTTCGAGTAATCCAGATGTTCAAGGATCTTCAAATCGTCCTGGAGTTCAGATAATTTGATCTACTAGATCAACCGAGATTGGGACAATGTCTGTAGTACCGAAATATGTCCAAACAGATTCATAGTGTCTATATGGATAATGTTTAATTATTTCCACGAATACCAGATGATCTAGGTTCTCCAAATCGTCCAGCAGTTCAGATGATTTGTGTTACTAGATCAACAAAGAATAGGATAATATATGTAGTCTCGAAATATCGATTTGGAAAGCCTAGAACATCTGGCATTCACGGAAATAGGTTGGCATGATCCACATAGACACTGCAAATTTGTTTGGGCATATTTCGATACTACAGATATTGAATTAGTCTTAAGTGACCTAGTAGAAAAATAATCTGATCTCCAAAATGATTTTAGAACATCTTGTATACGTAGCAATAGGTCAGGTACAATCCACATAGACTCTTTAAATCTGTTTGGACATATTTCGATACTACAGACATTATTGGAGTCTTGGTTGATATAGTAGAACAAATCAACTGAACTCCAGGACGATTTGGAGAACCTTGAATATCCGGTATACATGGCAATTACGATTCGTTTATCATTTGACAACGAAAAATGGTATGTTAATATTGTAAAAAAAAGTAAAATGTCTCACATTGGACAGACCTCAGGCAATTTCCGTGTAAATCCGGTGTGACTTATAGAATTGAGATCATTTCTCGATTATTTGCAGCGTGTTTGGTTTGAACCGGTTAAAAAATTGAGAGCCAAATGAACAACAAAATTGATGACAGCAAAATAATTCGGGACGGAAAGGTTACAACTTTTGTGACAGCACATCAGTCCCTTTGCGATTTTCGCGACATCATTTAATGTTTCCGCGAACCCGATTCCGAAAATCGCGAAATCCACGAAATCTCGCCTGTTGTAACAGCCCTGGAACTGCCCTGAAGCTACCGTAACTTACCCAAATAATCTTAAAACTTCCCGTAGTTCTGGACGTCCAATTGTTGGAATTTCCATGAAATTCTCAGAACTTCTTGAAGGATCCCATGCTTCCGTAGTGCCTGCTTCATAATAGCCCAATACTTTCGATGGGCCTTAGTTCCAGTGCGTTGGGGGGGGGGGGGGGGGTCATCCAGCTCAAACCTTTGTAGGGGTAAGAGGTGGGACCATCACCATCATCATCATCATGTCCTTGGGTTCCAAAGTGACCCCGTTGGCTTCGTACCACTCCAGGACAACATTTGAATAGTGGCACGATGCTAGATCCGGCCAGAAGAACGCAGAACCCTCGTGTTGCTTCAACAGAGGAAGCAGACGCTTCTGTAAACACTCCTTGAGGTAGATATCCCCGTTTACAGTCCCGGTAGTCACATGAGCAGATCGCTTGCCAAATCATCTATTTCTTGGCAAACTTTGAAAGTTTCTGCTTCCTTACTTCCTCCGGAACATCAAACTTGTGCTGGGCGGTGAAAAACAGTAGCCCCGGAAGCTGCCGGAAGTCCGTCTTGACATAAGACTCATCATCCATGATGATACAATAAGGCTTCCTCAGCATCTAGTTGTACAGTTTCCGGGCCCGTGACTTTCCCACCGTTTTTAGCCGTTCGTCACGATTTGGAGCCTTCTGCACTTTGTACGTATGCAGTCCCTCCCGGTCCGTGGATCTCTGAACGAAAGACTTGGACAGATTCAACCTTTTGATCACATCCCTGACCGAAGCATTGGGATTCCGCTTAAACACTTTCACGACACGCTTGTGATCCTGATCACTAATAGAACATCCATTCTGACCGCATTTCTCCATGCGTTCGATGCTCAGAGTTTCGTAGTAACGATTAATCACACGACTCACCGTTGACTGCACGATTCCGAGTTGTTTTCCGATGTCCCGATGAGAGAGTTGAGTATTTTCCAGGTGCTGGCGCAAAATCAATTCGCGACGTTGCTTTTCGGGTGACGCCGTTTTTTCCAACTTTCGAAAAACTGACAGCGATAAAAATACAGTGTAAAAAATACACTCTAAACTACTTCTACCCAAATTTTCAAGATAAAAACACCAAAGGGTAATTTTCTACAGCATTTTTCTCCGTGATGAACTACCATATTATTTTTGACGTAGGACTACGTCTGTGATTTCTCCCTGCGCTTCGGTCAGAGAGCGTATAGGGCGTCGTTGTGCCAATTTGGTCGTGGCACATTTCGAGTATGAGAGAGTAATTGCAGTTAGATCAAAAGTGCCTGAGAAAAATGCAAATACTTTCGCACATTACCCGAAGTTGCGATAGTGAAGGTATGATCACAGACGAGCAGACATAACACTCTTAAAACCTTCATAGAAATCATTTTAACGGTCAATTTAAATGTTTCTTAGTTGGTAGTACCGCCACTTGTGGTGAACATAATCAATTCCCTAGCGTTTGACGTTTACAACTACAACCATCTGTTGAGCGTATTGCCCATGAATGTATATACAACAGATGGTGGTAGGGTTTACAATGATAAGTGTTCAATGTGTTGTGTCTGCTTGTTTGTGAAATAACATGGAGGTAACGTTAGGATAAAATCAAAACATTGAGAAATATAACGCATCACTTTCAGAAATATTTCACTTCGCAACCGATGAACCATTCTGACGGCCATATGAGTACCCAAGTAACCGTATAGTCGCAATGTAGCTTGTATATTCTTACTTTGCTTGACTATGGTTAGTTGGGGAATCTGATGAAACTGTCACTTCTTGAAACTGATCCCTTTCGTATTTCTTCCATTCTCTTTTCCCACACGGAGCGCTCGGTGGAACAGCGACTTTGGACGTAAGCCTCGTCCCAGATCACCATGGCAATTCAATTCAATTCAATGAAACCGACCAAAAAAGGCGGAATCATATTAGAACCAACCAAGGACGATCTACGGAAGGAAATTGCCGGTGAAGCACGGAATGAAATACGAAGCGTTAGAGAAAAAGTCCAAGGGATTCCAAAAGAAGTAATCAACGACGGCGAAAGAGCAGAATATGGTGAGAGCTTTCCAATTATTAAAAAAAATATATCAAAATTAAACTAAATACATGCCAGGTTTGAAAAAATATATTTTCGAACCTGGAAGCGTGAATGTAATACCAATATCCATGATTGGAGGCGAACCAGCCCAAGGCTGAAAGCCTCCCAATAAAGATAAATAATAATAATACCACT
The DNA here is from genome assembly GCF_037179485.1 of Ochlerotatus camptorhynchus. Taxonomy (NCBI): domain Eukaryota; kingdom Metazoa; phylum Arthropoda; class Insecta; order Diptera; family Culicidae; genus Ochlerotatus; species Ochlerotatus camptorhynchus. The sequence goes on from NW_027040758.1 coordinate 1,977,744, forward strand.
ATCCATTTGATAACGGTGATGCATACATGCGGGGCTTATTGTAAGTGAAAGTAACCTCGGAATGGGCGTGACTCTCCAGACATTCTGAAATGGGTTGCTGGATCTGCAATAGAGCTATCACCTTCTAACTCCCGGACTAAAGCTGTCTACAATGACCATAAATGCGACATTGTAGAGAGAGTTCTTCCATAATAACACTGCCGGCCAGTGGGCGTTGGATTGAATACACACATACACACACAGGATTACGTCTGTGATTTCTATATGGGGGTACACTTTGTGAAAACCGAAAATGGAACATGTAACAAAATTATGAAAGATTTTGAACGGTCATAACTCAGCTGCCCTTGGACCAATTTCAATAATTTCATCTCAAATCGATCAGATATATTTCTACGCGTCTGTAACACTTAAGACTTTTTTTTAAAATGTTTCGAAAATTGCAGAAATGTGCAACTGTTGCTTTATTACTTTAAATTATCACCAATTGCCAGCGAAAAGCGAATTCCCTAACGCAGATTTCAAAGTTGAAATCCATCCGGTCTCACCAAACGGTATTTATTCAATCACCGCGTGGTGAGTGATGGTGTTCTCCAGTACACAACGAAAAACTGCCAGCAAGCGGCGAGCTGCTGCCCACATGAGCATCCATAGAAGGAGGATGAAGCCGCACCGCTATTGATCGGAATCAGTAGCTCTTCGTGAGTTGCTGTGGGCCATCTATGTCAAGCGCGTCATACTAAAGAGTATAAACAGAGAGAACCCCGCTCAAATTCCTATTTCTACACAAAACACAAGCTCCTGCTGCAGTTAACAAATAAGATTTATTATATAAGACCACACACATAGAAAAATTGATGTAAATTTAGGTGCTCTGAAACTGACATATACGAGCGTCAATTTTGACATAAAACTGAGTCATAATAGACGCGAAATTCAGCTCAATCAAACGTACTTTCGAACTTTTTAAGTCTCGAAGCACTTAGTTTTACACGACATGTTTGTTTACGTCTCACCCTTTATGTCAAAAATGGATTCCGTCACGTGTAAGATTAAGTATTTCTAAGTGTGCACGTAGTCCTACGTCACCCTTACATACAACTCCATAGGGCTGTCTCTTGTAGTTTTTTTTTTCTAAATTTACTCAAAGTTCTTGGCACATCATTAAAGTTACCGCAAGTTTCCCGATGTTCATGGGCCCACAATTTCTTTGAAGTTTTTTGGTATTTAACCTTGGAACATCTGTAGAGTTCCTGCATTTTTTTTTTTCAGAAGTTAATCGGTCGAAAAAGTAAGACCGCAGATTTGACGTGCTCGGTATCAATATTCGGCGACTGTGTTAGGGAAACCACTTTTTTCCCATCACGCAAACGCCTCGTTTTCTGATGATAAAATTGCGCATTTTCGTGCACAAAACGCACGGAATTTTTGGTTTTTCTACAGATAATAAAACAAATCGAAAATTGATTGGAGGAATTTCTTGCTAAAATAATCCAATCGCGAGGTATTCGCGATCAATCATATAAATTCGAGATTTTTTTTTATTCTTTCTAGCGTCCTGGAGAAAACCCTACCATAATTTCTGTGGTATTCGGTCATTGTGAGAATATTTATGTACCACTTCAAAACTGTTACGCATTTGATCACAAACGTTTGGTTGCTGGGTACATTATCAAAGAGCTTGGGGGTGATGTGGCTGGCAGCAAGGCGAGCGAACGTTCGAAAAAAATTAACTCTTTAACAACAATAATTTATGGTGGTCCTGAAAAGAACCGTTTTGTCGTGATGATTGAGTAATGCTGAGCTATTTGGGTGTTCAACACGGATGAGGCTCACGAGCTGTATTTTGTTTGGAACGAGGGTGATGCGCTTGACATAGATGGCCCACAGCGGCGCACGACGAGCAACTGAATCCGATCAGTAGCGGTACGGCTTCTTCCTTCTTCTTCGGTAAATCGAGGGCTCTTGAGGGCAACCTTGTTAGATAGCTGCTTGCGGAGAGCCTTTCGTTGTGTACTGGACAAAAATGTACAACGCCACGCACCGAAAGCACTGTTGTTGCTGCTGCTGATGATGATGACGACCAGACACCACCACTCACGCGGTATTTGAATAAACACCGTTCGGCGAGACCGGAAGGAATTCGATTTTGAAATCTGTGTTTGAGAAAGAACTTTCCACAGGCAATCGGTGATAATTTTAACTATCATAGCAACAGTTGCACATTCGTGAAGTAGTGACCTTTTGTAAATTGTTAAAGTATTGATTTTAAAAGATTTTTTGGAGGCGAACCACCCCAAGGTTGAAAGCCTCCTTAATAAAGCTAAATAATAATAATAATAATTTTAAAAGATTCGTAAAAATATTTCCTACCGACTGGCGTATTAAGAATTAAAATCCTGGATCAAAATCAGACCACTTTCATGCCGCGACCGACTTTGGTTTTTTGAAATTGCACCCCCAATTATGTATTGAAAATACATGACATGTTAGATTTAAATTTTTAAATTTATGGGAACTGACATCCGATTGATGTCCTTGACAAGTGTCCACAAAATACTCTTTAACAAATTTATGGTGATCCTGAAAACGACCGTTTTGTCGTGATGGTTGAGTAATCCTGAGCTATTAGGGTGTTTAACACATATGAGACTGGCGAGCTGTATGTTGTTTGGAACGAGGGTGACGCGCTTGGCATAGATGGCTCACAGCGACTCACGAAGAGCTACTGAATCTGATCAGTAGCAGTGCGACTTCTTCCTCCTTCTTCGGTGAATGGACGCTCATGTGGGCTGCAGCTTTTTGTTGTGTATTGGAGAACAATGTTTAATGCCACGCGCCGAAAGCACTGCTGCTGCTGAAGGCGACCGACCGGACACCACCAATTTTGATCACCATTGCAACAGTTGGTAATTTGTGTAATTTTCAATAGTGACCTATTGAAAAATGAGAGTGTTCATTTTAGCAGATTTTTACAAAAATTTCCAATTGATTGACATGTTAAGAATTAAAATCCATACGCTATTGACAGAGTTATAAGTGGTCAAAATCTGACCACTTTACATAACGCGGTCAATATGTTGCCGAAAGACGTAATCCTCCGTCAAAAATTGCAGCAACATTCGTTTTCGGAAATTCCCAGAAAATTCCCACAATTTTTTCGATATTTTCTGAACTGTCCTGAAGTTGTCAGAACTTTTCCTAAAAATCCATGAGCTCTCCTGAAGTTTTCTGAAGTTCTTGACAAGTTTCTGACATTTTCCTGAAGTTCAAGAAACTGCCCTGAAATTTTCGGAACTTACGCCTAAAGATCTTCAACCATGGAAAGAGTTCTGGACATTTCTGTAGTTCTTGGAACAATGCTGACATTTTTTTAAACTTCTCTGAATGTTTCGGATGTTTCTAAAGTTCTTGGAACAGTTGAATTTTTCAAAATTGCTTCAAAGAGCTCTGAATTTTTCAGAACTTCTAAAGGGTGTCCACGATGAAATTGCCACACACAAAATTGATTCGCAAAATTCGAGTTTTCATCCGATTGCCATCAAATTTTCAGGGATTGAGAAATAACTATTAAACTTTATTTTACCATTTTACTCGTATTTTATTTACAGTCCATACGCAAATGCCCGCACCTTGGCCTTAACCCCGGCCATAAGATTCTGCACAACCTGTGAATCAACCGTTTTTTGCATGTAAACCCATACTTTCTTCAGTTCCTCGACTGTCTTCACTACCTTAGGTCGTTTAAGAAGGTGCTGCTTCATAATCGCCCAGTACTTCTCGATGGGGCGGAGCTCCGGAGTGTTGGGAGGGTTGAACATTTTCGGCACGAAATTGACCTTATTGTCCGCATACCACTTCAGCACGTCCTTGGAGTAGTGGCATGAGGCCGAATCCGGCCAGAAGATTGTTGGGACGTTGTGGGCCTTCAGGAGAGGAAGCAGCCGCTTCTGGAGGCACTCTTTTATGTACACCTGTCCGTTCATCGTGTCCTGGGTCACGAAAGGTGCACTCCGCTTCCCGCACGTGCAGATGGCTTGCCAAACCAGGAATTTCTTCGCAAATTTGGACATCTTCTGAGTGCGGACATGCTCCGGAACGCTGAACTTATCCTTGGCCGTGAAAAACAGGTTGCCGGGGATCTGTTTGAAGTCGGCCTTCACATATGTTTCGTCGTCCATGATGCAGCATTCAACTTTCGTCAGCATGTTGAGGTACAACTTCCTGGCACGGGTTTTGGCGGACTTGTTCTGCTTCTCGTCGCGATTAGGGGCCTTTTGTACCTTGAACGTTCGAATCCCAGCCTTAGTTTTGGCCTTCTGGACAAAACTTCGGCTTAGGTGCAGCTTCTTAGCCACATCCCTAACGGAGGCGTTCGGATTTCGGTTGAAGGCCCCAACTACGCGGTTGTGATTTTTGGTGTTGTACGGAATACTTTTTCCTTCACTTCTGGGCTTCCGATCGGTGGTCAACCGTTCCTCGAACCGCTTAATCACTCGCGACACCGTGGAATTCGCGATTCCCAACGTTTTAGCGATGTAACGATGCGAGAGATCCTTGTTCTCGTGATGAATGCGCAAGATTTTATCACGCACGAGCTGTTCTTTCGACTCCATTTCCGTGAGTTTTGATCACATGACTTTAAAACTTGCAGAATGTAAATAATGCACTATGAACTATACCACCCAAATTTTCATTAAATTCTACCCAACGGTTAAAAAGTTAGAGCAATTTCATAGTGTGGCAATTTCATCGTGGACACCCTTTATTAATAAATTTTCCTAAAAATTCGATTCGTGATGGCCTTGGAATTATCCTCGGAATCCCCTTAAAATTATTCTCAAAATTCCTTTGAAATTGTACTCTCAAAATTCGATTCTCTTGGCATTTTTCACGGATCCTGGGATCCTCTTCACAATACCTTGGTGTTATCTCTGACATTCATTCTAGAATCTTCTCAATATTGCTTCGAAAAAAAAAATCTTTCGAAAAAAAAGCGCAAAATGTAATTTTTTTTTTTTGAAACAAAAGATTTAGTAATTTTTGCGACCCCGATTTGTAGTCAAAATTCACGGGTTTAACACAGATTTTTTTTCGATTCTCCCCATTTTCCTATTCACTGGTCACCTTGCAAGCTGTGATTTGATGAGAGTTTTTAAAAGTCAAACTCTTTACTCTCAACATTGGTCGTAAAAAAGTGACTTTAGTGACTAAATTTGAAGAAATAGTGACTTAGCCACTGCTACCAGTCCTAAAATCCTGCAAAGGTATTCCAAATAAATTAAAATCTTTAACATGTTGCTGATTGATATCCAAATGAAACTTCCATGGTAATCACCATAAAAGATGATCGCAGTAGAAAGCGAAACGCTGCTCAATGTGCGGATTAAGTTGCACAAATGCGGGACGATCCCGCGTAATCAAAAACATTTGGTGGCTTAAGTTCAAACTAAAAAAAATATAACTAAAATAATAATGCAAAAATGCACCAATCTGTCCGCACTGCACGCAACCCCCTCGCTTTGCTCGACCGAAGCCAACCGACCGTCGCGCTCTGCTGGCTTGACTCCTCTGCTTCTGTTTCTCCGACTCCGACTCCGACTTCAACGACGACGGCGACGGTGGCGGCAGGCAGGCGGTCGGTGCAGCAACAGGTTCTCCACGTTACTTTCCACTGGCAGGCGCTTATTCAACTGTTTCGCGTCGAAAGGTTCGGATCGTAACGACTACGTGGTGGTGCGCGCACGACGAGTGCAATTTATTTAACTTTTCGGAAACAAGAACGGTGTCCATTGATTCTCCAGACGCCTGGAATCGTAGAGTGATTGCATTCAATTTAAATATTCTATTGTAAAGCAAAGGATGAGTGTATCGTAAACGATGGCAGGACAGAAATTTTTCCATGGCCTCACCGAGGCCATGATCAACCGTGCCTCCGATAGGCCAGATCGTCAGAAATCCAGCTTTTACTGGCCCGATGAGTACATGCAGGATCCGGAGGAATCCTACAGCACTTCCAGCCGCCGTCCATCGACGGCATCGTCGGTGACGACAACGCCCACCCAGGAACGCGCCAGCCCTGCCAGTGAGTACGAATCGGCCGAAGTTCTCAAACAGCGCCACCGCAACAACGCACAATCGCATATCGCATTTTCCGACGGAAGTGATTCCTCGTTCTCCCAGATCGAACGGGACCGGCAGCGTGAAAAGTTAAGAATAGAAAAATTTCTCCGCGAGCAAAGCGACGACGTGAGTGAGATGGCCAAAACGCGCCGTCAGAACACGCTGAAATCGAGTTTCCAGTTCTACGACACGGTCGATTCTGGTGACACATCACCAACCAAAAGCACCAACGGTTACCATCCGCCACAGACTCCGGATCAGGGAGAGCTAGCCACGTCCCGGTACAGTCCGGTGCCGACGAACGGTGATCGCCACCGGAGGCAGCTCTCGTCTCCGGGCGGTTCATCCGAGTATCACTATTCGGCTCGATACACCGGAAGCTACGACGACTTCGAGGACGATCGGAGCTTCAAATCGACCGATTTCAACTTCAGCCCACCGGGAACCCCGGGGGGTGGGGACGTTTCGGAGCACAGGCGTAACTCGCATCGCCATCTCCGGTCCAGCATCAACTTCAGCAATGGCGTCGCGGTGGCCGATGACAGCAGTGCGCCGCGCAAAACCGTCAGCGTGCGGGAAGCGGCCTCCACACAGCGCGTGGGAGTTGGATTACCAAATTTGTAAATTACACGTAGGTACGCGGAAGAATGGGTGGCTGTTCGGGAGGGGGAATTTGAATTGAGGGTGAATGGGTGAGTGAGTGAGTGAGTGAGACGAAAGCAGAACATAAAGTGAATATTCTTGAGATCTACCTACTGCTCTAATATCGAGAAGGCAGAATTCTGCATGCATAATAGAAGAAAAGTGTGTTGGTTTACAGCTCCCGGAGTCGAAGAGAGTAGATGTGTGTGCGTTGTTTACACGCGGAAGTGTCCCCCGCGAGAAGAAAAGATCGGTTTGGGCTGGTGTGACTCGTTATGGAGGTAGGTTTCTAAAAATGGGAAAATTGAATCGGACGTGAGCGATGGGCGTTGATTTTTTTGGACATTGGTGAAACACGGGGTTTTGGTTGGAAGAAGAATTCACGTGGTGCTTGTTTGTTCGCGATGACGGACAAATGAAATCGATTCGTTGGAAAAATATTTGAGTTGCAAAGATAGACTCAAATGGTGCGTTTATGGTGTGGTTAAACACGGTCGTCTCATAATTCCGGTGTCGCTTTTTTGTCATTGAAATCGAAACGTGACTCAGGCTGTGTTTGTTTTCTAAATAGATTATCGTCTCATGTGTAGCTTTCGGAACGATAGATTTTAAATCGTCTGTCGCATGCCAGTCAAGCAAGTTGCCGTTTTTGGCATCAGGAGAACTTGTATATCCGTCAAAATATTCTAATTTTTAATCCGTTTTGTAAGTAAATCTATCTTCAAATGGATGTTTGAGAAGGTATTCTTGTAGCAAATACAGGGTCCACTGAATTTAAGGAATTAAATTCTTGGGCTTTTCCCGGTTTCACATAAATAGGAATAGCGGCAAGTTTGATTTCAGCAATTTATGACACTGAAAAAAAAGCTACCGCATTTTATTTTCATGATGATGATAATGATGATAGTGGCCTACTACTCATTGTAGCACGGAAACTAGTCCGATAGCTGTGGGCTCTTCGCACTGTTGAACTTGATCAAGCGTAATAACCTCTGATTGTCATCAGCAAATCGCTGTATGAACGGCCAAAAACGAATGGATGGATTGATTGGAAATTCGCCTAATAATTTCCTTGCTATAGTTAAGAATCTCCTTCCAACAACTTGATCAGCCAATGGGTCAAAAAGCGAGCCTTCCAACAGAAAGATGCCCCAATGAATGGGGAGAATAGTTCGCCCTTTATCCACGAAATGTTAGCAACAGGGAATTGACATCTTCACTCTACCCATCCAAATCGCTTCAATTGGGTACCATGATGGTCTCTCCTCAACCCGATTTTTTTATATATAGTAATTACAATAATCAGATAATCAGAAGCATAACGTCTACAGAAATATGCGAGTCGATTGAAATCTACCGAAAATAAATGAGGGCTAAGATGATTTTTAACATAGAAGAGTAGATGCATAGGTGAAGGATAAGATAAGAGATAAGAGACTCAAAAGTGTTGACATGCATAATTAGATGTCGTCGAGATTGAAGGCGCCTGTTCAAATGATCCTGTTACTTTTCATATAAATTTACTTTTCGATAAAGATGGTGCTACTTATTTTACCTTTTATGTGATACCTATGATCACAGAAACCAACCATGAATCGTAGACCAGGTCCATTAGCAATACACTCGTTCCGAGAAGGGGCTCTAAGGTACCAGTCATACCACTCATATATACAGAAAACCGATCTCCCCCCACCCCACTATAGTAGAAATCGCAAAATTTACGACAAAACCCGATATCCCGAAAACTATGCACTCTAAAGGTTTAACATCTTCAGAGAAGGTTGTCTACAGTTCCTTTTGGCGTTGGTAGTTCTCTTTTGTTTTATTTAAATTGTTTAACTTTTCTTTTTTAATTTAAAGGAATACTTGCTTCTACAAAGTTATAGATAATTTAATTTCAAGCAACTTTGCTCGAGAAATCAAAATTCTGTTTCATCAACATATCATTCTTTGTACATTTTTCGAAATTTAGTTAGGGTGGTTCGGAAACCTAGTTGTTTTGCTTTAACTTTTTTATTTTGATTTAATTTCGAAAACCATGTTCAACGGACTTCAAGAGCATGAAAGGACGCATATTTTGAAGATTTTTGAGAAATACTAGATGTCGTTTTACGAAAGATGTGATGGTTTTGATGTAAAAGATCAAACGTTTATTGGTAAGAGGAATACTAGGAATACAAGCAACTTTGCTGAAGAAATCAAAATTCTATCTAGGATGCGTCCTCTCATGGTATTGAAGTCTTTCGAAAATGGATCTCAAAATGAAATCGAAATAAACAAGTTAGAGCGAAAAAACTGTTTTACAAGAACCATCCTAACTAAATTTTGAAAAATGTTCGTAGAATACTATGTCGATGAGATAGAATATTGATTTCTTGATAATCTATAACCTATAACTTTATAGAAGCAAGTATTCCTTTAAACTTTAAAAAAAAAATACTTTGACTATATGTTTAGTATTTCTTCTGCGTGAAGTCAACGATTTACATAGTTGAAGATCCTAATTTCATATAATAGACTAAAGTGGTAATTTTTATACGAGAGATGAGGAGATGAAAGTATGGAATTGATAGTTCCGTTAGAAAATCGATAGAACTGTTTCAAACACATCGTCGGTACATTAGCGAGTCGGCGATCATCCCTTTTTGCCAGTGGCGGCGGGGGATTACCCCTCATCATCCCTCTACAACGGGGGAGTTTGGTAAAGAGAGATGATCAAACCGATTTGTACCTTCCTAAAGTTGTCCTTGCTCGCTTTCTACTCTCTATATGCAATTTTCGCACTGCCGTACTCTAACGGAACTATCAATTCTATACTTTCATCTCCTCTTGTATCGTATAAAAATTACCACTTTAGTCTGTTATTTGAAATGAGCAAAATATTTTCCTGTAAACACACTCTCTCGAAGATGTGAAACCTGTAGAGTATATGGTTTTTGAGGTATCGATTTTTGTCATGAAATTTTGCGTTTTCGACCATAGTTAGTGCTGGTAGTGGGTAGGTGATATAATAGTAGTGACTTTAGCGACTAAAATAACGAAAATAGTTACCAAATAGCGACTTCAAATCAATAAAAAAGTTAACAATAATGAAATTTATTGATCGTAAAGATATGGTCCAAATTTTCCGTTGATGGCAACCCTCTTCGATAAACTTTATAAACACTCACATGAGCGTTTTTCCGACTACCCTCATATAACACAATTGGCTTAAGGGGGTATTCCCAATCTTTTGCCTTTTTTCGGCCTGTTTTTCAATTATTTTTTTTTCAAGGAAAATGAATAGTAATGCGCCTAACTCTTTGGGATTCTTGTTTATTGAACATTAAAGTTTACAAATAAATTTTTTTCGACACAAAAAAAGACATTATTGACGTCACAAAATGGCGGCAAACAGACCCCTGTTCGCCGCAAACGCCTGGACGGGCGAAGACTTTTCTCTGGAACGGCTTCATCTGAAAAAGATTTCGTGATGAAATTATAACCTGCATAAGATTCTCTGGAGCTTCTCCCGTTGGCAGCAAAAAATCTAGCAAATTAACAAAATGGCGGCCATATGAAAAAACAGGCGATTTTTAGCCCGCTTTTTTGCAGCTTTAAGGTCTTCAAACAATTTTAAATGTTAATATTTTTGGCTGAAAGTGGGAGAAGCTCCAAAGAATTTAATAAGGAACAAAATGCGCAAAGATTCAAGTCAATATCTCTTATAGTTTCTGAGAAAAATCTTCGCCCGATAAAAAAAATGTGGTTTCGAGAAAAACGCGTTTAAAGTTTTGACTTTAGTTAAAACCATTTGGGGGTTCTTACCATTAGTCAGCTATGCCTGGACACCGAATTCGCTGATCGGAAAACGGCTTGGGGGGATGAAAGTATATAGTCTAAAGTACAAAAAAACGTGAAAAAAAAAATTTGATTTTTTGAAAAAAAAGATCGGGAATACCCCCTTAAGGATCCCATCAATTTGTGCTCGAAAAATCAGTAATACAGTACCTGTTTGATTTTGGCACGGTTCAAATTCGATGGTTGGGCCACCACCTCGGCCCAACTAACGAATTCGATTCGTTAGTTGGGTCTGACAGAAGGCTAAAATTTGTTGGGGGGGTCATGCGTATCCTTTGTTGCGGTTAAAAAGATTTAACAAAAAACCTTTTGGATTGAAGCAAGTTGCTTTAAACTGAGTGGAAAAAGCAAAATTCTGTTGTGCTTAATATGTGATTTGAATTTCTTGTGGAATTTCAAATGAAACTCAAATGTTGCATTACATTGAATGCGCAGTTCAAAACACATATGCTTACCCATAGAAGGAATTTATGGTTGATTGTCAAATCTACTTTGACATGAGATTTTGACATCCAGATGCTTTTTAATTGGGTCATGGCCCAACTAGCGAACACCCAATTAATGAGCACCCCAACTAACGAGCCCCCAACGAGCGAATTCTGTATGGTAAGATTTGCAATTGTCATAAAGCATAATTTTCCTTTTATTCATCAACTATCATTACGATTGGAATATGAAATGGAATAACCAGAGTTGCAGTGAACCATCAGTTTAGCTTCCAGTTAGTGTTTCCCACACGGGTCATCTCGAGAAACTACTCCTGATAAATTAACCAAAAGTAACATTTCCTGACTCCCGGGAATTTGATAGCTATCATTTCGCAAAAGACATCCTGAGGCCGTTCGCAATATTGTTGTATTTTATATGGACCGTTTCAATTTGAAACTAGAACAGAAACGCACAACTCGCAATGCTGAGTTGCAGTTTCTTTATTCGAGCACTATTTTGAACCAGATTTGCAACTACTCGACTATTTTGTTTTATTTCTGAGCGGGGTTGAAACACAAATGAAACTCTGTTTCAAATATCTTTGGATGTATTTATAGATGTTTCTCGTAAATGTTCAGAGAGCTTCATAGTAGTTGAAAGGATTTAATAGAAATTTGGGAATTTTACAAAAGTTTTGGGAACATCTGAGAAGTTTGGGGATGTTTCATAGAAGTTCGGAAAACTTACAAAAATACGAAGAGCTTCACAACAAAAATGAAGAACTTTATAGAAAACAGTAAACTTAATGGAACTTTTCTTTAAAAAAAGTTTAAGCGAGTTGAAGTTCAGGAGTATTTCATTAAAGACAAGTATTTTATAAAAGATCGAGGAACGTCATAGAATTCATGGGAATTCGCATACCCAAGTAACACAAATTCACAGTAATTTGTTGAGTCAACTGCTATACAACGAAAACAAGTCGTACAAAGGTTATATCAGCTTTTATAGAACATGAGTGTTGCTTGGGATAGTATATTATAGAACGTCATGGAAATGCATGGATCTTCACAGAATTTCATGAAAGCACTTGCGTCTTCTACTTCAAACAGATTTTCTTTCATATGATACCATGCTCAGGGCTGGTAGTGGATATGTGAGATAATAGTAGTGACGTTAGTGACTAAAATAACGAAAACAGTGACCAAATAGTGACTTTTAAACAATTCGATTGCCGTTGGTTTCGATTGCCACTTTGAGCCCATTTGTCATGATTTTTAAAAATAAACCAAATGGTTTAAGGATCCCATAAATTTGAGTACGGTCCAATTCTAACCTCCATTTCCTTACTCTGCAATCTTTTGTCTATCTCGTTTTTGTTATAAACAAAAAATATACTAAGTTGATAGTAAACGCAGTTCGCGAATTGGTGATTAGATCACGAATGTTCAAAGTTTCGGATTTAGACAAATTTTCACAATTTTAGGACAGTAATTTGTAATGATCTAGGATATAGATGAAGCGATGCGTTTCGCAACGTGAAGAACTGCAGTCTAGAATCAAATGTACACATATCTAAGTTAGCCATGAGTGTCCTTCTCTTCTTTGTAGTCGCTATAACAGACTGGTTGTCTTTTTACTTTGCTCCCAAGAATAGAGTCTTCTATAACACCTCGTAGGAAAAAAAAATCACAAGTCTGCTACCTAACCAACTTTACCTAACCAACTTTACCTAACCAACTTTTCTAGATATTTTTTTTTTCATTACTATGGCAAGAGGAAAATTTTCCCAGATAGACTGATCACGGAACACAAATGTGAATGCGGATGTGGACTTAAAATCTCGATCGTGAAAGAAAGGGATTTAGGAATACATTTTTAGAGCTTTTATTTTGTTTAAGACCTGGACCTGGAATTGTTTTTTAGGAATATAAGTATGGACAAAATACAATACAATACATACTTAAAAAGGTTCTCAAGATTCAGTGACATGATTTTTGTATTGATTTTTGTACAAATACTAAAGCTATATAAAGATTATTTAAATTTCTGGCCTTTGAACAAATGTCGAGAGCTTTAAAAAAAATCCATGGACCATTTTTTAACATTATAGGCTTGGAAAACATTCAATATCTCAATGCAAAATAGCCAAAATATTGGTTCTAGAACTTATTTCGAAACCTCTGAAGGTCTATGACAATTTCGAGATAAGAAAAATCAAAATATTAGTGATTCCGTCAATATCAATTGAGCAGTTAAAGTTTCCATTTGTTCGCACCTCTTCTTATCAGACTTTACACACGGATTTTTAATTCATCTTACTAACACACATTTGTTATCAAATCAAGCTGTGATTTGATGTGTTTTTAAAGTCAAATTTTTTACTCTGAACATTGGTTGTACAAAAGAGACTTTAGTAACTAAATTTTAAGAAATAGTGACTTTAGTGACTGAAAAAAGAGACTTTTTAGTGACTGACTTGAAAATAGTGACCAAGTCACTAAAAAGTGACCTGCTAACAGCTCTGCTTGCTGCTCATAAAGTATCCAACTATCCAACAATTCAAATCACGTTTATTCGATGTTCTCTCATGATACCATGCTGTTCATAAATTATTCCGAAGATCATTAGGTGATCAGAGATCTCCATGATAATCTCAGCCTACTTTTTCAAGACTTCAGGACGATCAGGTATCATTCTGAAAATATCCAACTAGCCAACAATCCAAATCACATCTCTCTGATATTCTCTCATATGATACCAGGCAGCTCAAAAATTATTCCAAAAACCTTCATGTGTTTTAAGATTACCATAAAGTCCTCTGGATGCTTCAAGTTGATCAGGTACTATTCTGCATAATCTTCATGAAGATCTCAATCTGTCCAACAATTTAAACCACATCTCCCAGATATTCTCTCATAATACCAGGTGACTTAGAAAATATTCCAAAGAGCTTCAGGTGAACTGAGATCTCCAAAACTTCTCATGATATTTTTTAAGTCTTCATTTTGATCAAGTATTATTCTGAAGATCTTCAACTGTTTTTTTTTTTTTTTTTTTTGTAAATTTGGTTTTATTGTCAAAGATGTATCACATTCATTATTATTTAACTATCAAAATTTAGTTCGAACTCCAATGCTTGTAAATTTATCACTCCATTACAACTACTTATATAGCTAATGTACTTTACAAACAATTTTAATATTGTTAGTTTGTTTGTTCTGTTAATTCTCTTCAAAGCCGGTCTGATTAGCTCCTCGAAAGACAGCCGTCTCCACCCATTCAGAACAGTAGCTATTGTCCGCTGCAGGATTTCCCAAGCTGGAACAACTCGAGTGCAGGTACAGAATTTGTGTTCTAGTGTTTCTATTGCTTGGTTGGTGCAGTGTAAGCAATACTCGCTGTCAACTCTCCGCATCACAAACCAAAGTTTTCGGTGCTCAACTTTTTCGTTAACTGCAACGTACAGCCTGCTTTTCTGTTCCGATGAAAGTTTCTTGAGTCCGATATTTCGCCACGTGCATGGCCAGTCGTTTGTCGGACAGTTTCGTTCCACCCGGGGCTGCTCCGTCTGTGCCACGAAATGCTGGTGGATTTGATCGGCGGAGGGGTTTTGACGAATCTGAGGGGGAATTTGGGATAAGTTTGAGAGGATCAGTTTCAGGTCGGGGAGGTCTATTGGTATTGCTGGGCGGGGATTTTGCAGAAGAAGGGATTTATAGTAGGGAAGGGATTCGATCTCTTTCAAGTGCCGGTTGATAGCGAGCGACTTGCACTTATACGCCGGAAGTTGCAGCTTTAGTCCACCATGTTCGCGGTTTCGCGCTAATTGTGCCATCGGAACGCGAGCGATCATCCCACTCCAGAGGAAGGTGCCCATCCTCGATGTAATTTTCGCCATGTGTACACTGAATGGTGGTAGAATTGATGAAAGATACCAGATCCTGGAGGAGCCGAACGTATTCAGCAAAGCCACTTTCTGATGCAGAGTCAAAATCCGCGTTGATTGGAGCCATATCAGTTGCGCAAATTTGCTAACCACCGCATCCCAGTTTATGGTCGTCATCAGCCGGATCGAGTTGACGAAAATCACGCCAAGGATCTTCACCGTGTTGGCCGTCCGTAGCCATGGGATGTCGATGCGGTTTCCCTCGCAAAAACCAACATCAATGGCAACAGTTTTCCCCACATTCCACACCAGCAGATCATTCCCGCACGCTTGTTCGAGTCTGCATATTAGTGGATGGAGGTACAGCACGAAGAGGTGCATGGACAACGGGTCCCCCTGCCGCACCGAGCGTTGGATGTCGATCGGCCGTGAGAGGTGCCCATTCACGAGCAGGCGAGAGGTGGAGCGACTTGCAATCTGGGAGAGCAGAGTGATGAGATGCTGGTTGAAACCAAGTGATCGCATGGTCCTGAAGAGGAAAGAGTGCCGGACCCGATCGAAAGCATGATCGAGGTCGAAGCTGATCAGCTTCCCGGCGCGACGATGATGACGGAGGCTCGCAATTCGATCTTTCAGAGCGAGAGTGGCTTGAAAGATGTTTCGATCTGAGTTTGAGCATTTCTGCCCGTCGCTCAATATGCGGTGGGCTCGCATCACATTCTCCAGACGGGTTTTAAGGATACGAGAGAACAGTTTGTAGTCGGTGTTTAGAAGAGATATGGAACGATACAAATGGGCTTTCTCGTCGCCACCCTTCTTTTTCACCAACACGATGATGCCGTCCACAAACGTTGCAGGGAAGTTGCCAGTGAGCGCCTCATTCATCACCAGATTTAGCTCTCGGTAGATGACGTCGAAACAGCGATGGTAGAACTCTTTCGTAATCCCATCGCAGCCGGGTGACTTTCGGGATGCGCTAGCTCGTATCGCGGAGAGAATCTCGGTTGTGGTGACCTCGCTTGTGCACGCCTCATTTACCGGGTCGTTGGGTGGTATGGCGTTCTCGCAGTCGAAAGTGTTCCCACCGTCTATTCTCTCTTCTTCGGAGTAGAGGTGGGAGAAGTAATCCACCATGTGCGCCTCGATCGCGTGAGGCTCGTCGATTGTCCCGTTCTGCTCCGTTTGCAGTCGATTGATGACTGTTCAGGAATTTAAATCCCGTCTCTCACTTTTTACAAAGACCTGCATCAGGTGATCAGTTATCTCCATAAATAATCAACAATCCAAATCACATCCTTAAGATTTTGTCTCATCCAAGCGGTTCAGAAACTATTTCATAACCCTTCAGGTAATCAGAGATCTCCAAAAACTTCTAATGATATTTTTTCAAGTCTTCAGGTTGTTCAGGTACTATTTTGAAGCCACCTAGTTGATTAGATACTATTCTGAAGATACCAAACTGTCAAATAATGTCTATTAGATATTCTCTCAGGATTATTACGAATTAGAATTCCTAATTTTCCAAAGATCTTCAGATGATCAGAGATCTCCAAAAACTTCTCTGGATATTTTCTCAATACTTCTGCTTGAGAATGATGATCTTCTATTGTCCAAGAATTCAAATCACGTCTCTCACATATTCTCTTATGATACCAGGTTGTTCAGAAATTATTCCAAAGGCATACCTCAAGATATTTATTCAAGCCTTTAGTTTAAAAAGGTACCATCCTGAAGGTATCCAACAATTCAAATTGCGTCTCTCAGATATTTTCTTATGACTCAACGTGATAAAGACCTTCACGTAATGAAATATCTCCAAAAACTTCTTTGGATATATTTTCAATACTTCAGGATGATCAAGTATTATTCTAAAAATCTTCAACTGTTCAACAATCCTGTCGATCTTGGCACTTGGCTCCAACGAAGGGGGTTCCGTATTGGAATGTACCATTCAAAACTCCAGCTTTAATATATGGAAGTTCAAGTACTTCACCAGCGAAGAAACTGTTCGAGTTCATGATTATATTCGGTGACATTCCGCAACCGTTGAATGGAAGTTCTCTCTGATCAAAAATCAATATGATACCACCTTTATGACCGTATAGAGAACTGAACTTGTCGCCAGTTCGTGGATGGCAAGTTTGTAGGAGAAGGTTGTACGTTGTCGGTATAGGTCATCCTAATCCAAAGTTCTTCGCCAAACCGAAAGCTTCAAGTTCAGGAGTATTCAATATCCGATAGACACAGCATTTTCCCACAAACTTGGCTGCACCTGAACATTCCACGGCTTCTAAAACTGTGAGTTCACCCTGTCACATTTAGAATGCAGGGATGTAGGTTGCTTACACCTGCGCAGTCAATTTACAATAGCGATTCACGAGTTGCTCACCGACTGCAAATCTCGGCCATTGTCTTATACTTGGTGCTTCAATTTCATATTGCGTAGATTGACCGCTTTCAGCATCGAAGCGGAAAACCGTTTCTTCGTATCCGTATCGATGCTTACCACTTGCCTAATCTCCTTATTCGAATCAGTGCCCATAGCTTTGAATATGATGGCCACCGGAATCTCATCCATCGTCAAATCACACTTCATTGTTGTATATTAATTTATTTAATAAGGCTCAATCGAATTAGCTTTACAGAGCCGAGGATTCTTGTTCACTATACAATACATCTTAAAACTATAGTCAAAAGGTACAACACAATAAACACTTTATCTTCCGCTATCCAATAAGCCTCTTCCATCAGAACGGGAGCCGCTTCCAGTGTTTTCATTGTATGGCAGTATAGCCAACGGGGGACAGAGCGCTTTCATTGCAGCAATGAACGCAAAACGTGGTCAGAACCTTTGCACTCATCACTAAACGGTTGCTTTCCAAAGTCGACGACGCATCGATCGAAAGAACTGCTGATGAAGAACAATGAGGAGGAACACACAATGGTTGCTGCCGAGTAAACAGACCATCGCGTGACACACATCGAGAGTGGCCTGCTTCCGTCGACAGCCGAGTAAACATGGAAATCACACTTCAGATAGTACTATCTTTACATGTTTCGACAGTAGAATCGTCCGGGACCTCTTCTCGTGCTTCGAACTCGTTACCTGACGCTGGAGTACGTTGTTGAAATCATCTTGTTCCAGAAAACATGTTCTTGAATCAGAATCGTGCTAAAATCACCGAAGCAAACAAACGCACACGTATGTAGGGATGAATACCAAACACCTTTTAAAACTGTGCGTTGCGCTGATCGTGTTGCAGTTTCATTTTCGACGGTTTCAAATTTTAGAACTGTCGAGTAGTTTGAAACAATTTTGAAACTCAGCATTGCGAACGACATAAGTATAAATTTCTAGAACAATTTAATCCACAGGTCGGAAAAAAAATCATCGGTGCTGGCTGATCTGAAAAAAAAAACTTTTAAAGGAAACCAGAAAGTAATTCTTGCAGAAAGCAAATGTGCTTTTGGAGTAAGTCGGAAGAAACTTTCTGGGAAAGTTTAAAGAAACTTCTACGGAAAGTCTGGACGAACTTCCGGAAACAAACTTCCAAATTTTGAGGACTGTCCCAGAAGAAGTTGTAAGCGTATTCAAAAAAGTTTAGCATCACCGAAATAAAGTTTATAATCACATCGGAATGTACTGAATTACTTTTCAGACAAGTTTGGACTCAATTTGGGAAGTACTGAATCACTTTGGAAAGAACTGCATAACATCAAGAAAGCTTGAAATCTTTTCGGGATATACTAAATCGCTTCCGAAGCGTTCGGAATAATTTCGGAAAATACTGAATCACTTCAGAAAAATTCGAAATCACTTCGGAAAGTATTGAATCGCTTCAAGTTCTTAATCTCATCAGAAAAGTTCGGAATCACTTCTGAAAAGATGGGAATGACTTTGGAAAGTAATGAGCCACATCAATATAGCTTGAAATCACTTCGGGATGCATTGAATCACTTCATAGACGTTCTGAAAGTACGCTCCAAAAGTACTGAATCACTTTTCAGAAAAGTTTGGAATCACTTCCGAAAACTTTGGAATAGCTTCGGAAAGTACTGAATCGCTTCAAACAAGATCGTTATCACGACAGAAAAGTTCGGAATCACTTAACCGCATCAATAAAGCTTGGAATCTCTTTGGGATGTACAGAATCAGTTCATTAGCCTTCAGAATCACTTCGGAAAGTACTGAATCACTTAAGAAATGCTCGGAACGTACTAAATCCCTTCATAAATATTCGGAATCACTTCGGAAAGCATTGAATCGCTTCAAGAAAGTTCTTAATCACATTAGTAAAGTTCGGAATCATTTCGATAAATATTGAATCACTTTAAAAAAAAATCGGAATCACTTCGTAAAGTACTGAATCGCTTCAGAAAAGTTCTTAACCACTTCTGCAAAGCTTGGCATCAGTTTGGAAAATAATGAACCACGTCAATAAGCATGCTATCACTTTAGGATGTATCGAATCACTTTATAGACGTTCCGAAAGTACTGAATCACTTTTCAGACAAGTTTGGAGTCACTTCGGGAAGTACTGAATCACTTCCGAAAACTTTTGAATAACTTCGGAAGGTTTGAAATAACTTCAGAAAATTTTGGATAGAACTGAATCACACCAAGAATGTTTGGAATCTTTTCGGGATGTACTCAATCAATTCAGAAAGGTTCGGAATCACTTCAGAAAGTACTGAATTGCTTCAGAAAAGTTTGTAATCGCATCAGTACAGTTCGGAATTATTTATATAAATACCGAATCACTTCATACAAATTCGGAATCACTTCGGAAAGTACTGAATCGCTTCAGAAAAGTTCGTAATCACTTCAGAAAGTGCCTAATTAATCAATAAAGCTTGGAAACTCGTCATTAGCGTTCGGAATCACTTCGGAAAGTACTGAATCACTTCAGAAATGTTCGTAATTAGTTCGGGTTGTACTGAATCAGTTCAGAAAAAAATCAGAATCACTTCGGAAAGACCTGAATCGCTTCCAGAAAGTTCCTGATCACATCAGTTTGTAAAGTAATGAGCCACGTCAATAATGCTTGCAATCACTTTTAGATGCATTTAATCACTTCAAAGACGTTCGGAACTTACTGAATCGCTTCCGAAAGTACTAAATCACTTTTCAGAAAAGTTTGCAATCACTTCGGGAAGTACTGAATTACTTCCGAAAGCTTTGGATTACCCTCTGAGAGTTTGGGGTGTACTAAATCAATTCGGAAACGTTCGGAATCACTTCAGGAAGTACTGAATCGCTTCAGAAAAGTTTACAGTTCGGAATTATTTCTAGAGTACTGAATCACTTCCTACAAATTCGAAATCACTTCGGAACACTCAGAATCACTTCAGAAAAGTTCGTAATCAGGTCAGAAAAGTTCGGAACCACTTTAGAAAGCTTCGGAAAGTGCTTAATCTTATCAGAAACGTTCGTGATTACTTCAGGATAAACTTAATCACTTCAGAAAAATTCAGAATCACTTCGGAAAATACTGAACCGCTTCAGGAAAGTTCCTAACCATACCAGGAAAGCTTGGAATAATTTCAATAAGTACTGAATCACTCCAGAAAAAAAAGTCGGAATCACTTCGAAAAAGTTCTTGATCACATCCGAAAAGTTCGAATTGAATCGCTTCGGGAGCTTTGAAATAACTTCAGAAAAGTTTGGATAGAACTGAATCACACCAAGAAAGTTTGGAATCTTTTCGGGATGTACTCAATCAATTCAGAAACGTTCGGAATCACTTCAGAAAGTACTGAATTGCTTCAGAAAAGTTTGTAATCGCATCAGTACAGTTCGGAATTATTTATATAAGTGCCGAATCACTTCATACAAATTCGGAATCACTTCGGAAAGTACTGAATCGCTTCAGAAAAATTCGCAATTACTTCGGGATGTATTGAATCACTTCAGAATAAATCAGAATCACTTCGGAAAGTACTGAATCGCTTCAAGAAAGTTCGTAATCACATCAGGAATTATTTCGATAAGTACTGAATCTCTTCTGCAAAGCTTGGCATCAGTTTGGAAAGTAATGAGCCACATCAATAATGCTTGCAATCACTATTAGATGTATTGAATCACTTCATAGACTTATCACTTTTCACTGCTATCACTTCAGGATGTATCGAATCACTTCATAGACGTTCCGAAAGTACTGAATCACTTTTCAGACAAGTTTGGAGTCACTTCGGGAAGTATTGAATCACTTCCAAAAACTTTTGAATAACTACGGAAGCTTTAAAATTACTTCAGAAAAGTTTGGAAAGAACTGAATCACACCAATAAAGTTTGGAATCTTCTTGGGATGTACTAAATCAATTCAGAAACGTTCGCAATCACTTCCGAAAGCTTTGGATTAACTTCTGAGAGTTTGAAATAACTTCAGAAACGTTTGGAATCACTTTGGAAAGAACTGCATCACACCCAGAAAGTATTTCGGGATGTACTAAATCAATTCGGAAACGTTCGGAATCACTTCAGGAAGTACTGAATCGCTTTAGAAAAGTTTACAGTTGGAATTATTTCTAGAAGTACTGAATCACTTCCTACAAATTCGAAATCACTTCGGAACACTCAGAATCACTTCAGAAAAGTTCGTAATCAGGCCAGAAAAGTTCGGAACCACTTTAGAAAGCTTCGGAAAGTGCTTAATCTTATCAGAAACGTTCGTGATTACTTCAGGATAAACTGAATCACTTCAGAAAAAAATTAGAATCACTTCGGAAAATACTGAACCGCAAGAAAGTTCCTAACCATACCAGGAAAGCTTGGAATAATTTCAATAGTACTGAATCACTCCAAAAAAAAGTCGGAATCACTTCGAAAAAGTTCTTGATCACATCAGAAAAAATCGGATTGACTTCAGAATTTACTGAATCACTTCAGAAACGTTCGGAATCACTGTGGAAATTACTGTACCACATCAATGAAGCTTGCAACAACTTCGAGGTGTACTGAATCAATTCATAAACGTTTGAAATCTGAAAGTAGTAAATCACATCAGAAAGCTTTGGAATAACATCGGAAAGTTTTATGACACTCCAGAAAAGTTTGGAATCACTTTGGAAAAAAAAACTGAATTGCATTAAGAAAGGTTTGAATCTCTTCCGAAACGTTCGGAATCACTTCAAAAAGTACTGAATCGCTTAGGAAAGGTTCTTAATCACGTCATTAAATATCGGAATCGCTTCTGAAGCTTTTCGGAATCGATTCAGTACATTCCGTAGAATGTTTTCTGAAGTGATTTAAAACGTTTTTTTTTCAGCAATGCTAAACGTATAAAGGTGATGCAGTATATTGTATGAATGATGCAATACTTTGCCAAGTGATTCCACACTTATGACGGGTAGATGTTAGGGGATTCACGAGATTCTCCGGGATTATTTCGGTGGTACGGTGGTTTCAAATTTCCACTCTTCATCTGGTTTTCCTATTCACTGATGAATCTGCTCAATCATCCACAGCCATATCTGAACCTATGCAGATCGTTGTCCGCTGCTTCAGTATCTGAAAACTAAACAGGCGATGGACCAGTTCAATCAAAGTGTTGTTCCGCTTTAGTATGATAGTGTATAAATTGAACAGAAATTGATATTGAGCGAAAGACCATTAATGTGACAGTACTAATCAAATGCTTTCTGCAACGTGGGGCTTTAGGTAGTGATAAACGTCGCTAGAACTATTCCACAACCGCAGACAGTATATGAGCAAGACAAACGTGCACTCTTTTGCCAGTGGTTTTGAGGAAATAACTCAAATCCCCTCACCCATCAAAGTGTGAGTTAGGTAAAGGAGTGCGCATGTGATTAGTATTGTCGCACTAATGGCCCTTCGCTCAATTTCAACTTCTATTAATTTTTCACTATCAATCTTTGCTCTTCAAAACTTTCTATAGCCAATAAATTATCGCACTAAAGCTTCATGTTGATATTAGTATAGCATTTCCTCCCAACTCTGATCATCTCAAGGACTTTGTTCTGGATGCTTTGCAGTTTGAGGTGTCGCTGAGATCTTCATCGCGGGAAGGATGATTTATTTGTGGACAGCAAGCTTGTTTTTCAGGGACAGGGTAGAGTGGATATTGCGGGAACAGTGATCTTATGAAGATGTTGCACTTGGTAGTGTAGGCTACCTCTATGATCACTTCACCACTGAGCCATTTAAACTGAGTTTGCGGAACAAGTCTAGTTTGTGAATGTGACCTGGGTCTTGTTACTATATAGGAACCATTTTAGCATTTTTTTTTTTTAGTTCTTAATATCTTCTCGCAGCTACTCTCAAAGATGCGTTCTCAATGTGATTCTAAATTGTAGGATAAAACTACAACACATATTAACATAACTGTCCAAGATGTCTGTAGATTATGCAAAAGTAATACAGTTATGTCAAATAAATATTAAATTAACCTAAAGATCATTTGAGTGAAACATAAATCAGAATAAAAAGAACTAGGTATCTACCTAGATAGTCGCCATCATAATATATAAAATAAGATTCTGAGTCATCTGAATGTTATCGATGTTCAATCGCACCAAAAGCATCGCTGTCATTCTGTAATTTACCAAAGGCAACCGTCTACACATCCTATCGATCAAACGCACCATTTACAGCTCAGAACCGCCAGATAGTTCCTTCCCAAACTTGGTACCGTAAATGAATTCCACCCCCAAAAACTAAGTCCAACCAAGTCGGGCGTAGCCGATCTTCAATCATCCGAGTTGTTCAATAGCCATACGCGCGAGCAATAATCTCAAGTCCCCCCGAATAGCGGTACCAGTTACACAGTTCCAAAAGCAGTCAACCCGCACATCTATTCTTCAGACCCGAGCCAGAGTAATAATACACCACCCAGCTAATTTAAGATTATATTATACAACCCGTTTGTCCCAGATTGGTGCTTTCCGCTGCCAAATATGTACAAGAAGAAAAACACAACGAAATGATGAATCCCCCTGCCCCCCACACAAACACAGACACCCCAAGAAGAGACCTCTAATTTAAGCTTTCAATACGCAATTCGCTCTCGTTCGCATTAACGATTATTTATAGCAAACACACTATCAATTAACGGCCGAGAATAAAAAGTAACAAACAATAAAAATGGTGATACATTATTCATCGTTTTCGCCCGCTCTGTGGCACTTCTTTCTGAATCCGAACTCCCTCAACCAATCGACAGAACTCCACCACCTCCGTCAGAACTCGATCAAATAAGGAGACTTACCTGCAGTCGCACGATGTCGTCATCCTTCTCGATTCCAGTCTCCTTAACAGCGGCCGACTTTACCACCACGATGTTGTGTGCGGAATTGGTCGCCGTCGTGCTCGTATAAGGTCGCTGCCTACCAACGAACATGGCACTGCCACCGGTGCCGATGCTGCTGCCTGCACCGCCACTGCGAAACGCTTCCTGTGTTCTGCCCACGATAACGCTGTTGGGGCGCATTTTGCCCGCTTTCGTCTGCTGCTTGTTGCGCAACTTGGGCGAATCTGCGAGTCGTGGGAGGAGTGCTCAAATTAGTCATTCTTGCGGCGAAGCGACAAATGGATTCACTTACCACCGATGGGCTTGTCCGTGTAGGATATGTAGGGTAGATCGGAATCGGAGCACACGCTCATCGGGGGCGACACCGGTCGCGAATCACAGATGTACGCCGACGACGGTGTCCCCGATGAGGACGGACCCCCGCCGTCGTCTAGGCTGAGAGCGGATAACTCCGTCACGGCGATCGTATTGCCCCGGAGTAGCTTGGCTCCGGAGGCAGTCGATCGCGATGGAGTCGGAGTGGCATTGCTGGATTGAGCGCGCAGACTTCCGCCGCGGATGGTTCCGGCTTCGGCCTGCTGCTGTAGCTGGGACTGTTCCGATCCCATAGTCCAAGGAAATGGTTCAAATCTGTAAAGAATGTTTCGAAAGGAGGTGATTTTAATACATAACCATGCTCAGATTATAAGCTCGCATCGTGCCTCTTTAGAGAAATCATCTTCAAGCAGCAGCAACGCTAAATGAAAACATCGAAGCGTTTAAACTGTAATTATTCAAATCGACCAAACATTCCAAATCACCATGCATCGCCCTAAATATCCATAAAGCTCCCCTTCGATTCGAAACCAACCGAATAATCTGCTAGGCAGGTGAGAGCGTACGGTGTGCATCTTCTTTTCTTCGCGGTTGCTGCGGTTACGGCCTGCTTCAGCTCATAATTGGCCATCAAATGCAACACGCGACGCTGACGACGACGACGACGACGACGATGAAAACGCTGTTATCGGCGGCGTTCCGTGGTGAGAAATCTGTCACCAAATGAGAAATCGACAGCTGGGAACTTCAAGGTCCCCGGCAGCTGGCGGCAGTCTGCATTTGGATGTTGAGTTTGGAAGATTTGAATTTTTCGGGTGAAATGTGGAAGTTATCTTCGTTAGGTTTGATTCTGTCGACCGTGTGCTGGACGTTTACGAAGTTGTCTGGAAGCAGTTCGGAGCGGGAAGCCTTTAGTGAGATGGACAGCAAGCTGCTGGCACGGGCTATCGGTGATCAATTGGAAGTGATGGTGAATGGATCTGGCAGTCCTGTGGTGGGTAGGTACTTCTTGAACTAAGGTAAGAATTGACTTTTATATGGGTGTGAATTTTTGTCAGAAGTCGGTTATACCTGCTGTATTGGACAATAAATAGTATTCTCTGAAGACTGCACATTGTAGTCGAAATACGTATCTGTCATCGATACCAAAATTAATTAAGTGAAATTAAATGGAAGATAACCTTTTTTTTTGTTTTATTTAAGCATTCCATTCTAACAACCCAATTTCATTATTTCATCAAAATAATGTTTTATTTCAAAGTTCAAGTGGTAGTAAACGTCATTTTAACTGCTCGAATGAAGTGGTTAATTCTTGTAAAATAACTGCCCATTTTTAACCCAAATCAACTGAAATTTTGCTCTTTTGTAGTCAAAATAATAATCTCTTTGAAACGCCTTTAATTTTACAAAAAATTGATCGCGACAAAAAGCAAGTTACAGCAATTTGATTACACTCAATTCTGTTTTTACGCGACTTTCATTATTTAGATTTTGCCCTTATACTGCATTTGTCATACCACCTGACGTGTAAATTTACATAGATTTCATAATTCAATTAGTTCTAAAAACATCACTTCTCAATCTTTTTCTGCTCAACAAGTTGCATTTTGTCGGGAATCTATTCATGTTTTTTAACACGTCCGAAAAAAAATTCGGATCAATCAATTGGTTCTGAAGTTATTCCGGTTTCCGTTGGGGTCAGTCAGGGTCGGCATTCGGCTTTACTGTTCTGTTATAATCATACATACGGTGAACATAATATTTTCTCAATCAAATGATGTAATTGGACCCTTTACGGCTATACCGATGATCCATGATCACATTGGGCATCCCGGAAAAATTCTGGTACCCCCGGGGATGTGGCCAGTTCTCAACCAGAACCAAAACCCTTCGTGCGACATATCAAACATCATGATGTTACAAAACATGGCCGGTAATGGCCTTATTGATAGTCTACGGTCACACTAGAACCCCCGGGCTTGTTCCAGTGACCCCGGAAATGTTTCAGTACTCCCGGGAAAGAGAGCAATTTTCAACAAGAACCAGAACCCGTCGCACAGTGGGACGAAATAAAAAAAGTGCGACATGGCCATTTGTGGCGAAACTATTCAGTGAAGCATTTCGATGTCTTCTAGAATGATTCTTCAATTTTTGAGTACATTATTTGAGTGGTGAAAATTTTTGATTAAGGGGGATATACACTCAAATAAAAAAATTACATTTTTAATGCTTGTTAAAATCGATGAATATTGTAGATGCAATCATTTTAAGAAACTTTGTCGAACACGACAATTTTCTATCTCTCAAGTGAACGAAGGATGATAGCACTCTTCAAGCACAGACACAACACGTTCCGGGTGTTTCCATTCGCAAACGACCTCACACTCCTTGGTGGGATAAGGATTGACCGACGCAAACAGCGAGAAGTCCGCCGCGTTTAAACGCTTCCGCAAACATTGATAAGGTCGAGCGGTACACCGACCTTGAGAAAACTTTTAAGGACTTGATTAAAGCCAAACACGCGGTTACTGGCGTCGGTTCGTGGATGGTTTGTCGCGAGAGACTTCCATGAGAACACTCTGGAATGTCGGCAGGAGAATGCGAAACGCGTCATCACCCGTTAACGAAGACAAGGGAGTACTGAGACAGTTGGATATTCAGCTTCGCGCGGAAAGTTTGCCCGGATTCGGTGTCGGTTCAAACCAACGTTCGTGATCGTCCGTCGGGTAATAACGAAATAGATTCCCCGAAGAAGCGAAAACAGCAGACCCGCATCTTTCGGGAGAAAAAACGCCGCCTGGAAGAAGCGGAGTGCGAGGAAATGGAACTGCTGTGCCGTTCCCAAGAAATACGGAAGTTCTACCAGAAGCTCAACGCATCCCGCAACGGCTTCGTGCCGCGAGCCGAAATGTGCAAGGATAAAGACGGGAGCCTCTTGACGGACGGACGTGAGGTAATTGAAAGGTAGAAGCAGCACTTCGATGCGCACCTGAATGGCGAGGAGAACGTAGGCACGGGAGACCAGCGCAATGGAGGAAACGCCTACGTCAGTGCAGCAGAGGACAGAACTGACCCAACTCCCACGCTGAGGGAAGTTAAGGATGCCATTCAGCAGCTCAAAAACAACAAAGCAGCTGGTAAGGATGGTAGCCGAACTCATCAAGATGGGCCCAGAAAAGTTGGCGACCTGCCTGCACCGGATGATAGTCAGGATCTGGGAAACAGAACAGCTACCGGAGGAGTGGAAGGAGGGGGTAATCTTCCCCATTCACAAGAAAGGCGACCATTTGGAATGTGAGAACTTCAGAGCGATCACCATTTTGAATGCCGCCTACAAGCTGCTATCCCAGATCATCTTCCGTCGTCTATCACCTAAAATGACCGAATTCGAGGGAAGTTATCAAGCCGGTTTCATTTACGGCCGATCGACAACGGACCAGATCTTCACCGTACGGCAAATCCTCCAGAAATGCCGTGAATACCAGGTCCCAACGCATCATTTGTTCATCGACTTTAAGGCGGCATACGACAGTATCAACCGCACAGAGGTATGGAAAATCATGGACGAGAACGGCTTTCCTGGGATCAGACTGATCAAAGCAACGATGGACGGTGTGCAAAACTGCGTAAGGGTTTCGGGTGAACTATCCAGTTCATTCGAATCTCGCCGGGGACTGCGACGGACTCTCATGCCTACTCTTCAACATCGCTCTAGTAGGTGTAATGCGACGAGCCGGGCTCAACAGCCGGGGTACGATTTTCACGAAATCCGGTCAATTTGTGTGGTTTGCGGACGACATGGACATTATCGCAAGAACATTTGAAACGGTGGCAGAACTATACACCCGCCTGAAACACGAAGCAGGAAAGGTCAGACTGGTGGTGAGTGCGTCAAAAACAAAGTACATGCTAGTAGGCGGAACCGAACATGACAGGATTCGTCTAGGAAGTAATGTCACAATAGACGGGGATACTTTCGAGGTAGTGGAGGAATTCGTTTACCTTGGATCCTAACTGACGGTTGACAACAATGTGATTCGTGAAATACGAAGGCGCATCATCAGTGGAAGTCGTGCCTACTACGGGCTCCAGAAGAAACTACGGTCAAAAAAGATTCACCCCCGCACCAAATGTACCATGTACAGAACGCTAATAAGACCGGTGGTCCTCTATGGACACGAGACATGGACTATGCTCGAGAAGGACCTGCAAGCACTCGGAGTTTTCGAGCGACGTGTGCTAAGGACGATCTTCGGCGAAGAATGAACCACGAGCTCGCTGCACTCTACGGCGAACCCAGCATCCAGAAGGTGGCCAAAGCCGGAAGGATGCGGTGGGCAGGGCATGTTGTAAGAATGCCGGACAACTACCCTGCAAAGTTGGTGTTCGCTACTGATCCGGTTGGCACAAGAAGGCGTGGAGCGCAGAGAGCACGATGGGCGGACCAGGTAGAGCGTGATCTAGCGAGCATTGGGCATGACCGAGGATGGAGAGCGGCAGCCGCAATGTATTCTCTTAAATGTGATGTTGTACAAATAAATGTATGTATGTATTCCCCGTTTTCGATGGTGGAATTCTCACTTGCTCTCCTTTCATGTAACAACTCAGCTCCAGGAATGGATAGCACCAAGTTCAACTTGCTTACAAATCTCCCAGACGTCGCGAAGAGACGCTTGTTGAACTTATTCAATCAATTTATGGAGCGCAATATTGTTCCGGATGACTGGAGGCAAGTAAAAGGTATCGCCATTCGAAAACCCGGTAAACCCGCGTCGGATTATAACTCGTACCGTCCCATCGCGATGCTGTCCTGTATACGGAAATTGTTGGAGAAAATGATCCTTTTTCGTCTAGACAAATGGGTCGAGTCGAATGGTTTGCTTACAAATTGGCAGTTGCTTGCGTTGCTTTCAACTGAAATTCAACTGGCCTATGCGCAAAAACAGCAAATGGGTTCAGTTTTGTTGGACATTAAAGGGGGCTTTTGATTCTGATTGTATTGATGTCCTTTCGGATGAAAATTGCTCGCTAAGGCAGCTTGCAGATGACGGCGTTGTGTCCGTTATAGGGCCAAATGCACCGGACCTGCAAGGACCATTGCAAGATACCTTAGACAATTTGTCTACTTGGGCTATGAAGCTGGGTATCGAATTCTCTCCGGAGAAAACTGAGTTGGTTGTTTTTTTTTCTAGGAAGCATCATCCTGCACAGTTACAGCTTCGACTAATGGGTAAAACAATCACTCAAAGTATTTCTTTTAAGTATTTAGGTGTCTGGTTCGATTCCAAATGCACATGGGGAAAACATATTGCGTATCTGAAATAAAAATGCTTCCAATCCGCAGCAAAAACACACATCCTTAAGCTGCAACGGATTCAATACCGTTGCCTTCGTATTGCGCTAGGCTGTATGTACTCGACTCATACGATGAGCCTCGTAGTACTCGCGGTTGTTCTCCCACTGACAGATCGTTTCGGTGAGCTGTCTCTCCGGTTTCTCATCCGTTGTGAAGTAATGAATCCTTTGGTAATAGAACACTTTGAGAAGCAGCTCGACCGAAATCCTCAAACAAGATTCATGAGTTTGTACTATGAGTACATGACGCTGGAGGTTGGTTCTTCTCCATTAGTCTCCAATCGTGATTGCTTTCAAGCCTTCTATAATTCCTCTGTAAATTTTGATCTGACCATGATGCAAGAAATCCATGGAATACCAGATCACCATCGGTCGATGGTTGTTTCCTCAATTTTTGCAATCAAGTACCACCATGTAAGTAACGATAAAAGATTTTTCCCAGATGGGCCAACCATAAATGCTTCCACTGGATTTGGTGTATTTAATCAATTTCATAGCGCCTCCTATAAACTGCAGAAACCATGCTCCGTATACGTTGCGGAACTCGCAGCTATATTTTACGCAGTAGAGCGAATTGCCCCACTACCTTCTGACCATTATTTCATTTTTACGAATAGTCTATCACCTTAGCTTGGGTCCCATCTCATTGCTCAATTCCGGGTAATGAGAAAGCGGACTCGTTGGCTAAGGTGGGCGCTATGGAAGGCGATATTTTTGAGCGACAAATCGCCTTCAACGAATTTTTCTCCATTGCTCGTCAGCAAGTCCTCATCAGTTGGCAACAAAAATGGAATGATGGTTACATTCTATTCTCCCACAGGTGTCGAACAAACCATGGTTCAAAGGGTTGGACATGAGCCGCGACTTTATACGCGTTATATCAAGGCTTATGTCCAATCACTGCTCGTTAGACTCGCATTTCTATCGAATTGGGCTGTCAGGCAGCAATTTATATGCGTGTGGCAATGGTTATCACGATATCGAGCATGTTGTTTGGACATGTTCCTTACACCGTGTTGCCAGATCTGAGTTATCCACATCCCTCAGGGCCCGAGGAAAACAACCCGCGATACCCGTTAGAGATGTGTTTTAAAAACGGATAGATTTGAGGATTTAGTAGTTCGTGTCATCTTGTGTTCTCCCAAGTTGTTATCTGCCCATCGGTGTACCCCCATGTTTGTCTTTTTCATCAGAGTGTCGCCTAGTTCGAGATCAAGAGCACATTGCTCTCCAAACCTTGTGTTCACAATCCCTACCCTGCCATCCATTTGTTACCATTTGTTACCCCTAACCTCGAGATAGCCGCGAGTAATCGGCCCCCGCTTTACTAACGTTAGTTTTAAGTAATTTTGTAATCTAAACAATGAATATCGGCTCCGCAAAGCTACAGCAGATGAGCCTGGGAAAATAAACGCATTATAAAAAAAAGATGCTATTTTCAAATAACAGACTAAAGTGGTAATTTTTATACGATAGATGAGGAGATGAAAGTATAGAATTGATAGTTCCGTTTAGAGTACAGCAGTGTGAAAATTGCATATAGAGAGTAGAAAGCGAGCTAGGACAACTTTAGGAAGGTACCAATCGGTTTTATCATCTCTCTTTACCAAACTCCCCCTTTGGAGAGGGCTGGTGAGGGGCGTTCACCGAGTTCTGATAATCCAGAATATTATCAAAATTGTCCAAGATTTGCCAACCAGTCAGCCAGCCAATCCTAATTTCCCAAATCAACATTCCCACACATTCAGCCATACACAGTACCTTCACGACCACTCCGCCGACGTCAAACGACTTTCCCCTGCCGCACGACCAACAACCGCCTTCCGAGCGGTTACGCTTGCGTGACTTGATCGGGAGGAGTCAACTGCAGTACATCGACTACAAGGTGGAATACGGTCTTCGCTACGATCCGACCGTGTTTGCAAATAAATTCAAACGGCAACAACCACAACGAGAACAACAACACTTCTCACCCTCTCTAATCACCACCACCGCTGAAAACGGTACTTTGACGGTGAAAAGTGATAACGCCACTACATTCACCTTCGCTGACTCCGAGCTGACGGCGGCGGCGGCGGCGTTGGCGACGATCAGCAACAGCAGCGGAAATATCATGAGACCACCAACTCGAGTGGAAAGCGCATTCGAGCTGCTCGGTGAGCGACTGAAGGTACTCATCCTGAACAGCTTGGTACCGAATTCTACCGAAAGCAGAGTTATCCAAAAGTTGAAATCACCGCTGACTTTGTTCAGTTTGTTCAATGTAATCAAATTTGAGAATAGACCGTGCATAGCTCGGCGCGAACAGTTGGCTACATTCTATGGTATTTGCTATCACGAGATGGAATGCAGCCAGCTGGGAGGAGTTCCCATGGATCTATGCGCCGGAGGGTTTGGAGTGTGCTGCGTCTGTAAGTTCCATGTTTCGAATTTATTAGATTGATTCAGATGTTAATGCAGCGAGGTGTGAATTTATAGTCCAACTGGGGTGTAACGATCAAACCGCGCAGAACATCAGCTACTTCCAGAGTCCCAACTATCCAGCTGCGATGCGGACGAAGCTCACGTGCAGTTTCACCGTGGCCCTGCGATGGAACGTCAGACAGGTGCTGTTGGAGTTTATATTCTTCGAAATGGGACCACCCACGGAGGGAAACTGCCTGGAGGATCAGCTAATTATATCCGTTCAAAATGGCTATTTAAGATACCCCATTCTCTGTGGCGTCAACAGTGGACAACATTGTAGGTCTCGAAAAAAGCAGATTTTTTCCTCATTGTAAAATATCTTTATTCCTTTCCCAGTGTACCTTCAGATCGATCGAGATTATTCACATTTCCTGTACTTGACGGCGGTATCGAACTCCAACGAGCCAAAGGCATTCAACATCCGAATAACACAGGTAATGTATGCAACCACAGGCAGGGAGTCGACAATTGGAAACTAATTTTTCGATACCAGCTCACAACACCGGAAGCTTCCGATGGGTGTTTGCAGTACCACACAGGCATTAACGGGTACATCAAGTCGTTCAATTACGAGGACCAATCGGTGGTGGTCACCAACAGGAATCCCAGCTATTTGGTAGGTAATCCTCGAATTCGGAAAATGTAACATCGCCAAACTTACCTCACTACAGCTTCATTTTCTAGTTGATTTCAACACAGCACTTTCCTCCTAGCAAGTATCACAATTTGCAACGCGCAGTTGAGTCGATCGATTCTATTTTTCGATCGAAATATCAACAAAACTGATAAAAATATCTACTTTTCACTGATGATAAGCGGAGCACTTTTCCACCCAGAGATGAATCAAAACAAACACATCGCGTAGCATTTGAAAAGAGACTATCATGTTTTGTAAACTAAATTTGTAGGGCCCTTTTCGCGCGAACCGAAGTACGTCCACGCAAACTAACAATACCATCGGGTAAGGGAAAATATCTCCTTGCCGATAATGTTCTTGGTTTGCGTGGGCGTTCATTGGTTTCCGCGAAAAGGGCCTTACAAGTTTTGTTTACCTAAGATGATAATGTCATATTATGCCCTTTTCAAATTTTATGCGAGAGACTTATCGTAGATTTTGACAAATAAATGCATGCGATGTTTTTTTGCTTCTAATGCGAGACTGGCTGCGTACAGTGGTAAACAAAACTGTTGGTGGTTGGGGATGTTCGAAAATTTAGCAAATTCTGGCAGGTTTTTAGTTTTATGAGCTGTGTTTTATTTGGTGAATTTTCGCGCAAACAATAAAACAACGTTTTATTATAGAAACAACGGTGTACAAAATCTCATAAACGAAACAGTAAACGAATTAACATTGTATCGAGGAATACGCATACAGCCGGCATTGTGTTTGCTATTGTTTTGTCCTGTGAATAGAAACTCTCGCGTCACTCTTTTGTCACTTTTATTAGACTCTGTGACTCTAATAATCTTAGTATCGAACTTTATTAATTTCAAACTTAAAAAAAATCAAATGTCTAAGACAAAGGATTTAACAAATTTTCAAAATCTTGGAATCAAACAAAATTGTGAAACCAAAAGACATTCATTTGCGATATTTTGAACTGAGCAAAACTAAATTTAATATTTATTTTTATCAAGATACAAAGAATATAAAATGATTTTTCAATGCTGATTTATCTTTCTTTAAAGTATGATCACTACATTCGAGATCTACCCTGGTATATTTTGAAACTTTTCTACACTTTCGCTCAAAATTATCATTTTAAGAAAGCTGTTTAAAATATGAACTCAAAATGTTATAATGAAAAAAATAAAAAATCAATTGTGTGCACTAAAACCAACAATCAATACGAAACTAACGATTTTAAATTGGCTCAATACTTGACTAGCCTATTGGTCCCAAGCAAACGATTAACGTACCCCATTCGAGTCAAAATTCTAGTACTACACTATGTTTGTTTTGATTTGCTATGAAAGTTTGACAGATAAAATGAGGGGTTAGTGGATTTTCCTATGTTTCGAGGGGTGAATCGATTAGCTTGGAACCGAAGAGAGTACCAGAGCTGAGCCAAAAAGTTGAGCACGTTTCTTCGGGACCTTCTAGTCTTAGAGTTACCTCTATGCTAAAACATATTTTTATCACAAACGAAGTGACAGACTACTAACTGGCGAAGAAATCAATTAAAATAATGTGGTTCACTGTAATAAAATTGTCTTAAAAGCTTGTGACTTCATCCACTAGATGGGCTAGTATTTTTGTTTTGATTTGAACAAAGTTGATTTTCCCTGGGCTTTGGCAAAACCTTTACACTGGAGTCGCTTTTTACGCGGGTGATACGTCCCGCGTAAAAAAAAACCGCGTAAAAAAACCGCGTAAATTCCGGAATCCGCGTAAAAAAAAACCGCGTAAATTCCGAAATCCGCGTAAAAAAAAAAACCGAGTAAAAAAAAAACTGTGGAAGAAAAAACCGCGTAAAAAGCGATATACCGCGTAAATTCTGAAATCCGCGTAAAAAAAAACCAAAATCCGCGTAAAAAAAAACCGCGTAAATTCCGGAATCCGCGTAAAAAAAAACCGCGTAAATTCCGAAATCCGCGTAAAAAAAAACCGCGTAAAAAAAAACCGTGTAAAAAAAAACCGCGTAAAAAGCGACTCCAGTGTATGTTGTTTAATTAGGCTACCAGGTCCCAGGGCTGATCTGGATCTTTACCACATTGGAAAGTGCACACTAGTGTTGCCAGATCAGTGTTGATGCTTACCAAAAGTGCATTTGAACCCGCTTATAAAAGCATATTAACAGATTAATCATAACCGTACATTGTGTATTGCTCTGTACTAATAATAAATGATTAAGCACAGCATTTGATATTTTAGTAGGAATGCTGGATTTAGTCGCAGTGGAAATCAATCCTTTAT
The DNA here is from genome assembly GCF_037179485.1 of Ochlerotatus camptorhynchus. Lineage (NCBI taxonomy): Eukaryota > Metazoa > Arthropoda > Insecta > Diptera > Culicidae > Ochlerotatus > Ochlerotatus camptorhynchus. Next base: position 2,012,986 of record NW_027040758.1, read on the forward strand.
TGAATTGGATTTATTTCTATGGATTTGCACGTTTGGAAACTAACGGCAAGTCCAGGTTCTATACAGTGGAATGCCACACGGGAATTCGGAATTACGGAGAAATAACGCACACGCGAAATACTAGAAAAAACAAGTTTACTTTATTAAGCGATTAAAAGAATACACGCGGTTGTTACGCTTTTCTAATGAAGATGAACTTTACTCGCAGCTGTCACGTACCGAACCAAGGTTGCGCATATGGTAGGTGAACTCCATGAGGTGAGGACGGGAATCAACGATGTGTACAGAAGAGGTATGCAATGTCCCGTTCAACACTCCCCCTCAATGGATATCTCTTCAGTTCTCCTTTAGCCCGAGCAAGGCTTGGTCATGATATCTGCAAGCATCCGATCAGTCGGACAATACTCTAGTCGTATTTGCTGTTTCACACACAACTCCTGAACAAAACGCTCTCTTGTGTCTATGTGCTTGCTGCGTCTGCTTTTTCTCTCGGAACGCACGAATGCCAAACACCCTTGATTGTCCTCCATTACGAGGGTGGGTTGATTCTGGGTTTCACCGAAATCATTCAGAAAACGAAGAACACGCTTCGCTGCGGTCCAGTCGCTCTCACGAGGTTCACTAAAGTTTCGTCCCAGAATCGCTGCGGTTGCTGTTATGTCTGGTCTTGCCACGACAGCCAGGTACAGAAGACCTCCAACGAGACTACGGTACTTCGTCGGATCCTCGAATGCTTCGCCTTTATCCACCATCTTCAAATATCCGGGATCCATCGGCGACTTTGCTGTCTTGCACTGCTCCATCCCAAACTCATTAATTAACTTGTCGATGTAATTCCGCAGACTTAGCTTGAACACTCCATCAACACGTTTGACTTCTACACCGAGAAAGTTAGCTCGAATTCCATTTGCAATCCTCGGCAAATCTTCTCTATTTTCGTTTCATCCGTTGATCCAACAAGAAGGTCATCTACATACACCATCAGGAACACTTTCGCTTTACCGGAAAACGTTTACATATAAAAACACCCGAACAACGTTTAGTTCTAACGTTTTGTACATCCTAAAACATCCTTAAAACGTTTGGTTCTAATGTCAATAGATTGAAATTTTTGACGTCAGACCGACATTAGAATGGCAAAATTTTGTTCCAAAATTTCTGATGTATACACCATGTTACGTTGCTTAAATACAACTAAATCATAATGTTTTCTAATGTTTGACATCAGGCATACATTTGATTTCGATGCTGATGTAGACATCAAAATCAAACGTTGGGCTAATTTAAATTTCTATTCGGGCCGCCTTCCTTCACATACAAACACGGGTCGGCTGCAGCTGCTCTGAACCCGTTCTTTACCAAGACTTCATCCAACCGTTTATTCCAGCAACGAGCTGACTGGCGTAATTCATAAATGCTTCGTTGAAGCTTACATACTAGTTGTTCCTTGCCAAGTACCTCGAAACCAGGTGGCTGACGCATGAATACGTCTTCTTCAAGAGATCCATACAGGTAGGCTGTCTTAATATCCAAATGGCGTACAAACATATCGTGCTTTGACGCCACCGTGAGAAAGGTTCGAAACGTTGCCTGACGTGTGACTGGAGCAAACACATCATCCACGTCAACACCCGTTCTCTGCGTGTAGCCTTGAGCAACCAGCCGGGCTTTACACTTCACGATCTGGTTGTCTTCGTTGCGCTTCACCTTGTAGATCCACTTCGAACCGATTACCTTTTGATGTTTCGGCCGTGGAACTAGATTCCAAGTCACGTTTTTCTGATGAGCTTCGAGTTCTTCCTTCATCGCCTCGCACCACACAGGATTCTTCAAAGCTTCTTGATGGTTAACTGGGCCTTCCACTGCACAGGCTGCAATTCCAACGGCGAACTCGAGATCAAAATCTTCCAAGTACCGCGGTCGTTTTCCTTGATTAGACCGCTTCGATTGACGAAGATCCGAACTCGGTGCACCTTCATCCTCATCTTCACTGTTGTCTTCAGATGCCGATGTGTAACTGTCATTAGTCTCTTCACTATCTGGCTCTTCCTTCTCTTCTTTGAAGGGAATCAGCTGTATGTCTTCATCCGGAGTCTTCTTCGATTCAGCAACTGGAAATTCCACCGACGACGATCCGTTTCCAAGCTCAATGAACCGAGCGTCGCGGCTAACGGTGATCAAATCCGTTTCGAGATCCACAAATCGATACCCTTTTTGCTCAATCGCGTAGCCGATGAACGTAAGCTTTCTTGCCTTGCTGTCCATCTTCTTTCGCTTGGTATCCGACACGTGTACAAACGCTACACTGCCGAACACACGGAGATGACTGAGATCAGGTTTTCTCCCCCACCAAAGCTCATAGGGAGTCTTCCGGATGGATCTGGAGGGAAGACTATTTTGAAGGTAGGTTGCTGTGAGAATTGCCTCACCCCAGAAGCGCTTCTCCAATCCTGCATCGACTAACATGCACGAGGCCATTTCCCCTAGCGAACGATTCTTTCGTTCAGCAAGTCCGTTTTGCTGAGGGGAATAGGCGGTGGTGAACTGCTGTTGAATTCCTTCATCTTTATAGAACCCACGCAGCTCCTTATTGATGAACTCTCCCCCTCCATCCGATCGCACCACGCGCGGTTTTCGACCAAACAGGTTTTCGACCCATCTGACGTAGTCCTTAATATTTTGTGCTGCCTCTGACTTGTTCCGTAGGAGGTACGTTACGGTAAAACGACTGTAATCATCCGTGATGGTCATCACGTATCGGTTTCCACTAGGAGTGATACAGTCCATCGGTCCACACAAGTCCGTATGAACGATGTCCAGTACTTGCGATGCTTTCCGATCAACAACCGGAGGAAATGGAAGCCTGGCCGACTTGCCTTCCATGCAGCACTCACACACAAATCGCAACCCGCAGTCACTCACCTTCATGCCCGTAGCTAACTCTTCTTTGACGATTCTCTCGGCAGCAGCCCACTCGCGGTGGCCCAGCCGTCTATGCCACTGATGTTGGCAATCCACTTTATGCTGACCTTCCGATGCAGCCATCGATGCCTCTGCAACGCGCAGGTAGTATAGCCCACCATGACGTTGCGACAACGGTACCATCCGTATCAACAACATCGCACCCGTCAGTATCAAAAACCACTTTAAACCTCTTTTGGGTCAACTTACCGACCGAGATCAGGTTGGTAGAAAGACCGGGTACGAATTTCACGTCATTTACATCTATCTTGGTCACCTTACCTGCTCCGTCGATGCCGTACACGATGCCAGATCCTTCGCCTTGAATTTGTGTTCGCTTACCGTCTGCCAGTGTGATAAAACCACCAGCAAACTCGTTTAACGACTTGAAGAACGACTTGTCGTTTGTCATGTGGGCGCTCGCATCACTGTCGATCACCCAGCTGCTGTGGTTTTCTTCTGCAACCGTAAACGCAACACTCCTCGCTTCGCTCTGAGCAGCTTTTGCCTTCACGTTACCTTCCGCCTTCGAGGAACTCCCATCCTTTTTCTGCTGCGACACCAGGAACTTCCGGCAGTTACCCTCCGCGGATCGCATCGCCTTCTCTACCTTGACTGGAACACCTTTCCTTTCGATATGCCGATTGAACTCATCAACCAGCTTTGACTTCACAACGTCCAGTGAAATGTCATCCGATCGGCTGTCTAATGCTGTCACTAGACCATCGTACGAGGGAGGAAGGCTCCTAAGCAGCATGCATACCTTGGTGTCCTTGTCCAAGTTCATCCCAGCTGCATCCAGACGATCGAAAAGATCATCGAAAACGCGCAAGTGCTTTTCGACATCGCAATTCTCCGCGAGATTCATGGAACACAGCCTCTTAAGCAATGACACACGAACAGAACGTGTCGTTTTCTGATGGTAATTCTTCAGCGCATTGTAGGTATCCCAAGCGAGAGCACAGTCCTTCACCAGCGACAGCTGGCTATCATCCAACAGCAGGATCAACGTCGCTTTCGCTTTTCTGTCGTCTGCTTGCCAAACAACCGTCCTGTTCGCTACTATCGGAGGATCATCACTAATCACGTGCCACAGGTTCTCACGGGACAGCAACATTTCGACCCGGATCCTCCAAGTTTGCCAATTCGTCCCATTAAGCAGGGGAATGGAAAACTTTGCATCAGCCATCGCACTGGTAAACACTTTTCCTCTTCTTTTTCGTGCTACTTTTTACGACGAGCACCGTCCAGTCTTTCGCGATTTCACTTCGCACCCGCGGCGAACGTAACCAAAAAACTATTCGGCTCTTCCTGACCGAATCTTTCCGCACCAGTCTTTTTCCCTTAGGGCAGGTAACTTAGCCCATAACCTGACGGCAAGTCCAGGTTCTATACAGCGGAATGCCACACGGGAATTCGGAATTATGGAGAAATAACGCACACGCGAAATACTAGAAAAAACAAGTTTACTTTATTAAGCGATTAAAAGAATAGATCAGTGCACGGTCCCTAACCTCACTTTTTGCTACCTATCATTTTGCTTCTGAGTAAAAGAGATAGCAATGAATGGGAGCCAAAACAAACCACCCAAAACTGTCAAAACTTACGGGTGAGAGAAGAGTGCGGCAAATCTTCGTGAACTGATCAATACACGCGGTTGTTACGCTTTTCTAATGAAGATGAACTTTACTCGCAGTTGTCACGTACCGAACCAAGGTTGCGCGTATGGTAGGTGAACTCCATGAGGTGAGGACGGGAATCAACGATGTGTACAGAAGAGGTATGCAATGTCCCGTTCAACAGAAACTATCATCACGAAGATTCTGCACTCGGTCTACAGCTTGTGGGCGAGAAGCGTTGTGTTTGTTTTTGTTTTTTTTTTTATCTATTTATAGAGTCAATTCTTAGAAATACGAAGCGACAAATCAAGCATTCAGCGCAAGACCTTCAAGAAAACTAACAACACGAAGTCTGGAAATGGCAATGTTTCATTCAAAACGTCAAGTATTTGAAGAATATTAATATTACTAATATTACTTAAATATTACTCAAAGGAAGTTGCGACTGTTCTCAAAAGCAACAGAAATTCTCTCCGTAGAATGGAAACCACCATGCTCGCAGCTCTAAAGGCTCTTAGTTTTGAAGCAAGACAGCGTCCTGAGGCATTCACCAATTAAAGCCCAGAACAACCGGCACAAACTGTTATCAATGACTCGCAAAGCGCAAGAATAAGGCAGTCCCAACATATTGCAGTCAGAGAACTGGGGAACCACACGATCAACAATAAAATTAGAGTGGCGCGGCTAAACTACTATGAACATGTGGTAAGGAACACATCCCAAGGAATACTAGGGAAAGCTCTCAATTACCGCGTGCATGGAAAAAAGAAACTAGGACGACCCTGCTTCACGTGGAAAACGAGTCTCAAACAGGACTTCAACAGAAGCAACACAATAGCGGCGCATTGGAGGGAATTGGCATACAACCGTGGCGAATACAAGTCGGCCACAAAGAAAATATTCAACGCTCTTATCGAGTCTGAATATGAAGATTCGGAAGATTCCGTGAGCACGGAAAACACGGAAGATGATGTACGATTGTCGGAATTCGAAAGATTTTCGACTCCGGACAGCGAAGAGGAGCCCTTCCACGAATTTTAGCAGCTAAGTAGATAATAAAATGTAAGTACATTATCAATCACTAAACTAATCAATAACTCAAGTAAATGAAATCATAAAACAAGAATTACAGGTATTGCAAAACATGGTCCTCTGAACGTTTACTTTCCAACTTTTACTAATACTACTGTTACTCCGACTATCCCCTACTTGAAACACTATTCCTCCCTATCCGTCATCTTAAGCAGGATTCAATTGATCCCTGTGATTATTATTCTGTGGTGCCAAATCTTTACCTCTATACCCTTGTGCTGTATGGACAGTAGACTGATGCAAAATTTGACTTTTTCGCTCCACAGTGCTTAAATGGTTTCAAATCGGGTCGTGATTAGCCTCCAAAAGTTACAACTCATTTGGTTAGAAACAGACTTCGCACAAACCATTTGAAGTTTGCATGAAAATTACTATGGGAAATCTCAACTTTTTGTTCATTACCTTCTAGTCTTTTTTCCATATTGAGCTGCGAAACAGATCGATAGCCGTTCTTATAGAAAATTTTCTCAGCTACAACTTTGTTGAACATCGTTTCTATGTAAAACGAGACAGGAAAAAGTTATTAATTATATAAGAGATTGGTAAACTTATGACATGATCAAGCAGCTGCTCTGTAGGCAACACTGTATTTTGCAGTGTGACATAGTAGCCATAATTGTTGTGTCCTATTCAACGCCCCAGAAACACCAATGTTGCCTGCTGAGCAGTTGATTGAGCATGATCATAAGACATCAGTGCATTGAACCATTAATAACTTTCGATCCTTGCATTCAATCAAAAAGTGGTCTTCAGCAAAGCTGTAGCTGGGAAAATTTCCTACAAGTAAAATTGAAAGCTTTTGAAGTAGACCGATATGGTGAATTATTAGATAGACATGAACAAAAATCTTGGTTTTACCATAGTAATTCCCATACAAACTTCAAATGGTTTGTGCCATCTCAGTTTCTCACCAAATGGGTTCAAATTTTGAGAGGTTAGTCAGGATCCGATTTGGAATCGTTTAAGTATTGTGGAGCGAAAATTTCAAATTTTACATCACTCTAATGGACAGTGATGTTTCACTGGATACCTGGCCCTATGACCATAGAGGTAACTCTAAGACCGCTGGGTCCTGAAGAAAATCATTATTATTTTTGGCTCACTCAGTACCAGAACAACGGTCCCAAGCAGTCCCAAGCTATTTCACTCACCCCTGCATGTTCTGCATGAATCCACACACCCCTGATGTTATCTGTCAAACTTTCATAGCGAATCAAAACAAACATAGTGTAGTAATAGAATTTCAACTAGAATAGGGTACGTTAATCGTTTGCTTGGGACCAATAGGCTACTAAAGTGGTGAGCCAATTTAAAATCGTTAGTTTCGTATTGATTGTTGCTATGACCCCCTTTTGTGCTTGAAAATGAAAATGAAAATGATTTGAACAAAGTTGATTTAGTGTGCAATGATCTTTGACAGTGTGCAAAGAGTGTATCATTTTGTCATTTCTTTTTATGCATTTCAGTTTTGAGTAGAGTGAAAGAGATAGAACCAAAACATTGTAGTACATTTTAGTGTTGTCATGTGGTACACTGAAAAATTGCAATAGCAGGTTCGTCACCAAAGTTTTCGAGCGCTCCGTCTGTCACTTCGTTTGTGTTTTAGTTCTCAAATATCTTCAAAAGTCTTCAAAAGCAAAATGTCTTCATGATTAATATCTCGTCTCCAAGAAAAGTGGATGTGACTAGGAAGCCATTTTGGTTTTGCCTAGAGCAGGGGCTAAGAGAAGAAAGTGTTTTGTACACATACGAAAAGAAGAGGAAAAAGTGGAATAGTATAGAGAAACAGCAAAATATAAAAAATATATATTAGTTCATAAGTGAAGAGAGAAAAATAAAAAAATAAAAGTATTTAATAATAAAAAAAATAGATTTAAGCCATGAGACATCAAGCAACAGGCAAGGAGGACCTATCACACGGTCACAAATACCAACCAAAATCGTCAGAAAGGGGAGTACTTCGGGTGGCAATCCCGGAACACGGAAAGCGTCGCAACAGGGACCCAATGCAGTGGCGGTGGAGTTATCGGATGTAGCGTATCTGGAGCCCATTGATTTTGAAAAAGAAGTGACAAAACATCCAGCGGAGGTCGGTCGGATTTTATTCGACGCAGGATTCTAAAGCTTCAAGGAGATAACGAAGATCGGAAAATTCAAGTACAAGGTTGAGCTGACTAACAGAGAGGACTATCCAAAATTGTCAAGGTTGGATCTGGAGAATAAGAACCTGAAGTCCTTCCTGCCAAACAGGAGTAAGGAAACAATATGCTTTGTGACCAACGTTCCGTTGAATTTCGACGCTAGCGATTTGAAGGACTTCGTAGCAGAAGAGGAAGGTGTAGGAAAGAGAACAGGAGCAATTCCGAAAAGGCGGGACAATAAATCGAAAGTTGTCATTCGTAATGGGAGACGTACGTACAGCGAAGCACTGACGGAATCGTAAGGAAACAAGAATCAACGAAAATGTAGTTGCCAAAACACACGGATCGTGGAAAATCAGCATAAGGTGACTGAATTCGAGGCACTCTTGGAACAGTTGCGTAGAATACTGCTCCAGAGTGTGGGAGGATCCTGGAAGCTTCCAATACTCTCACTGAGAAACCACATCATAAGCCGCCTGAGACATCCCCGAACGGACATCGATACGGACCAACTGCTAATAGAAATTTGCTCTGAACTGGATAGAATCATCAATAAGGACAACGACATCATAGAACAACCGCAGAATCAGAATCAAAACGAAAACAATAATGGGGACTAAGGCCTTTAAAATTATCCAGCATAATATACAGAGCATAAGACCAACAGAAACCAGAGAAGAGCTTTACACCTATCTAGTAGATAATGATGTCAGAGTAGCTTTATTACAGGAGATTTGGTTGAAAGATAAGGAGCCTTTCGTAATGAGGAACTTCAACTTTGTTTCAAAAAGAAGACCCCAAGGCTACGGGGGCGTAAGAATTTTGGCACATACACCCAACCGGGGGATGTAAGATTCGCATACAATTATGTGGGATTCATCATCAGAGGATGTTAGTGGAGACCGCATGAACGAAGAATGCGATATACCTAGCTGCGGTCCAATGCAAGAAAATTGGAGACTGAAAATGTGGAGTGTATTAGTGAGTGAAATGAATTATGTCGAAAAAAAAAATGGAAAAAGGTTGCCGACTGAACTCGAACCACGAACTATCAGACCTGTGCTTTCCTCACTGCTCTCTCCATGCTTCTGAATATGGATAGCCTAAAAGCAAAAATGAAGCGTTCATTTTCTCGCATACTCGACTTCGCATGCTTTTTCTGCTGGAGAGATTCGAGGCAAGTGTGGGCGTCGTTCTACAATGTTCTACAATGTGCTTCGTTCTACAAGCTTACTGGTATAGGCGAAAGCGTAGATAGAACACGAAATAAAAAAGACAAAAAACCATTACATCGCCTGTAAGGTCAACTTCTAACATTCGCTGCGATGTTCATGAACAGAGGATGATAGGAAGTGGAACTAACATTCATTGTAATAAATTTTTGGTTTGCGTGTAGAGATTTGGAGTACCAGGAAATAGATATACCAAATGTAGGATCCGTAGAAGCAGTAGGAATCAAGGTAAAAGGAGGAATGGACCCGATAAACTTGATCTCAGTATACCTGGCACCTGGAACTGAATCGAGCGTTAGGCAAGATCTAGAGGACCTTTTCGTGTTTTTGGAGCGGCTAGATGGAGAAACCATAATAGGAGCTGACTTGAATGCGCATCATGTTAGCTGGAGCCCTGCATACCCAATATGTAGTCGAGGAAGAATGTTGAACGAGAACATCGAGGATTCTAAGTATGTTCTGCTCAACGATGGATCACCCACGATGATAAATACTCCGCGAGAGAAGGAATCTGCAATTGATATAACGCTGGCTACGCCAGGAATTGGTGCAAAGGTGACATGGAAAACAGTAGATGAGGAATTCGGTAGCAGACACCGGACTATGCTGCTGGAAATCGGAGGACAAATCCCAGCTGTCAAAAGATCCACCAGGCGTATTAACAAAGGAAAGTTGATCGAAAATCTGAATAGGATACGGCCGCAGTTCATATACTCGCCTTCGGAAATGGTGGACATTTTTGAGGAGCAAAAGGAAAAGGCGTCGTTTGTCATCAAGAACAAAAAAGCGAACTATATCAAACAGTGGTGGAACGAGGAAATAAAAAAAAACTGTATGAAAGCAAAAGAGTAGTCCTACGAACATACAACATCAACAAAACGCAAACCAACTACATCAAGCAAAGAGCAGCATTCAAAAAGGAGGTACGAAGAGCCAAAAGGCAATATGTTAAGGAGCTAGCGGAGAGGATCGACGAAACTACCCCTTCACGACAACTATGGAACATCATAAAAGGGATTGATACAGGACTTTCTGAAGAAACCAAAGTCAGGAAAGGGATCAACCATCAGGATGGAGTACTGTTTATGGATTACTATTTCAAGGATAAAATAGGGGAAGTGAGGATGCCGTATAAGCCGACAGAGTCATATTTGGAAGGATATGAAATGGCACTAAAAGATGAAGAAATTTTGACTGCCCTCAAAAGTCGAAACGGAAATTCCACGCCCGGGGAAAATGGAATTTCATATGCCATCCTGAAACAGCTTGATATGGAATTGCTACTGAAGGTCTGCGAGATGCTGAGTAGGATGTTCGTGTCGGAGGAGATTCCGGAACGATGGAGAACAACAATAATTCAGCAAATACCGAAAAAAGGAGCAGATCTAAGTCTACCTAACTCCAGGAGGCCGATAGCACTAATGAACGTGGAAATCAAACTGATAAATGCGGTGGTTAAAAATCGGTTGGCGGAGATTGCGGAAATTAGGCAGCTTATTCCCAAACTATCCTTTGGTTTTTGAGCACAAGTCTGCGCAATGACTTGTGTAAACTATGTGGTTAACACAGTAAAAGAATCGCAAGAACTAGGGAAGGTAGTGCTGGTAGCCTTTATAGATGTTAAAATGGCCTACGATTCGGTTAATACTAACAAACTGTTGAGTACTTTATCTGCTATGGGGGTTCCTCAAAAACTTGTATCATGGATCTATATCTATCTAAAACACCGGAAGCTAATACTCCGTACCGATGAAGGAAACGTTGAAGTGAAGGTCAGCGAAGGATTACCACAGGGGTGCCCACTCTCTCCTATCCTATTCAACCTTTACACTGCTGGATTACATAATAATTCGGAAGATGACTGTGAGCTCGTGCAATTTGCCGACGACTTCGCTGTTGTGGCTATGGGAGAAAATCTGGATGAAGCAGAATACAAACTATGCTGTTTTCTTGATGGTTTCTATGACCAACTGCATGCGCTAAACCTAAAAGTCAGCGCGGAAAATCAGCAATTATCCCCTTCACAAAAAAAAATACCGAACATCTGAGAATAAAGGTGAAAAATGCGAAAATCGAGGTAGTAAACACGCATAAGTATCTAGGATACACACTGGATAAAATGTTGTGTCATAGGAAACACATAGATAACATTAAAGAAAACGCAAGCAAAAAGATAGGGCTGATGAAACTAATTTCCAAAAAGACATCTGACGCAAACCCCAAAACATTGCTGAGGATCGGAAATGCTCTCATAAGGAGTCGACTGGAGTATGGAGCCATAGTTTATGGGAATGCGGCAAAGACTAACTTGGATAAAATCCAAAAGGTCCAAAACAAGTACATTAGAGCAGCAATGGGATACCTACGGAGCACGCCGGTTCATGTCATGCTAGCAGATTCAGGACAGCTACCGATGAACCAAAGGATTGAGATGCTGACGAAAAATGAAGTAATTCGAACAACCTTCTACGATACGCCATTAATCAAATTCATCAGCAGCTCATTGTCAAGGGAAGTACCAAATGGCTCCTACCTTACCGAAATTGCAGAAAAACACGTGGATATTGTCTACCAAGTCCATCCACGGGATAAGGAGATCCCGTTGCACAAACGTATGAGGTTTTTCCATACAACAGACCTGAGAGATGTGGTAGTACCCAAGTCAGGCAAAAATTTGCCCAAAAAAGAGAACTGCCATAGCGCAATTTTGAGGCAACTCTTCCAAGAGACCATATGCAATAACTATCAACAACATAGCCTGATATTCACGGATGGATCCAAAAGATCGTGTGGAACTGCCATAGACCACCAAGATAAGGAAACCTTCACGGACAGCATCAATACGAGCTACTCCATAACAAATGCAGAGCTAATGGCCATCCTACGGGCTGTTGAAATGGCTAAAAGGAAAAAATACGCCAAAACAGTAATATTGACTGATTCTAGGAGTGCTTGCGAGACTCACCTGAATGAAAAAACGGTAAATGAAAATTTTATAGCATGGGAAATTTTCAAAGAAATCCAAAATCGAGGAAGGATGCAGATCAAAATTCAGTGGATTCCCAGTCATGCAGGCATTGATGGGAACGAAATCGTGGATCAAGCTGGTTAGAAAAACAACAGATCAACAATCAGATTTCAATGGCATCACCATGGGAGATGCCATAAATTTGAGCAAGATAGAAGTCTGGAGCGATTGGACAGAGCAGTATAAAAGAACATCAACGTCGAAAGGAAGATGGCACTTCAGGATAGCGGAAACCCCATACCAAAGAATATGGTCGAATAATCTAAGGCTAACAGCGCTGCAGATTAGAATGTTAAGCAGAATCAGAAGCGGCCACACACTGACGAAAGATAGGAGAGCTAAATGGAAGATTGAACAAGACGAATTTTGTGTTCTTTGTGAAGAAACTGAAGACTTACGGCATGTGCTGTATTACTGCCCGCGATACAACATAAGCAGAAGCAAATACCAAGTGCTAGAGTACATCAAACCGCTGGAAGAAATCTTCGATGAGAAATGTGAAGAAAGCATGCTACAAATCTACAAGTTCATCCAAGAAGAGAAAATACAAATATAAACCAGACAACAACACCCGCATAAACGCGAACCATCACTTGACCTTACCTAAAATGGTTAAAAATTGTTTATAATCCCTGCTAAACTTCAACTGAAATGGTTATGGAACTTTACATGAACGTTTAATGATAAAGTTTCAACCTTATGTATTATGATTTTTTTGAACTGGACCTTACAAATAATGGGTTGTTAAGAACCATTACCATTCCAAATTGTTGTTTTCTCCATACATTTTCGGAAAGAGAACTATATAAGAACGTTTTTACTTATGATTTGAGAACATTAATGGTAATGGTTATGGTAGTCAGTAAGGTCCATTAATGGTTTTGTATTATCGCTCAACTTTATGTGGAATGTATCGTGAATTGGTAATCAGTAAATTACAGGCAACCAATTCGCGATATATTCCACATAAAGTTGATCGATGTAACAAAACCATTCGTGAACCTTACTGACTACCATAACCATTACCATTAAAGTTCTCAAACCATAAGTTAAAAGGTTCTAATATAGTTCTCTTTCCGAAAATGTATGGAGAAAACAAGAATTTGGAACGGTAATGATTCTTAACAATCCATTATTTGTAAGGTCCAGTTCCAAAAAACCATAATACATAAGGTTGAAACTTTATCATTAAACGTTCATGTAAAGTTCCATAACCATTTCAGTTAAAGTTTAGCAGGGATTATAAACAATTTTTAACCATTTTAGGTAAGGTCAATTTATGGTTCGCGTTTATGCGGGCAGCTTCAAAAACCAGAAAACAAGACAACCAAAGAGGTGGCAAGATGGACCAACTGTGGTCTTAGCCGGTCGAAAGACAACAAAAAAAATGTCTTCACAGAAATTCAAATGTCTTCAAAATGAAGACATGTCTTCAAATCTGGCAGCCCTGATCGACAGAGAAGAGCCCTGCTGAAAAAACCGAAAAAAAACGTAGCGATTAAGGCCGGTATACATCTGCTCATCCAGTTGTCCTCAACATTGAACAACAGAACAAATCTAGATAGAGCTGGAATTAGGGCGTAACAGCTTTTGTAAACAATGATTTCGACAGTGAGCATGCATAAGGGTGAATACGCGATGATCGATTCTCTTCATCGATTTTCTCTTTGCATTGCTACAGCTAAGCGAAACAATTTTCTAGAATTTGTTCAATGCAGAGTAGTAACAGGTTGTATTGGTTATCAAAAGCAACAGCAAACGCACCGAGAAACGTTAAATCTAGCGAGTTATTAACAAAAGAGAAAATCGACGAAGAGAATCGATCATCGCGTATAGGCCCTTATACATGCTCACTGTCGACTTCTCTCGATGATTTCTAGAAACTCAAGGCTCGCCCAAGCAAATCAATATCACCATCAGGTAGGGGAAGTCTTCCCCTACCTGATGGTTATGTTGGTTTGCGTTGGCGCGCCTTGAATTCCTAGAAATCATCGAGAAAAGACATTGTTTATAAAAGCTGTTAGGCCCTAATTCCAGCTCTATCTAGAAATGCTTTATAGGGGCTTATGGGAAGATTAGAGTTTGTTAGGGCAGTTCTGAGAACTGTTTCTAAACAACTTTAGAAAAGTTCCAAAAAATGTCAAGGAAGTCCAGAGAACTAAAAATTATTGGAAGTTCCGAAAAATCAGGTAAAACAGTAACCTTTATTAAAAATGGTAATTCAGATTAGAAATTAGATAAGATTTCTTTGGTGAGGAGACTCTCTGCCGTGGGCTGGTTCGTCTCTGAAATCTAATTCACGACGGTTGCCTGTGAATCCTAAAACTCATGTTATCAGCCTTCCATCTGCTTTCCTTCCCCAGAACAACCTCAACTACGCAATCTGCATCCGACGAGCCCCCAACTTCTGTACCGTTACGTTTGAAAACATCGGCGATACTGGCGAAGAAAACCAGTTTCAGATAGTCAATCAAGATGAAGGTATTGTGTTTTTGATGTTGGACAAAAATTATCAATGACTATCCATCTCTCACTTCACGTCCGCAGATGGCGTCAGCTTAATTCGCCCGGGCACGGCCGGAGTGGAGATCTACAACTGTCCGGACGATTACATCGCCATCAACTACCTGCGGCTGTGCGGCGAACGCCTGAACGATGGAGCCAGTATCGAGGATTACACCCGGAACAGTCCGGTGATGGAGGACAGTGCGGGACCGCTCGTGGTAGCGGTTCGTTCCAACGACGAAACGGTTGGCCGCGGATTTAAACTGAGATATCGACAGGAGCTTTGTCAGAAAGGTTGAATAAATTGAGGAACATTTTACGATTTTAAAGCTTTATTCGAACGAAACTCAACAAACGTTTGGGTCATTTGAAGATTTTGCCTCCGTACTTTTCCCTACACATCTCAACAGTGGTGTAGGTAAGAAGCAATCGGCGTTCTATTGCGGTGTAGTGTTCTTTGGTCAGCAGAGGATGAAGGAGATCAATTTCGCTTAATGCCTGCAGGGTTTCCGATAGGGCTCCGCCAGAAAACGTCTGCAGTCGCTCCCACGTGGTTCGACGGATCCTAGAATATTTCCGTTTGGTTAAGCGATCAACGAGGAAAACGGTAGTTTAAGACTTACATGCAGCACTGGTACAGTGGTGCCAGTATGTCAAAATGATCCTTGAATGGATTACCGAATCCTTTTCCGTTATCCACCAGCAGAACGCGATCGTCTCTGGTTTCGTAGTGATGGCGATCGCCGTTTTGAATGAGAAAATCGAAAATGGCTACATCGATCAGGTCCAACAGTCTATCTAGTGGCAGTTTTTCCTTAACTTTACTACAGTACCCATCGGATATCTCCCATTCGGCTTGCACTCCATCCCGATAGGTTCGTTGCCATGGGGAGCGGTACTTGGAAAACTTCCCCGGTACCATGAGGAGCATAGCTCCTTCCAGCATTTCCGTTTCCGGATCATCACAGACAGCTTCGGTTTGCTTGCAGTAGTGGCACTTGCCATAAACGCACTGACGGGTGTCGTTTTCTAAAATAAGGACCAAATTTGCGTGAAGAATTCGGTTCGTAAAGACAGAGGAGACCTACTAGCCATGGTTGCCTTCAGCTCATCGTCCGCTAATCGGTAGATTTCCTGCAGCGAAACGCGCCGTCCAACGACGATCGGAGTCCAGCGTAGATTGAGTATGGCAGCTAGATGAAACGAAACAATTTCCGAATTGTGCCGGTCCTTTCCGGAGTACACTGTACCTTCGATAACGGTGTCCTTCCGGTACCAGCTTGGTTTGAACAGAACGGGCTGTTTGCCCGTCAGTTCCAGCAGCAGCTTCAGTTGCGTCCCCCGTGGGGTGTTCTTCGCGCTGACGATTGCCGTTTCCTGAAGCGCTCGGATGACCTTTCCGATCCGCTCGTCTTTCTGCGGGAAGATTTCGCTTGCGCGGGGCCACTGAAAGTGAACAGTCAGCGTATCATTGCTATTTAAGTGAATTCCTTCTGCTTTTCAGACAAAATTTCAGAACCTGGGCAAACTTTGATCTATATAATGTTTAGGTATTGAATAAAATAACAAATGTATTCATTCCACTTACCGCCCCGGCGGTCTTCCACACGCTCGATATGTTGTAGCTCTTCAGTCCAAACGATCGCAACAGCCCGCGCTTCACGGGATAATATCGGGGATTTCGATTCTTGAACACTGTCTTCAGCTTTGCCACCTGCGACTGGACCGCTTCCTGAACTCCATTGGCCCGATTCGGTCTCAAACCTTCCTGTTGTTCCTCCTGAACCAGCCGTAGCAGCGGTTCATTGCCATGCTTCCTGTGATGGCCATCCTTTTCTGATGGCGAAATCCTCCGGTTATCATCGTCCACCGCCGCCGTCGTCAGCGAGTTGATGAAGAAAAAATTGGCGACGAAGATGATCACCAGCAGTAGGAACAGCAACGCGACCACTACCAGGTACAGCTGTCGGCGCTTCGTCATCGGGTGCGGCACCGGCTCGGCTTCCTCCTCATTAGAGACTGTTTTTATGGGTTTAAATAAAAATAACACAGCTAACCCGCGAAGCGCGAGTACTAAATCGCGATTAATTTAGCTTATTTTGAACGCTCGGTCGCGGGCAGCGACAAAACGTAAATAAAGAGATAACACTGCGAGAAATATTGCTGAAAAATCCTTTGAACCAGCACGCAGCCAAATGCGATGTTTTCATGGACAACCACGTGCTTGTGCAAGAAGCGAACTAGGAACCACAACAAAAACTGCAAACATTGTTTTGGTTTATCGCCGGTATCATCATTCTTTAAAAAAAAAGTGAATTTCATGCAATTTTAGTGCTTTAAAATGTTACGAAATTCTGCAAAACTCACGGCAAATTTTGTGGGAAGGAGCAGCTTTCGTTCGCACCGCTGGCAGGTTCGACCATGTTCCTCCACCAGCAAAAGAATTGAATCCCCAGAGGAGCTGTTCGAGCAGCTCAAGGACAAAATTCGCTACAGTTCCTTCGTGGAAAACAACACTCTGAAGCTGGGCTACAGGAGGAACAAAATCATCGAGTCACGATTGGCCAAAGCTAAGCGGGATCACTTGACACATCAGATTCGGGCCCAGCCATTTCCGGTCGCACTGGAGCAGTTGTATGGCGAAAGGTTCCAAGATCCCTCGCCGGTGGATGCCGAGGAATCCGAAGAAGTAGTTGACTATTTTCCCTACCAGAAACTCGTGAGGAAGATTGAACGGGTGCCCCGGGATGAATCCTCCTCGGCGGAAGAAGCAGCACCGACAACCGGTGATTGGATGTCCGATTACGAGTATTATGAAGAGGATGAAAACGATGATCGAACGTCCTTCTATGGAACGCCAGATCCGACCCAACCAGTTTCTAAAATTCCTTGCGGTGGCTGTGGAGCATTGCTGCAATGCGCCGAACCAAGCATTCCCGGGTACCTGCCCAGTCAGCTGTTTAAGAATAAATCCAAGCAGCAGCTAATGACCACCATCTGCCAGAGGTGCCACTTTCTGAAGAACTACAACACCGCAATCAACATCACCGTTTCACCGGATGATTACGTCGAAATGATATCCTCCATCAAGGATACGAAGTCACTCGTCCTGTTGCTGGTTGGTTCCATTTTGCTAGGTCTGTTTCCAAAACAAAATGCTATTAATTTCTCTTCTAATCCCTTTCAGGTGGATCTCCTCGATTTCCCGTGCTCCATCTGGCCGGGTCTGTCGGAAATTCTTGGACCCAAACGATCGATAATCGTCGTCGGGAACAAAGTCGACCTTCTTCCACGGGACTGCCCTGGCTATCTGGACAACATTCAGAACAACCTGACCAAAACCTTCCTGGAGGCAGGCTTCACCAGAAATAACATCAAACACGTGTCGCTCATCTCGGCCACCACCGGTTATGGAGTCGAACAGCTGATCACCAAAATCCACAACGTCTGGGGAACACGTGGCGACGTCTATCTGGTAGGATGCACCAACGTCGGCAAGAGCTCCCTGTTCAACGCCCTTCTCCGGTCCGATCTGTGCAAAGTCAAAGCAACCGATCTAGTCCAACGAGCCACGGCTTGCCCTTGGCCCGGCACGACTCTCAAGATGCTAAAATTTCCCATCCTAAGACCTTCTGATTACAGGCTCTATCTTCGCTCGAAACGACTTCAGTCCGAACGCGTCATACTAACCGAAGAGGAAAAACTACGCAAGCATCAAGCCAGAAGCACCGGATCACCCGAATTCGCCACTCTAATTGGTCACATTGGTCAAACCTTCGCCGACGAAAAACCGGAAACGGCAGACAGTTTTTCCATCTCGCAAAGAGGATCTGGTCCGTCCCCCATCCTGACTCTTAATGAAAAAAGCGACGACTACATCAACAGCAAATGGTGCTACGACACGCCGGGAGTAGTCCAACCGGACCAAATCACAAACCTCCTCACCACCGACGAACTGCTTCTCACCATACCGAAGCAGATGATCCGTCCGAGAGCGTACCTCTTGAAGACGGGACTCACGCTGTTCCTAGCCGGTCTAGGGCGTCTGGACTACCTCGAAGGACCGGAATCGACTCGGGTTCTCCTGTACGCTTCCCCAAACCTCCCGACACTGATCTGCGACACCGTCCACGCCGAACACATCTACCAAAAACTTCTGGGAACGGAATACCTCCGGGTACCGCGAGCCGATCCGGAACGGCTAGCCAAGTGGCCCGCCCTGGAAGCCAGTCCGGATATTCTGCTCTACGGTGAGGAAAAGCACATTTCCGTAGCAGACGTGGTGCTGTCGTCAGCCGGGTGGATCGCAGTGAATCTACCGGATGGTGCAGAAGCGATTTTCCGCGCCTGGACTCCGGAAAAGCGGGGCATCTACGTGAGGCAACCGGCACTGTTGCCATTCGGTATGGCGCTGAAGGGCAAGAGGATACGGGGCAGTTTAGCCTATCGGGAAGGGGACGCATTTTTGAAGCAGTGAGCAGCAGTCAGAGTTATACATTGAAGGGTAGAATGTTAGCCGGTTTTCCGTTTGTGTTCCGAAAGTCCCTGTTGCGGATTGTGGATCGGGATTGATCGTATGCAGCAGTGGAAGCAGCGTTTGCGTCTTTGATCGGGGAGACTGCGAGGATTGGGATCACGGTAGGCAACGTGGCAGCAATGGTGGTGTTCGATGGTGATAAGTTTGGAGTCGTGTCTTGAAACACATTGCAGTTGTAAATAGAGTTTTTTGCAGACTACGTAACCAACTGAAGTCTGGTAGTTTGCTGACGCAAAATCCGCGGATTTTACGAAACCCTTTTTGCCTTCTGCGGAAATTTCTGTACAGTTGTCTCCCTCCTTTAGTTTAAAGAGCCTGGGAGGCTCTTTACTTTAGTTGAAGCACGTTACAAGTTGTAAAGGGGTATACCAACTAGATCTCTTCGAATACTGGATATTCATAAATTCTGGGACGATGGCATTATAGTATATATATGGAAGCCTTTGATCTCTTCGGTCTGATTCTGCCTATCGCTGCCAGCGCACTTTATACAGTCGTTCCGGACCAGTAGTTGGATTTAGAGAGAGAAACTTTCCAGCCTGATCAGGTAGACCACAATTGAAAAATATGCTTTACTTGATGATTGTTCGAATTTCAACGGTATCGCCATGACCACACAATATTTGTCCATTTAACCGCTGGGTGTCGCTAGTGTCTTCGTTAAACGAACGACGCAGCTAAAGTTCCGTCGATAAGTGAAGGTCGCAACTCAAAAATAATGTATAACTTTTGGGGATCGATAGATAGAGCTTTGGAATGTTCTACAAAGTTGTCAAATTATCAATTATCTACCTAATAGTAACATTATTCACGCTTCCGGATTTTTAAATTCCACGACTTCCGGTGTGTGGAAAACTGTCAAACACCCTGAATGGACAGTAGCGCAGAGTAAATTTTAACTTTAACTGAACTTCTGACTAACTTTTATTTGAAGTACGTAATACACTTTGTTTATGCTAATGGAAAACCAGCAACACTGTAACGAGAGAAAAATCAGAATAAGACGAGCTTTTTTTTATCGACGGAAGTCCTTTGTTTTCGTTCTCGGAAGTTAGCCAAACCATTCATTTTTTCTTGCCGGAAAAGCTTGAGCTATCGTTGGACACACCCAACAATATGTGTATTTTCGGAACGGGGACAATGTGCAGAGGTCGGAAATTGATGTTTGATGTCATTTTGAAGTCCAATATGGCAGCTTCCGGTTTTCTTAAATGCTAGATAACACCTTCTGGTTTGTGGAAAATTGTAAAAATACACAACAATATGGATATGTTCAGAACGGGGACAACGTGTAGAGGCCGAATATCAATGTTTAACGTTCAATACAAGATGGCGGCTTTCGGTTTTCTAAAATCCAAAATAACTATCAAATGACGATCAATATGGTTAATTTCGGAGCGGGGACAACGTCGGAAATCGATGTTAGACGCCATTTTGGAATTAATGATGGCGACTGCCGATTTGTGAAAAACTTTGAGAACGACGTACAGAGGCCAGAAATCGATGTTTGACGCCATCCTGGATTCCAAGATAACGACTTCCGGTTATAGAGGAAACTATTAAATACCCATCAATATGCACGGAGAATGAGAACGACCCAAATTTGAGTTTAGTTCACTCATAATCGCCAAAAGGGCAGGAACTCAGCGATGAGTAAATTTGCCTCATGTTTTTCCAGGATTTTCTAGGGAAAAATTCCCGAATTTGAGAAAAGTAAAGATTGGATTCACTCAGTCTATTGGTACTACTCCGAGACTGAATAAAATTTTCGTTAATTTCCTCATTTTCCGGCAGATTTTCCACAGGAAATTATGAGACAAATTTACTCATCGCTGAGTTCCTGCCCTTTTGGCGATGACGTGCAAATGGCGACATCCGGTTTTCTGAAATCAACGATGGCGACTTCTCTGAGTATTTTTTTAAACCCAACAGCATGGATATTTTTGGACCGGAGAAGACGTGTATTGACGCACGGAAATTTATGCTTGACTCCATTTTGGGATCCAAAATGGCAACTTTCGACTCTAAAAAAACAGTTAACTATGCTACAATATGGGTATTTTTGGAACTGGGATGACGTGTAGACGTCGGAAATCGTTGATTGCCTCCATTTTGAAATCCAATATAGCGACTTTCGGTTCTAGCAAAACTTTCAAATACGAAATGACCGAGGGGGGCGACTCTATCTACGATGCAGGAAATATTGTGTTTTGCTGTGGCTAGCTGCGCGTACGCTGAGTAGATAGAAAGAAGATTTATCACGATTTTGGAGATTTCCTGCAAAAAGATGATGCGCGATGCAAGTAGATGCGAGAAATGGAAGAAGGTTTTTCGAAGATTTATTCGCTAGTGTGAGATTTTTTGAACATCTAGAATTGAGATTTAGATGTGTCGCCCCCCTCGGAAATGACAATTTGACGGAAATTCAGGGAAGTTCCATGAACTTCAGGAAAGCGAGAACTTCAATGAGAACTCCTGGGTTGTTCTGAATTTTCATAGAAGTTCCGAGAACTATAGGGAAGTTGCAGAATTTCAAAGAAATGCCGAATATTGAATTGGTCTAAGAATTTCAGGGAGCTTAAGGCGAGGCTTTAGTGGTGTTTCGAGTAAAATTTTGAAACTGCAGGTTAGCATTTTACCAAATTCAATTTCCTTCTAAGAACTGACTTAACGTTCTAGGTACTTCCCTTAGTTCCCGCAATTTTGCAGAAGTATTCGATTGATAGCTTCGAAAACTCCTTTTAAGTTCTTTGAAAATCCTGGTCGTATTTTAAAACTTTAAGAGTTGTTTTAACGTCCCTGAAGTTCTCAGAAATTTCCACTGATGTGTCCGTAACTTACCTCAAGTTTTCATGACATTCCTCAAATATACGGAACTTCCATGAAGCTCATGGAACTTTTCTAATATTTTCGATATTTCCCTAAAGTTCTAGGCATAAAATTGAATTATCGAAACTTCACTGAAAATCTAAGAATAAATAGCCGAGGAGTTCTCGGGACTTCCCTAAAAATCTTGAAATAGTTCAAGAATTCTTGGACCATCCCAAAAGTACTCGGACTGCAAAACAATCTAGAAATTCGACAGCTTCCCAGAAATTCTGAGAACTTTTCAAAAAAATCCAAGAACTTCCGACAAATTCCACAAACCCCCAAGAAATTCCTAAAAATTTCCCAAACATTCCGAGAAATTCCCAGAATTACCGAGAAAATCCGAGAACTTCTCAAAAATTCCAAAAATATTAGAGAATTTTTCAGAAGTTCCGGCAACTACCCAGACGTTCTGGGAACTGCACAGAAGTTCCGGGAACTTCCCATAAATTTCGAGATCTTTGCAGAAGATCCAACAACTTTTCAGAAGTTCTGTTTACGTTTAACAAATTCTGAGTATTACTAGATCTAGATCTTGGAACGTCCCATAAATTCCGACAGTTTCCCAGAAGACCCTCGAACTTATATACGTTGTGCCCGCGGGCCACGGACACAACGTATACTTCATTTAATTTAACATAGCATCTGCAAAATTAGACGAGTTCATGTTCCCCCGGATACAATATATATTCGTTGTGAGTCAGGTAAGACAGTAGCAGATCAGAGAACTTCTCCGAAATTCCAAGAACTATCCAAAAAAAATCCGATAATTTCCCAGAGGATCTCTGAAATTCTAAAAGCTTCGTAGAAGATCCGTATACTTCCCGGCAATTCTGAGAGCTTTCCAAAACTTTAGAGAAGATATCAGAACTTCCCAAACATTCCGAGAGCTTTCCAGAAGTCCCGTAAACTTTCCAGATAATTCAAGACGTTCACAGAAATTCCGAGAACTTCCCAGAGATACGAGGACTTCCCAAAAATTTCGAAAACTTACCATCAGTTCCGAGAGTTTTCCAACTCTTAAAAGATTTGTGAATTCCCCAGATGATCTGAGGAATTCCAAAATATTCGAGAACTGCCCAAAATTTTGGATAGTTTCTTACAAGATGTGTGCTCTTCGAAGAACAACCCACAATTTCTGTGAGCTTCCAAGAACTGGTCATAAAGATTCCACACTGAAAAAAGTTTTCACATAGTTTCTATTAGGAACGTGTGGTAGATAGAGTTGGTGTGGAATAATAATAATGAAATAAATAAAAACTTGAGAGGTGAGTCAAGTAATGAAACACTCAATTTGAGTTAAACTAAATTAGAGTGGAGCGTGGCAGAAGTGATAATAGAGAGATGCGAACAAAATCTCATGCTTAAGTGAGGGGAAATTCTGACACAGCACAGAGGTATAAAAACGAGCTACCTAAGCTCTTAGAGGTCATGAATTCTCTCTAGTTTCGTTCGTTCGTTCGCAAGTCGAATTAGCTCCGCGTTGTGTAGTGACGCTCTCGCTGACCCAGCCATGGGTAAGAAATCGCGCGGTAACGCGAGTGCCGGTTTACCGGGAAAACAGACTCTCCCAGGAGACGGCGCGACCACCGAGCCAGCCCAGAAGAAGCAGAAGAAAACCCCATTGCCCATCCCGACAGGCGTTGCGGACCCGCAGCCGGGGCCTCCCGGAACTAAACGACCCAGACCTGAAGACAGCAGCGCCACCGTATCAGCAGCAAAAAAGCTGCTGAGCAACAATCCGTTCTCCGCCCTGCAGAGCGGAGCCCAGCCGCAGTCGGACCCTGAGACGGTGCCGAAAAAAGTTAAGTTGCCACCCTTCTATGTGAAGGGCTTCCCTCCCGGGCTATGGGAGCAGCTGGATTTCTACATTAAGCAGGGCCTTCGCTGCACCATTCAACGGTGCACGGAAGGCTACAAACTGATGGTCCCGGCCGAAAAACACTTCAACGCAGTTCAGGCCCTCTTGGACAGAATGAAGCTGGAGTACTTCTCCCACGACATCGAGGCCACCAAGCCGCTGAAAGTGGTGCTGCGCGGGCTCCACGACATGGACACCACCACCTTATTGGACGAGATTAAGGCGAACGGCCTCAAGCCGGTCGAAGTCCACAAGATGACCCGCAGCAAGGCCATCAAGTATCGTGACCAGCTCTACCTGGTCCATCTGGAGAAGAACACCACAACCGTGAAGGATCTCCAGTCGACACGCACACTGTTCCACATCGTAGTGAAGTGGGAGCGGTATAAACCCACCCACCGTGGCGTCACTCAGTGCTCGAACTGCCTATTGTTCGGGCACGGCACCAGGAATTGCCGCATGGCCAGCCGCTGCATCAAATGCGGCAAAAACCACAAGATCGACAACTGCGACAGCATCGAGGAAGCCACTCCCACATGCGCCAACTGCGGTGCCGCCCACAAGGCCACGAGTAAGGCCTGTCCGAAGCGGGCCGAATACGCCGAGATCCGGAAGAAGGCCTCGTCCAACAGCCAGCCCGGTCGCAAGAAGGTTCCAGAAAACAACGCGCAGAACTTTCCTCCGTTATCACCGGTCCAATCACGGCCAATTCCAGTGTTGCCGTCGCTCCCGCTCAACCAACAGTTGGCTGCCGCTGCAGTACCCGGTCAAGCCTCCGCGCCATCGACGGATCCCCCTGCTCCGGGATTGGCCGGTACAACCGGTGAAGCTACAGACGATTCTCCGCTGTCAACGGATGAGATCGTCACACTGTTGGCCCAGGCCATCATCATCAAGCGCACCTGCGCAACAAGAACACAACAGCTCCAAGCTATCATCTCCTTCGTCACTAATTATGGACCGTGAACCCATAAAGATCGCCAACTGGAACGCTCGCTCCGTAGGGGCGAAAAACATTGAGCTTGCAGACTTCCTCCGCAAGCACGACATCGACGTGGGCCTTCTCACCGAGACTCACCTCAAGACCGGTGACAGCTTCTGGCTGCCCGACCACAGCATTGTCCGGCTTGATCGCACCAGCTCCAGGGGGGGCGGTGTCGCGGTCATCATCAAGAAAGGCATCAAGTACTGCACCCTACCCCACTACCGCACTTCCATCATCGAGGCCGTTGGCGTAGAGGTGGAAACATCGACCGGAAACGTCCGGTTCATCGCCGCCTACTGCCCCCGGCAATGTACCGTTAGCAATGGTACAGCACAGCAGTTCAAGAACGACCTTGCCATCATAACCCACACCAATGCCCGCTTTGTAATCGGAGGGGACCTGAACGCCCGGCACGAGGCCTGGCGGAACAACCAGCAGAACCAGAACGGCCGCCTGCTATTCGACCATTCCCAGCATGGTCTCTATTCCGTCTGGTTTCCGGACGAACCAACCTTCACATCACCGACGGGCAACCCATCGACGCTGGACCTGTTCTTGGCAAACACCAGATTAGCCAAGCCGGTTGCCGTCAACGACCTGAGTTCGGACCACCAACCGGTGCTGACCGAGCTGGGCTACAACGTGGCCCCTGCACCGTGCCAGCGGAAGGACTACCATCGAGTCAACTGGGTCCAGTTTCGACGCGTGGTCGACCGCCACATCGACGACAACCCACCGCTCGACACAGTGGATGACATCGACCGGGCCCTGGAGGGTCTCCATCAAGCCATATCCGTGGCTGACGAAGAGTGCGTTCGACGAGTTCCTGTGAGGGGTAAGTTTCAAGCAATTGATTCCCACACCAAACTCTTGATTCGGCTCAGAAATGTTCGTAGACGCCAGTTTCAGCGGACTGGGGATCTGCAGCGTAAATACGAAATGGTCGATCTGAATCGGCAGATCGCTTCCAGAATGGTCTCAATCCGGAACGAGAGTTTCGGGCGGCTCGTTCAGAACCTGGACGACCGTTCCAGACCATTCTGGAAGGTTGCCAAGGTGCTGAAGTCTCACCCCAAGCCCATTCCACCACTTAGAGTCAATGACGAACGGCTTATCACCAACGAAGAGAAGGCCAATGCAATTGGGGAGCACATTGCCCAGTCGCATTTGCTTGGCTCTACAATCCCAAGTCCACTCGATAACCAGGTTGTGCAGTGCGTCCAGACGTTAGATGCCTCCCCTTGTGCCGTCCCTCCAGAAGAACGGATTACAGAGGAACAAATTTGCTCAGCGCTGAAACACAGTACGAACATGAAGGCTCCCGGGTTTGACGGAATATTCAACCTAGAGTTGAAAAATCTCAGCGCGAGGGTGCACTCGCTGCTGGCTGCCATCCTCAACAGATGCTTGGAGCTGCACTACTTTCCAAGCATCTGGAAGGTGGCAAAAATCATCCCGATCCGCAAACCTGGGAAAGACCCTTCACTACCGTCAAGCTACAGACCGATTAGCCTGCTCTCAGCGCTGAGCAAGCTGTTCGAAAAATTGATCCTCAGCCGACTAAACAAGTTTGTGGAGGAACATGACATTCTTCTTCCGGAACAGTTCGGGTTCCGTAAGGGGCATTCCACCAATCATCAGCTAGTGCGGGTGATGAATAACATCCGGAGTAACAAAGCTGTATCCAAGTCCACAGCCATGGCCTTGTTAGACGTCGAAAAGGCGTTTGACAATGTCTGGCACGACGGACTTATATACAAGCTTTGTAACTCCAACTTTCCACCATACCTTGTGAAAATCACCCGTAACTATCTCCATCAAAGGTCGTTCAGGGTGTCGTTGAATAGTTCCCTTTCGGGACAATTTCCGATCCCAGCAGGTGTTCCGCAAGGGAGTCTGCTGGGACCACTGCTTTACAGCATCTACACGTTGGACATCCCTCCTCTAGGAGACGGTTGCGTGTTCTTTCTGTTTGCAGATGACACCGCGATAGCTGTCAAGGGTAGGATGCCTCGTGAAATTACGAACAAGCTCCAACGATGCCTTGACACCTTTACTGATTATGCCACCACGTGGAAAATCAAAATCAACGCCTCGAAAACCCAAGCGATCATGTTCCTTCACAGACAATCATTAAAACTTAAACCGTCTCCCTCCTGTACCGTAATAATGGATGGTACAAGGGTCGAGTGGTCCACTGATGTTACTTATCTCGGGATGTTGTTCGATGAGAAGCTCCTGTTCCGCTCGCACATAGAGAAAACCCTAGTTAAGTGCTCCGCCTTGGTTAGGTGTTTGTATCCGCTCATTTGCCGCAGATCCCGCCTCTCAAGGCAAAACAAACTGGCTGTTTACAAACAGATCATAGCCCCCGCGATCTTCTATGCCGCCCCGGTGTGGGAATCGTGCGCTCAGACCCACAGGAACAAAATCCAGGTTGCACAGAATAGAGTGTTGAGGATGATCCTAGATCGTCCATTCGACACAAGAATAGCAGACCTCCATCAAGAGGCAGAAATTCCCAAAGTAGATTCCAAAATTGATGATATGACAACTAAATTTATTCAAAAATGCAATCTTTCTGAACATGCTTTAATAAGCAATTTGTACATAGTAGGTTAAGTGTATATAGTAGAGTAGGTTAGTTTTAAGCTGTAAATAGTAGTATTAAGTAGTTTCTCTTCAAATTCTAAAAACAAAACAAACCAATCCCACCAAGGTGGTCGACCGTGTACTAAGTCTAGGACTAATTCTGTAAAACAAATTTTGAATTTTGCCCATACCTAAAGATGAAGAAAGCAATTAAATCACTTAGTAAAAATTTATATGGTAATCGTCCAAGTTAAACTAAAATAAAGATCATTTAAACTAAAAAAAAAAAAACTCTTAGAGGTCATTCTTGTAACTAACTTTGGAAGCAACGGAGACCAAATAGCAGCAGTAGCAGGAGCATCAGCAGCAGGAGCAGCAGCTGTACTGGAAGCAGATCAGCCGAGATTCGTGTAGCCGTGACCGAGGCTGGAAACCTCGGTCCGGTCACGACAGAACGCACATAATATTTTTCCAATAACAAAATTAATGCTTTCTTGAAAGGAAAAAAGGGAGACTCCAAACGAAGTATATGGTTTAACAAGAAAAAACGGAGAAAGGTTTATTTAAACGTCTGTACTAGACGAAGTGCGATTGTGGAATGAACAGTTATTAATTTTTACAAACAGGTAACGGGTCGTTGCCAGGGAGGGCTTCCCAACAACGTAACAAGGGAAAGCGACGGCTGATTGCCTACTACGCCAACACCCCCTCTCAATCGGCCATTCCAAAGCCTTGGCACCTGGGGGGGACGTGCTGTCAAATCAGCCTACTGATCATCTTGTATGAAACTGGTTCCAAACGTAAACAAACGCTGTAGGTTTCTTATTACTTGTTTACGTTTGGAGCCAGTTATGCGAGGTAGGCGACGATTGTTCGTATTTGACAGCCACCTCCCCCCTTGCTTGGCACAGCTTCTTCATGCGCACCGCGTCCACCGGTTTGGTGAACAAATCCACCAGTTGCTTTTCGGTACTGATATACTTCACCGCTACACGTCCATTCGCAATGTGGTCCCGGATGAAGTGGTGCTTGATATCTATATGCTTGCTTCTCTTGCTTTCACAATTCTTCGCCATACCTATCGCTCCTTGATTGTCCTCAAATATTACGACCGGATCCGCAGGCCGCTTCAATTGAAGATCTTCCATCACTCCGGACAACCAGATCGCTTCCGAAACAGCAGAACTCAGCGACACATATTCCGCTTCACTCGAGGATGTAGCAACGGTAACCTGCTTTTTGCTCGACCACGATACAGGATTACCGAATACCGTGAACAGGTAGCCTCTGACTGACTTCTTGTTTTCCGCATCCGATGCCCAGTCGGCGTCAGCATATCCAACCAACGCTTCCGCTGATTCGTCGCGTACAAACTTCAGGTGCTTCGTTTTCGTCCCTTTCAAATACCGTACCATACGCTTGAGGCATTGCCAATGGTTAACTGTTGGGTTCTGTTGGTAACGGCCCAGGAATCCGACGGGGAAACACAAATCAGGCCTGGTGCACAGCATTACGTACATAATTGTGCCCAGCAGCTCGCGGTACGGTTCTTGGGTTGACTCACCATCACGGGAAACAACCAGGTTCTTCTCCATAGGCGTCTTGGTCGGGTTACAATCCGTCATTTTAAAGCGTATCAATATTTTTTTCGATATTCGTTTCTTGAGAGAGTTTCATGGAATTCGTCGCACGGTCGTATTCTAGTTTCATACCTAGGAAACGACTGATCTCACCACAGTCCGTCATCTTGAATGTCGAACTCAGGGCTTTCTTCAGATTCACAATCGTTTCAATCTTCCTCCCAGCGATGAGCAAATCGTCCACATACAGAATGATATAAATTTCGTCTCCTGGTACCACCCGCACGTAGAGGCAGTAGTCGTGCAGCGATCGACGAAATCCCAAACTCAGTAACCGATCGTTGAACTTTTCGTTCCAGCACCTTGGGGATTGCTTGAGGCCGTACAGGGACTTGAGTAAGCGGCACACTGTATTAGGGGACGCTGCAACACCGTCGGGAACCGCCATGTACAATTCCTCTTTCAGGTCGCCGTGCAAAAACGCCGTCTTGACGTCCATTTGATGGAAGTGGAAACACTGTTGCACTCCGACCGCGAGAACCGTCCTGATGGTGGCCAGTTTTGCAACAGGAGCGAATGTCTCCTTGTAATTGACTCCAGCCTTTTGCAGGAATCCTTTCACCACCAGTCTCGCCTTATGTTTGACCGCATTGCCGGCCGAATCGTCCTTCAGCCGAAACACCCATTTCGATTTCAGAGGCTTCACTCCCTTCGGACAGCTCGTAAGACGCCAGACCTTGTTCTCCTCCATGGAACGTAACTCATCTCGTACCGCAGCCATCCACATGGCTCGGTCAGCACGCAACGGCAGTTCATCAAACGATTCGGGTATATCTGCGGAAATCAATTCGCCAGAAATAGCTCTATAACCGATAAAGTAATCAAATAATTTACCGGGGAGCCTGCGCTCCCGTTCGCTATGCCTCGACGACAATTCACTAGGAATTTCGCGTCTTTCTGTGGGCGAAGGGAGCGCATTTTCTGGTTCTTCAACCGGTTCTTCAAGATCATCGTCGGGTTCTGCTTCAATTCGATTGATTTCAGGTTCATTATTGGCTTCACGAATTTCATCTGTGGGGGCCGGCTGGCAACGTTCCCCCTCTTGCTCGAACGGGAAGTGGACGGTCAATGGGACATCGTCTTCTTGCTGCATCATAGCGTACGGGAAGGACGACTCATCAAACTTGACGTCTCGAGCAATCGTAAGCTTTCGAGCCACCGGGTCCCACACGCGGTAGCCGTTCGGAGCGTACCCAACTATGACCATCTCCTTGCTCTTCGCATCCAACTTACGCCTTTGCTGCTTTGGAATCCACACGAAACTCTTGCAGCCAAACACACGAAGTTTGTCCAGATCCGGTCTAATACCGAACCACATCTCAGCCGGAGTAACACCAGAGGGCAACGCACTTGTTGGGCTTCAGTTCATCAAGTAAACGCAGGCGAGGGCTGCTTCGGACCATAGCTGATTCTTCACATTGGATTGGATGAGCACGGAACGGACTTTTTCAACCAAGGTTCGGTTGAACTCTAGCTGTATCCCTTTTCTCTTGTAGAACTGCATCTGATTTGTGGAACAGTACTCTCGTCCCTGGTCCACCGTTATTCTTGAAATGGACTTTCCCAGCATAGCAGTGACCTTTGCTTCGAATTCCTGAAATTTCTCGAATACCTCTGATTTGCGCTTCAGCAAATATATCATCGAGAAATGAGTATGGTCATCGATGAAACTGACTATGTAACGAGAACCATCCCATGCCGGCGGATCGATCGGTCCGCAAACATCAGAATGAATCCGCTCCAGCGGCCGGCTGGCCCTAGCTCGCGTTTTGTTGAACGGTTCTCGGCATTGCTTGGCTTGCACGCAGGCGTCGCAGAAATCAATTTTGGTTGTTTTTTCATTCATACCTTTTAGCATTCCTTTCCGGGTCATGGTCTTCAATCCGCGTTGGCCGATATGCCTCAGTCGACGATGCCACAGGTTTCCAATCGATACTTCGCAATGGTTCGCTTCAACTTCCTCCAACGATAGCTCAAGCTCGTACAGGCTGCCTCGAAGGTGTCCAGTGGCCAGTAACTTACCACTTTTCTTCAGAACTGCTACGTTTCCAGAGAACAAGACATCGATCCCAGCATTGGCCATCTTCCTGACGGATATCAGGTTTTCACGTAGTTCGTAGAGCACATTCTTTAGATTGAAATGTACACCTTTGTTGCTGGTCACGTTGATTTCGCCAATCTGTTCAGCAAGCATAGCTTCTCCTTCCTTGGCGACCTTGATCTCCACGCAACAGGTCATCTTCTTCAGGGCAGCAAAAACGAACTTGTCGCCAACCAGGTGGTCACTGCACCCGGAATCAAGCTTGAAAAGGATTCGTCCAGGCCGCTTTTCCGCAATGTTTGCATCGGCCATGAAACTGATGGCATCCTTCTTCGCTGAATTGGCTTCACGCTGGTGACAATCCTTTTTCATGTGGCCGCGACGCCCGCATTTGTGGCACTTACCGAGGAATTTCTGGGACTTCTTTTGGGATCTTGAGTCACCCGAGAACGCTGCCAACTTGTCTTCAACTGAATCGCCCTGCCGGTCGGATCGCTTCCTTTCTTCAGCCAATAGACGCTGCTTGACGAGGTCCAAATTCAAATCTTCTTCCGCGACGTTCTCCAGGGCCGTGACTAGGGGATCGAAAGAGTCTGGAAGCGTCAAGAAAAGCTGCGACACCAGATCACTTTCCGCCATAGTTGCTCCGGCCGTCTTCAATGTTCTCACGAGCCCGTCAAATTCAAGATGCGTCCGCATGTCCCCTTCCTTCATCCGCAAACAAGCCAACTGCTTCCGTACTAACGTTTGGCTCGCGACAGACTTCTTCGCATAAGCCGCCTCCAGACTGACCCACATCTCCTTCGTGGTCGCCTTCTCTCGAACGATCTCAAGGCATTCGTCCGACAGGAAACCCACCAGCAACGCCTTCGAGATCCGGTCCGTTTCTTCAAACTTCTTCTTTGCAGCTTGTTCCGTTGGAGCCACCTCAGTCAGCACATCCGCGACGCCTTTGGCTTCCAGGAACAGACGCACTCGATAGCTCCAATTTTGGAAGTCAGCTCCGCTTCCACGCAGCAACGGGATGTTGCACGAAACGTCCTTCGCGGTGGTGCCCATAACATCTTGAACGGACAAACGGGAGACTCCAAACGAAGTATATGGTTTAGCAAGAAAAAACGGAGAAAGGTTTATTTAAACGTCTGTACTAGACGAAGTGCGATTGTGGAATGAACAGTTATTGATTTTTACAACAGGAAAATTTCCGTCGGAAATCGAATGTGCAGTAAGGCAGCCTCCACACCTGCGTAGGATCCGAAGGAAGACGTGACCAGAGATTTTTATGCCTCAAAAGCCCACTAACCTCGGCTAGGATTGAACTCAGACCCATTGGAGTGAGAAAGCAGTCACGCCTACCACTACACCACCGGTGCCGGCCAAAATGTAGTCAATATATAGCAACTATAGGTCAAAAGTAAACATTATAAAGCTTTTTGACGTTTAATCGGCGCACACTACTGCACCATTTAAATCGAACGAGTGCGAGCAAGAGGGCAACAGAATAGAGATTTTCACGTCCGGTTGTATTGGTGCGATATGTGAGATCGTGTTAGTGAATGTCCGAGGAAAATGCATAACAAATCGATGTCAAACTCATTTTGACAGATCTACTTTCATACATTTTTTAGGTTAGCCAGAGGAAAACAATAAATAACTAAACACGGTGTTGCTCCCGCTAGTGTGCGTACATTAAGGTGAATTGCTGTGACATCCTCGGTGACATCCTTATTCTCGGAACTACTTCGAAACTTTAAGTGCACAAATATCAGCATCTACGACACGTGCAACATTCAATTTGCTACTATACGTTTGCTGCACTGCAGCACACATGAAGTAGCAATTTCAGGTGAAATGGGGTACCGATTTCCGAGATTTGAGTCATTGAAAATTCGAAGTGGAAGTGCATGTATAGTCTAGGCCATTTGTGGACTCTTCAAGGAATCACCTTAAACGTCACTATTCTCTATAGTGGGAAAACAAACCGTCCATTCATCCATATGTTTTAGATAGAAAAAGACGATTAAACGTCAAAAAGGTCTTTGGAAGAGGATTAAGCAGCTGGTTTGGAACAAAGGAGTCAAAAGTAAACATCAGAAAAAATGTTATGGAAACCAAGTGTTATATCTTGATAGAGCTGGATTTAGGGCGTAACAGCTTTTGTAAACAATGACTTCTCTCGATGATTTCTCGAAACTCAAGGCACGCTCACGCCAACCAACATAACCCTAATAAATTTGTTATGGTTATTATTTTGCTTAACGATTTGTGGAAAAGTTTGACTATTTGGGTTATTGTTCGTTTATGGTATTTGTTTATTAAGGAAGTCTTCCCCTACCCAATAGTGACGTTGATTTGAGTGGGCGAGCCTTGGCTTTCTAGAAATCATCGAGAGAAGTCATTGTTTACAAAAGCCGTTACGCCCTAATTCCAGCTCTATCTAGATATATGTTCCAAAAGGTGGGATTGGTGAGAGCGAAATTGAAAGCGAAATTTGAGAACAACGAAATTAAAATTACTGGAGTCTAATTGAAGAAAAACTTCGCAATAGAATAAAAAAAAAAAAAAAATCTGGTGGGATCCTGGATCATTCTGGAGGGGCCAGACTCCCTAGGCACCCCCATTATCTGTGGCAATGACGGCCCTAATAAAAATACTATAACTTATAACTTAAATCATAGAACTATTCCCCAAATGGTTTGTATGATACCCAAAACACGTCATTAAGCTAAATAACCATAACGTTTTTATTAGGGAGGCAGTAGGATTTTTTGGAAATTTCTGGTAAGTTTTCGGATCTTCGCGGAATCTGTGAGGAGTCCTCGGAACTTCTGTGAAATTCTCATCATTTCTGGAAAAAACTGCAGAATTCCTGAAAAATTCTGTGAACTTCTGAGAACTTCTGGGGAGTTCTCGTAACTTATCAGAACTTTCAATATATTTCAAGAACTCCCTAGAAATTCTGAAAACTTTCCAAAAGTTCTCAGAACTTTTCAGGAATTTCGAGATCTTTCCAGAAATTTTAAGAATATATATACCGACTATAGTCGTAACCCAGTAAACAACTTTTAAAAAGCGAACAAAGAATAAGTTTACTTGTATAATTACATCACAAATCATTATTTGCATAGTTAATTTTTTTGCACTACTACGGAATTGCAAACATTTACAGTTTCAATCCGTAATTTCATCTACAGTTTTCGTAAATTTTCTGAAAATTACAGAAATTCATCATTTTAAATGCTGAAGAGCGGTAAAACACAGTATTTTACAAAACAATCGGTAAACAGATTGAATTCAGCAAAAAAAGTACATAATTTAAGAAATTTTGTGTGCACGGAATTTCAAATTCAGGCTCAATTTGTGACAACAAATTATCTAAACAAAAAATGAACCTTGCTGTTCACACTGGACCAGTGCATTTCGCTTCGTCAACCGAACGTTCCTGAAGGCCCAGAAATGCATCGTCCACGTGCTCTCAAAAAATGCATTATGTGTGCGTGGATTGGTGCAACCTCCTGTCAAATTCGGCTTGCGCGCATATTATCACCCGTTTTGTTGTGATCCCCGTCTTCATCCTCGCGTAACTTTTTCGGCATCGTTTTTCTTGAAAATATGTCCCGGATTCCGACCGTGAAATCAACGTAAAACCCTCGAGATGCTGTCCCCGTGCTTGAGGCGCATCGTCTCCCATCCGCTGCGAGCAGGAGTGCAGTCGGCAGTGAACCGCGTAAAGGCTCTGAAATGTGGTGATGTAACGAAACGTTTCCCGGTAGCCGCGTTGCACTCATCCGGAGTGTTCCGTGTGAAAAAGTTCTCCGACACGGAAAATGACTTCGCCCACAGTATCCTGCAGCATCAACAGCAGCAGTTTGCGGTGCATTCACTACAGCGATTGGCGATTGATGGAAAGGAATTGGATTTCACCGAGGTAGGCAATTGGGAGTCGTACTCGGTGCGGGATGTTCTGGATCAGTTTCACCGGGTGGTGGATGTTTGCAAGCGGGATGGTGTGTGCATTTCCGACAGGAGATTCGATGGTTTTGTGGAAGCGATAGTTGGGAGGATGGCAGAGCTTAGCGATGAGGAACTAGTGGAGACATTGCGTCTGCTGGCAGAAATTGGACCGGATATTCCGACAGTTGACACGAGAAACTTTGTGGAAATTTGGAATGCAGCGGATCGGGTGTGCCTTGGGCGGGTATCACAGTGGAATACGGAAAAGTTGCTGTTTATGGCGGACCAGTGGTACCCACTGAGGGTGACAAAAGTGGGCAATTTTGTCGGGAAGGCTATGTGGAAGATTAGCTCCCGGTTGAGGAAGCTTCCGCGGGATCAACTGGTTCGGACGGTGTTCTATATCAACCTGACGCGGACGCCGGTGGAGAACATGATAGATATTGAGTTCAATCTGAAGAGGAACTTTTTCGACTTTGAAATCGATGACATCTCGATTCTTTGCATGGGATTCTTCAAGACTAAGACTCCTGTCAGGAGTGCGGAGCTGATTGAAAGGATCTACCACCTTGTGACCCATCACGCGAAGGATGTAAAGGACATAAGCTTGGCAGCGATTTTGAAACTGTTGCGATATTCTTCAAGGATTCCTCAGGCATCATCGATGGAACGACTGTTAACGGCGTACATTCCGGAGATTCCAAGATTGTCACTTTTCTGCTGTCTACATTTGGCTCTGCTCGGATCGGACA
Organism: Ochlerotatus camptorhynchus; assembly: GCF_037179485.1. NCBI lineage: Eukaryota > Metazoa > Arthropoda > Insecta > Diptera > Culicidae > Ochlerotatus > Ochlerotatus camptorhynchus. The sequence continues at coordinate 2,048,794 of NW_027040758.1, forward strand.
TCCACATGTGCCACCAGGCGAGTCTTGCAGTCATCATTGAACGGTTTACCAAAGATATAAAGCTGATGCGACTGAAGGACATGGAACGGATAGCGTTCATCATCGGTCATTACAACATGACGTTTGAGGGTAATAAGGATCTTGTTCTGTTAAATGCGATCGTTGAAGAGCTTCCCACTAGGATTACTGAGATAACTCAATACCCCAAAAGTTACCTCTCGCTGTTGAACTTTCTTTCGCTCAAGGAGATCTACAGCGAGCAGCTGGTAACAGCCGCCTTTGAGAAGCGCTTCCTCTACATGACCTACGGTCGAAACGTGGCCGGAGCTGGCCGGGAAGTGATAGCACTGGATGCATTCTTGCGGATCAACTTGAAGGATCGAGAGTATAATGGAAACTACTACCCTGAAAAGTCGTTCAAGGTGGTCGCCAAGCTGACGCAGGACTACGTTCCCAGTTTGGACCATCGGCTGACCAAGTCGGACCGGATGTTGATGGAGATTCAGGACGCTTTTCATAGGCGACATAAATTTGCTCATATAATACACCTGCTGCCGCACTATCAGCGACCGGATGTTCTACTGCTGTGGGATGATAAGGCGAAGAAGTTTCTGGATGTGGGTGAGTACTGTCCGGAACAGTACTCGGGAGATATACTGAGCAGAGAGTATCTGCTGAAGGAGGAGGCTAGCAAGGAGAACCTGCGGTTGATAGCTGTCGTCGCGGGAGGATGGAACTGTTACGTGAGGGATCAGAACCGCTTTACGGGCGGCTTCGCCATGAAACTGAAACAGTTGCAGATTATCGGATACGATACATTGGTGGTAAGTTGTTTTGAGTTTTAGCATTAGATATGTCGACTTGACAAATTTTGCATTGATTGATGGATTGCTGATGGCTATTGTCTTTCGAAACAGATACCGTGGCATGAGTGGCCGTTGGAATCGCTGGAGGCAAAAGAGGTTTTCTTGTTCGATAAGCTAAACCCGCTGTTGGGCAAGCGATAGGAGAAGGTACGTAGTCCCAATAACAACTCAAACCAGCCATTTCTACAATAGATCGTTGTTGCTTTATTACTTATTTCTAACCCGTATAAAGGCCGCAATAGATTAATAACTAAAACAAGAAATTCTATACAAACAACTCGTTCATCAGCTTTTTCGTATACTCGTAGACGACAAAAAGAACCGCCGTGGCCGGGATTGTCCGAACAATTGTCGGCTTCAGTCCATTGTAGAATGCAAGTGCTCCCTCCTTTCGGAAAATATCCACTCCCACCTGGGTCATGCTGAGCCTCAGACTTTGCACCTGTATCCTACTTTTGATCACATCCGCTGGGAAGATTGCCGTCCACAGGGCCACCCCTCCGACTGCTCCTGCGACCATCGTCTTCAGCGGTCCAATATCGTCCTTCGATTGTCCCGGTTTTGCCAAAAGGTCTCGTGTTGCCTCGTATCCGCCGAAAAAGAAGAAGTACCCTGGCATTTCTCTCGCAAACGTTGACGTCAACCCGCGGAACATACCCGGAATGCCTTCGGATCGTAGAATTTGCCGCGTCAGCAGGAAGGGTGAAACCTTAGGGACCTTTTCGTTCGGTTTCAGATTGTTCTGCTGCATCTCCCGGAGGGCTTGCAGTTTGCATTTGATCAGTTCCGTTGGGCAGAGGGTGAAGGACGAGAAGAAGGCCGCTACGAATCCGGCCGTGGCATTGTCCAGGGCCGTCAGTTCGGCGACGGATGATTTCCGTTCCACCATCACTACCAGTTTTTGGCACGCTCCGTAGGCAGCGAATAATACTGAATTTTCGGCAACGTTGGCCACCACGGCCGGAAGGGTTCCGGCGTACAGACCCCGCACGACGCCATCCCGTTTGAAGGTGTTTACGGTGCAGTCGATCATGTTTTTGTACAGCGTTGGGAAGGTTTGCATTTTCACCTTGACCGTGTCCATCGGTTGGCTGACGTACACCAGGGCCACTCCACCTGTGGGGGGAGAGGGGGAACGATTACTTATTTGGAATATATCAGTATTGAGTTGGATTATAGTGAGATAAAGAAGAAGACACATGATGTGTTCTGATTTAGAGTGCAAACGAGAGATGTCGTGAAACGAAAACACAATACGATGTTACGTATAACAGTTCGTCGTTGATTTCTAGTTAACAATCACTAAATCAAACAAAGTAATAACAGCATTGGTCATGCTAATTTATATGACTGAATTGTTATTTGTGAGATATCGACGATGGAAGTCAAAAGTGACTGTTACGTTATATCGAGGAATACCTGTTTAGGATTCAGAATCCGTAGAAGGATGCTAAGCACTTAGTGTTAGTATTTTTCGTGTTATAGTGACTAAATTCAGGACCCCGGTAGAGCCCCACCGGCAGAAACTGCCAGGTGACCCTGGCAGCCGCTGCCGGCAGGGTTGCCGGGCCTGCTGTCAATATCGTATTTTAAATATTTTTGTAGATTCCTGCTTCCTTCGTAAAGCAGATGAGTTGGATTTCCGCTACCGGTCGTTTTGGAGGACGTCCCGAATGTTGTCGGCCATACCGTACAACTCCCGTGATCCGTGGAAACACGGGCAGTTGATAAGGATGTGCTCAACCGTCATCGTTGTTCGGCACGCGTCGCATTTCCTCCGGAAGCCTCCACCGCTGCTGCTTCCCATGTTGTGAGTAATCCGGGTGTGACCGGTTCGAAGTCTGGAGAGTATTCTCTGTTCCGCGTAACTTTTGGTGTCCGTCCATGGGGCCGTTTCCCCTTTGACCTTTCTAATGAAAAGCTCTTGGTTGCTGTTCCATTCGTTGCCCCATGCTGACCTGATGGTAGATTTTATCCAGACTTTCAGGTCTTGTCTGGGGACCGACTTGTGGGCAAGACGGTCGCTTCGTCCGATGGCCGCGAGGTGGTCGGCTTCAATGTTACCGGCGATTCCGCAGTGGCCCGGTATCCACATGAAGGTGGTGCCGGGTTGTGTGTGCTTCTGGATGGCCTGAATCCACGGGTGGCGTGCAGTGGAAGATTCCAATGCAGCCAGAGCGCTGGCGGAGTCCGTGAGTATGCATAGAGGGGAGGAGGATGGTAGGGAGGCCGCGTAATGTAGGGCTGCTGCTTCTGCTGAGAAGACCGAGCATTGGTCCGGGAGTTTCCAGAAATGGGATGTTCGGCCATCAGTTACTCCAAAACCTACTCTGCCCCTAGCCTTCGATCCGTCGGTGTATCGGAGTTGGTGGTTATGGTACATCGTTCTCAGTCGCTCGGTGAGGCAGGTTCTCATTTCCGCCGAGTTGTCCCCTGCTCTGAATCGGTTGGCCATGGTTCTGTCTGATCGGATGGGGGAGGCATCCCACTCCCTGGCTCCGACCCAGTGGAGTTTAGACACTGGAGGGAGCTCCTGGTGGGCGGTCTCTTGGAGAATTCGTTTCCCCTCCGAGAGGAGATAGAAATCTCCGTCTCCGCTGAGTTGCTCGTCGAGTCCCACGGCTCTCGTACAAACCGACTCCGCAATGAAAAACCGGAACGGTAGTGTTCCGGTCTCAATGCATGCGGCGTCGGCTGGTGTTGATGGCAGTAGACCAGCTGCAATCCGAGTAGCCTGGTTGTATATCGGTGCAAGACGGGAGATGATGGAGTCGCTGGACGCACATAGAAGTTCGATTCCATATGTCAGTCGGCTGTGGACGATGGATCTGGCGGTGTTCATCACAATACCTCGGTTGTTCACCTTGTGTGGACCGGATAGGGAGCGAAGGATGTTTAGTCTTGTTCGACAGTTGGCCTTGACCTCGTTGAGGTGGGGGCCGAACCGGAAGTTTCGGTCAATCGTGACTCCTAGTATGGAGATGGATTTCCTCCTGGGGATTGCCTGCTTGTCGATCCTAATCGGGGTCGGTAGTGGCCGGTGACCATGCCGGCAGACATGGGAAACCGAGCTTTTCTCGGCTGATATCGCAAATCCTGTCTTGGCGGCCCATCTACCAACCGCAGAGACCGCCGCCTGCAATTTTACCTTCATTGCTTTTAGAGTTTTCCCGACTACTAGGAGCAAGATGTCGTCCGCATACACCAGGATGTATATTTCCTTTGGCAGTCCCACAAAGATTCCGTTCATTGCCACCAAGAAGATGGTGACAGCAATTACGGAGCCCTGTGGAACTCCAGTCTCCTCTCGCCTGGTGTTGGATCGATGATTACCGATGGTCACCTGGAATGTCCTGTCCTGTAGGTAATTCCTCAGAAAGTAGAGAATATTTCCTCCAAGACCCCATTTGGACAGTTGGTGTAGGACTTGTGGTGTCCATGTCCTGTTGTAAGCTTTAGCCATTTTGCTTTTTTGATCCAGTGTAAGACTAGAGAACCCAATGGGTCATTTCAGGAGAACTTCAAAAGTAAGCTTAGTAAATCTTGAGTACATGGGAAGTAACATCAACAAGATCGGATTTGTACCCAAAGTTGCTGAGCAACTTCACTGGGAGCATGTCCTCAAAGACACTGTAAATTGAGTTCTTGCGAAACTCACGATACGATATGATCCACTACAACCTAAGAGAAGAGGTGACAATACGCGGGCGAAAATGAACCACTTTTCTGTCAAACGTGAACCAGCTCCTGATTGGACGATTTCATGTGCGTAAGATAGAGATAGAGATAGAGATATAAATAAAAGAGGAAGAAGCCAATTGTCACCTCTTCCTCTTAGACTACAACCATAGAGGTAACTCTAAGACCAGAAGGTCCCGAAGAAACGTGCTCAACTTTTTGGCTCAGCCCTGGTACTCTCTTCGGTCCTAAGCTAATCGATTCACCCCTCGAAACATAAGAAAATCCACTAACCCCTCATTTTATCTGTCAAACTTTCATAGCGAATCAAAACAAACATTGTTTAGTACTAGAATTTTTACTAGAATGGGGTACGTTAATCGATTTGCTTGGGATCAATAGGCTAGTCGAGTAGTGAGCCAATTTAAAATCGAAAGTTTCCACCGGTTGCTACACCTGCCCTACCAGTTATCTACATCTTCTGTTGAAGTTTCGTGGACATGGCCACTCCGGAAGAAGTTATAAGATCTTGGTAGGGTATGTTGCGATAGCTTCAGGCAGTTCCATAGATTTCAGGAAAATGTCTAGAAAACAAATAGCTTTGGGCAGTTCTATTAATTTGAGTAAAAAATGCAGGATCTTTACAGAAGTTTCTAAAACTTCAGTTGAGTTTAAATATCTTAAGGGAAGTTACGTAACTTCGGGCAGTCTATCAGGAAATTGCGATAACCTTCTAGAAGTTTTAAAGATAGTCAAAAATTTAAAATCTAGTGTTCAGAATCATAAGGGCCTAACTGCGATGATCGATTCTCTTCATAGATTTTCTCTTACGTTAATAACTCCACTAGAATAGCATTTCTCGATGCGTTTGATGTTGCTTTTGCTTGCTTATACAACCTTTCACTACATTGTATTTTGATTATTTCGGAAAATTAGTTCACTGAACTGTGACAATACGAAGAGAAAATCGATGAAAAGAATCGATCATCGCAGTTAGGTCCTTATGATTCTGAACGCTAGAAATGAGAAACTTCTCAGAAGTTGCGAGAAATTCATGGAAGTGCAGACATCAGGTCGGAACATTTAGAGATCTTGACGGCAGTTTAATTAATTTCAGAGCAAATCCAGGAACATCATCAGAAGAGTAGCAAGAACTTCAGGGAATTTCAGAGCTCTTATTTATTTAATAATCCATCTCACAAAGTTGTCTTAATGAATACACTATTCATTATCTTCAATAAGCTTCAATCTTCTTACTCTATTTACAAATTGAGGTGTGGCCATACCAAAATCAAACGCAGACTCCACGGATACAAGCATACGAACCATTGCACAAATAGGCTGGATGTAGCCATAGAGAGTACGATGAAAGCTCGGTTGCATCAGGGATTGCTGACGTAACATCCTACTAGACAGAAGGTGATGGCAATCGACGTCACCGTTGAGTATTTTAGCTATAAACGTAGCCTGTTGTAGCTTACGTCTTAGATCAAGCATTTCGAGGTCAAGCAGACGACATCTATCGGGATACGCTGGAAGGTTCATAGGATCACGCCACGGTAGGTTTCTGAGCGCAAGCCGTATGAATCTTTTTTGCACACGCTCGATTCTTATGTTCCATGTTACGTCGTTTGGAGCTCATACAAATGAAGCATTTTGAACAATACAATGCTTTTAGACAGTATGGATCCGTGAAATTCTTGGCAATCTTAGAGATGAAGCCAAGTTGACGATTAGCCTTGGAAATAATCGACGCATAATGGGAATGAAAGGAAAGCTTCGAGTCCAATACTACACCAAGATCCGTCACTTGATCCACTCTGCTAAGAACAGTATCATTGAAGGAACTACGTGGACAGGACGGGGCAATAATAAACGGGCCGAGACTTAACGAACAAAATAATGTTTTATTAAAGCAAACTTGAATTGCTCACATTGAGCTCTTGAATTGGAATGACAGCACAAAATAGCAGGAGTGACCAGGTCAGGTAATCCAACGACTACTTTGATTTCACCGAGGATTTCACCCCCTCTCGCTTGGATAGTCCCAGCATCGTCCGAATTTCCTCAAATCGTCCGACGTCCAACGATTTAGTGAAGAAGTCAGCCAACTGGTTGTTGCTGGCAATCGGCTCCATCAATAGCTTACCAGCAGCGACATGATCACGAAGAAAATGGTATTTAATGTCGATGTGTTTGGCACCGGCAGAACACCGACTAGTCATATTGCTTCCAATGCTGCAGCACTCAACGCTACATATTCAGCTTCGCTTGAAGAAGTTGCAGCTTGCTTGACCACGCAATAGTACATCCGAAAACACGGAAAACATCCGCTTACTGATTTCCGGTCCGATGCTGACGGTGGCCCAGTCTGAATCAGCAAACCCGATGAGTGGCGCCGCTTGATTCTCTCGAGTAAAGTATCATACAACCCGTTTCACACCTGTCCAATGTTGTTGACCAGGTTGAAGTTGGAATCTCCCCAGATATCCGATAGGAAAGCACCGGACCTTGTGGACATCATCACGTACATCAAGCTTCCCAATAATTCACGGTACGGTTCTTGAACACCTTCGGCCACTTGACGATCCAATTTCAATCCTTTCTCCATTGGCGTCCTTGTTGCATTGCACTCCGCCATGCCGAACTTCTGCAAGATCTTTTCCAGGCTGGTTTCTTGAGACAGCATCATTCTACCATTTTGTTGATCCTACCGTATCTTCCTCCCAAAAAAGTGAATCAACTCTCCACAATCGGTCATTTTTCAAACATCGCCGACAGTTCGCGTTTCAGCTTCATTATGGTGGTCAGCTGCATACCTGCTATCAGGAGATCATCGACATACAGCACGATGAAAACAACGTCTTTCCCCCTCTTGTCGATACGGGTGTATAGACAATAGTCGTGCTTGGAACGTGTGAAACCTAGCTTCAGCAGCGCTTGATTGAATTTTTCGTTCCAACAAAGAGGAGACTGCTTCAGACCATACAACGATTTCTGTAGCTGGCACACTGGCCCAGGGTCTGCCTTGACGCCATCCGGAACAGACATGAAGATTCTCTCTTGTAGCTCACCATGAAGGAACGCCGTCTTGACGTCCATCTGATGGAACTGGAATCCCCTTTGTACGCTTACGGCCAGCACAATTCGAATCGTCGTCAACTTCGCAACCGGCGCATATGTTTCATTGTAGTCCAGATCAGCCTTCTGCAAGAAACCTTTGACTACCAGTCTTGCCTTGCATCGTTTCCTTCTTCATCCTCTTTCACGCGAAAGACCCACTTCGACTGCAAGGGCTTGACACCGGCAGGGCATTCCACCGTCGTCCACACCTTATTCTCCTCAAGAGATTTTAACTCGTCTCTAACTGCGGTCATCCAGAGCTGTCGATCTTCTCGATCTTCGATTCCGGGGGATCTGGGAGAGTTGAGTTTTTACCAGCAGATGTTGCTCTAAACCCAGTAAAGAAGTCAAGTAACTTACCTGGGAGCCTGCGCTCCCGTTCACTGCGCCTAGTGTCAGACTCTGATTAGTCCACCTCTATGTTGAAGGGAGCGCCCCAGGGTTTTCGGATGGAGCTTCTTCGGTTGGTTCTTCATCCAGATCAACGGTGCTTTGCGTATCCGGATCGACTTAATCTTCGGTTTCGCTTTCGATAACAGCTACTGCTTCTTGTTCGGCCGACGAATTGTCCCCCCCTGGCGGATACAGCATGGGAATCACTAAGGGAACCTTCGAGCCTTCATCTTCTTCATTTGCGTATGGTAAAGAAGCTTCATCGAACTTGATGTCACGAGAGATGAATACTTTTCTTGCTTTTCTGTCCCATAAGCGGTAGCCATTTGGAGCATAGCCAATCATGACCGCCTCCCGACTCTTGTTGTCCAACTTCTTCTTCAGCTGGTTTGGAACCCACGAAAACGCTTTACATCCAAAGATACGCAGCTTGGAGGGATCAGGCTTCGCACCTGTCCAGTGCTCAGCAGGTGTACGATTATCCGACAGAGCAGCAGTAGGACACCGGTTTAACAACGTTCCAGTAAGTGCTGCCTCCGACCACATGAACTTTGGCATATTTGAGTCGATAAGCATGGTTCTCACCTTTTCTACTAGGGTTCGGTTGAACCGTTCAGCCACGCCATTTTGTTCAGGTGAGTATGCAATTTGAATTCCCTTTCGTTTGTTGTACGCTTTCTGTTTTCCGGAGCAATATGTACTCACGTCCCTGGTCGACAGTTAGCTTGCAAATTCGTTTTTCAAACTGGGTGGTTACCATGGCTTCATACTCTTGAAAATGTACGAAAACTTCGGACTTTCTCTTCATCAGGTAGATGCACGTAACATGGCTGTAGTCATCTATAAAGGAGACGAATATCTCGATCCATCTCAAGCCGGCGGATCGATTGGTTCGCACACATCCGAATGTATCCGCTCTAGCAATCGACTGGCTCGCTCACGAGTTCCGTTGAAGGGTTCTCTGCACTGCTTTCCAAGCACACATGTGTCACAGAATCCAATTGAATCAACTTTTGGACCAAGACCTTCCACCATATTGTGTCGAAATAACGTATTCATCGTGGTCTGACTGGCGTGACCGAAACGACGATGCCAGAGATTGCTGACCTCCGCTGCGCAGAGATTTGCTGTAGGTCCTACCAAGTCCAGATCTAACTCCAACTCGTAGAGATCTCGTCGCAACTGTGCCACACCGATCGCCGCATCACCTTGCTTGAACAACACGTCAATCCCGGCTTGGGACATCTTCTTGACAGAAAGCAGGTTGCCTCGCAGCTCTGGTACGAAAATTACATTTTTCATCTGAAACAGAATACCTTCTTTGGAAATCCCCTTGACTCCGCCTTCATATTTCCCAACACCATCTTTGGCCACATCAATAACGAAAGGTTGTTTGAGCTTCCGGACCGACTGCATGCAATCTAAACTGTCAACCAGATGGTCGCTACATCCGGAGTCCACGTAGAAGATGGTTCGCTTGTTCTGCACCTTCGGTTGCTTCTGGTTCACCATGAACGAAACTGCTTTGCTTCCAACCGCTGCGTTGACGTTACCATCGCTCTTCTTGACAGGACAATCTTTCATCATGTGGTCAGTTTTGCCACATCGATGACACTTTCCGTTGAACTTTCGTTGCTTCTTATTTCTGTGTCCAACAAACGCTGCTGCCTTGTCTTCGCTCGAATCTTTCAGCCTATCACACCGCTTGGATTCTTCAGCCAGTAACCGCTGTTTCACAGCCTACAAAGTGAGGTCGTTCTCATTGATATTCTCTAGAGCCGTTACAAGGGAGTCGTAGCTATCGGGAAGGGTGAGAAATAATTGCGATACCATGTCGTTCTCTTCGAGCTTCGCGCCTGCCGATGTGAGTTGGCGTATGATATCGTCGAACTGTTGAAAATGATGCCGCATCGAAGTTCCTTATTTCATACGGAGCCTGGCCTACTGCTTCCGCAACAGGGTCTGACTTGCTACAAACTTCTTCGCATATGTGTCTTCCAGTGCCTTCCACATTTCTCGAGCAGTCTCCTTGTCCCGTACTATGCCTAGACATTCATCAGAAAGGAATCCAACTAGCAAGAACTTCGCTTTCCGATCTGTCTGCAAACACTTCACCCTTCCCTGGTCCGATTCACCTTGGAACTGGCTTGGTTAATACGTCCGAAACTTCTGCCGCACAGTTGAAACCGCCAATTCTCGAAGTTCGTTCCAGTCAACTGCGGAATTCCGGAGCTTTCCTTCGTAGACAAGCCCATAACCTGAAGGAACTACGTGGACAGGACGGGGCAATAATGAACAGGCCGAGACTTAACGAACAAAATAATGTTTTATTAAAGCAAACTTGAATTGCTCATTGCCAGGTCATCGATGTGGTATTCATAAATTATCGGGTATTTGTTCGAGCGGCACCAGTGAACGAACATGTTAAGCAACCTTTGCAGGAGAAAGGCAGTTCTCGATGCAGCGTACCACCAAATAGATTTTTAGATCATCAGCATATACGAGCTTGCACTTGTTGCCAATGGTAGATGCAGCGTCATTGAAAAATAACACACAAAAAGTAACGTTAAAAGTTATATGTTAAAACTTTAACTTATGGGCAGTCCCTGTCACTTCAGGAAGTTCAGATCTGTTAAGGTTAGTTTCAATAAATTCAAGACAGCACCATTAGCTTCAGAACAACTTAAGTTGTTCCGAGAACATAAAGGAGGTCCAACTCCTGAAATGTTAAGAAATCTTAAGACGTATTTTAGAACAGTAGTCCAGTTCCATTTATTTCAGGACAGTACCAAAACCTTCAGGAGAATTTCTAGAATTTCAAAGAATATACTTCAAAGAAATTTCAGGAACTTTACAGAAGTTCCGAAAAATTCAGGGAATTTCCAAAAACTTCAGCAAAGTTCCGAAATCTTCAGGGAAGTGCTGGGAACTCCAGAGAAGCTTAAAGATTTTTGGGCAGTTTAATCACTTTCAGGGATGTACCGAGTATTTCTAGGTAGATCAGAGAACATCAGCCTTCATGTTTTAGCCTAACGTTTAATTCGCGTATGAATCATATGTAGATTAGAAGGTTTCTGACACAATGATCATGCAGTCGACGCGGGATCCTCTTTATACGCATTGATAGCTGATTTCCAAATCCGGCTCATTGTCAGCGATGCATGCAGCATGCGTGACCAACATTTCCATTGGGATGGGTTTGAGGCAAGCACGTGCCGGACAAAATTCGCCCCTTATCACTCGAATAAGTCCGGAAGAATTGTAATCAATGTTATTGTTTTTTTAAACGATTCTTATACCACGTTCAGACTAAAGTCGTTATATGTATAGTCTTCTTCTTAATTCCTTTATTTAACGTCGGTCTCTGTTCCGCAACCTAGTGACAATCATCGACGGACATTGATTGTCATCCATTGACGACAATCGAATGTGCAGGAGTGCAGGGAGGCGGTATCCTAACCTGCGTAGGATATATCGCACTCATCAACTCGCTCATCAACACACATGGGCCGGGACCAACGACTTTACTTCGCTTCTGAAGGAAGAGGTGACCATTGCATGCCTCAGAAAAATCCCACAGACCTCGCCTGGGGTTAAACCCAGACCCATTGAGGTGAGGATATATTTATAGTCTGGTGGATAGAATCTCGGGAATCAACTGTCCGATTGGCGAGGAAAGAACTATCAAAATTTTGTTTATAAAAGTTGGTAGTATATTTTCAATTGTTCATCTGCAATATATTGAATTGGTTCCACTTTTTTAAAGATCGAAATTCTATCCGCCAGACTATATATATAGCGACATATATTCATACTACAGAGTTGTGGGTTGTGTCATGTTACAAGGGTATTATAATAATTATCGACATGGAAAATATCATCAAGATAGATTTATAACATGTTATAACTGCTCAGTCTGACTAGCGTTTTATACTACGTTATAACTGTGTAGTCTGAACAAGGCATCAGAATCCACTGAGTGATTAAAATTCACATTGTGCTTCAAACAACATGTTTTCACAGTTTACATCGCAGCAGTCACTGCCTGGATAGAAGCTTTCAATTTAGAAAGTCGCGCCTTACTACATACAACTACTAACTACAACGATTAAAACTTACCCAACGATCCTGCCGTGAAGTCAATCAGACCCGTTTTGAACCCGCTGCCTTCGCCTTTTCCGTGCATTTTCGATCAGCTTATTGTTGTCAGACGTAATTTCCGAAATTATGTTCTCTACAAACCCCGAATCTTAGTTCTCAAGATCATGCGCCCACTAGAGTAAACAATACAGATTCTTCACCCTAATCAAACCGCGTTCCTTCTATTCACCGGGACTTGGAAGACGAATGATTTAGCACGATAATGACGACTCTGTTTGCTTATCAGCACAGTCCAGCACTATTCAGGAGTGCCTTCGCTCGTTACAGTTGCTGGCCACGCTGCTGCCTTTTTCTCAGTCAGACTTGAACCCGTCGTGCGTCCACCACACAACCGGGGCACTCGATTGCGTCAGCAGAATGTTGCTTTGCAAATTTGCGTCTTCTTATGCACGACACCGTCTAAGGCGTGTTCGACTCGTTCCTCTGCTGGGGGCTCGCACTAGGGACGATGTCTCTTCCTTATCACACAACCGTGTGATGTGGTGTGGTAGGTAGGTACCTGTTGATAAACAAGTTTTAACTCTTGCCCTCTCGGTTGGAAAAAAAGGTCTTCACTCCTTCAACTGTGCCGTGCGACTGAGCTGCTTCATCTAGGTATATGTGGGTAGAAACGATGATTTTTGCGCACTTGAACCAAACGCTTATCAGAGGTAGATTCGTCCAAAATATTTGTGCAAGTGATGTGCCTATCTCTTTCTCTATTGTAGACGCTGATAAGCTTCGGAAGACGGGATGTGCTTATCTTGTTCTCCGTGTGGACTCATAAACAATGATGGTTAGTCACTTGATTATGGCGTAGCGGGATGCTGGGACTGATTGGTTCAATGGCAGTGAGATTACACTTTTACTCCAACGAAGCTACCCACTCAGCAGGTTTCTTATCAGGACTTGTTTTTCCAGGTACCCACGACTTGTACTGTACCGACACCACGAGTACTACTGCTTTTTGCCATGCTTGTTATCGATGATTATGCAGCAAACTACTCGGCAAATTACAAGTGCAGTAGTGTGGAGTAGTATTTACCGGAGTGATTCGTCATTTGGACGTAATTGCTTTTGCAAATTGCTGATTATTGCAAATTTAAGCTCAATCTCGCAAACACACTATACCAAATGATAGAAAAATAATTCCTCTACCTGATTGTATTGTTAGTTTTCGAGATCGAACCTTTATTCGATAGCAATAGGCGATTGACGTGTTTGTTCACAAAAGCAATTACGCCCAAATCACGAATCACTTCGGATTATAGTCGCTATATTAATATAGCGACTATACTTCGGATTAGTAACGGCGCCGGTGGTGTAGTGGTAAGCGTGATTACCTCTCACCCCAGCAGGTCTGGGTTCAATCCCAGTCGGCGCCGCCGGGATGTTCTGAGGCATAACATCTCTGATCACGCCTTCCATCGGATGGGAAGTAAAGCCGTTGGTCCCCGGTTCATGAGTTGATGGGTCGATAGGTAGGGTCCAGGTGTGGGAGCTGCCTTCCTGGCACGTCGGTAGCATTGGTGCTCAGCACGGAAAACAAGATCGACGGAAAAAAAAAAAAAAACAAACCAAACTTCGGATTAGTGTGGGACCATGCTGTCACACACTAATTTATAACTAAATACATGTATCTATATATATTACGGCGTGTTGCTATGCAAGCACGTGGTCTTGTCTATGTGTTTGTGATGCTTTCAGCGCCTGTTGCTGCAGTGCTACTGTGCACAAGCCAGCAGAACAGGTCTGGCAATGTGAAACTTGCCGTCATTCTCATTATTCACTCGATTTTAAATGGAACTGAGCATAGAGATTGCTGACGTTTATCGTACGCAATACGTATATGCAAAATGTTTTCAGCGGGAAAAAAAAACTTCATAGCCAGGGTGGCCAGATTATTTTTTTCATTATCGGTAGCTTCTCAAAACTTGTATCGGTAGTTATCGGTAAGCCGTCTCAAGAAGGCTTTCCCGAAACTTGAAACCTATTGGTCCCAAGCAAATCGATTAACGTAACCCATTCTAGTCGAAATTTCAGCACTACACTGTGTTTGTTTTGATTCGGTATGAAAGTTTGACAGATAAAATGAGGGGTTCGTGGATTTTCCTATGTTTCGAGGGGTGAATCGATTAGCTTGGGACCGAAGATAGTACCACACAGCAAAAAAAAATGTAATATCGATCAACGTAATTCAAGCTGATGTATGAAATAATGATGTAATAGCAAAAAGCAGATACAATATTACATCAATGGATGTAATTTTGTTCGCAAAATCGATGTACATCGTACAATGTGATATTACACAACCGATGGATTGACCTGGTTGCAGCAGTTTCGATGTAATATTCAACAACTTTTTTTGCTGTGCAGAGCTGAGCAAAAAAGTTGAGCACGTTTCTTCGGGACCTACTAGTCTTAGAGTTACCTCTATGGTACAACGGTGCTGCTTTGTATGTCTGTCAATGGTATTAAACGTGCCGAAATCAATATTTCTAATTATGACTACACAGAAAACAAAACATTGGAAGTTATTGAACATTTGTCAAGATTACTAAAAATCTGTAATTCTCGGTAAGAAAAGTGAAAAATCGGTAGTTTTTAACCTTTCGTCTGTGAATCGGTAGGCATCCCGAAAATCGGTAGGACTACCGATAAATCGGTAGGTCTGGCCACCCTGTTCATAGCGGAAAATTTTCCCGATGAAAACAAATCACTGACACCATCATACTTTAGCAAACTCTATGGCGTCCCATTCGTTGTTGCATAAAAACAGGGGGAGAATGAAAGAGATGACTAATTCACATTGCCAGACCTGTTCTCCATGATATGGGTTCACAGGTTCACATGTCCCCTTCAGGAAAATCATTCGTTCTCCAAGCCAGGATCTCACGAATACTACACGCTATTTCAAAACTACCCAAATTTGGGTACAATTCACCAAGATCGGTCAAAACTAGAAATACTCAGAGGGAAAGATGGGCGGAGAGAATGTCTGAGCCAAATGAACTGTCATAATCTGAGCCAATCGAACATTCTAGAGTCGGTGTATAATGAGTCACGCCAAGAGAAAAACAGTTGAACTCGCAATACGGTTTTCGAAAGATTCCCTTTCTTTTCACTTGGCAACAGAGGACTTCTGCATCAACTTCAAATGACTTCTAGCGAGGAAAAAAAATAACGGCTGTAGTAAATCATTATATCAGTGATTTTGTAGAATTATCTTAAGGAAAAATAGTAGAAATTGTCATTACTGATCATTACAAAACGTATCGCATGACAAATGTAATGCTCACTGCGTGTATATTTAATAATTAATTGCAATTCCTTTCGTGGACCTTTCATAGCATCGTAATGCTTGTTTACTTTGCACGATAGGTAGCCGGTTTGACAGTTCAATAGGTAGACTTGGCTTCACTCTTGGCGTGACTCATTATACACCGACTCTAGAACATTCCAATTAACGAAAACGACATTAGAGCAACCATAACGGTACGCTGCTAAACTCATTTTAGCAGCCCTCATCATAGCGCAGCTACCGTATCGGGGGTTGCCATACGAGTAACTGAAATAGCAGTCGGCTTCTCGGTGAGAAACGCGTTACCAAATTTAGCAGCGCGGGATAAAGGTTGCTATTCGTAGAAATGTCAAAATGCTCACTACCGGTACACGGAACCAAAAAATTACCCAAAATTAAGTTCTTTTCACTCATCTCCCATGTTCCGTTCAATAAGCTAATTTTCAGTAAACCGTTTATAGTAGTTTACATTTGACTACGGCAAAAATAATTACTTACTCGTGAGTATTTTCTACCCAAAATTAAGTTTAATTGACTCTAATTTGAGAATATCACATATACTCACTACTAGCTTATTGAAAGATAGTCTTGAGAAAGTCGAATCTCTCGTTCCGTTTTTGATAACAACAAAAAGTGAGAGTGGGATGCAGAACTCAAAATTACCCAAATTTAAGTAAAAATAACTTAAATTTAAGGTATTTTTTTTCTCTGTGTACGGACTACGGCGAGTAATTTGATAACCGCGATAGCAGCGACCGGTGTGGAGAAGAGTGACTACACTAAAATGAGAGCGCTGTGCGCGAGGGGGGCGACACATCTAAATCTCAAGTTTAGATGCTCAACAAATCTCACACTAGCGAATCAATCTTCGAAAAATCTGCTTTCATTTGTCGCATCTACTTGCATCGCGCATCATCTTTTTGCAGGAAATCTTCAGAATCGTCATCAATCTTCTTTCTATCTACTCAGCGTGCGCGCAGCTAGCCACAGCAAAACACAATCTTTTCAGCATCGTAGATAGAGTCGTCCCCCTCGGCTGTGCGCTGTTGAAATAGTCGCGCAAATGACAACGACCGTTACGGTTGCTCTAAATTTGGTAACGCGTTTCTCACCGAGGGGGGCGACACATCTAAATCTCAAGTTTAGATACTCAACAAATCTCACACTAGCGAATCAATCTTCGAAAAATCTGCTTTCATTTGTCGCATCTACTTGCATCGCGCATCATCTTTTTGCAGGAAATCTTCAGAATCGTCATCAATCTTCTTTCTATCTACTCAGCGTGCGCGCAGCTAGCCACAGCAAAACACAATCTTTTCTGCATCGTAGATAGAGTTGTCCCCCTCGTTTCTCACTGAGAAGCCGACTGCTATTTTAGTTACTCGTATGGCAACCCCCGATATGGTAGCTGCGCTATGATGGAGGTTGCTAAAATGAGTTTAGCAGCGTACCGTTACGGTTGCTCTAATGTCGTTTTCGTTTTTGCGGTGTAGCACCGGTGTAGTGTAAAGCTTTAGGCTGTGTTCCATTTGGCGAATTTTCACTTAAACTTGACAGATGGAAAATTTCCAAATTAACCTGCTATTCCAGCAGACTTATATCTGACAGACAAGGAATCCATTTTGACACACACCTTCTCGAAAATTGGCCGATCAACAACAGAGGGATTTTCGAACATTATAATTTAGTTTCGAAGTGTCAAATTTAAGTGAAAATTCACCAAATGGACCACAGCCTTAGTAGGGATCCAGCCGAGGGGCGGTCAACTTCATAAATCAGCTCGGCGAATGAGAGCGACCCAAATTTGAGTTTAGTTCACTCATAATCACCACAAGTGCAGGAACTCAGCGATGAGTAAAATTTGTCTCATGGTTTCCTGTGGAAAACCTAAAAAATCTCAAAGTGTTTTTTTTTTTATGTTACTTCATACGCGAAGTTAACGATTTTCAGAGTTGGTTGGAAATGCTAACATGAAGCTAACAACCCCGTTCACATTACGCACTATATCACGTGATATAGAGCGATTCGTGATATAGCAGCTATATCACGTTCTATATTACGTGATATCCCATACAACGATCTGTCAACCTATATCACGAAGAGTGCTTGATATAGCTCATATCACGATCCATGCTTGTCAGAAATTGATTAAGTGACTGCTAGCAACACGGCCACGATAGAGCTGGTCGGCATTTTTTTCTTCAAAATGTCATCTTCAGAATTCTGACACCTTTCCTTGAGTTCGTTCAGTCTCGCGTTCCATTTTTGTTTTTAAATTTCGCGTTCCATTTTAGCTTTTTTTTATGTTACGAGTACATTTTCAATTGCTAAAAACATTTTAAATATTACAATGGAGGAGAAAAGAAAGCGCACGAAGAGCAAACGAAATCCTTGGACACCCGATCAAGTTGATCTGCTACTCGAAATGTGGGAAGTAAAGTTGCAAGATCTGCGTGGGGCTCGAAAAAATAATCATGTTTTCGAGGAAATGCGAGTTCTTTTTGAGCAGCATGGACACGCGGTTACAACGGATGAGATTAAAAACCGGGTGCACAACTTGACAGCCCGGTACAAGTAAGTCTATATCTGGTATATAATTGAATATTTATGTATTCTAGTGTATTCTTCCTATTGCATCAAACGTAAGCGCGACAAGTCAAAAATATTGATATTGAATTTTCAGTTTGCAATTCATAAACGTTGACGGAACGGTCAGGCCGGGTTATCTAGTAATTATAGAAAAGCAACTAGTACTCTTGCCTCTATCTAACCACCAACAAACAGGTCCTGATCGTCATGTTCAGGTTTGTGCATTTACCAGTGAAAGATCCTAGTGAGTTTTATTTTTTGGCTTCGCAATGCCTTCGTTTTCAGTAATACTGCGTTTAAGAACTTTACAGAAAGATGCTGCTGAGGACAAAAAGAAAAAGTGACTAAATATACCGGGTGCACATCTCATGCAATAAGTAAAGATGAAGAATATAGAAAGTTAAAAAAAATAAATTTACGGAAAAGATTCGCTTTGACTGGGATTAGATAATGTGTATACACATTTAACAAGGGATGTTTTACTTCGTGGAACTTGCATGTCACCATGTAGTCACTGCTATCATCGCTGCTATCCGATGGTGTTTGTCTCGGTGTTTGTAATATCGAACTAATTCAGTAACCTATCTATAGATAGGTTACTGAATTAGTTCGATATTACAAACACCGAGACAAACACCATCGGATAGCAGTGACTACATGGTGACATGCAAGTTCCACGAAGTAAAACATCCCTTGTTAAATGTTTCGCGGGAATTCTCAAAGCACATCCCGATTTTTTTTTAATACATCGCAAATTTCTCGAGTTTTCAGGAACAAAAATATATATCCAGAACAACATGTGAAAAGGGCATACAAGCTTTTTGTAAACAAACCTTCTTATGCCCTTTTCTCGCCACCCATATGACACCAACGCAAACCTTTAACACCACCGGGTAGGGGACACTTTCCCCTTCCCGATGATATTGCTGGTTTGCGTGAGCGACTCTCGGTTGGTGAGAAAAGGGCCTACAAAGGTTTGTTTACAAAAAGCTTGTATGCCCTTTTCACATGTTGTTCTGGATATGTGCATGTGTACTACTACTTTTATGGAATATTGGTCCAATCTCAGGCAATACAAATGGAGTTCCCTGCATATACCTACTATGCAATGCGTGCTTTCTCATCGAGAACGGACCATCGAGCTATAGAATAACAATCCCATCCAAAAGCGGTTTTCCATTAGCCATGACATTTATTTTTGCTATGGTAGTATAACTTGATATCGAGTTTCTGGACTTCGAGTTGTAGATAGTTGACAGTATTAAAATGTTAATGTACTTTCCAGTGATGTTGTGAATTCCTGTTGGACAAATTATTTTTCAATACCCTGATGTGAATCAACAGCTAGTACGGATCTTATATTTCTTGTCGGATGTTTGGCACAAGATAAACGTACGAGTACTTCAAAACTCTCGCGTATCATTTGAATAGGGCCTAGCACAAACTACAAACTCTATCACGAAGAGGAGAATTTCCACTAAAACGCCGTCCAGAATGGAGAGTTGTAACATGTTATAGCGCTTTCTTGATGGTGTTTTCTGTGTTGAAATTACTTGAAAACCGTTATAACATGTTATAACTCTGTAGTCTGAACGTACTATAACCAATGGTGTTGTTGGTTTGCATAGGCAAGCTTCTATTTACGCATAAGGAGTTTTACAAATCTTGATGAACATTTCAAATGGTCCTATCTGCTTTGATCGATTCTCTTCATCGACTTTCTCTTTTGATAACCACGCCTACGCAAATACATTTGTTGCTATTTTCGCCACACAGTTTGATAGCAGAAGTTTCTATCTTGTGCTTCGAACGTTGAATACAGGAGGGAATGCTTTTGAAGTTGAGTTATTAATGGAAGAGAAAGTCGATGAAGAGAATCGATCAATGCAGATAGGACCTTTTGAAATGTTTATCTAGAAATGTTGTTTACAAAAGATGATAGGCCCTTTTTAAATGTCTAAATTTGTTATTAGTTGAATTGACTTAATAGTTAAAATATTAAAAATAATAACTGAAAATCTATGGGCATATTTTCTTCTTTCTCAAATATTGATATATTCGTTAGTGAGTCATGTAACACAATATCAAAAGCAACAGTTCATGCACCCAGAACTGATAATCAAGCCAGGCTATAGATAACATACACTAATAAAAATTCAATGATTATTTTTATGTGTCCCACACATGAATTTTTGCAATGTGATAAACAAATGATATATATGTGTCGGATACATAGTTCTTATGTATAAACATAAAATTCATGCGTAATCACACATTCTCTTAATTTGACTCATAAATTTCATGTGTACTTCTGAGTGGATTCTGTTGATGTGTGGACACATGATAATCATATGGAATTTTACATGGAAATTCGCCAATAAAAATGTGTCGAATTTTATGAGTGTAGAGAATCGATTATTTCCCTATTATAGTTCTTACCAATTCTTTAAGTTTTACCTTAATTTTTATAGTTGAATACTAAAACAAACCAATTAATTTGTTTTCCAGGAAAGAAAAAACCACCATCGGTCCCTCCGGAGGCTCGCCTTCGGTGTGGCCATATTATAATCGGATCCATAGGATTTTAGGGAGCTTCAAAATCCATAATGTTGAGGAAGTGATTGAGGACAGTATTTCAGATGATTACGGTATGTTTATTTTTTATTTGTAGTTTCAAATTCAAAAGCAATTACTAATTACAGATACCCGTGAAGAATGGATTCAGGAGGAATCATTTTCAACCCAAGCGGTGGACTATGATTCAGGTGATGCAAGTGGATCGTATGCTGAGAATTCCCCGTTGGCTTCGACAGGACCGGAACGTTCAGCTGCGAAAAGGAAAAAGACCGTTAGCATACAGCAAGAGATTCTACAAGAGATCAGAAAATCTAATTTGACCTTAGAAGATGAGCTGCGGAGATCCAAGGAAACCGATGAAAAACTTTTGAAACTTGAAGAAGATAGAAATGATCTTCTTCGAGAAATGACAAACAGTTCTAAAGAACTGAATGATGCTCTCATAAAATTTTTATCTAATTAAATTCATAAATTGGAGCAATAAATACTTAAATTCATCCACCTATAGTAGTATTTAACCGTTCCGACTTAATTAAATTTCAAGCAAATCCTGGGATGGGAGGGAGGGTACTCGGAACCCGACCGGAATAGACCGCTTCTAAAAAAAGTCGAAGGGTCTGTGCCTAGGGGCGCGAACGGAAGCTTGACGTAGGACCGCTAGTGATCAATTATCTATTATCTCAACTCTTTCCGTTTTTTAATTGTAGGCGTACCAAATTTGTAGTAATTTTTTCAAAGAGAAAGTTGATTAAGAGAATCAATCAAAATCACTTGCACCCCTGCTTCCAAGTTTGGTTACAAGATTACAACTCTGGAGAGCATTTTGTGTGGTCGTGTGGGCTTGTGGTTCTGAATATGGACAAACAAGCACAGATAAATTCTATTCCAACTCTTTACTGATGTTAGCTTGATGGCCCTGAAAAGGGCCGTTTTATTGAAGAGGACATCCATGGTCACTTACGCTTGGCGTGTTTAGTGTAGGTGACAGCATCACGGACCTCATTTTCCAGGAACACCTTCAGCACACCTCGTAGATCACACCGGAGATACGTTTGACACCACCACGGCGAGCTAGCCGACCGATGGCATTTATCTCGAAGAACTTTGCGATGACGCTTGGCGCCTCCTTTACCAGACCTTTTCCTCCTTTGCCACGACCAGTCAATTGTTGCTTGTTGGGTGTGAAGGAGTGGACTAGCCACAACCTTCCTACTGCTGCTATTGCTGTTCACCACGCCGTCCGAAGCGAAAATGAGCTAATGCCATACAGCAGCGCTCTTTTATATCTTTTCAGGTTAAAGCAGAATGATGTGCAACCAAGTGGTATAAAAGCTATAAAGACTCCTCCCATTATGAGTAGTTTGCTATCAAGTAGCGACACTGGCTCTTTTCCTTTTGCGTACACGGCGAATGAGAACGACCCAAATTTGAGTATAGTTCACTCATAATCGCCAAAAGTGCAGGAACTCAGCGATGAGTAAATTTGTCTCATGTTTTCCAAGGTTTTCCCAGGTTTTTCCAGGATTTTTCAGGGAAAAATTCCCGAATTTAAGAAAAGTAAAGTTTATTTCTTATTTTTGAGATAACTAAACTCAAATTTGAGTCGATCTCATTCGCCGTGATATCACCTTGAAAGATATCGGCGCTGGTGGTTAGCGTGATTACTTCTCACCCCAGCAGGCCTGGGTCCAATCTCAGTCGACCCCACCAGCATGTTCTAAGGCATAACATCTCTGATCACGCCTTCCTTCGGGAAGTAAAACCGTTGGTCCCCGGTTGAGTTGATGGGTCGATTGGTAGGGTCCAGGTGTGGGAGCTGCCTCCCTGGCATCGGTAGCATTGGAGCTCAGCACGGAAAACAAATCTCCTGTCACTTTTCAATAGGTCCTATCTACATTGATCGATTCTCTTCATCGACACTCTCTTTCGTAAATAACTCGGCTTCACAAATGCTTCCTACCGTCTTCGTCGAATTAGATGCTGAATTGTTGCTTCTTCCATTGAAAATATCCGGCCGTAGCGATTCAAAGTTGATCAAGGTTGATCAAAGTAATTTGTATCCCTGCTTGCAGTTTGATTACATGAGCATTTTGTGTGATCGTTGGTTCTGAATATGGACAAACAGGCAGATGAATTCTATTCCTACTACTTACTGTAATAAGCTTGGTGGCCCTGAAAAGAGCCGTTTTGTTGCCAAAGTTGGTGATGATTTAACCTCCGAAACCAAACAGAGTGCGTCTCTGTCACTTCAAAACGCAGATGACATCCATGGCCGCTTACGCTTGGCGTGTTTAGTGTAGGTGACAGCATCACAGATCTCATTTTTCAGGAACACCTTCAGCACACCTCGTAAATCAAACCGGAGATACGTCAGACACCGCCACGGCGAGCCAGACGACGACGGATGGTGGTTATCTCGAAGAATTTGCGTTTGGTTCTGAGTATGGCGATGAGTGTGCAAAATATTACGCAATTCCATCCTCCCTATTCGCACCAACCCGAGGATCGGAGGCGAATGCCACTTCGACTTGTTTCGTCTACTTACTACTCTCTCACGACTGTGCTTGGGAAGCAGCATATGCATGTAGGTAATTGGTGGATTTGTTAGTTGTTTCAACGCTTTTGGACAATGCTGGACCTTTACCAGTTTTTCAATAGTTTCTTGTTGAAAATCAACATTCAAAAGCATTGTTATCGATGCGTAGCCATATTTCTGATCGATTGGTGATAAAATTATTGAAATTGGACCAGGGGCAGCTGAGTTATTAACGTTCAAAATTTTTCTTAATTTGTTACATGTTCCATTTTCGGTTTTCACAAAGTGTACCCCCATATAGAAATCAAAGACGTAGTCCTACGTCAAAAATAATTATCGCTAGTGTTGCTTGGGTTGATATCACTCAAGCACACGCGCGCACACACACACACACACACACACACATAATGTCGAGTTGATTCGATAGGTATATGATACATGGTCCTCCGTGCGTAGGATCAAAAGTTGGTTTTTCAAACGATGTGTATATTAGGGTGAGTCAAGTTTGTATTGCGAATCAAAACCCTTTTATCCCCACTGATTTTCGATCTGTTTTGAGATTCCCAACAACTACATACTGTGCAAAATTTAAACGAATTTGGCTACGACCTGTATTTTTGGGAAAATTTCAAAGTTTGTACATCAAAATGTATGCAAAAGGGAACAAAACTGTTCAATTGTTGGTTAAAAATTCAAAAAATGATCAATTTTGACCAAACCTCAGACTGATTTGAAAAACCATAACTCTAAAATGGCCATATGGGGCAAGACGAGCATCAGCTCTAAACCACATCTTTTGACAATTATATTGGTAAAAATGTGTGTAAACTATAGACACTGTATATAGACCGGACAATGTAAAAACATGCAATCTGGTAGCCCTGATAAATGTCATCAATATGAAAAATAAATCTGGCATCACTTGAATTTGTTCAAACTTTCAGGGAGCAGCTCAATAAGCCAAGAAAAAGATTTTTGTTTTTGTTTTTCCTTTGCTTTTGTTTTGATTCCATTCGTGCATAGAAGCTGTTAAATAAAAGTGCTGTGTAAAAATAAATCTCACAAAAATCCACAAAACAAATCCGCTCACCGAAATTGCGGCAATAGCACGCGATGTGAAGTAGATTCCGTGGGTTTCTTCCGTTTTCCGAAAAAGGATACCATCAGACAGATTTGGCTAGCATTCTGTGGCCTTCCTTAACTTATTGATGAATCAAGAGCAGAGATTCAAATGCCAGTGGCCGGATGTTGTTTTAAAACATATAGCTGGGTAGAGTAAACGCAAACCGTAGTGGATGTTGAAATTGTAGTCCTGTTGAGAGAGAGGAACCTTTTCACTATCACAAATCCAGCCGCGTACAAATAATATGTTGGAAAAACTTACATTGAGAGAAACAAAATTTTACTAGGAGTTCGCCTCTTTGTTTATATTTTGCATTTTGTTAAAACAACACTAGATCACAATACTTGCTCCTTTAAAGCAAACCAAAGGATGACAGTCCGTTTGGTTACACTTTTTGACAGTTCGTTTGGCTGCATAAGACAAACGTTGTCCAGTCTATACACGGAGATGAAAAACTACCCAAAATTAAGTACTTTTCCCTCAATTCAGGGGTTCAGCCCAATAACCCAAATTTGAGTATATCGCATATAGTAGTTTCCATTTAACACCAGCAAAAAAAATTACCTACTCTTAAGTACATTCTACCTAAAATTAAGTTTAATTCACGTAAATTTGAGAATATGCAATTTACTCAAAAGTAACTTATTGGGCTGAACTATATCGTTGGGTTGAATCTCTCGTTCCTTTTTTGACAACAATAACGAGTGCAAGTGAGAAGCTGAAGTCAATATTAAGTAAAAAGAACTCAAATTTTGGGTAGTATTTTTTCTCCGTGTATACAGTGTCTATAGTGTAAACCACTTCTTTAGTATGTTCTCATGTTGCATACTGCAACAATTGAGTACTTTTTGCTCAGTTTTTGTTAATGTTTGTCAAGTATACTTGCAAATTTTAAAATAATGATTTTTGGCACACACCGGGACAGACAAGAAAGACAAGTACTCACTCAAATAATTAGCAATTGACTCTCGAATCAAATGTGCCATGGGATCAGTGTCCGACAGCGTAACAACTTCTTCCGGTTGTTGTTTCTGATGAATGGTTTTTTTTTTCCTGCAACTGTTGTAACGATTGCTGATTGACAACATCGCTATTCTCGTTCAAAAAATTGTGGAGAACACAGCAACATTTGATTATCAGTGGAACTTTATCAATATGGTTGTCAAGGCCTTTTCCGATGCGTCGAAATCTGGCTTTCAGGTGGCCAAATGCGTTTTCCACAACCCGACGAGCTTTTGATAACGCATAGTTGAAGCATTTTTGTTTTGGTGGCGCATCTGCACGAAACGAATATGGTTTCATCACCATGTTGGACAATCGAAACGCGGAGTCACCGATCAACAAAACGGGTACATCTACTCCACACAATTGCGTTGAATACTGATTCAAATTTGAAGAGAGTAACGCCTTCTTCAAATTGGACGTTTCAAATATTGTTGAATCGTTACACCTACCGGGGCTTCCAACACTGATATATTGAAATCGGTATCTGCAAAAAAATATATTTTACAAAATGTTTCAAGCTATTTTCTCACAGGATAATACCTGTAGTCAACGCAGGCAAACAACACTACAGAATACCATCCTTTGTAGTTATGGTGGTCTAAAGCATCTTCTGCGTTTGGACAAACTTCAATATGGCATCCATCTGAAAGCAAATACGTATACGACACTCCAATTATTCAATTACCGACTAATCAATCCAATATCAGCTAATATTGAACATCAGCAATCCAATAATGAAAATAAATCCCCAGAAGTATCACATAAATATCTGTAACAATAGTTTGATAATATAACCTTACCAATTGCTCCGTAGCATTGAGGAAATCCTAACTCGCCGAAACCATCCACACATTCTTGAATTCGATCTTTTTGAAGTGGAAATGAATCCATATAATCATGCCGCATACTGCTCCAAACTTCCTCACAAAACTCTAGTAAGATTTGGCATACCGTCGATTTTCCCACGCCGAAAAGATTTGCAATGGTTCGGTATTCGGCTGATGAACCAAGTGCATAAAGTGCAATAGCCACTCTCTTCTCAAGTGGTATACATTTCCGTAGAGTTGTATCCTGTCGTGACATCCCTTGAACTTTCGTACAAATGATGTAAAAACACGCCTTTGTCATCCGAAAGTTTTCCTTAAAGAACGGTTCACCATTTAGCTGCGCATCATTTTCAAAGAATTGGCACGTGCGATTCTGGAAACAATCTCTAATAGTTTCTTAAGATCAATTATCACAAAAATATCTTACCTTCGTCCAAACTGATCTGATTCCACTACTTCGTGCCAGCTGCTCCGATAATGCAAGTGTTTTGCTTTGCAGTTCCAGTACTCGACGAATATGCTGCTTCCGCATCCGCTTAAACAATGCCTCTCGCATAGAAACCATACGAAGCAATTCGCGAAGTGAATTAAGTCGTCGTATATGATGAACCAAAATGGTTTTCAGATTGCGCTTGCTACTCTCCATTTTTTTAAATCCGTTGATACTGTGCGAGGCACTGAAAGCATCAAAATAATTGAAATCTTTGATAAAGAACAGCACAAGATACGTCAAATTTTGTTTTGATTTCTGATTGTCAATAAACGTCAACCTGTATCATCTCAACGTAGTGTGAACACTTTCTGATATCGATATCATCTCGCTATATCACGTGATATAGAGCGTAATGAGAACGGGGTAAGTGTGATGATTTATTAGCTAGAGAATGATCTTTAGAAGAGGGTAGGTGGATAGTTCCGTTAGAGTACGGCAGCATGAAAATTGAATAGAAGTTGATAATGAGCGAAGGGCCATTAATGCGACAGTTTTTCAAGATAGACGCACATTTTTGCCTAACCCGTACGATGTACGCGGGGACTTGAAGTACACTCAAAAAATTTCACACGTTTGATCGAAGTGTTTAAACACTTGATTTTTTAAATGCAGAATCACATTTACTTTAAGTGTATTTCACCTTGGTTCGATGTGTTATACACGTTAATTTAGAGTGTTTCAAACTTTGAAATGTTGAAAATGTTTCACTTTCTATTCAAGTGTATTGCACATTGAATCACGCTAATGTTCAAAACAGATGGATTTAAAGTGTTTTGCATTTCAATACTATGTGAATTGCTTGCTCAGAAAGGTAAACATCGAAAACAAGAGTTGTGACTTTATCCTATTAACCCGCCTCATATATGAGAACAACCCTGGCACAGTGAGATAGAACGAAGACTCCGGCAGCAGCACACCGTAACAGTCCATGATCGAATCCCAAATCAGACCCATTAAAAAGATATGTGAAAGCTCTGGTCTCGGACAGTTTTGATTATATATTTGTCGTTTCAATTTTTAGAGTCGGTAAAGTAGAAGTCGATAAAGTAGAATATTGTAGAATATTGAACTATGGTGTGCAAAGCTATTGATATCACCATATGAGACACATAGAATCCAAGTGTGTCACAATTCAAATCCATAGTGTTCAGGTATGGTTCATAGCATAAAATTCACACATGAAATGGATGTGTTTCACAATAAGCGCAAAATTAAGTGTGAGACACATGATGATGGCGTGTGGAATTTTTTGAGTGTATGTCTCCTGTGGACTTGGATATGATATGGTATTACAGCCGACAACCCTTCTTCTTTTTTCTTCTTCTTCGCATTTCAAGCTTATTGCATATCGCATATTAGCTTATTGCGTGCTCTCAACTTAGTGTTCTAGATGCACTTCCACAGTTATTAATTGAGAGCTTTCGATGCCTGTACCATTTTTGAATTAGTATAATTGTGTGGCAAGTACAATCATACTCTATGCCCAGGGAAGTCGAGAAATTTTCCAACCCAAAAAATTTCTAGACCGGACCGGGAATTGAACCCAGCCACCTCCAGCATGGTCTTGCTTTGTAGCTGCGCCTTTACCGACTGAGCTAAGGGACCCCCAGCCGACAACCCATTACCGGCGGAATGAGTCGGAACGAGTGGTGACCTTCTCGTGAGAATACATCGAGCAAGGATCGATGCGAATATGACTAGTAGCATGGAGATCGGGAGGATTCCAACTATGCTACCCACAAAGCACGCATTTGGTCGTTTGATGTCTAGTGAACGGGAACCGGTGCATATTTCATAGTAGTTCACGAATACGGGAATGGATTTTTTCCAAGTAGCGCTAGTTCTGGCACGAGTTCTGGCAAACACACAAAATATACATAACCAGCTTTTTCTTCGTAACTGTCTTCATAGCCATGGTATGAACTTGTTGAGTGGCTTAACGGGAAGAACAAAGCATATTCTGAATAATCCGATGAAATAGCCCACATCTGCTCAGCAACCATTCGATCAACCTTCACGGATAGTTGATTATTCATAAAATGTATAAGTCAACTAATAAGCAGACGCCTTGCAAAAAGTTAATGAAGATCATGTGCCAAATGAAATGTATAAGCGGTCACACATACGCTTTATGCATTCTTATATGACCTATGTGGTTTGTCTTATGGAATGAATAAGGCTGATGTTTTGGCAAAAATGCATAAGTGAAACACATGAATAAAATAATTGATTTTCGTTTCGTGTTCATTATCGTGCCCCCTAGACTGGTCCTGCAAGAATTAACCGCCGGCTGTAGGCCGGATCTCTCTTATTTGGTAGTGCGTATATGGAATGACTACCAAATTAGAAATATTTTTCTTCAGTCATCGGTCAATCATTGACTGGATGATTATTATCCGCTCATTTCTTCATATAGTTATGTATAATCTAGCTTATTAGAGGATGAAATGGTCTGTTTTTATAATGTTGAGCTTGACGTTGAATCATTATCCCCAAATTGTGGGAGTCCCGATCAGATTTCTGTGGAATCCTACCGATTGCTGGAGGGTGAAAGAAAAGAAAAATGAAAAATGCAACAAAAACAAAAAAAAGAGCATCACACGAATGTAAACATTCTTGGCTCTAGGCAGTGCTGCCAAAAAAGATTGAAAAATTGTTCTCATGGTGATTGAAGAATGTTTTTGATGTGTTTAGCACAAGGTGGCAGAGTGACTTACCCCCTGACTCGTGTGCATTTACCTACCGACACAGGAGTGGAACTTCGGATCAGAAAGTGCCTTCTGCCTGCAGTTAAGATATGCAGCATGCTATGATTGCAAATAGAAAGAACGTGTGGAACGCTACCACAACACATCGCTTGTTGAGCAGAAAAACGAACCACTTTTTGATTCACCGATTTGTTTGCACTTCCCCTTCTGTTCTGTGCTACCGACCTCTTTGACACAATCATAAGCCTAGTAGGTATACAGATCGAAGCGAAACGAAAATGAAATCACGCGAAAAATCATGAAATTTCACTAGCGAAAAAGGTTGTGAAAAAATGTTTGTGGAACATTTTCCAGTTTCAATTTTTCGCAGTTTACAGTTTTCATGTGAAACGAAATCGATCAGTTTACACCTCCGGTGAAGTGAAAATCTGACAGATACGCTCTTTCAACTTTTCGCTAGCGCTGCATGCGCGAAAAAAATATAAACGTAAGCGAAAAATACGATCCACAAAATTAGATTTCGCTGGATCGTATCTTTTTACAGTTCAAAGCGAAGTGAAAAATTTGCCAAATTCGCTTCGCTTCGATCTCTGTACAGGCCTATATTCGGTATTATTTCTCTGTGGTATTATGCTTAAATGGATTGTTCCACTTTGGAAAATATATCGATTTTTATATATCATCTGATAGAGCTTCGTTTTCTGAGCACAACGATATTTTTATCGATCCCGTAGACATTCATCTCGGTTTTTAAATCAAGATTTAAATTTTTGTTCCTTGACACTATATCCAAAGATGAATACTAAGATGAAACTGTCGGAAGAAAAACTTTCTATTTTAGTGTCTTCTTTCACGGTCCCTTTCATCCAATGAGAACCCCCCGTATTCAAGGTAATTTTGTGGTTGTGCTGCCCCCTCGGAAGAGATGAAATTTTGCGCTCATTTTTATCAAAACAATCACACCAAAGTCAGAGATGTCCCATTTTTTAATTACTCGATTAACAACTAATCGATTATTTTTTGTTCGCTGTGCTGCCATTTTTATACCAATGAGAGTGCAGCACATGTTTGAAGCGATCGGTGATGATCCTGTGGAGATGTTAATGCTTATATCGGCATGATCTAACCGATTATAAATAGTTTACTTTTCGGTTCGTTAATCGATTATTCGAATGAAAATTGGCCATCACTAGATGAATGTGAAACGTCATTTCAAATATAAGGACCGTACATGAATAATGATACAATTTGAAAGGGACCGGAGCTAATCACAAATTACGTCCCCACGGTAACTGAAATAAACACGAGTGTTCACTAAAGCCCTACAGTAAAACGGTTGCTATATCTATTCGTTGACAGCTCGCTCCCATACAAAGTCCCACCAAGGGTGCTAAGATGGCGATGTTTGCTAATGTAATCGTATTTATTTAAAATAATTCCAGTGTACAAAAATTGATGAAATTTTGGATTTCGGTTCCATTTTTAATGCAGATAACGAATACCTATGTATTTACTTCAATACCCCTAAACAACACATTTGAAATTAAATTCAGGGAATAAAATGGAAATTTGATAATCGGCATTTGCTGGTCACCATGGCATTGTAGATAGTTTTGCATATCTGGAATATTTCTGTTTTACTGGAAAATGAAGGGATTTGTTCTTATACATTGAGTCGATACCCTGCAACAGCGGCAGAGAAAATCCGAGAAGCATTATTGCCTGAAGTCGTGCTTACTACAGACTCCACTAGACCTTGAGGCCTGGTAAACTCCACCCCAGTACTAAGTGTACCATGTACAAGACGCTGATAAGAAGGGTGGTTCTCTAAAGGCACGATACGTGGACAATGCTCGAGGAGGACCTGCAAGCACTGGGAGTTTTCGAACGACGTGTGCTTATGATCATCTTTGGTGGGGTATATGAAAACGGCGTATGAAGGAGAAGAATGAACTACTAGCTGGCTCTAGTAGTCACACGTGGTAAGAATGCCGGACAGCAATCCCTTTAAAATGGTGTTTACGTCGAATCCGGCCGACTAAAGACGCAGAGGAGCGCCCCGAGCTAGGTGATTAGACTTAGAAACTAGAGACAAGCCATGTATCGAATTTGTTGGCGCAACAAACTTCGAGGATTGTGAGGGGAATCGCCAAGCCGTGCGACAATATTGACTTCGTTGGAATTCTCTACTACTTATATGGAAATCTTCACCGTGGGAAAACCCCTTCCTGGACCGTGATATCTTCCAAAATATAATGTTCGCTGTTAGTAGTAATTGTCGTCACTACCCTTTCTTTTGTATTCAATAAATTCTAACCTCCTTTAACTTTGCTTCCTATCCAACTTTTTTCTGATTGATGTGATTGTGATCCTATCTTCCATATTCTCTCAAGGCACAAATACCGAATTTTGAGTTTCAGTGTTTGATGATGATTTTTTTTTTGGATTTTCGCTCGCCAGTATTGTGACTCAGCTGCCACTAGTAGATAATGAGATGCTTTTGTTATTTTTAGCTAATAATGATAGTGGTCAGTAGTTAATTGTGCCGATTGCGATTGCGGTTCCGATCCTCGTTCCAGTTCATGTGTATTTGTCAGTTCAATAGTTCTGGCTTTTAATCTCAGAGATACCAATTGGTTGGTGCCTATCATATCCTAATTTGGCTACGCACTTTTGCTTTGCTTCTTGCTTCTTTGTTTTACTAAACTACAAGTTATTAGTTATCAATTCATATTTGTCTACTATTGTTGTCTAAGCCAATATAAATTAGTAAACCTATTGATTTCAGTTGTTTTCTGTTCAGGGATGTGTGTAATACTTGGCCGTTTCCTTGCTTGCGAGAAATAGCCGTTCAAAGGTTTGCTTATGCTTTCACAAAAATTCAAATTCACCGTCGGTTACGTTATTCGACAAAAAAAAAAAATGATCCTGATATAGTGAAAAGCATATCAAATGAAAGAACTTCCTCCCGACTTACAGTATTAATCAAGCCATCATTCCGCCGGTTTTCCGGCGCTTCTTGGTCTTGTGCGCAGACAGCGATTCCTGGCCGCTGTCGGTGTTGCTGCTGTCGCTTTCGTCGCTGCTCGAGCTGGAAGACGATGAGCTGGAGTTGCTCGAGCTATCCGACGCCACGCCGGTGCTTTGTCCAACGTCGATTTTCCCTGCGACCTTCGCCAGATCCGGGTCCACTTCCTGTAGGAATATTTCGTCAATAATTTGCGTTGGAGCTAAATAGGAGCTAGGGCGCTTACCTGAAGCACCTTCAGCCATTTTTTGGAGAGTTTCGGCCGCCCGCGGACAGTCTTATGCCACACGACGGGAAAGTTGGTTTTGCTGCAAAAGTTCTGAGTCACTGCAACCGTATCGTCCATATTGAGAACCACGTGCCACCAGCCACCCGGGACGAACACAGTTTCGCCCGGTTTTTGCAGGATTTCCAACTGGAATGCGATCCATGGTTTGAATTTTCCAGATTCTAACAGTCAAACAACCAGTACTTACCGGTTTACAGTCGCTCGGCCAGTCCAGTTGCTTCGTCTTCGGGTAGATCAGGTTGAACCACGTGATTGCTTCGTCCCTCTGTTTGCCCCCGATGGCTCCGGTAACCTTGAGCAGTTCCTTTGGCGTGTGGGTAGGGAACAGACACCACCGTTTGTGACCGCTCACCAGAGCATTCCAAGCGCTGGTGCCCAGCGGATCGATATGAATTCCCGTCCCGGAGCGGCCCGGTCCCATCACGAACCACCGATACGGTGGTCGTCGCTCCTCGCCTGCATATTGGAACAGATCATCCCGGAAGTATAACGGGATATCGTAGTCCTCCAGGAGCTTTTTCCGACGATGATGCTGAAATTCAAACAACACTCTCAGAATCTGTGCTGGTCGCTTGAAACCTATTCCCCTACCTCCCCAAAGCTACTATCGAATATATACAACGGGCTATCGTCTGTCGTGCTCTGCATGTACTCGATGTAGTACTTCATCTTCATCTTGACGCTGTAGCCATCGTTGTCTTCGCCGCACTTGAACTTCTGATTACGATACTTCTTGACCAACCGCTCCAGGGTCCACTTGTACTCCGCCTTCCAGCCTTCCTGTATCCCCTCGATGACCACCGGCTTGTAGATGGCCTCGTACCTATCGATAAACTCCTGCGGCGAGACATCATTGACGTTAATCCGCTCGACGTTGTCCTCAAACTCCCGGAACTTGTCGAACTTCCTGTGGTACTCCAGCTGTACCCAAGCGGTCTTGTCGGCGAGTTCTGCAAGAGACATTCAACGAGTTACATTTACTCACTAATTTGCGAAGGCCACCCACCCCCACGATTAGAGGAGGTTATGACTAATGGCACCGATTGACCCGCATCATACCTGGTCGAGCCTTCCGTTTGACCTCCCGGACGCGTTTTCTCGTACGATGCGATAGTTTTACCTCGCCTTCCACCAGGGACATTCCGCCGAGCGTATCTCCGAATAAGACGCCTAAACTTTTAACAACTTAGGAAAAAACTGCACTATCTGGTTTGCTCGTTTCGTTGCGGGACAAACGAAGCAAATAAGGCCTATTTTTTTTCGCAAGAAATGGTGCGGGGCGATGCAAACTAAATGGAACAGAGTGTGGAGGATCCAGCGAGCGGGCGAGCGCAGTCAGTCCCAGTATATGTGCAATTTCGACTTTTGATAATGGCGGAATGACAGTTATGTGCGCTGACGGACTGATGATGATTGTTGCTTCGCCGCTGATGATTTTTTGCAGAATGACACAAGAATCATCGATTATTGGTGTTTTTTTGCACGCTATTTTAAAACTACCCAAATTTGGGTAGAGTCCACCCGGATCGATCTAAAGATCTAAACTGAACCTATTCAAAAATGGGTGAAGTACTATCAACAATCAATACGAAACTAACGATTTTAAATTGGCTCACCACTTTAGTAGCCTATTGGTCCCAAGCAAGCGATTAACATACCCTATTCTAGTCGAAATTCTAGTACTACGCAATGTTTGTTTTGATTCACTATGAAAGTTTGACAGATAAAATGAAGGGTTATTGGTTTTTCCTATGTTTCGAGGGGTGAATCGATTAGCTTGGGACCGAAGATAGTACCAGAGCTGAGCCAAAAAGTTGAGCACGTTATTTCGGGACCTTCTTGTCTTAGAGTTACCTCTATGGTACTATGTTGGGAGTGACAAATTGACAAATGGACAACATCGATATGAATCCGATGGATGTTGTTTATTTGTCATCTTGTAACTCCCTACCCAACATAGTTAAACCAATTTTTTTGGGTAGGTTCAGTTTTGACTAAAGCCCTACAGTAAAAGTATGAAAGTTGTTCCAATCGAACCGTCAAAATGCACCGCTTTGCTCGATTGGAACAGCATTTTTCAGTTTTGTGGTGACAGTCGTCCATACTTTTACTGTAGGGCTTTAGTTTTGACCGGTCTGTGACGTACACAGCGAATGGGAACGACCCAAATTTGAGTTTAGATTACTCATTAATCACAAAGTCGACAGTGAGCATTAGACTGATGCAAAATTTGACTTTTTCACTCCACAGTGCTTAAATGGTTTCAAATCGGGTCGTGATTAGCCTCCAAAAGTTACAACTCATTTGGTTAGAAACAGACTTCGCACAAACCATTTGAAGTTTACATGTAAATTACTATGGGAAATCTCAACTTTTTGTTCCTTGCCTTCTAGTCTTTTTCCATACTGAGCTGCGAAACAGTTCGAGAGCTATTCCTTTAGAAAATTTTCTCAGCTACAACTTTGCTGAAGATCGTTTCTACACACAAAAAACGAAAATTGTATCGGTAAAAATATTAACCTTTCAATTTAAAAGTACCCCAAAATTTGTTAATTGAACTATGAAAATATTTGAAACAACAAGGTTATTTTCAATCCAAAAGTAGATGTTTTGATTTTAACTTGTAGTTTTAAAAGTGCAGATTTTCAAATCAAAAATTGTTTTACTGTCAAAACAACTTCTTCGGGGGTAGGTTTCTACCCATTTCTGGTTAGTTTTTGAATAACGTGAGTAAATAAAAATAAAAACGCGCAAAATGAGAATTGAAAATTTTGCTTTATTAATTTCTATTCGACCAGTTTTCAAAACAAACCCCTGCTGCATTCACCGGATCATCCGTGAGCTAGACTGGCTGAAAATATAAATAAAATACGGCGATACCACAGGATCAATATGGTAAGTTTATCTACGATAATGCCTTGTTCAGACTAGAGAGTTTTTTACGATAATAGAATCGCTTTCTTTTCGGAAATTTCAGCATCAGTCAAAAGTAAGATCATCGTTCCGGATTGGGTCACACCGGACTCTGAGCCAGATGGCTGAAACGATAGCACCACAGTTTAAGGTTGAAGCAGGGGAGTGGATTGCATGGACGGCTCAACAGATGCTGACGAGGATGGCGGACAATTCCACAATTCAATATTTTTAATTTTTTTTGTTAGTTTTACATTTAAAATATATATATACGTAAAAATCAAAACAATGAACTTTATGTTTAAAAAGAAATAAAATTTTATTTGATTAACTACGCTCTCATTTTGAAATAAGATAAAATTTATTTTGACCTAACCTACTCTTAATTTGACAGTTCTACAATTTCATTTCAAAAGTAGAAACTTTTAATTTGACATTTATAAAATTTAATCATAAAAGTTGTGACTTTTAAAATCAAAGGAGTCAGCATTTTTATTTTAACTGTTCATGTCTTTTGCAATTGAAAGTTTCTGACTTTCTACCAAAAAGAACCAATGCAAACTTTTAATTCTACCAACGGTTTTTTTAATTCTATT
This sequence comes from Ochlerotatus camptorhynchus, assembly GCF_037179485.1. Taxonomy (NCBI): domain Eukaryota; kingdom Metazoa; phylum Arthropoda; class Insecta; order Diptera; family Culicidae; genus Ochlerotatus; species Ochlerotatus camptorhynchus. Next base: position 2,084,979 of record NW_027040758.1, read on the forward strand.
AACGTTTATTTTTTGTGTGTATGTTAAACGAGACAGGAAATAGTTATTAATTATTTAAGAGATTGGTAAACTTATGACATGATCAAGCAGCTGCTTTGTAGGCAACACTGTATTTTTCAGTGTGACATAGTAGCCATGATTTTTGTGTCCTATTCAACGCCCCAGAAACACCAATGTTGCCTGCTGAGCAGTTGATTGAGCATGATCATAAGACATCAGTGCATTGAACCATTAATAACTTTCGATCCTTGCATTTAATCAAAAAGTGGTCTTTAGCAAAGTTGTAGCTGGGAAAATTTCCTACAAGTAAAATTGAAGGCTTTTGAAGCAGACCGATATGGTGAATTATTAGATTGACATGAACAAAAATCTTGGTTTTACCATAGTAATTCCCATACAAACTTCAAATGGTTTGTGCCATTTCAGTTTCTCACCAAATGGGTTCAAATTTTGAGAGGTTAGTCAGGATCCGATTTGGAATCGTTTAAGTATTGTGGAGCGAAAATTTCAAATTTTGCATCACTCTAGTGAGCATGCATAAGGGCGTATACGCGATGATCGATTCTCTTCATCGATTTTCTCTTTGCATTGCTACAGCTAAGCGGAACAATTTTCAAGAATTTGTTCAATGCAGAGTTTTAACAGGTTGTATCGGCTATCAAAAGCAACAGCAAACGCACCGAGAAACGTTAATTCTAGTGAGTTATTAACAAAAGAGAAAATCGACGAAGAGAATAGATCATCGCGTTTACGCCCTTATGCATGCTCACTGTCGAAGTGCAGAAACTCATGTTGCCTCATGTTTTCCAGGTTTGTCCAGAAAAATATCCCGAATATGAGAAAAGTTAAGATTGGATTCACTCAGTCTATTGGTGCTACTCCTAGACTGAGTAAAATTTTCGTAAATTTTCTTAAACTCTTTCTAAACTAAACTCAAATGACTTGTCACTCCTAAAGAGCCTGAATTTATAAAGAGGTGACATCTTATCCATTTGACAGGTCTTCTGCTCGATTGGAATGACTTTTCCTATGACTTTGACAGACAATCGATTGTTCCAATTTTTTCGTCTCTTTATAAATCCAGGCTCTTTAGTCACTCCCAACATAGTTTACCCATTTTTGGGTAGGTTCAGTTTCAAGCGATCTGGGTGGACTCTACCCAAATTTGGGTAGTTTTTAAATAGTGTGTAACATTTTTGCGAATTTGAGTTCAACGGTGAGCATGCATAAGGGCCTAACTGCGATGATCGATTCTCTTCACCGATTTTCTCTTTATGTTGCTACAGTTAAGGGAAGCAATTCGACAGTGAGCATGCATAAGGGCGAATACGCGATGATCGATTCTCTTCATCGATTTTCTCTTTGCATTGCTACAGCTAAGAGAAACAATCTTCTAGAATTTGTTCAATGCAGAGTACTAACAGGTTGTATTGGCTATCAAAAGCAACAGCAAACGCACCGAGAAACCACAGACAAACAGACGTAACTCTTTGAAAAAGTTTTTCTTGAAAACATAGTATCTCAAAACATAGGACCTCAGTAGCGACATCTTTCAGGCTTCTCGCGGAAAACAGGCTTGTTCGCTAACTCGCAAACAATATTGCATAAAAGTTCTATAGAATGTATAGAAACGTCAAAGTGATCCGATGCCAGTGCTGCGGCGAGTAGTTCGCGGAACTTATAATATTCAAATCAACCGTTAAATTCGTGAACGAAGATAAACAATGAAGAGTTACGTCTGTTTGTCTGTGGAGAAACGTTAAATCTAGCGAGTTATTAACAAAAGAGGAAATTGACGAAGAGAATCGATCATCGCGTATCCAGCTTTCCATGCTCGGTAATGGTGGCCTGTTTGTATGAATAAATGTATCCTTCACTGTGCTTTTTGACACTAACTGGAGGGCGTATGTTGTTCCATTTTCTTCTGTTCCTGGGAGAGGGAAGGGGAAGGGGTTAAAATTCGAACATCCAGATAGTGTCAACAAGCACAGTGAAGGATACATTTATTCATACAAACAGGCCGCCATTACCGAGCATGGAAAGCTGGATAGGCACTTGTGCATTGCTCACTGTCGAATTTTCTGAAAATAATTGTCTAACACAGTACTGTTACAGGTTGTATAGGCTATTATTAGCAACAACAAACGCACTGAGAAATGTTAATTCAAGCGAGTTATTAACAAAAGAGGAAAACTACGAAGAGAATCGATAATTGCAAATAGCACCGGTTGGAAACTAACGGATTTAAATTGGCTTCCTACTTGACTAGCCTATTGGTCCCAATTAAATCTATAAGGGTACTCCATTCTAGTCGAAATTCTAGTACTACACAATGTTTGTTTTGATTTGCTATGAAAGTTTGACAGATAAAATGAGGGGTTCGTGGATTTTCTTATGTTTTGAGGGGTGAATCGATTAGCTTGGGACCGAAGATAGTACCAGAGCTGAGCCAAAAAGTTGAGCACGTATCTGCGGGACCTTCTGGTCTTAGAATTACCTTTTTGCAAATATGCCCTTATGAACGCTCACTGTTGTGTACGCCGAATATGTGTACATCAAGCTGAACATTAAATTAGGTTCTAAGTAACATTGACAAATTCTCTTCGTAGACTTTCTCTTTGTATTCCTACGGTCATGTAAAGACGTTCCCAGGTATTTTCAACACACAGATCGATAAAAGAAGCTTTTATCTAGCATCCAATACGACCAACACAACAAGAAACGGTTATGTGCTCAAGTTATTAACGAAAGAGAAAGTCGACGAAGAGAATCGATCAATGTTACTTAGGACCTAATGCAATGTTTAGGCCGTTCGCAATGCTGTTGTATTTTATAAGGACTGTTTCAATTTGAAACTAGAACAGAAACGCACCTCTCGCAATGCTGAGTTGCAGTTTCATTATTCGAGCACTATTTTGCACCAGATTTGCAACTGCTCGACTATTCTGTTTTATTTCTGAGCGAGTTTGAAACACGAATGGAACTCTGTTTCAAATTTCTTTGGATGTGTTTAAGATGTTTCGAAGAGCTCCACAAATAAAAAACGGAGAACTTCATAGAGAACAGTAAAGTTTATGGAACTTTATGATTACAAACATGTTTTAGAACTGTGCGTTGCGCTGATCGTGTTGCAGTTTTATTTTTGACAGTTTCAAATTATAGAATTGACGAGTAGTTTAAAACAATTTTGAAACTCAGCATTGCGAACGGCCTTAGCTTGACGTGTATCGAACAAAATAGGTTGATTTACTAGCTAAATCTGGTACCTAAGTCATGCACTTGTACGCAAACTTGCACGCCACAAATGCAAGCCGAGCAATGAATTAGGTCCTGAGTAACATTGTCACATTCTCTTCGTCGATTTTATCTGTGCATCCCTACGACCATGTAAAACATTTTCAGCTGTTTTCAACATACTGTTCGACGAAACAAACTTTTATCTAGCTTCTTATATGACAAACATGTTAAGGAACGGTTTTGTAGCGAAGTTATTAACGAAAGAGAAAATCGATGGAGAGAATCGGTTAATGCTACTTACGACCGAATCCATTGTTTGGCTTGAATTTTGGTTGTCAAAGTTAAAAACCGTTCCAGAATCATAATAAACATGAGCAGCCCCAGAAACGCAGTACAAGATGTCCGTCTATGGTCGCTAGATTAGCGCTGGTAAAAATTCATATTAATTCACCTGAATTATTTAAAATTCAACGTTCCGGAGATGAGTCTTAAAATCGACATCAGCCTGTGCCGGGTTTGCTGCAAGTCGGAAGCAACCCATTCGATCTACAAGTACGCCAAAAAGTTCCTCTACTGCACTTCGATTAAGGTAAACATATTTTGGAATTGTAGTTTGTTTACATACGCGCGGTAGTAGCTTGGCTTCTGTTTCAGCTTGCGCGCCCTTCGGTGTGTGGCCGGCTAGCCTGAAGTGGCCTAGATTACCATGTGCTCGGGTGGCGCGCAGTTTGAAATTCACCGATCGCTTTTTTTTTTTTCTACAGGTGACGGAAAATGATGGACTTCCGGACAAGATATGCGATCAGTGTCTGGATCGAATGGGAATCGCTGTCGAATTCAAAAAGAAGAGTGAATTCTCTGACCGGCAGCTGAAAAGCTTCATCGCCAATGTAAACAACCAGTTCATGGCCCTGGAGGGGTCAGGAAATGACGAAGATTCCGACGATGAGGAGAGAGCCGAAAGACAGGAAAAGGAAACACCAAATGAGGATGAGACATTTACTCCTAAGAATAGCGTTTTGGGACATGGCAACGATACGATTGAGCAGAGGCAGGCACAGGAGGAATCTGCTCAAATAGAACGGGAGCCCGAAGAGGCGGAGCTTTCGACGGCTTCCGAGCCAGGGTCGGAGCCGGAACCGGAATCGGAACCGGAACAAGAGCAAGAGAAATTTCGGGCAGTGGCGGTAATACAGGAAAAGCCGGTCGTTAAGGCGGAAAAGAATGTGTTTGAGATGGTTGAAGTGGAGGACTACGAGGAAAACCTTCTCCAGCAGGAAGGAATGGAAGTTGAAGAGCACGAATCGGACCAGCAGAATCAATTGATGGATGAGTCGGAAGTCGGGGAAGAACAGGAGCAAGTAATCTACATAGGCTTCACAACTGAATACCATGAGGAAGAGGAGGACGCACAAATTCCGGAAGATGACGAAATCTCTGTGAAGCGGGATGACTTCTCGGATGTAAGCGAAGTGGATCATTCCTATCGGCAGCCAAAGTATGCTACCTTGACTAGATTGGACTCGTCCATGTCTACGACTAAGTCCTCTCCATCAGAAAGACCACGTAGCAAATTTGAATGCGTCGAATGCGTGAAATCGTTTTCCACCAAGACGAATCTGAACCGCCATCTACAGACTCATAATGGCAACAAGCCATTCGCGTGCCCTTTGTGTCAAAAGGTTTGATCGAACCTCTGTTTTATTGATCACGTCTGTTAACGAATGTTTTTTTTCCAGGGTTTTACCCAGAGCGGATCGCTCAAGCAGCACTTGCTTATCCACCAAAACCTTCGGCCGTACGTGTGTACAATATGTGGTCAGGGATTCACTCAGCAAAAAACTCTTACGTTCCACATGCGGCGGCACACCAACGAGAAGCCGTTCGTTTGTCCGCACTGTTCTTACGCGTTCCGCCAGAAGGATGGCCTGAAGCGGCATGTGCTGGTAAAACACACGGAGAAGGATGCCAAAAGCTTCCGCTGCGACGAGTGCGAGCACATTTTTCAATCAAGATACGCTTTGTCCATGCATCGTAAGCGACAGGAGAGTGGCGTACACGGAAGCTGCCGCAGGAAGACCCCTGACGAAAGCGAGGTGATCTTGAGCGTGGAGCTGAAATCGGAGGTAGAGGAGCGTGTCGAGGCTGGTTGTGAATAATCAGAGCAGGGAAAAATGGTAGGCCGCTGGAGTGGTTTGCAAATATAGCTTAATTTTAAGATAATTGTCATATTGAAATAAAGCTGAATGCATGTTTCAAATATTTAGAAAAGGAAACTAATGCCGATTGCAGTGGAACGTCAACATGCATGAACTGAGAAAGCAACTGTTGGGGCCAGCGTTGCCCCATTGTTGATCGGTATTTACTATTTTAATTAATTTTATATTTTTGCCTTTCTGGAAGGCAAACGTTTGGACTAAGGCTCTGAACCATTTGGCGAATTATTTTAACTTTTGGTTAAAATTTGACAGATGGAAAGTTATCGATTAACCCTGCTATCCAAGCGTGGTTACTTCTGACAGACAAGAAGTTAAATTTTGACAACTGTGGCTCGAAAACCGGTCGATCGACAGCACGGGGATTTTCGAACATAGAAAATAACTTTCGAAATGTCACTTTTAACCACGAGTTAAATTTGACTCGGCAAATGGTTCACAGCCTAAGAAGTTATTTTTCTTTTCTTCTCTTCGGGACCTAACACCAGTGCGACCAGTAATTTGATCTATTGTAGTATATCCCATGCCCTTATTTTAGTGCATGTCGTATTAGTCCATCACTATTGAGAAATGATGAAGTAGGGGAAATGTTAACATCGGCAATATCTTAACCTATTATCGTCAGGGGGGTAAACAACGTCCTTAGGAGCTCAATTTTTGTATGCGGATACATTGTGTTTGAGAGCATCTATTGGCCAAATTTGAGTGCTCTAAGATTTTGTTTACCCCCTGACGATAATAGGTTAAGATATTGCCGAAGCCAACATTTCCCCTATTCGATTTTTTTACAGTTGTCATTCTTGCATTTATCGCAAGGATCCGACTCCAATTGGGTTGTTTAATGCATCAACAATTTCAGCTTTTAACACGTTTAACTATGTGGAAGACTCTTAGAAACACGTTAATACTTTATTTTTTACATTTAAATAAGCTACAGCTAAGAAATCGCAAAAACCTTTTTTTAAAACGTTCATTAAATGACATTAGCTTTTATATCATGACGCTTGCGACTTACGGTGTAAAACAGGGCACAATACACGTTAGATAGCAGATCAAAATTTCAGTAGGGACACCACTTTACCACATACGAGACGTCAAATGTAAATTTTTTTCGCCAAGCTCGTAACAACAACATCAGCTGTCTTCATCTTCATTCTTTTTTGATATAAAAGTTTCAAGAGTTTTAATCAGTGTTTAATCCTAAAAATGGAGCCAGGATTTTCCAAAGCGGATGCAAACACGCTCCCGAAGGTGGATTTCTTCATGGTGCAATATTTTCTGACCACTAATGAAAAATTCCGTGACGCTAATAAACGAGGAAAAATCGAAAGGTAAGCCGAGTTTCATATCATCTCGTTCAGCAAATTTATTGGTTTGTTTTCAGGTCATCCAACCCCGATTATTTGAAGTCTTCTATTGGACGGGTTCAGTTAAAAATTGACGGGAATCTATGCACGGTAAAAGCGAAAATTGTGCCGGAGCACAAGATTACTGCTAGGCAGTATTCCGTGGTTGCGATAATAAATACAGCCGATGAAAAAGTTGTTGATATCTTTTGTGAAAGTGACGCACAGGGGTGTAAGGCAGCCGCAGGGGGTTGTAAACATGCCGTAGCGTTTTTATTCTATCTGTATGAAAAATACAGCCAGCCTTCTCCTACTGATTCAATATGTCTCTGGAAAGTGCCGAATCTGTCGAAAGTAGAAGAAAACATAGACAAGTTTGATCTTGCCAAGCATCGTGATTCCGGAGTTTCCAATTCGAATGAAGTAATTAATGGAAGTGGAAGGTTTCTTCAAACATTGCTTAGCAAATGTCCGTCAAGTGCTACTATTAGTGCATTGAAGTATCATCAAGCGTTTCCGAAGGTAGAAGGATATGCTTTGCATTGTCTTTTGATAGACTTCAAAGAAAGTTCCGAAGCAAAACAGAGCTCGAAACGTTTTATTCAGTTCTGCAAACGTACGATGATGGATAGTGTATGTAAAAAAATTGAAACTATCACTACAGGGCAAGATTGTTCCCAGTGGAAGCTGCTAAAATATGGGCGAATAACAGCTTCAAAAATTTTTGAGCTGTCGAGGTGTAAAACTGGCGATGGTTCTCTCGTAAGGTCCGTGCTAGGACAAACAAGTTTTACTAGTGAGGCGATGAAACGAGGGTTACGATTAGAGGACAAAGCAGTAAAAGCAATTAGGATGCGATATCAAAACGTTCGCAGATGCGGACTATTTCTGAGTCCTGATTATCCCGTATTTGGTGCATCCCCAGATGCGATCAACAGTTCAACAGTTTTTGAAATCAAGTGTCCATCGAAAAGCGATAATGTTAAATGTGAACGGAAATTTACAAGAGAAAGTAAAATCTCAAATCCATCTTCAGATGATTATGTCAAACCGCAAAAAAGGTGTTTTAGTATTAGTTCTACCGGAATTTGAAAAAAGTCGAAACCCTCTCAAATTTGTAGAGTTCTATGAAATAAATCTAGATGTCGATTATATACAACAGAAAATGACAGACAGCTACAAGTTTTGGAAGACTAATATTTTTAACAAACTGTTTACATCTTTTTGAAAACCTAAGTGATTCAGTTTTAATTTGTTGTCAGTTAGATTAAAGCATTCTAACATGTATCCCAAATAAATTATCTAACCCTTAACCGACCGGACTTTGGCTTACTCTAATGGCTACTGGGGGAAGGGAAGGAGGGGTTGGTATTGATATGAGTGATTTGGTCAGCTTCAGACTGAATGAGATAAAAAAGCTGAAGATAATCGTTTGTTCCATTTGTTTTAACCACTCAGTGTTCAGCCTGGGACATTTATTTGACCCCCATGTTTAACCTAAATATTTAGGTTCTTCCAGAAAGCTTCTCTCTTTGTCTTTTTGTCTGTTCCTACCTAGCTATCTTCCTTCCTCCTTCTGGGCCATGGTTTGGAAGTAGTTGTGTTGTTTCTTGTAGGAAGCGGACAATCAAAACCAAATTAAAAACTTAACAACATTTTTATTTATTTGTTCTACATTAACCAACAATTGCTTTAAGATTTTACGTACATTGAACTTACTTAATAAGTGACCCTTGCAAGTTCACTAATCCAGCTACAATTATAACGATAAAATCTAGGTTGTGTAAAAAGTATGACGGCAGTTCCGCATGAGGTGCGCACATCCTGAACTCCCTGAACCTTCGAATAAGCCGTTCCACGTGTATCCTGACACAAGCTATCTCTTTTGCTTTCAAAGCATCCTCTTTGGATAAGGCTTCATCTTTTGTAACACTTGGTGGACGTATCAAAAATCCACCCTTTTGAGCAACTTCTACAGCAATATTTTTGAAGCCGCGATCGGCCAAAACTCCTACATTTTGATGAATATTATTCAAAAATCCAGAATTCCGAACAATTTTTTGGTCACTCGCACGTCCTGGAAATCCTTTTGATATAAAGTTGATGTGACCACATGGGGTACATGATACCAAGTACTTTATTGTATTACACGATTTATACTGTGAATATGTAATTGACTGCACAACTGGGTCGGTAGGTTTCTGAATTTGTGTTTCAAAACAGTCAATTATACTTTGAACTGCACTATATTCTGTCAGGAATGCGACTGGCAAGAATTTTTTAATTGCTTTTGCATCAGGCCAAAAAATCAGCTCTTTAAATTCTCCAGCTATTTTTGACACATTTTCATCGAATATTTGTGAAATTCGCGAACGAGATAGACCAAAACAGTCCGATAACAATTCAAATGTTTCATTTAATCTTATTTTCCTTAGTACAATCATTATATCCCTCTCACTAACATTAGTGGTTTCTTGTAAAGATTGCAATATATGGGTTCCATTTGATGGGATTCCTAAATATTGCATACTTTTATCTTTCATTAAATTGTACACAAAATTTAAATTCTTTAATTTATCCTCCGTTAGGCATTGTTCATGTGCAAACTCTCTCTCGCTCCGATTGCTGGGAAAGTACTCGCTGCCTGCTGATGATATAATGTCTGAAAGTGTATGGAAATATAAAAATGTGTTATTGCTTGGAAATTTTAGAACCAGAATGATGAATTACTATTCCTTGCTAACAAGTAAAACTATCAGAGACAAACCAGCCTTTAGGCTGAAAACCTTTCAAATTAAGAAACAAAAAAAAGACAAGAAATAGCTAGCTATTATATGCATTTTTAATCAACAAGTTCAATCACCTGTTTACCTGCTCCGATCAAAACCAATCAATGTCCCGTAATGCCCTAGTAACTAACTATATGATATATTGATGTTGGTGTAGTAACCATCGAACTATTGGATTGATCGTAGTATGTCAGCAATAAATTATTAGACAAGCGTCACTTTTCAAATCGACGTATTTGATTTTGCAAACAATCACTTCAATCGACGATTTGTCTTAACTACTAGCTCACCCATGCAAACTAACACCACGATCAAGTAAGGGAATCTTTCCTCTGCCAACTGGTGCTCATAAACTTATACAATGCCCTAGTAGCTAAGTACCTGAACTTTCTGATGCAGGAGTGCTGAAAGAACCAGTCGGAGTATTTTGATCCACGGTTTGGATAAATTTCTTTGGAGAACACTGCTTGCTTTTCTCGGGTTCAATGTTCACTCGATGAGAGTCGCTGTGCTTGATTTCCAAAGGACGAGCCAATGGGTCTGATTTTGGAATCAAAAAGCTGTACCTTTCAGCATCTGAAACAGAAAATCTTTGAAAACTAACAATACGTTATTTAATTACATTTTTTACCTTGTACAAACGGAAGATTCTTATGAGGAACAATATTTTTGTCCAACTGGTACCGCACATTGAACTTAGGTGATTTTACTGGTACTATTTTGTAGTCAGAAGGCTGAAATGGTAAATAAATGCATAGAAAATACATTTATTTGCACTCGCATTTAAATCAATTATATTCACTTACATTGAAATGCCGCTGACAAATGAATAAGCGCTTCCTTTTGCCAAGAACTGCATCTGACTTCATGATGTTGACACGCTGGAACCACAATTCTTTCAGGTCTTCTTGTTTGGGGAACTCGAAAAGGTGAACATTCAATGAATTTAATGAGTTCACGGGGCATCCGGACACCGCGCAACGCATTTTTCTACCGTTTTAGCTTTTACCAACTAGACGAATGAAAACCGAGAAGCATAAACAAACAGAAACAAGCAAAAAACTGGTAAACAAACACAGACTCTATAGTTGGTGTTGGGTGTAGGTTGTCGCTATTTAAGAGGTTGGGTGACCAGTGTAGTTTTTCGATAGAATGGAGTCTTGAATATTGACCAGGCACTCAAAAGAAGAAAACACCGTTTTTGACGTTTATACAATAACAAAAATAGAAATGTTTATGATTTTTTATTTTTTGTGCTAATCTGAATCATATGGCATGAAAACCCACATACCGTTAAACAACCCAATTGAAAGGTTCCGCTGTTTATACCCTTCGGAGTGTTGAAACACCATCCAAAGGCGCGCCCCTTTGTCAGTCAAAATTGGATTCCTTAGCATCAAAATTAAACAATGACACCGATAATGACCATGCATCAGAACCCTAGTCTTAACCACTTCAAACTAGAGAACAACGAATAGAAGATTAGGAATCACATAGAATATAGAACTGCCTAATTTTTTCCTTGTTTCAAGATCATCCTCGGTGGACAAAACCGAGTCTTGTCACTTTCAACAAGGCATAAAAAGTAACTAAGATGTGTTCCTTTGATTACTGAAAATCCTGTTCCCCTAGTTTGAAGTAGTCCGGACTATGAATCGGTGGTAGATCGTACATCCCGTAACGTACCACAAAAAGGTGATCTACCCACGTTACGGGGCGACTAAGAAGTTAGGGGTATTAAACTATGACCGTAAATGCCCGCCAAGGCCCGCCATAGACTCCCTCTTAGCACACATTGCAAAGATTGTGGCAGCGTTCACCGAGGCGTTCAAACATCCAGACCACCGCGTTTACCAAAACCTTCAATCGCTAAAATCAACAGTGAGCATGCATAAGGGCGTAAACGCGATGATCGATTCTCGAATGTGGGCGTCTTAGTGGAATACCTGTATAATCAAAGAGAGAGAGAGAGAAGGATTAGTATTTTCCATTTAATTCCACTACTTTATTTGCTTATCCTTGACAGATACGCGTATTTCGTCTACAATGTGCAGACTTCTTCAGTGTCTTGTACTAATACTCAGTAATTTATGTTTTCAGTGGATCTAGTAGACACGAAATTGTGTCAGCGGACGTTAAATGGTTTTTGATTGATACGATTCGGTCATTGATAAGTGTTCATTGATAGCTGCTGGAACCGAAAAACAGCCAGGATGTTACTTTCTACTTCAGGTAAATAAGTTTAGCTTTCCATAAATAATACATAGGGGAAATGTTGGCTTCGGCAATACCTTAACCTATTATCGTCAGGGGGGTAAACAACGTCCTTGAGAGCTCAATTTTGGTATGTGGATATATTGTATTTGGGAGCATCTATTGGCTAAATTTGAGTGTTCTAGGACTTTGTTTACCCCCTGACGATAATAGGTTAAGGTATTGCCGAAGCCAACATTTCCCCTACTACGTATTTTGTAAGCTCTTCCCATAGACAATAACGAATTAGCTAACAAATGTCTTAGCTCATGATTGTTTCTGTATTCGATGTTTACCCATACATGCGGTTTACTGCTAGTTGCCCTTGTATGCGCTTAAACTAAGTCATAATATCTTAACACTAGTGCACTCACTGATCGCTGCCTGTCGCCACTGCCGCGGGCTGCCGTGGATGGAGGCCTCCCCGAAGGTGCCGCCTTTCCGGAAGTCTCGTTGTGCGCTCGGATCATATGCTGACGAAATGGGCGCCTCGCGTTCTCGACGTGACCGGCTTATCACTGCAATCGCTATGGGTATGCCGTGCATGGAAGCCTCTCCAAAGCTGCCACCACCCTGTCCTCCACTTGGTTCGTTCGTCTCGTGCGCCGACAAGACATGCGCCTCACACCCTTGACTATGGCCGACGTGTCGCTTCTGCCGTTCCAATGCCGGATTCAGCTCGCCCTAATCGGTGACGTCCGGAATCGAATCACTCCACCAGCACCACGTGCAGCCGTGAAGGAGCAAAACTGTGTGTGAGAAAAGAAGCCCTATATGGCGGTGCAATTAGTTTCACGACTGTCAGTTTCGTGTCGATGTGAACACGTACTTCTCGAAGGCTCCTTTTTTTCCTTGAGTTCCTTCCGGCCGAGCGATCGATCGTCGCTGCTCCCCCGAGTCCTTGCCGACTCGTTGCCGTTAGGCTTCGTTGTTTCGGCCGAACCTTTACCGTTCGCGCTGGTGGTAGATGGTGGCTTGTAACTGCAGGAGGTCATCCAATGAACAGAACGCACGTAATAATTATTTCAGGTTAATTCACCTCTCGCCGCAGCCGTATTAAACTTGGCTGAAATGACCCCGCTCTGGTGGGCTTTGATCGGCACGGAGTTACAACCGTTTTCCGCACACACTCACTCCCGATTTCGCGTTTGCGATGCCTTGGCGTGCACTGTCGGCACCACTAGTCTACACGACAAACCAGACACAAGTGAAGACTTGCCCGTGCTGTGCCGGTTTTTTCTCATTCCAGCGGAAACTGTCCCGCGCTGACAGTCGAATGGCAGTGACAGGCAACGAATATCCCTTTCTTGACTTTCTTGCCAATCTTCGATTAGCTGCGTTCTGTTTTACTGTTTACATGATGGCTGCACTCTAAATGCTAACTATCCAATCTATGGCTAATACTAACTAGTCTGCAGCATTTATTGCTTAAAACAAAGTAACTGTAATAATTTACTTCAGTAAAGAATCGATGAAATAATTGTAAGTAACCGAGACAGTCTCAACAATCATCGCCAGCTGACAACAGGTACATAAGAACCTTATGAGACCCCTGAGAAACTATAAAAAAGGAAGAGTAACCAACGGCCCTTGGGCTACTAAATGGTGAGTCGACAACCTGGAAGGAGCGGAATACCTAGCCATGGTCCTCACAAGTTCCTACTTCACGCCTCCTCGAGTCATATGATAACAAAAGACTACCAGCTGAAACATGGACACAGCTGGTTGGCGTAGCCTGGGCAATGTTGCCAGTCCGGCAATAGCAAAGTGAAGAGGTGCGACGCGAACACTGGCGCGGTAACCATAGTACCACAAACGAAGTGACAGACGACTAACTGGCAAAGAAATCCATTTAAATAATGTGGTTCACTGTAATAGAATTTTCTTGGAAGCTTGTGCCATCATCCACCAGATGGGTTAGTTTTTTTGTTTTGATTTGAACAAAGTTGATTTTGTGTACAATGATTCTTTGACAGTGTGCAAAGAGTGCGTATCATTTTGTCATTTTTTTGTGCATTTCAGTTTTGAGTAGAGTGAAAGAGATAGAACCAAAACGTTCTAGTACATTTGGTGAAAATGCTAGTTCAATCTAGTAGTAGTGTTGCCATGTGGTACAATCCAGTAGTAGTGGTGTTGCCATGTGGTACACTGAAAAATTGCAATAGCAGGTTAGTCACCAAAGTTTTCGAGCCGCTCCGTCTGTCACTTCGTTTGTGATAGTACGGTGATAGAGGAAATGCTTCACCAAACCTGAGCGTCTGTTTATCATGGAGGTGTGGCTTAAAACGGCGTCTGTTCTCCATGTTAGGAGCGGCTGATCACCGTCCTAGTGCCAGCGTGGGACTCTAAACAGAGCTGTGCACGATGGTCCCCCGGCGAGACAGGGGGTTGGCCCTGGAAAAAAAACAAAGTTGCAAATACCGAAGAAAGAAATACGGATCGGAACAATCGGCACAGACCTACGCGACGAAATAAGGACTACGATTGGAAACTCGGAACATGGAACTGCAAATCGCTCAGCTTCCCGGGTTGCGATAGGTTAATAGGACGAACGATAGGACGAACTTCAACCACGCAACTTCGAAGTCGAGCACTGCAGGAACTTTGCTGGACGGGACAAAAGGTATGGAAAAGCGGGCATCGAGCGGCTACTTTCTACCAGAGCTGTGGCACCACCAACGAGCTGGGAACCGGCTTTGTAGTGCTGGGTAAGATGCGCCAACGCGTGATTGGTTGGCAGCCGATCAACGCGAGGATGTGCAAGTTGAGGATTAAGGGCCGTTTCTTCAACTACAGCATCATCAACGTGCACTGCCCACACGAAGGGAGACCCGACGACGAGAAAGAAGCGTTCTATGCGCAGCTGGAGCAGGTGTACGACGGCTGTTCGCAACGGGACGTCAAAATCTTCATCGGCGACATGAACGCTCAGGTAGGACGGGAGGCAATGTATAGACCGGCAATCGGGCCAAACAGCCTGCATGCCGTATCGAACGACAACGGCCAACGATGCGTGAACTTTGCAGCCTCCCGGGGTATGGTAGTTCGAAGTACCTTTTTCCCCCGCAAGGATATCCACAAAGCCACCTGGAGATCACCTGACCAACACACAGAAAACCAAATCGATCACGTTCTAATCGACGGGAAATTCTTCTCCGACATTATCAACGTCCGCACGTACCGCAGTGCGAACATAGATTCGAACCACTACCTAGTTGCAGTATGCATGCGCTCAAAACTCTCGACGGTGCATAACACACGTCGAAGTCGAACGCCACGACCCAACATTGAGCAACTACGGGACACCGGAGTTGCCCAGGACTACGCGCAGCAGCTGGAAGTTGCACTACCCACGGAAGAGCAGCTTGGCGCAGCTTCTCTTGAAGATGGCTGGAGGGACATCCGTTCAGCCATAGGTAGTACTGCTGCAGCGGCACTAGGTACTGCAATCCCGGACCGAAAAAATGACTGGTTTGACGGCGAATGCAAACTGTTAGTAGAGGAGAAGAATGCAGCACGGGCGAGAATGCTGCAACACCGCACGAGATTGAATGTGGAGCGATACAGACAAGCGCGGAACAGACAAAACTCGGTTTTCCGAAGGAAGAAGCGTCAGAAGGAAGACCGAGATCGCGAGGCGATGGAAAATCTGTACCGCGTAAACGACACACGGAAGTTCTACGAGAAGCTAAATAGTTCGCGCAAAGGCTACGTGCCGCAAGCCGATATGTGCAAGGACTTGGACGGTAACCTTCTCACGAACGAGTGTGAGGTGATTGAGAGGTGGAAGCAGTACTATGACGAGCACCTCAACGGTGAAGCAGCAGAAAACGAAGGTGGCACGGCAACAGACCTTGGAGCACGCGCAGAAGACGACAGGCTACCGGCCCCTGATCTTCAAGAAGTTGAGGAGGAGATCGGTCGGCTGAAGAACAACAAAGCAACTGGTGTAGATCAACTACCAAGTGAGCTATTGAAATACGGTGGTGAAGCACTGGCTAGACCGCTGCACTGGGTAATTGCCAAGATTTGGGAGGAGGAGATATTACCGGAGGAGTGGATGGAAGGTGTCGTATGCCCAATCTACAAAAAGGGCGACAAGTTGGATTGCTGCAACTACCGCGCGATCACACTGCTGAGCGCAGCCTACAAGGTACTCTCCCAAATTCTATGCCGCCGTCTGTCACCATATGCAAGAGAGCTCGTGGGGCAATACCAGGCGGGATTCATGGGTGCCCGCGCTACCACGGACCAAATTTTCGCGATTCGGCAGGTTCTGCAGAAATGCCACGAATACAACGTGCCCACACATCATTTGTTCATCGATTTCAAATCCGCATACGACACAATCGATCGAGATCAGCTATGGCAGATTATGCACGAGTACGGATTTCCGGATAAACTGACGCGATTGGTCAAGGCGACGATGGATCGAGTGATGTGCGTTGTTCGAGTATCGGGGACACTCTCGAGTCCCTTTGAATCTCGAAGGGGGTTACGGCAAGGTGATGGACTTTCGTGTCTGTTGTTCAACATCGCGTTTGAAGGTGTGATTAGAAGAGCTGCGATAGACACGAGTGGCACGATATTCAGGAAGTCCATCCAGCTCCTTGGAGGTGGTCGATGAGTTCGTGTATTTGGGCTCACTGGTGACCGCCGAAAATGATACCAGCAGAGAAATTCAAAGACGCATTATGGCAGGGAATCGTGCCTACTTTGGACTCCGGAGGACGCTCCGGTCGAATAAAATTCGCCGCCGCACGAAGTTGACTGTCTACAAGACGCTGATTAGACCGGTGGTCCTTTACGGCCACGAGACCTGGACTATGCTCGTGGAGGACCAACGCGCCCTTGGTGTTTTCGAACGGAAGGTGTTGCGTACCATCTACGGTGGAGTGCAGATGGATGACGGAACGTGGAGGAGGCGAATGAACCACGAATTGCACCAGCTGCTGGGAGAACCATCCATCGTCCACATTGCAAAAATTGGGCGACTACGGTGGGCTGGGCACGTCGTAAGAATGCCGCACGACGACCCAGTGAAAATGGTTCTAGAAAGCGACCCAACAGGAACAAGAAGAAGAGGCGCGCAGCGGGCAAGGTGGATCAACCAAGTAGAAGGTGACCTGCGGACCCTTCGCAGACTACGAGGCTGGCGAACTGTGGCCATGGATCGAGTAGAGTGGAGACGACTTCTTCGGACAGCAGAGGACAACAAGGCCTTAGCCTGATTGGTAAGGTAAGTAACCAACGGCCCTAAGATGACGACACAGTATGATAAAATCCCTCTTTAAGTTTAGAAATCTCGCGTCACTTTTCAAATAGACCAGTCTATAGTCTACATCAATTCTCTCTTTCGTAAATAGCTCGGTTACAAAAACGTTTTCTATCGTCTATCTCGTATTAGAAGCCAGATTGTTGCTTCTTCCATCGAACTGTGTCGAAACTATCCGGAAATATCTTAACACGCTAGTGGCGATCAAAAGAGAAAATCGATGAAGAAAATCGTAAATAGGACCTATTGAAAAGTGACGCAAGAGATCTTCGAATGATTTTTTTTATTTCTTGTAGATTTTCTTTATTTCTGAATGTGTACAAAATCTATCAACTGCAGACGTAACTGTTACGAGTCTGACAAAATTTCTGGAGAAAGTCAGCAAGGTATGTACGTAAATTTGTAAGTACACAGAAACAAAATCCATTGGCTAAAATACTATATTGATGGTTTAAATTAAATACTCCCACCAATATAGATTTTTGCAGAAACGAAATTCATTTATTTTTTCTATCAAAGCTACTATGCCGTTTGACTAAAACGCTGTCCAGACTGGAGAGTTATAACATGTTATAACGGTTGTCAACTAATTGCAACACAGAAACCACCATCAAGATAGCGCTATAACATGTTATAACTCTGTAGTCTGAACGTACTACAAGCATAGTAGTTTTGACAGAATGGTAGTAAATTTGATTAAATTTATAGTAAACTATACTGAAATCATGGTAGAGTGTTTTCTGCAAAATAGTATTCCTAACTATTATCTTTGTTTCAGTGTAGTTGAAAAAAGAGAAATTATGTTAACGTCATTTTAGGATTTATCACAACACAAATAGTGCTCGGAATATCGAAGCAGCAATCTTTTCAAGCACGCAACAATCAAAAAATAACCTATAGGTCCTCGTCCGTTCAATGGATATCCATCATGAACAAATTTCGATGAACATTTCAAATGGTCCTATCTGCTTTGATCGATTCTCTTCATCGACTTTCTCTTTTCATAACCACTGCTATGCAAACAGATTTCGCGCTAATTCTACCACATAGTTTGATAAAGGAGGTTCTTATCTAGCGCCCAAAACGTCAAATACAACAGGGAAAGGTTTTGAAGCTGAGTTATTAACGAAAGAGAAAGTCGATGAAGAGAATCGATCAAAGCAGATAGGACCATTTGAAGTGTTCATCGAGAAATCCATCCAGCTGAAGGCTCGGGTGTAGGTCATGAATTAAGAGCGAAAGTATCAAGACAAGCCATGACAAGATTGCCGAACCAAAATACCAGCTTAAACGCTGTCCAGACTGGAGAGTTATAACATGTTATAACGGTTGTCAACTAATTGCAACACAGAAACCACCATCAAGATAGCGCTATAACATGTTATAACTCTGTAGTCTGAACGTACTATTAGTCAACTAATATGAAGAAACGTATCGATTTTGTTTGCGTTAAGCGTGAAATATTATCCAAGAAATATTATCCAAGATAATCCGTTAACTCTCAAGATTTTTCTCTTTCAGAATTTCATTAACGACTACGCTGCAAACACGTCATTGGCCCTTATTACCGATCTCACTTCACGGTGAAGTGACGACTTATCACTCAAGTGATTGCCATGTAAATTAAATTGGAATCCCTACACCGTGAGTGACAAGTAGTCACTTCACTTCGTTTTCACCGAGAAGTGACACTCGTAATAAGGGCCAATATGTAGAGGAAATTGGGCACCTTCATTACAGGGTCAATCTTGATAATAGTCTGAAAATCAACTGTTTAATTTAATTTAATCAATTTAAGCAAAACTTCTACTTCATAAAAAATATGTAGGTAGGCTCATCTTGAAAAAAATCATATTTTAAGCATTTTCTTATTAAATTCTCTCAATTAGCATTAGCATAGCTCAAGTTTTAAATTGGCCTTTACGTTATAAGTGATAATTTATTCACTTATGGTAACCAAACTGTCCCTTTTTCCCTAAATAGGATATGCAGCATACGAAGACCTCAGAAAAAGGACCGAAGTAGCATCTATGAAGCGGGTTTTGCAGTTAGCTTCTTCCTAGGCTTCTTCCCAAGTTTTTAAAACTTTTTCGAAAAATTGTGACATGTCTCAACCGTTAATTTCATGATTTCTTAATATGTATGATATGTAAGGGGCCTCCCTTAGCTCAGTCGGTAAAGGCACAGCTACAAAGCAAGACCATGCTGGAGGTGGCAGGGTTCGATTCCCGGTTTGGTCAGGAATTTTTCGGGTTGGAAAATTTCTTGACTTCCCTGAGCATAGAAGTATTATGATTGGACTTGCCACACAATCATATCAATGCAAAAATTGTACAGGCATCGAAAGCTCTCAATAACTGTGGAAGTGCATCTAGAATACTAAGTTGAGAGCAAGCAATAAGCTAATATGCGATATGCAATAAGCTTGAAATTCGAAGAAGAAGAAGAAGAAGAAGTAATATGTATGAATTGTGTACATTTTGGTTCTTCTTCTTCTTCTTAATTTTTATACATGGATGTAGGATTTTAGTGCTCGCGAGATTGCGCTTGGAGATCTCTATAGAAAAAGATCAAACGTTAATAAATAACTGTACATGTTGCGGTTCTTTTCACAGCTCCAGTGCCCGTCAAATCAGGAGTCATATTCAAACTGAACATTGCATTAGGTCCTAAGTAATATTGTTCGATTCTCTTCGTCGACTTTCTCTTTCGTTAATAACTTGAGCACAGAACCGTTTCTTGATGTGTTTGTTTTATTAGTTGCTAGATAAAAGCTTCTTTTATCGATCTGTGTACTGAAGATATTTGGGAATGTCTTTACATGGCCAAAGAGAAAGTCGATGAAGAGAATCTGTCAATGTTACTTAGGACCTAAGGCAATGTTCAGCTTGTATTGTACAAGTCAATACAACAGAATTTTTTTCAAATCCAAAATGTTTAGCAGTTATGTGCTTCCATTTGAATAAAACGGTGTAGACGTCCATTTCTACTTACTGCGCTTTGATTCCTTCTCGATAAATATTCGATTTTACATTCACGCATAGTCTCGTTTACGTTCGATTTCATAAGTTTTCCATAAAAAAAACTAAGGTTCGAACGAAAACGAGAATATGGGTGATTATCCCGAATACCACTTGCCCGAATGTAAAAAGAACAAGCAGTAATTATATTTCTTAACTTGCTGGACTACTTATAATGGTAACAAATAATAATGTGTAATTTCTAATATGACGTGACTTTTCATTTTGTTTTGCCAGGAGCTACGATGAGGTTGTTATTGAACATAGAAATTTTCAACCTACTGTGTTACCTGACTTATAACGAATATACGTTGTATACGACGCATTTGCAATGTTAAATTAGACGAACTATACATTGTATTCGGGGTACTCGTATACAACGTATATTCGTTATAAGTCAGGTAACACAGTAGAAGCATAGAGGTAACTCTAAGACCAGAAGATCCCGAAATAACGTGTTCAACTTTTTGGCTCAGCTCTGGTACTATCTTCGGTCCCAAGCTAATCGATTCACCCCTCGAAACATAGGAAAAACCAATAACCCCTTATTTTATCTGTAAAACTTTCATAGCGAATCAAAACAAACATTGTGTAGTACTAGAATTTCGACTAGAATGGGGTACGCTAATCGTTTGCTTGGGACCAATAGGCTAGTCAAGTAGTGAGCCAATTTAAAATCGTTAGTTTCGTATTGATTGTTGTTATAACTCTGTAGTCTGAACAAGGCATAACCAACAATCAATACGAAACTAACGATTTTAAATTGGCTCACTACCGGTTGGTGTCACCGTCGACGCCAATGACAGCTGCAACCAAACTCGAGTCGACCTTAAGCCAACCCGAGTCATGCAGCCCGAGCATCATGGTCACGTCTAACGATGGTCTAACCAGATCTAACGCTAATATCCTCGTCTCAGGGCTTGCTGTTATGAGTTACGTAAAACAGGAGTTACAGATGGTGGGAACCTTATAAAAGTGTTCTAAATGCAACCTAAATGTATACTTCCAGGAATAATAATAATGTATGCAATCTACATAACATCTAGCAAAAAGCATAACACTCCTGCCAGTGGCGCATGTCAGGGTTTAGGGTTTAGGGTTAATTGTTGCACACTTCACATTGCACACTGGGCATTTCCGTGACTTGGTATCTTCGGCAAAGTTTCTCATCATAATAAGGTAGATGACATAAACAAATAGTTCTAAACTCTTCCGCAAAGATGGCGCCACAATCTAACTTCTTTCCCTGACGTTTTGGAGACTTAATGCCTCCGGCAAAGTTGTTTATCTTGACAAAATAAACAACTATATGAATGAAGTAATGAAATTGGGTTGATAGCGGAATGCTAAATAAAACAGCAAAAAAGGTTATCTTCCATTTAATTCCACTTAATTAATTTTGGTATCCATGACAGATACGTATTTCGACTACAATGTGCAGTCTTCATCAGTGTCATTCCCACTAAAGAACTTATCAAAATCTAACCCCCTTAAGTACTCATCCCCTAGGTAAAAAAGTCAAGATCATAGGTATAAAAATGAAACTACAATGTGTTGAATCGGATAATGAAGTGGTGCCAGAATTAATAGAAAATTCTGGTGGAAGTGTGTTTGGAGTGCGTCGAACTGTGTTTTTGGAGTGTTAAACACAAGGTGGCAGAGTGAGTTACCCCTTGACTGGACGTCTACGGCAAGGTTGTTTATCTTGATAAAATAAACAATTCTTTTGAAGACGTCAAAACTCCACAGCCTACTATTTCCGAGTTAAATGGAATTTAAGAAAAAAATAAGAATATAGTTTTTAAATTTTAAAATTATTGTTGAAATGCACGAAAATTAGCAATTATTTAACACAAATATCTCAATACTTTACGAAAAATAATATCAAAATTTTAAAGAAGTTTCTTGTGGTGATTCAAAGACTCTTTTTTATTTAAATAGAACACGTATTTCATCCAGCAGTATATGAGTAATGAAATTGAATGATTTATTTGCTTGTATTATTCCAAAAATTATTGTAAACTACAATAACAAGTTTCGGACTTCTTCTGGAAATTCTTCAAACGTAGTTTTGAATTTAGTTCCATTTAGCGAGATTACTGGGTCCGATGTTAGCAGTAGTCTTTTGAAAACATCCTCGATGTTTGCCAGCCGGTCGAGTTTTCTCGAGTGACGCTCTCTGAAGTTCCGTATGGATTTATTTCTCCGTTCTTGTACTTCCTCGGTAAATCTCATTGCTTGATTTAATGATATTTTAAATGTTATGCGAGAGTTGATCCACTTCGAAATTTTTTGAAGAAAAACGGTTTCTTTTCTATGGCATTTCTTAAATTTCGTCTGGAACTTAAGATTCAGCAACCTAAGAGTTCTGAGTGCCGGAGGAATATCTATAATATCGCCTTCGCTTTGGAACTTCTGTTTCAAAGCATTTAACGTTTGACCCACGCTTTTTCCGTCTAAAAACAGATCGACAAGCTCCCGACAAAGGATTGCACGCTCTGAAAGATTTTCTATAGTTATTCATATGCATCAACATTATAAACTTCAAATATAAAAATATTCAAAATAAAACAACCTACCTTGAGCCATGGCGTCGGTAATAAACTGACATTTATGATGCATCGATTTTCATGGCATACTCATGAAAGCTAACATGAGAGGCTGCTGCTAATTTGTCGTGCATTTCAACTCAACATATACTCACATTTTTTGTTAAATTCCATTTAACTCGGAAACAGTAGGCTGTGGAGTTTTGATGTCTTGAAAATAATTGTTTTTTTTTTTATCGAGATAAACAACTTTGCCGAAGACGTCAAGTTTTCAAAACGCCATTTCTAGGCATTAAAAAAAGATAAAGAAAAAATACGTGTTCCACTAAAATGAAGAAATCTCAAAAACACCAAAATATACCTCTCTCAGATTTTTAAATTTTGTTTATCTAGTATTGTTTAATTTTTGCTGAAAATG
The DNA here is from genome assembly GCF_037179485.1 of Ochlerotatus camptorhynchus. Classification (NCBI taxonomy): domain Eukaryota; kingdom Metazoa; phylum Arthropoda; class Insecta; order Diptera; family Culicidae; genus Ochlerotatus; species Ochlerotatus camptorhynchus. The sequence continues at coordinate 2,108,082 of NW_027040758.1, forward strand.
TCAGGTTGCGATTTTTTGCGCTTTGGGAGATATTTAAGTTCAAAATTTGCTGTGTTTTTCGCGTTTTCAAGAATGTCTTTATAATTTGAAGCTTAAACCAGTATGTTTCTTGACAAAAGTTATTCATTTAATGCATTTGCATAAAGCTGGGTTTAGACAGGGCAAGTCAATTGATCAAGTCAGTTGAATTCAATTGACTTGAACACGAATTGAACGTGTAAACCATGCCATTCAACTGACTTGATCAACTCACTTGAATTGAAAAAAGTTGAACCAGGCTCAACTTTTCAAGTCAATTGAATTCAACTGAGTTGATCATTTGACTTGCCTAATCTAAACCCAGCTTAAGAGAAAAATAGAACATTATATGATTGTAAGCAAAACAACCGAAACAAAAGGAAAACACCATATTTTTGCAATTTTTTTCTTTAACTCCATATAGCTCGGAATCAGTAGGCTGTGGAAATTTTACGTCTTGAAAAGAGTTGTTTATTTTGTCAAGATAAACAACTTTGCCGGAGACATTAAGTCTCCAAAACGTCAGGGAAAGAAGTTAGATTGTTGCGCCATCTTTGCGGAAGAGTTTTGAACTATTTGTTTATGTCAATAGATGGTCCTTATTATGAGGAGAAACTTTGCCGAAGATACCAAGTCACGGAAATGCTTCATTTCGGAGTTATTAATTTTGCTCCGCTAGATTGCATTCCTGGTCCAGTGTGCATTGTTTACTGTATAGCATTCATCCAAACGGTGGAAACTAACGATTTTAAATTGGCTCACTAATTGACTAGCCTATTGGTGCCCAGCAAATCGACTAACGTACCCCATTCTAGTATAAATTCCAGTACTACACTATGTTTGTTTTGATTCGCTATGAAAGTTTGACAGATAAAATGAGGGATTAGTGGATTTTCTTATGTTTCGAGGGGTGAATCGATTAGCTTGGGACCGAACAGAGTACCAGCACAAACGAAGTGACAGACGGAGCGGCTCGAAAACTTTGGTGACTAGCCTGGTATTGCAATTTTTCAGTGTACCACATGGCAACACCACTACTACTGGATTGAACTACATGGCAACACTTGTACCAACAATCAATACGAAACTAACGATTTTAAATAGGCTCACTACTTGCCTAGCCTATTTGTCCCAAGCAAATCGATTAACGTACCACATTCTAGTCAAAATTCTAGTACTATACAATGTTTGTTTTGATTCGCTATGAAAGTTTGACAGATAAAATGAGGGGTTAGTGGATTTTCCTATGTTTCGAGGGGTTAATCGATTAGCTTGGGACCGAAGATAGGACCAGAGCTGAGCCAAAAAGTTGAGCACGTTTCTTCGGGACCTTCTGGTCTTAGAGTTACCTCTATGCTACTACCGAGGCTACTACTGGATTGAACTAGCATTTTCACCAAATGTACTAGAATGTTTTGGTTCTATCTCTTTCACTCTACTCAAAACTGAAATGCATAAAAAAATGACAAAACGATACGCACTCTTTGCACACTGTCAAAGAATCATTGTACACTAAATCAACTTTGTGCAAAACCAAAACAAAAATACTATCCCATCTGGTGGATGATGGCACAAGCTTCTAAGAAAATTCTATTACAGCGAACCACATTATTTTAATTGATTTCTTCGCCAGTTAGTCGTCTGTCACTTCGTTTGTGGTACCAGAGCTGAGAAAAAAAGTTGAGCACGTTTCTTCTGGACCTACTAGCCTTAGTGTTAGCCTTAGAAACGTGCTCAACTTTTTGGCTCAGCTCTGGTACTATCTTCGGTACAGTTCGAAAAAATAGCGTAAAATTCTGTTCAATATGATGCACTTAAATTATGCGTCACATATTACGTAACTTTACATTATAAATCGTGTAAAGCTCATCTTTGTAAACAACATTACTTACAAGTTGCTCCTTTGCGTGAAATGAATTATAAATTTACATGAATTAATGTTTACATCACAATTAAAATTCAATATTTTTAGCTGTGCATGATTGTTTTGTTTCGATATTAAAGTTTGACCGATAAAATGAGGGGTTCGTGGATTTTCTTATGTTTCGAGGGGTGCATCGATTAGCTTGGGACCGAAGAGAGTACCAGAGCTGAGCCAAAAAGTTGAGCACGTTTCTTTGGGACCTTCTGGTCTTAGAGTTACCTCTATGGTTACAGCACATACAAACAGACATAACTCTTAGAAGAAAATTCTTCAAAAATATCGTTAAGGGTATTTTGCATGCGCACTAGCACGCTAGCACCATCTATCATCCACATTCCTAAGCATTGATGTGCAACCAGAGCATCCCTCGTTCCTTGCCATTTTTTCACCAGTTGCTTTTCCCTCGTTCGGTCAACGCGTCAGCTGTGTTGAATAAAAACAAAACAGATGGTAGTTGTTGTGTTCACTAATAAGACACTTGTTAGTTAGTTACTCACTGATTATAACTGCAATCAGCGATGTTTATTGCCGAGGCTATTTATAGGGTTGTAAACAATAACGATAATGTACAATCATCAGATTCTGTTCTTTGTTTACTTATGTACATATCCTCATATCTCTACCACTACATTTACTGTTGACGTTTCCCTATCAGAACCGCCGTCGGCTGACTACACTGAAACAAATGTAACAATACCTTCACCTTTAAGTTGAAAATCATATTTAATTTAAACTCTTTATAATATCTAAATTTTGACCAGACAATAAACTGGAATTCATAATTATTATTCATTTCGAAAGTTTCAAATTCACACATGACAATTCATTGGAAGTAAACATATTTATCATCGACATTCTTTGTTTTTTTTCTAGCCGATCTTCTTAACATTGGCGAACACGATGAAGCTGAATTCTGAACTGGTCGCTGGATGGATTGCAACACTCTTGGATGCAGCTCGCTGCTTGCTGGCAAGGGTGGTTCTGGACTAACTGTAAACCCCAGAAATTCTTCTTCGCTGTCTTCCAAATCCTCGAAACGTCTCTTCGTTCCGCGTCCGTGGAGTCCGCCCTTCTCCACTGAACCTGGCAACGAGCTTGAATGGCCATGTTCGCAATCATCCTTTCGTAACTGGAGCGTTAAATTACGCCTTCGTCCAGTCTGGCTCGGAATCTTCACCTGCCCCTTGTGGGCCGAGACGAGGATTGACCCCACAGCGATCTTCTTTCTCGGAATCGGAGTCATAATCTACTCGAAGCCTTTTGAAGTAATCGTGGACGTTATTAACCTTTGCTTCCTCCTTCACGAATTTAACCGAATCCCGAGTTGTATCTCTCTGATTATCCAAGAAGCGGTAACAATTCTTCTGAATATGACCTCGCTTCCTGCAAAAATGGCAGACAAAATTGGCGTATCGGCCTCGACTCGAGCTTCTTTGACCTGACCTTGATCGTCCTTCAAACCTCCTGTAATTTGCACGCGAATCTCGATTTCTACCGTAATATCCTTCCCTAGATCTACTCCGACTACGATCTCGCCTATCAATTCTAGATTTATTGTCACCGAGACGATGCTTGACCGAGTTAATACCCACTTCCGAATTGATGTACTGTGTGTTACTGTTCGCCATTTCAAAACCTTTAATAATCCTTTCAGCCGATCGTAAGGTAAGATCTTCTTCATTTAACAACCTCTTTTGTAGCTCTCTATTGTACACTCCGAAAACTAATTGGTCGCGAATGGCTGAGTCACGAAATGCGCCGAAATCGCAGGATTCGGCTAACAATTTTACCGCTAAAACAAAATTTTCTCTACTCTCAGTAGGACTTTGTTGTCTGCAACGGAATTTATAACGCAACATTATCTCCGAATCAATTTTGTCAAAGCGTTCTTTAAGCTTTTTTGTTATGTCCACATATTTTAATATTTTTAGGTCAGTAGCTGAGTATAAAAGCTTTAGCTCCTCGAAAACGGTTAGCCCTGCACAGCTCATAAAAATGTCCTTTTTCCTATCTTCCTCAATATTATTCGACGAAAAAAAATACAATTCTTAGGTTAATCCTAGAAAAATCATGCATTGTCCGGGGGTCAAAATGGACTTGGACGATAACGGGTTAAGTGGACCAAACTTTTAACGATTTTTTTTATTATTTAAAAAATTGTAACTGATTTTACTTTATTTCAATATGATAGTCAATACTTGTTCCCCACTAATTCCACCTCAAGAAAAGTAGCATCCGCTTGCTATACGATGGATAAAAATTTTCTGCAGAGTAATCTTGACTCAATTATCTACCACCAGTCCACATCATGGAGTTCACCTTCTCATCGAATTATTTGTCGTTCCTCCTCAATCCCGTGTGTGTGTGTGATGGAAGTAGCGGCACTCTCCGTTGGGTATGAACTTGTAGCTACCGCTATCTGTTTTGTTCCAACATCGTCTCAAATTAACTCGTTCATTAAAATTGTTTTCACTCCTTTGCTGATCACACTCCCGATGGTATGTTTGTATAGGAAATTTTCCTTAGCACCTACCGCATGCTATTCCGTTGGACAATTTTGTCTTCGGGAAAAATTGTTATTAAATTGGAACCATTCATCAGAAATCTGGCCGCCGCCACTTTCAAAGTGGGTTATACGTCATACCCTAACATCCAACGGTAGTTGCCCCGTGTTCACGCCACATTCGTCTTTGTTGTGACAATTTATCTGTTCCGCGCAAGCCTATCTGGAACGCGGGCACCTTTCTTCTATACAGGTACCTAGATACTAACGATAGCTTTTAAATTTTAATATAATTCAATTATACCCACCCGCGCCCGCTCACACTTCTTATGGCCAACGACGACGCTATTCAAAGGCCTCTGTGCGCGCAGAAAATAACAGGATCGAATTTCCAACGCTTGCTTGATCTCTCGCTCTCCTACATCAAGCTTCAACGGAGATTTTGCCATTTGTCGGATCGGTGGCAATTTTTGAACCCGGCCGACTACGACAACGACGACGACGACGGCAGCTGTATTTTATGTGAGAGAACGCCACTTTTAACGTTGGTTGGTTGATACTAACGTTTATGCCTATGTCATGGGAAAAAAAAAAGCAGAAACGGGTACCCCGACGAGAAATTGCTAATCGGCTAATAAGATGATAATATGTTTAATAATAATGCATTTCACTGAAGCGGCGGCGACGGGTAGCTGCTTCTCACCCTCGAGAGGGCGGTGGTGATGATTGCAGGTTGTCCATCCACAACCGAAGATATGCTGGTGCGGCAAGGACAGGGAAGGCACAGCTGGCACAGTGAACGAAAGAGCATTGCTTAGATGCGGATTCGGTGATAAAACCAGCAGCGGCCAATGAGTAACCTGGCGTGTAAATGGGGTACCTGTTTCCGCGGGAACGTCTAATCGTATAGCCTACTTTGTTGTTTAATAGGGTATATTAACTTTTAAATATGTGCGGCGCATGAGGTTCCGGATGTCACGACGGGTGGTAAATATTTATGACTATTATGCAGCGATCTGGAAGCAAACTGTGTCAAAATATGAATTCCAAGCTGTATGCGAATTTGAGTTTCTGGAAATCCAGTACTGTCTATATTAGCTGATTCATGTAGCATAGCATAGAGGTAAATCTAAAACCAGAAGGTCCCGAAGAAACGCGCTCAACTTTTTGGCTCAGCTCTGGTACTATCTTCGGCCCCAAGCTAATCGATGCACCCCTCGAAACATAGGAAAATCTACGAACCCCTTATTTTATCTGTGTAGTGGTGTAGTGGCTGAGGCATAAAAATCTCTGGTCACGTCTTCCTTCGGAAGGGAAGTAAAGCCGTTGGTCCCGGCCCATGTGTGTTTGATTGAATGGGTGCGATATCCTACGCAGGTGTGGAAGCTGCCTTCCTGCATCTTCGATTACCGTCAATGGATGGCAATCGAAGTCCGTCGGTGATTGGCACTAGAGCGGAACAGAGACCGACGTTAAATAAAGGAAAAAAAAAACATTGTGTAAATGGGGTACGCTTATATATTTATTTGGAATCGATAGGATAGTCCAGTGTGGGCCAAATTAAAATCGTTAGTTTCCACCGGTTGCTTCTACGCCGAGGGATAAAATTTCAAACTGAATATAATGGAAAAAGCTCTAGAGAATATGACATAGAGTATTATACTAAAATACATTGCAAATTATTAGAACAGTCCATCTATAAGGACGCTTACGGGCCAGCCTCGTGGGTACTTCCCCCAAAGTCGTTCGGGTTAGGGTGAAACAATAAAACAACAAGAAGGAATCAATTTTAGACGTCTATTCACTACTTAGCTTTGTCCTCCTCCTCGCTGTTCCTGCTGCTGTTCGGTGGGGCCCTTCAATGATAGCGGCGGCAGTTGCTTTCCGTTCCGGTTTCACGTTATTTAACGTCGGCACGGACTGTGCCAACAGGTGCCAACGTATCCTCTCCTTCTTCACTTTGACACTTAGCGGCGGTGAGGGATAACCGGCGTTCAGCTGTCGGATCCCCCCCCCCCCCCTTGTGGTGGTGAAACTGGTTCTTTTGGCTGAGACACCGTAGTCAGAACGTTGTTTACCGGATCCTTTGTGGTTATCCGGGGAAGCGAGTCTCCTTGGTGTTTAGCTACCCACAATGACGATCCGGCACCCCTTTCACTGCACAAAGGCAGTACAATTTTCACGGCCTTTCACTCGCAAAGACGCAAAAAAATCACGCAGGCTGGAGCCTTCGACGCGATTGGGAATTCTTTCCAATTGGAGATGAGCTATTCGGGACACAAAACTTTGGTAAAACGTCTCCGAACGAAAAACACGCTAACTGCACCGTGGCTCGAATTGTTCTCCTTGTACTTCACAACGTCACAAAACAAAACAATCCGCCATCGCTTCTACAACCAACCGGTGGAAACTAGCGATTTTGAATTGGCTCACTACTAGACTAGTCTATTCTTTTCTTCTTCGTTACTTTATTTAACGTCGGTCTCTGTTGCGCAATTTAGTGCCAATCACCGACGGACATCGATTGCCATCCATTGACGGCAATCAAATGTGCAGGAAGGCAGCTTTCACACCTGCGTAGGATATCGCACCCATTCAACACACATGAGCAGGACCAACGGATTTACTTCCCTTCCGAAGGAAGATGTGACTGGAGATTTTTAGACTAGCCTATTGGTCCCAAGTACATTGATTAACGTACTCCATTATAGTTGACATTCTAGTACTACACTATGTTTGTTTTGATTCGCTATGAAAGTTTGATGGGTAAAATGAGGGGTTCGTGGATTTTCCTATGTTTGGAGGGGTGCAATTAGCTTGGGACCGAAAAGAGTACCAGAAGAGCTGAGTCAAAAAGTTGAGCACGCTTCTTCGGGACTTTCTGGTCTTAGAGTTACCTCTATGTTATTATGGTGTCCTGTTACAAAAGACATTTTTTTAGTCACTATGGGAATATTAAATACATTGGGTAAGTAACACTCGTTAACACCTTTCTTAGCATATATTGGTGGCCTCAATCGGATCATTCATTCAAAAATTACAAATGGTACAGCACCAATTCTCTAACTCTACACGGCGAATGAGAACAACCCAAATTTGAGTTTAGTTCACTCATAATCGCCAAAAGTGCAGGAACTCAGCGATGAGTAAAATTTGTCCCATGGTTTCCTGTGGAAAACCTAAAAAATCTGCCGGAAAATGAGGAAATTGACGAAAATTTTAATCAGTCTCGGAGTAGTACCAATAGACTGAGTGAATCCAATCTTTTTTTCTCAAATTCGGGAATTTTTGCCTGGAAAATCCTGGAAAAACCTGGGAAAACATGAGGCAAATTAACTCATCGCTGAGTTCCTGCACTTTTGGCGATTATGAGTGAACTCAACTCAAATTTGAGGCGTTCTCATTCGCCGTGTATGGAGGCCCCCTTCAGGGTAAAATAAATCGAAAATCTTGTGGATGCCATATTTGAATGCTTTTTGCTAGATGCTATGTAGGTTGCATACATTTGTGCGCTTTTCGTACGTTTTGATTAAGGGAAGTATAAATTTAGGTTGCATTTAGAACGCTTTTATTTAGCCTTCCACTATCTGTAACTCCTGTTTTACGTAACTAGTAACAGCAATTTGAACGTCAACGGCTGTTTAGGAGTTACCGAACCACGTGGTGCATTGCATTTATACATAAAAAACGCTAATTTGTAATGGAAAAACTTTCTGTTTTCACACAGATCACGAAGCTGGTAATGCAGCAAGTTGATTCATATATCAAATGTCAGGAATGCTCTTATTTTTGCCTATGAACAAAACGTAAAATTAATGACTGCCTAGGCTGAGTGTGAAAGCACTGCACTATTCAATCCATTGCTGACGAGGCAATGTAAGAGCCAACAAAAACATTCAGTCACTCACGAGCAGGCGACGCACACCACTTGCCTTCGCTCACACAGCATGTAATTGAGTCATTTCTCCATAGAAAATGTACGCTCAGTCATTCAAAACAAATATTGGGTACCATCACGGCAGAAAAAACGTGTTGACTGAGCTACTGATTGAGTGCTCGGCAGTCAGTGACTAGTTCACTTCCCAATCATTCAGACTCTCACGAGGCAGTGAATGATGAGGCAGATGGCAGTTCATATTCGTATCTAAAGGACTCAATGAACCAGACTGTTTTGCGCACTGCCTATGAAAACTTTTACAAACCATTGATCAAATCTTACATCGAAATGCTCAAATAACAGGGCTGGTAGCAGGTCACTTTTTAGTGACTTGGTCACTATTTTGATGCCAGTCACTAAAAAATCACTTTTTACACCAAAAAGTCACTAAAGTCACTATTTCCCTAAAAAAAAAGTCACTAAAATCACTTTTTCACTGCTAAAATAGAGTGAAATTTTAAAATATCAACAAAATGTTTAAATTGGGCACTTGGCACTAAGAAAGTCGACAGTAGTTTTAACAAAGTATATATATCTGTAAAAAAATTGATAATTTTAACCAGGGTGACCAGTGAACCGTGAAACTTTAGAACACCAGGAAAACTATTGGGAAATTTATTTTCCCTGAAAATAAATTGTAAACCTTTAAAACTTTCCACAGGTATTTGTCTGTGATAGATTTTCAAAAGTCTTTCGTGAATGATTAAAAACTTTAAAAAAAACCAAAGTAAATTTAAGAGAATTTTAAAGGATTCTAGGGATGTCACCAAAAGATATCAGAGAAGAATACCAAAGTACAGACTACGAAATTCTCATGTAAAAGTAAGTGCTCTGAGGACCGATTTCTTCATCTCCGCTTAAGTCTTAAGCCAGGTTTACCTACATAGTTAAACCTGGCTTAAGACATACAAGCGTCGCATATCGGAGGTACATGAGCAAATCGGCGATCATCCCTTTTGCCAGTAGTGGCAGGGGAAACACCCCTCACCATCCCTCATTAACGGATGAGCTTGGTAAAAGAAATGCTCTACCCGATTCGTACCTTCCTCACAATTGTCCTTTGTTCGCTTTCTACTATCTATATACAAATTTTACACTGCCGTACTATAACAGAACTATCAACTTTTTACTTTCATCTCCTTATCTATCGTATAAAATGTCCACTTTAATTCTGACATTTGATGTTAAGCATTTCCAACTACGAAAATAATCTATTTCCAAGAATTTTGTTTATTGTTCTGCAAAGAATTTCAAGAATGCAATATTATGTTTGTAAAAGATTATTTGCCTCTAAGCTTACGAGAAGGGGAATTATTCTATAAAAGTTCTTGAGATTATTCTGAAGAAATTCGGTGAAAAGTTCATAGCAAATTATCAAAGTTATCCACCTAGATATATCAAATATTTAAAGATTTCGAACGCTGAATCAATTTCAAGATCATAAAAAATGGGAATTACTATTTGCTTGTCATCATGTTTAACTTAAGCAAAAGTAAATTATTCAAATCACTTCAACTGCTCTTCACAGGAGATTCCGTTGTGAGATTCGATTAAATTAGAGGAATTTATGAAATTTGATTTTAAGTTCCAGGACATAAAAAGTGTACTTCAATATCAAACCGTATTTGAATTTCTAAGTTACCATATAAGTTACCACTTATTCAGTATTTACAAGTCACTATTTCCGTAATTTTAGTCACTAAAGTCACTACTATTATATCGCATCAGCACTACCAGCCCTGAAATAAAGTTTTATTTTCCTATTTTTTTGTGAGCAGAAGTAGTAACTTTTTAGATTAGAATAGCAATTAACCCAGAAATACTACCTGTTTACGCCATTTCCCCCTATTTCTAATCTAATCTAATCTAACACCAACACAGCCAGTTCTTGAAAGCATCCTGGAAAATGTTATGTATACCTACATCATTTTTCTTTTCTATTTGACATATGTTTCACATCGAAGATGCGTCACACATATCAAAACGGCCATGCCTACTGTGCGGTATTTAAGGGGCAAGATGATTAAAAAAACATCGGGCCTGTTTAAATCGAAGTTTTAAACACGATGCTTCAGAATCCAATAAATCGATGAGACGTGGACATCTCGTCCCGTACGTTCCGATTTTGGTAATTATATGGTCGTTGGAAGCATCAAAGCTAGAAAGGTTAAGTGATGCTCCATTTTCTTCAGACGGTTGGGGCATGAGCACTAACTCTTGTCCTAGTAAGAGGAAGGACAAAGGGAAAAGGATTTTGTGAAATCTATGAACATAAACAATATTTATGATTTGAAATATACAATATAGAAATACATAACGGCGGTGGTTACTACCCATGTCTTGTCAATATTATCAAGTCATAAAAAGTAACAAGGACTAAAATGTGATCCTTTGATAACTGGAAAATCATGATTCCCTAGATTGAAGTTTGATTAAAAACTGTATTAAGAACTAACTGGAATAGACCATCAAAGTATGTGCATGTTTTCTGAGGCATAACATCTCTGATCTCTGAAGGGAAGTAAAGCCGTTAGTGCGTTAAGGCCCAAAAGCAAAATTCGGTTCTAACTAGTTTTCAATCCGACAAGTAGACATACTCAGATCGGGCTTTTCCGCTGCCGTTGCCGTTCCGCTTCCGCTATCATTGCGCTTGAGCCTTTAGTCTACGGTCCATGATTTGATGGGTCGATAGGTATACCTGGATAGGTTTTAACTGGTTCATATTTGAATTTGATTTGTTGCTGGATTCTGTTCAGCAATTCGTTTTGCTGGAAGGCTGATTCAAAATTTGGTGTGTATGGTCCAGGTGTGGAAGTGTGCTCTCGTGCGGATCTATTTGCTTTTTGCTGAAGGAAGTGTTACCATAGAGGTAACTCTAAGACCAGAAGGTCCCGAAGAAACGAGCTCAACTTTTTGGCTCAGCTCTGGTACTATCTTCGGTCTCAAGCTAATCGATTCACCCCTCGAAACATAGGAAAATCCACTAACCCCTCATTTTATCTGTCAAACTTTCATAGACCTTTTTGACGTTTAATCGTCTTTCTAATCACTAATCTGTTTTCCTCTTGCTTGCACTCGTTCGATTTAAATGGTACAGTAGTTTGCGCCGATTAAACGTCAAAAAGCTCTATAGCGAATCAAAACAAACATAGTGTGGTACTGGAATTTATACTAGAATGAGGCAACAATCAATACGAAACTAACGATTTTAAATTGGCTCACCACTTTAGTAGCCTATTGGTCCCAAGCAAACGATTAACGTACCCTATTCTAGTTGAAATTCTATTACTACACTATGTTTGTTTTGATTCGCTATGAAAGTTTGACAGATAACATCAGGGGTGTGTGGATTCATGCAGAACATGCAGGGGTGAGTGAAATAGCTTGGGACTGCTTGGGACCGTTGTTCTGGTACTGAGTGAGCCAAAAATAATAATGATTTTCTTCGGGACCCAGGAGTCTTAGAGTTACCTCTATGAATGAGGTACGTTAGTCGATTTGCTTGGGACCGATAGGCTAGTCAAGTAGTAAGCCAATTTAAAATCGTTAGTTTCGTATTGATTGTTGGTGTTACTGCTACCCAGGGTTGCTTCCACTCACTTGCTATAAAAAATAGGTTTTCGGAATTATGAAATCATTAGATGTTATAATGATATGTTGTACTTGCAAGTAACAAAAAGAGGGATGGCCGCCACAATCTAGCTGAGTTTCTGGTAGAGAACATTCGATTTGATGTTTGGGTTATGTCGTTTGAGGTATAAACGATCAAATTTGACCGTTTACAGGTCAAACGACACAAGCCAAACTTCAAATCATATGTTTCCTACCAGAAATTCAACCAGATTGTGGCGGCCATGCGCGCTCGTAAAATGCTGGATAGTAATCTGCTTGGTGTAAGAATCCATTTCATTCGTCAAAGTCCAAATCCTCTGAAGAGAGGAGCGAAGATGAAAAACAAAGACAGCTGATCAGAAGTATTAATAACTGTTATAACGTGTACATATATAAACGTCAATAAACGGGAGTGAAAGAGCTTAGTAAGTTGACAGTCAACCACATACACTGGTGTTATTGACATGCTGCAGATACTTTGAATAGTCCGATTGAAATATCTTAAAGTGGCTTACGAGGAAAAAGTGAATAAAGTGAGAAAGTGTAAGTTTAGCGCAGTAGACGGAAAAGTTTCACTACCATCGTAGAGTTGAGGTAATACGTTAAAACACGCTGCGTTTATTTTTTGCGGTACCAGTTATTGTGAGACCATTTTGGACTGTTTTGGAGTGGCCATCTTCTCGTGCATGGATCCTTATTGTTCAGCCAGTTTTTTGTTGGAACTTTTTTTTTAAGAATTTGAATACCTAGTACAGTGAATTTGGAAGACTAATTGTTTTTGTCGTTCCACTTTGCCAGGAGTTAATACGGAAGGTTTGGCCGACCGTTTTCTTATCGGGAACTGGGAGTGGACAACGGAAGAAGGAATTTTCGACGAAGGATTGCTGGTTGCGTTGCTGTTTGATTTGACAGCTGATCAGAAGTATAAATAACTGTTATAATTTGTAAATATATAAACGTCAATAAACGGGAGTGAAAGAGCTTAGTAAGTTGACAGTCAACCACATACACTGGTGTTATTGATATGCTGCAGATACTTTGAAAAGTCCAAGTAAAATATCTTCAACTTGGGAGTCGATTTGGAGAAACGTTTTACCGGTTGGAAACTTACGATTTTAAATCGGCTCACTACTTGACTAGCCTATTGGTCCCTAGTACATCTATAAGCGTACCCCATTCTAGTCGAAATTCTAGTACTACACTACTAGCATAGAGGTAACTCTAAGGCTAGAAGGTCCCGAAATAACGTGCTCAACTTTTTGGCTCAGCTCTGGTACTATCTTCGGTCCCAAGCTAATCGATTCACCCCTCGAAACATAGGAAAATCCACTAATCCCTCATTTTATCTGTCAAACTTTCATAACGAATCAAATCAAACATAGTGTAGTAATAGAATTTCGTCTAGAATGGGGTACGTTAATCGTTTGCTTGGGACCAATAAGCTAGTCAAGTAGTGAGCCAATTTAAAATCGTTAGTTTCGTATTGATTGTTGCTACTAGTCTTAGAATTACCTCTATGGTAAGACTGTTGATATTTTTTCAGAAAGTGCAATAAAAAAGCATTGTTATCGATGCGTAGAAATGTTTCTGATCGATTGGTGATACATTTTTTGAAATTGGTCCAGGGGCAGCTAAGTTATTAACGTTCAAAATCTTTCATAATTTCATCTGTCGGTTTTCATAAAGTGTACCCCCATCTTCCCGAAAGACGTAGTCCTACCAACAATCAATACGAAACTAACGATTTTAAATTGGCTCACCACTTTAGTAGCCTATTGGTCCCAAGGAAACGATTAACGTACCCTATTCTAGTTGAAATTCTATTACTACACTATGTTTGTTTTGATTCGCTATGAAAGTTTGACAGATAACATCAGGGGTGTGTGGATTCATGCAGAACATGCAGGGGTGAGTGAAATAGCTTGGGACTGCTTGGGACCGTTGTTCTGGTACTGAGTGAGCCAAAAATAATAATGATTTTCTTCGGGACCCAGTGGTCTTAGAGTTACCTCTATGGTCCTACGCTCGGTCCTACGTCAAAACCTTTATTTTGCCTGTTCAACTGTTTTATTTCATCAAAATAATCCCTTACAAGAATTTCGACTAGCATAGGGTACATTAATCGATAACTTGGAAATAGGCTAGTCAAGTAGTGAGCCAATTTAAAATCTTTGGTTTCCACCGGTTGGTACCACTGCAGCGGCTCTCGACTGTAGTGGCAGCTTGTCAAATTTGGCCAAAAATTTGCAGGGCCAAACACAAGCGCTTTGATGAATGGTACAATGCGTTTTTTCAGGCACTCTTCCTTGTAGAGCTTCGAGTTCATAGACTCATTTGTAACGAAAACTTGAGTTTTTTGTCCGCAGCTGCAAATCGCTTGCCAAATCAGAGATTTTCTAGCGAACTTATCAGCAAAAACGAATTTATATGCATCCTGGGTTCCTCGTGAGAACCTCTCTTCCTAACTTCCGAGCGAGTATTTTGGCCATTCGGTTATATTTCAGTGTTCGGTTTGGCTGCTTGCTTGCTTGATAGTCTTCGCGTTGATGGATCCTCCGGACGGCTTTTGTTGAAATTGTATTTTATGGCAATGTCGTCATTAGAGAATCATGGGTTTGCTCTAATAATTGTTCTCAATACCTTCCAATCCAGCTGCCGATCGTAAGTTCCACTACGATGCTTACTGTGACCCTTCCGAACAATAGCTTTCCGCTTACGGAAACGTTTGAGGACACTGCACACGGTAGATTTAACCAAATTCAACGATTTCACAATTTTGACGATTCTGTACTCAGGATTACCAAACTTGACCACGTTGGATTTTCAAAACTTTAACACTGAAAGAGGAGAGCTTCCCAAACAATCTTCTGTCAAAAAATTCGAGGATCGACCACTAGGACCGCTGTAAAAAAATAAGCAGTGCTTCCAGAAGTTTCTGCAAAAGAGACATTAGGGATCGATGTAACAAAACTACACGGTAAGAAAATAGTACCCAAAATTAAGTTACTTTCACTCAACACGTGGCTTCAGTGGGGCTAGGTAAAATTAAGTTAAACAAGAAAACTCAATTTTGAGTGATTTCGATCTGGGCTTCAATGGGTGAAAACAACCTACTTGATTATCGAACGAAGTAGGTGAAATGTACTCAACGTCGGGAGGAGAAAAATGACAGAATGTTAGCAAAGAAATATTTTTCCTTTTTTAAATTTAAGAAGAAACGAAATTGTGGAAAAGGGCATATAATTTAATCCATTTATTCAAAAATCAAATCTAGACAGTACCTCAGATGCACTAATGCAGATTACTCCCTCTTATTGGCATAGTTCAGCAAACTCTGGATGTGGATGGATGGTTTCAACAAACACCATAATATTTTCACTTCTTGAGCACGAATACTGCTCAATGTCTAAAGTTGTATGGATCCGTTGGACATTTTGATGTTCACTATCCACTTGTTTGCATCTGTGAAGATCTTCGATTGGCCGTACGAAACAAAAACCGGTCCTGTTTGGACGACAAAATCGGTCCCGTCTGGACCGGGCAAAATTCGTCTCGTCTGGATGTTCAGCCGATTAGCGGTGTTATCTGTCGAGTATTTTCGGATTATTCAATCCATATCGACAGCTCTTTGATTACAACCTGTACGGATCGATACAACATAATAAATTTGTGAGTATTCACATTACAGAATGAATAAAAACACTTACCTTGAATCTATCAAGCATCCAGCCACTTTTTCAATCATTAACAAGGACGAAAAATCACTTTAACTGTAGGTGAACGACTAAGGCAATCGCAAACAATGAACTGCCAGCAACGGCTGCATCACCAATAATCGAAGTGCTGTTACAATTTTCATCCAAAAATAAGTTAAAAGTACTCAACCATTCATCCTACTGTGAGAACATGCCGGTTGAGTTATTTTAACTAAAATTTGAGTATATTTTCACTTCAAATCACAGTGCGATTGATTTGAATTAAATATATTAAAAAATATTTTAGTTGATTATTTAACAATTATTTGATGGTGTACTTTTAAAAAACATGCATAAAATCAAAACTATAAGAACATTAAAAATCGATACAATTAAATAAATAATGATTATTGAATTGAATTTCATCAGAAAAATAACTCAAATTTGAGTTCATCTGATATTACTCATTAGTTGAGTAAAATTTAACCAGAACATTTTTGAGAATTACTCAACGGTGGACCTCAAGTGTTAGAACCCAGCGTTGAGTAATTTTTTACTCAATTTTGGATACTTTTTTCTTACCGTGTACGTTGATGGAGTTTAGTAGAGTCGGTGTATAATGAGTCACGCCAAGAGAAAAACAGTTGAACTCGCATCACGGTTTTCGGAAGATTCTCATTCTTTTCACTTGGCAACAGAGGACTTCTACAACAACTTCAAATGACTTCTAGCGAGAGAAAAAATATTGCGGCTGTAGTAAATCATTATATCAGTGATTTTGTCAAATTATCTTAACAAAAAATAGTAGAAATTCTCATTACTAATCATTACCAAGCGTATCCCATGACAATTTAACGCTCACTGCGTGTTTATGCTCATTTCTTCGATTATATTTTATATTTTATTGCAATACCTTTCGTGGACCTTTCATAGCATCGTAATGTTTATTTACTTTGCACGATAGGTAGCCGGTTTGACAGTTCAATAGGTAGACTTGGCTTCACTCTTGGCGTGACTCATTATACACCGACTCTAGAGTTTAGGAATTGCAAACGGTATTCTTCCGAAACTTCACAAAATCAACCAATTATTCCTCTCAGTAAAGCCATAACTTCACAGTCAAGTTCAATTAAAAATCCATCACAATCACCTCGCCATCCATCCAGTTCGTCAGTGGCCGGTGCTTTTCGGTGAAAATAGCTACCGGCCTCCTATATCCGGATGAGATTAGGTTTGCCGTCTGCCGTTCGTCCGTCGTCGTCACTCACAAAAGAAGACGACGACGTTGACAACGGACGTCAGCAGAGGCTCACCGTTTGATGTTTTGTTCCCTGTGTCTACGGGTAGTAAAAACAACTTTCCGTTTTTGCTCCCGAACCTGTACGGACTGCTCCGTTCGCAAAAAGAGGACAATCTTTCCGTCGTCGTCCATCATGCGTCGGCCGGCGACGACGCCTCAGCAACCTCAACAATGAAAATCAACATCAGAACGACATAAAACAACGATCCACAATTTTTGCTCAAACACGCAAAAACACAAAAACAAAAAATCCGGAAAACGTTCGATAGAACAGTTTTTGCTATCGTTGGTTTTTGACCATGCGTTGTCGATTCCAGCCGATTGCATTCCCACTGAGTTTGGTGGAATTTCACTTCCACCACCGGTTTCACATTGCGGGAATCGATAGTTATCCCTCTCCTGGATCTCGTGACAGTATTGCAAATTCCTGGAAGGGAGTCGGTTTACATGTGTGCACAAGTGGGGAATAACGCCTACGCATAGTTGTTTTCTAATTACAGTATATATTCACACTGTATCCACTTGTATAATAGGAGGGAGGGGCAAACAAATGAGAATAATTGGTGTTCATTTAAAAACGATTAAAAATGATTTAAAATATGATTTGGTGAGCAAAATGTTGTTTGGTGAGCTGGGTGGTAATTGGGTGAGTATTTAATTCAGTCATAGCAAGACAACACGTGGCCCAGTCAAAATTATTAACTTTGTAACGGTTCCGGGAAGCGTTTGGCCCACTTTCCAACAGCGACATAACCTACAAAAAGTGCACCTGACAAAAAAAAAGACACTTGCGCTGCCGCAGCCGAAGGTTCCTGGTTTGCTGATTAGCACTTGACTTTTTGTTGTTGCTCATGTTGAATGCACTGTTCCCCCCCTGAGTAGCTCTAAAATCAGCGCCGGCGGTACAACGGGAATGTAGGGCGATCGAACCGGCTAGCCGGCTGTACTGATCTGGATCTTGATAAAACTGCTCCTTTCTTTGGACCCGAAGCGATTTCGCACATTCATGGCCACCGAGTCGTCACGGTGATAGTGCGGATTAGAGTAAGATGCCGCGTCACTCACTTCTGCACCTACTACATTACGCCGCTGCAGCACGCGGTAATTTATAATAAACACCAATTTTCACCTTTTTGCTCAACTACCTGTTCCCGTCTTTGCTGTTGGGTTCGGTACACCGCAGCTGCTACCTGGCAACTATATTGACCGCTTCTCCCGGGCGACTCTGATGCGATGATTACTACCGCCGCAGCCGCCCGCAAGATCAAAAGCGATCCTATACGATCTCGCCGTTCGTCGCCGTCTCATGAATGGAAGTCGCATAGCGGAGGAGCAGTGTTTGAGCAGCAAAAAGTGTTGATGATGGGAGTGAGAAAAACGTACATGCGGGTTAATCGATTCAGCGGTACTTAGGGACACAGTTTCCACCGGGGAAGGTACGTTGGGCATCAATCCCACTATCAGTGGCGCTACGGATACGGAAAGCTGGAAGCACTGATGTTATTAGCATTTTGGCAGCACTGGAACTCTGGAGGTAAATAAAAGTAGCCAGCGGGAACATTTCTGCTACTGCAACAATTTAGCTTTTATGAGGGTTCTGTAGACCACGGTTTAGACTTGTAGGTTGCTAAAATCAGTGATATTGAAATAAAATATGATATTGTTGTAAAATCTCCTTTGATATTGTGAGTCTATTCAAAACATGTTAATCTGTAATGTAAATCACTTTTCCTATAGTAATTAGACGTAACATTCCGTAGGCAGCTGAAAATACGTCTCATTATAAGTTTACATGATAACAAACATGAACGAGTAAAATTAAAATTTTGCTTCATTTTACGTTACGCTCGCAACAGAATCGTTAAAAGCCTAGAAAAGGAAGAACATTACAAAGTCCAAGCTTCTAAATTCCTCCACGGTCCGTCCAAACAGAAACGTGACTTTAAAAATACCAAACAAAGTTTCACCGATACCGCAATCAACAGAATCATATCATTCGGTGTGCGATATACGCATATGCGCTTCTATATCCTGCGACACAAATAATATTGTATTGAAAAAAAAATGCAGGATGGATTCACCATGCTCCAACAAGCTATCGAGAAAGCTACCAATTGAAATGTTTCCACAGTTACCCATCCCATAATTTCGAACCAACGTGGATTAAGCCAGACGACCAGCATGAACGAACGAACGGACGATGTACTTCAAAATTAAATTTGACGACTGCAAGTAAGCTCGATTCCCTGAGTTGGTAGTTTTCGAAAGCTACATCAACATTGATATCCTTTAGCGGAGTACAGATAGCGCGATTGGAACGCGCGCAATAACGTACATTATACAGAGAACTGTGAAGCTAAACTTTTCAGCTCGATTCGTGTGTACTGTAATGAAACGTGTCTGGAATATTGAACCTGATTGTGTGCTGAGAGAACCAATCAAGATCAAGATGCAGTGTGTGGCCGCACAGGATTGCAGGATTGATCCAATAATCCGACTGTCAAATCCATACAAATCAATGTTACCAATCTACGCACTATGATATTCACACTATGGACTTGTAACATGTTTCAATCCCTTTTCATGATACAAGCGATGTATCATGTTTTTTAAACGTGTTATTCCCACACGATTTTGAAAACTTTGTACGGAGAATTTATGCGTGTTTTGTCAGATTCCATTATCACACGGGACACAGAAGGGAACGATAATCGTTCCAATTTATCGTTTTTTTTATTGCTTGCATTATTCTAGGAACTAACGCTTATGATGCATGAAGCACGGTAAGCACGTTTTCCGGGATAAAACGATATGACACTTTGCAAAAAAAAACAAGCAAAAGAATCTTATAACTTTTATTTTATTTATTTATTTATTTATTTGAGAGGGAAAAGCCCACTTCAGAAGGACCAACCTTGCCCCTTCTCAAGTGGGCGGAAAACCTCTTCTTTTCGTATCAACAGATAACATAAAATCCTACAGATACCTATATACTTTAAACTAAATCAGGAAACATTTATCTTTACTTAATCAGGATGATAAAACATTATAGAATAAATACTTAAGGCTAGCACGCGAGGCATTGAAGTCAAAAAAGTTATAACATTTATTAAAAAATTTACACATGCAAGTAATTGGTTCGTTTGCACCATAGTTTGTGCGAGAAGTCGGGATCGTAAAGAAAGACTGGGTTCGCAAATTGACTCGTCTTATATTAATGTTAAGCTGTTGCAAAAGTGGACAACAGTCAATGCCCGAACGCAGGAGATCGGCGATGAAGACAGCCTTAGCAACGTCACGGCGAACACTGAGAAGTTGTAGGCTCAGCAAGTTACATCGACTTTCATAATTAGGGAGGTTTACAGGGTCTCTCCAGGGTAGCCAACGAAGAGCATAGCGAACAAATCTCCTCTGAATAGACTACTGCCCAAACTACTGAAGCCGGCGCCGGTGGTGTTGTGGTAAGCGTGACTGCTTTCTAACACCCCAATGGGTCTGGGTTCAATCCCAGCCAAGGTCGGTGGGATTTTTCTGAGGCATAAAAATCTCTGGTCACGTCTTCCTTCGGAAGGGAAGTAAAGCCGTTGGTCCCGGCCCATGTGTGTTGTGAATGGGTACGATATCCTACGCAGGTGTGGAAGCTGCCTTCCTGCACATTCGATTGCCGTCAATGGATGACAATCGATGTCCGTCGGTGATTGGCACTAGATTGCGGAACAGAGACCGAATAGGAAAGAAGAAAGAAGAAGACAAACTACTGAACAGTATTCCAGTGTCGAACGGACTAGTTTTCCAAGCAAACCCCCTACAAAATTTTAACTGTTTGTTGACAGCGAACGTGCTGTCATCAAATGTATTGCAGGGCTGTGATGAAGCGCGATTTTAGATCTGATTTGAGAAGGTCGAACTTCGGTTGAGAAGGTTCTACCAGCGTTAATTACCGGTCAGTGCAAGTCAGATTACCGAAAATTACTCTGATTACTTTTCAATTTACTTTACTACTTTGAAATTACTCTTATTACTCCTTAATAGAGGTAACGGTCCAAAGCTAATCGATGCACCCCTCGAAACATAGGAAAATCCACCAACCCCTCATTTTATCTGTCAAACTTTCATAGCAAATCAAAACAAACATAGTGTAGAAAGAAACTAGTATTAGTGAGCCAATTTAAAATTAAATTCAGGACCTCATAAAAATGCGAATATATATTCTATTACATTTGGTTCCCCTAAATTACAGATATGAGTAAGGCTTTCTCCAGGTGATTCATTGCAGCGTCCAACAATGACTTCAAGATTTCCAGAGCACAAATATTGGACGGTTGTGACATCACTCATGAAATTGGAACTCCTTGTGTACTGCACTGCAGCAAACGTGAAGTTCCAGTTTCCTTGTTATAAGTTTTGTGAGAGCTGATGTTTGTGCTCTTAAAATTGAAATTTTTATGTGGTACTGATTGATAAGAAATAAGGTTTCCACAGCGATTCAACTTCAAAACGCTAAAAAAAATGCACACACAAAAACGGAGTGCACAATTTTGCACCAATGTTATGCAACATTTCGTAGTTGATCGGGAATATCTCGATTAGCCGTAAATCCCTCCAATAAGTTCTCGGTACATCTTTTACCTACGGATTGAGCGAAAAAAATTAGTGAATATTACTGTTTTTTAAAGATATCGTTCGCGTTTTGTAGGCGCACATGCATCATTTGGCATAAGAACACGGGGCGTTTCTGTGGTGGAAAAAAAGTGACTTCCATACTATCACAGATTACAAAATCTCTGGCGTGCACAGGGTGGGGTAAGGTGGGGCAATTGCCCCCCCCCCTTTTATAAACAAGATTTTTATTTCCACACTTACAAAATTATGATGAAATGAATAACTCTGGTGAAAAAATTGAATCACGCTAAAAATTTGGAGATGCACATTTAACTGAGTTTAAGTTTGCAAAACTGTGGTGAATGTAGAAGCAAGGTTTATTAATTTTTCTGGTGCATAATTTGCATCGTTCTGATGAATGCAAGCTTCATTGAAAATTTATGGTGGAAAATTTGCACCATTCTGGTGCATGAAGAGGCAAAGCCTGAAAATTTCACCATAAAGGTGCATGGTGAAACAAACTTCACTGACAATGTTTGGTGCACCCTTCTGGAGGAGCATGCTTTATTGAAAATTTCTGGTGGAAAATTTGTATCGCTCTGATAAATGAAATGAACAGAAAATTTCTGGTGAAAAACTTGCACTGGTCTGGTAAATGAAGGCACAAGCTTTATTCAAAATTAAGCTGTATTGAAAATTTCTGGTGGAAAATCTGCACCGTTCTGGTGAACGGATGGGCAAGCTTTTCGGAACATTTTTGGTCTTAAATTTGCATCCTTCTGCTGAATAGAGAAACAAACTTTGATAATAATTTCTGGTGTAAAATTTGCACCATTCTGATAATTGGAGGGAAGCTGCTTTACTGAAAATTTATGATAAAAAATCTGAAAATAGAATGATAGTAGAAGCAAGCTATATTGAAAATGTCTGGTGGAAAATGGAAAAAGGAAATCTGCATGCCTTCAAAATATACAAAAATGTACTGCAAGGTAACTAAAGAATGTATTTTCTTTGGTTTATATTTTTAACCTGCAAAGAAAAGCATGACGCAAAAAATTACTACAACATTTTTCTATCAAAATATTACTCGAACTGTAACTTTATGTAACTTCCAAGAAATTGTAGAAACTTCAAAAACTATTTTCAATGTTATTCTGGATTTTCAGAACCAATTCTACACAATTAAACATTTCGCTGCCGGTCTTTTTGGACGATCCGATTCCTACAGGGTTCAGAAATTGGAAGACAGTGACCGAGTTGCTGGGCAAACAAAATTGCAGTGATACCCATGTTAGTAGTATGGAAGCGTGGAAATTTTTTAAAACTATGAACTTTGTTTGTTCACTGCTATGCGCACTGTTTACATGCGAAAGGAGAATGCGATTCTTATTGGTCATTCATGTCGGTTTGTCGGTGCTATTACCACCATCTGACGTGACTTCAGCTGAATCCAACCACCAAGGCAACAATATTGCAGCAAATGTATTTTTTCAGTTAAAGGCCTACTATCGCAACTATTTAACGAACCGATCATTATCGACATCGTCCATGGGATTAAATTGCCAATTTCCATTGGCTGTCTGAAAGCAGTTTGCATTGAAGAAGATGAACCACCACCAGAGCAAAACAAAAAATAAAATTAGCTAAATTGAACAGTCGGAAAACAGTGGTGGGTGGATAGCACCATCCACCACGCACTTTGGAGTACTCCCCATACCCAGGTTGAATGCACCATAGAAAAAAAAATGCCCCTCCTTAACAAGATTCCTGTGCACGCTAGTAATACAAATTCGACAGTGCGCATGCATAAGGGCGTAACCGCGATGATCGTTTCTCTCTTTTGTTAATAATTACACTAGTTTACAGCATTTTTGAACTCGGTAAGGTGATGATCATTTCCAATGCAAAATCCTACGCTGAATTCAATGCCGTGGTAAGAAAAAATTAAAGTAGAGCCATTTTTGAGATATACAAAAATTTTGATTTTTTGAATTTTGGACAAAAGTACGATTACTAAAATGTCAATATCTTTGGAACTAGTGCACCAATTTTAAATCTTTTTTGAAAATGAAGCTAAATAAATTTGCTATCGTTCACTAGAATATTATGTCTTAATTAAAAGTTTAATTTTGAAGTCATTTAAAAATTTACAGCATTTTTTTTTTATTTTTCCTGCGAATTTTCCATAAAAATCTTGTTTTAATCAACATTTTTAATGGGATAAAAAGATTCAAAAAATCATTCCATAATTTATTCTTAAAATCCATTCAAACCCGGAGAAAATGAGCCTTTAATGGATGAAATCGGTTGGAAATTGTCGAAGTTATGAGCATTTTTGTAAAACACTTAAAAATGTTGCTGAAATACAACAGCTTTAGAGTTCCTTTTCTAGGTGTCGTTGTAAGCATCCAAATCGCATGTAAAGTTTTCAAGGGAGATTCTTTTCTCTACATATCAATTTGATTAAGGCATATCAGGATTTAAAACCGAGTTGATACAAAAGAAATTTATTAAGGTTTTATTAAAAATGATTGAGAATCGAATGACTTTGTCTTCGATGTTTTGAACTTGTTTCTCGAATCAGAAACCAACAATAGTCACCCATCATTGCTTCATCCCAAAACCCTTGGTAACAACGTTCCATCATCTTCATTTGTTGGTGAAAACGTTCGCCGTGCTCATCACTCTCGTCACCAAGATTTTCCGGGAAAATGTAGGAAATGTATCTTCAAAGACATATTCACACCTGTGTTCAGTGAAATTAAAGGATTTGAAATTAATTATATGTAACAAACACAATATTTTTGATTTATACCTATTTTCTCATAATTTTTGAGCAATTCATCGACGGTTTCCTCATAATCTGGGCTTCTGAAATTTCCTAAAAAGGTTGTGACAACACGCTGGAACGATTTCCACGCTTCTTCCTCATCTGGTGTCAAAACTGTATTGAATGCGGAATCATTGAGCAGTTTTTTGATCTGTGGGCCAACAAATACACCTTCCTTTATCTTTGCGTCAGATAAATTTGGAAATATGTACTGATTTCAAGTACTGGAATGCCGGCCCTTCTTTTTGCAACGCTTTGACGAAATTTTTGAATAGCTCAAGTTTTATATGTAGTGGTGGAAGTATTATGCGTTCTTTTACCACAAGAGGATCATTTTTAACGTTGTCTTTACCAATTGTGAAATTATCCCGTTTTGGCCAATCTTTTCGGACGTAGTGTTCCTTACGAGTTCGACTGTCCCATTTACACAAAAAAACACATATATTTTGTGTATCCCTGTTGCAATCCAGTCAACATGGCAACCACTTTAAGATCGGAACAAATTTTCCAATTGTGTTGATTGTAATTTATCAAATTGAGCAATAGAGCCATTGATTCATACGTTTCCTTCATATTAACGGCATGAGCTAATGGAATAGAAGGTTTCGCATTCCCTTGATGCAGTAAAACGGCTTTCAAGCTCAACTTGCTGCTATCGATGAATAAACGCCATTCAGCTGGATCATATGGCTCACCAAACTCTTCAAACAAGCCGTTTACGTCATGGCAAAAACATGCCTTGTCCTTTGTAGAATAATATTTGTCAAATTTCTTGTGACGATTCCTGTGACAAGAAATTTTGACCTCCTTGCTCAGCATGTTGTGTTCTTTCAAGCGTGATGCCAGCAATTCGGATTTCTCCTTCGATAAGTCGAGATCTCGCACCAAATCATTAAATTCGGATTGTGTAAACAGTTTTGGGTTTCTTTCCAATTCCACCTCGAAGTCTTCCTCGCATTCCTCCTTGATTTCCTCCTCACTTTTTGTAACGGTCAATTCAACAGAGGGCGCTCGTTTCCGCTTTGGATAAACAGGATACGGGACCGAACTTGAATGTGGAACAGGTTTTGTCATAGAAGCCACTTGTGGATACTCAACTGTTTTGTGACGTCCTTGTTGCTTAACTTTTGTCAAGCAGAAATAACAATCCGTTGCATGACAAAACGGTCGACGCCATATGGTGGGCATGTCAAAGGACAAATAGCGACTGACAGATAACAAATAAGTGAGTTAGTAAATAAGACATTAACACTTATCAAAAATAGATGAAGTAAGATAATGTCGATCAGAAAAGAACAAAGCACTACCATGCTGTACATAAATTGTTTATATGAAAGTTATTCAAAAAATCAATTTACCTTGCGCCTGACATCCACCTAGCCAAGCACGTTTTGCACGAACTACATAATACTTTTGGAATCCACGGTTCGTCAAAGTCTCCAGGATCAATTTTAAAATAAAACCTGTATGCAGTTTGCAACGAAGCAGTGAAATTGACCGATTTTGTAAATATATAGTTGCCACACGCGTAACAAAACTTTTGAGGATCATTTTTACACTTGAATTCACGTTTTGTCGTATACATCGTTAAGCAATGTTAAAGAAAGAAAGCTGTCAAATTGAGTTGGTTGCGTTAGGTTCTCGCCGAGCGGTCTCACAAACACTAGCGTAAATTATATTGTTGAAAATATCCCATTTAATTTTGCGTGACAGCTGGTAGTGTTAGTGAAATGCACCGTATGCGTACACGTCCGCAGAAAGGCTTACTGGAAGTGGTGCATGAACCTAGGAGCGGGACAACGGCCAATCTTGGAACATTCAATTTCCATGATTTTACAAAAAAATTCATAACTTCGACAATTTCCAACCGATTTCATCCATTAAAGGCTCATTTTTTCCAGTTTTTAATGGATTTTAAGAATAAATTATGGAATGATTTTTTGAATCTTTTTATCCCATTAAAAATGTTGATTTTTATGGAAAATTCGCAGGAAAAAAAAAAAAATGCTGTAAATTTTTAAATGACTTCAAAATTAAATTTTTAATTAAGACATAGTATTCTAGTGAACGATAGCAAATTTATTTAGCTTCACTTTCATTAAAAAAGATTTAAAATTGGTGCACTAGTTCCAAAGATATTGACATTTCAGTAATCGTACTTTTGTCCAGAATTCAAAAAATCAAAATTTTTGTATATCTCAAAAATGGATCTACTTTAATTTTTTCTGACCACGGCATTGAATTCAGCGTAGGATTTTGCATTAGAAACGTTGGTCAACCACTAAAGTTCAAACTTTTTATGTTGTTTTGTAAACTAGTGTAATTCACTTGGATTAACACATCTCGGTGCATTTGCTGTTGCCTTTGATAGTCAATACAACCTGTTACAGGTTACAACACTACATTGAACAAATTTCAGATAATATTCAAGCTAAACATTGCATTAGCTCCTAAGTTTAACATTGATCGATTCTCTTCGTTGATTTTCTCTTTCGTTAATAACTTGAGCACACAATCGTTTCTTGTTGCGTTTGTCGTATTAGATGCTATATAAAAGCTTCTTTTATCGATATGCGTGCTGAAAATACCTTCTTCTTCTTCTTATTCGCATTTCAAACTTATTCTTAGTGTATATTAGCTTATTGCGTGCTCTCAACTTAGTGTTCTAAATGCACTTTCACAGTTATTAATTGAGACCTTTCGATGCCAATACCAATGCATGAATATGTATATTGTGTGGCAAGCACAACAATACTCTATGTCTAGGGAAGTCGAGAAAATTTCTAACCCGAAAGATTCCCTCGACCATACCGGGAATCGAACCCGCCGCCTCCGGCTTGGTAATACCGTGCCTTTACTGACTAGGCTATGAGGCCCCCTGACTGAAAATACCTGGGAATGTCTTTACATGGCCGAGGGGATACAAGAAGAAAGTCGACGTAGAGAATCGGTCAATCTTACTTAGGACATAATCACAGAACAGAAGGAGAAGCGCAAACAAATCGGTGAATCAAAAAGTGTTCGTTTTTCTGCTCAACAAGCGATGTGTTGTGGTAGCGTTCCACACGGGCTTTCTATGTGCACTCACACTATTATAGCATGCTGCCTATCTCAACTGCAGGCAGAAGATGCCTTCTACCGCTAGGTGCGCTAGTGTTCGCAAATGACAAGTGGAGCCACTTTCTGATCCAAAGTTCCACTCCTGTGTGTACACTCAAAAATATTACTAAACGAAGGTAGATTAGAATTTAATCATTTTATGGTTAAGCAATGTTTATACATTGATCCGATTAAAATTTTCTTTAAAATTATACTAAGTCCGAATATTGGGCTAGGATTCGTTCAGTGTATACCGTTAATTTATAATTTGGAAGTTTATTTGTTGCAACCCCTCGGGCACCCGCAGTTAATTCCTTCAACTAAAGTATTCCTTTTAATTTGTGTTTATTGTTTGCGTTTTGTTTCGGCTTCCATCGTTAATACACCAGCATCCAACGGTTGGATAGTAAGCAAAAGAAAAATCACTTCTGAGTTGAACACCAGCGTTATATTGCCCACATGCTGCGCAACCCGAGTGGTAAACTGGAAACAGTCAGAACAGACAGAATCGGCCCCATCGGTTTAGGATCGGAATCTTAGTGCACTACGCTAGTGTCATCAAGAAGCAACTATTTTCCACAGATTGCTTCGTAGTCTACCAAGGTGGATGTTGGATTGCAACTGGCCCACACCATCCTGCCGGAAGATATCTATACCGAAAGACAATGCACGTCAACATGGAAGGCTACACTAAGAAAACACTTGGTATAGTGACTCTCCCAAGTCTGGCCCGCAAAGAGTGCAAGATTGTGCGTACCATGTCGGATATTGCTAGAGCCTTACGACACCTTTGATGAACTGCGCTCCCGATTTTTTTGCATTTAAATGATCTTTATTTCTTGTGATTGTGTGGTTTACATGTATGAATTTTCAAGTGACACAGATGCGTCTTTTCAACTTTAGTACATTTGAGATTTTAATTATTATTTACAGTTCCTAGTCCTATCAGGCCTTTTTTAGTATGACCACCTTGGTGGGATTGGTTTGATAACTGCGCTCCCGATATAGTTTAAATGATCTTTATTTTAGTTTAACTTGGACGATTACCATATAAATTTTTACTAAGTGATTTAATTGCTTTCTTCATCTTTAGGTATGGGCAAAATTTAAAATTTGTTTTACAGGATTAGTCCTAGACTTAGTACACGGTCGACCACCTTGGTGGGATTGGTTTGTTTTGTTTTTAGAATTTGAAGAGAAACTACTTAATACTACTATTTACAGCTTAAAACTAACCTACTCTACTATATACACTTAACCTACTATGTACAAATTGCTTATTAAAGCATGTTCAGAAAGATTGCATTTTTGAATAAATTTAGTTGTCATATCATCAATTTTGGAATCTACTTTGGGAATTTCTGCCTCTTGATGGAGGTCTGCTATTCTTGTGTCGAATGGACGATCTAGGATCATCCTCAACACTCTATTCTGTGCAACCTGGATTTTGTTCCTGTGGGTCTGAGCGCACGATTCCCACACCGGGGCGGCATAGAAGATCGCGGGGGCTATGATCTGTTTGTAAACAGCCAGTTTGTTTTGCCTTGAGAGGCGGGATCTGCGGCAAATGAGCGGATACAAACACCTAACCAAGGCGGAGCACTTAACTAGGGTTTTCTCTATGTGCGAGCGGAACAGGAGCTTCTCATCGAACAACATCCCGAGATAAGTAACATCAGTGGACCACTCGACCCTTGTACCATCCATTATTACGGTACAGGAGGGAGACGGTTTAAGTTTTGGTGATTGTCTGTGAAGGAACATGATCGCTTGGGTTTTCGAGGCGTTGATTTTGATTTTCCACGTGGTGGCATAATCAGTAAAGGTGTCAAGGCATCGTTGGAGCTTGTTCGTAATTTCACGAGGCATCCTACCCTTGACGGCTATCGCGGTGTCATCTGCAAACAGAAAGAACACGCAACCGTCTCCTAGAGGAGGGATGTCCGACGTGTAGATGCTGTAAAGCAGTGGTCCCAGCAGACTCCCTTGCGGAACACCTGCTGGGATCGGAAATTGTCCCGAAAGGGAACTATTCAACGACACCCTGAACGACCTTTGCTGGAGATAGTTACGGGTGATTTTCACAAGGTATGGTGGAAAGTTGGAGTTACAAAGCTTGTATATAAGTCCGTCGTGCCAGACATTGTCAAACGCCTTTTCGACGTCTAACAAGGCCATGGCTGTGGACTTGGATACAGCTTTGTTACTCCGGATGTTATTCATCACCCGCACTAGCTGATGATTGGTGGAATGCCCCTTACGGAACCCGAACTGTTCCGGAAGAAGAATGTCATGTTCCTCCACAAACTTGTTTAGTCGGCTGAGGATCAATTTTTCGAACAGCTTGCTCAGCGCTGAGAGCAGGCTAATCGGTCTGTAGCTTGACGGTAGTGAAGGGTCTTTCCCAGGTTTGCGGATCGGGATGATTTTTGCCACCTTCCAGATGCTTGGAAAGTAGTGCAGCTCCAAGCATCTGTTGAAGGTGGCAGCTAGCAGCGAGTGCACCCTCGGGCTGAGATTTTTCAACGCTAGGTTGAATATTCCGTCAAACCCGGGAGCCTTCATGTTCTTACTGTATTTCAGCGCTGAGCAAATTTGTTCCTCTGTAATCCGTTCTTCTGGAGGGACGGCACAAGGGGAGGCATCTAACGTTAGGACGCACTGCGCAACCTGGTTCTCGAGTGGACTTGGGATTTTAGAGCCAAGCAAATGCGACTGGGCAATGTGCTCCCCAATCGCATTGGCCTTCTCTTCGTTGGTGATAAGCCGTTCGTCATTGACTCTAAGTGGTGGAATGGGCTTGGGGTGAGACTTCAGCACCTTGGCAACCTTCCAGAATGGTCTGGAACGGTCGTCCAGGTTCTGAACGAGCCGCCCGAAACTCTCGTTCCGGATTGAGACCATTCTGGAAGCGATCTGCCGATTCAGATCGACCATTTCGTATTTACGCTGCAGATCCCCAGTCCGCTGAAACTGGCGTCTACGAACATTTCTGAGCCGAATCAAGAGTTTGGTGTGGGAATCAATTGCTTGAAACTTACCCCTCACAGGAACTCGTCGAACGCACTCTTCGTCAGCCACGGATATGGCTTGATGGAGACCCTCCAGGGCCCGGTCGATGTCATCCACTGTGTCGAGCGGTGGGTTGTCGTCGATGTGGCGGTCGACCACGCGTCGAAACTGGACCCAGTTGACTCGATGGTAGTCCTTCCGCTGGCACGGTGCAGGGGCCACGTTGTAGCCCAGCTCGGTCAGCACCGGTTGGTGGTCCGAACTCAGGTCGTTGACGGCAACCGGCTTGGCTAATCTGGTGTTTGCCAAGAACAGGTCCAGCGTCGATGGGTTGCCCGTCGGTGATGTGAAGGTTGGTTCGTCCGGAAACCAGACGGAATAGAGACCATGCTGGGAATGGTCGAATAGCAGGCGGCCGTTCTGGTTCTGCTGGTAGTTCCGCCAGGCCTCGTGCCGGGCGTTCAGGTCCCCTCCGATTACGAAGCGGGCATTGGTGCGGGTTATGATGGCAAGGTCGTTCTTGAACTGCTGTGCTGTACCATTGCTAACGGTACATTGCCGGGGACAGTAGGCG
Organism: Ochlerotatus camptorhynchus; assembly: GCF_037179485.1. Taxonomy (NCBI): domain Eukaryota; kingdom Metazoa; phylum Arthropoda; class Insecta; order Diptera; family Culicidae; genus Ochlerotatus; species Ochlerotatus camptorhynchus. The sequence continues at coordinate 2,139,188 of NW_027040758.1, forward strand.
GCGATGAACCGGATGTTTCCGGTCGATGTTTCCACCTCTACGCCGACGGCCTCGATGATGGAAGTGCGGTAGTGGGGTAGGGTGCAGTACTTGATGCCTTTCTTGATGATGACCGCGACACCGCCCCCCCTGGAGCTGGTGCGATCAAGCCGGACAATGCTGTGGTCGGGCAGCCAGAAGCTGTCACCGGTCTTGAGGTGGGTCTCGGTCAGGAGGCCCACGTCGATGTCGTGCTTGCGGAGGAAGTCTGCAAGCTCAATGTTTTTCGCCCCTACGGAGCGAGCGTTCCAGTTGGCGATCTTTATGGGTTCACGGTCCATAATTAGCGACGAAGGAGATGATAGCTTGGAGCTGTTGTGTTCTTGTTGCGCAGGTGCGCTTGATGATGATGGCCTGGGCCAACAGTGTGACGATCTCATCCGTTGACAGCGGAGAATCGTCTGTAGCTTCACCGGTTGTACCGGCCAATCCCGGAGCAGGGGGATCCGTCGATGGGCCGGAGGCTTGACTAGGTACTGCAGCGGCAGCCGACTGGGCAGCAGCCAACTGTTGGTTGAGCGGGAGCGGCGCCAACACTGGAATTGGCCGTGGTTGGACCGGTGATAACGGAGGAAAGTTCTGCGCGTTGTTTTCCGGGACCTTCTTGCGACCGGGCTGGTTGTTGGACGAGGCCTTCTTCCGGATCTCGGCGTATTCGGCCCGCTTCGGACAGGCCTTACTCGTGGCCTTGTGGGCAGCACCGCAGTTGGCGCATGTGGGAGCGGCTTCCTCGATGCTGTCGCAGTCGTCGATCTTGTGGTTTTTGCCGCATTTGATGCAGCGGCTGGCCATGCGGCAGTTCCTGGTGCCGTGCCCGAACAATAGGCAGTTCGAGCACTGAGTGACGCCACGGTGGGTTGGCTTATACCGCTCCCACTTCACTACGATGTGGAACAGTGTGCGTGTCGTATGGAGATCCTTCACGGTTGTGGAGTTCTTCTGCAGATGGACCAAGTAGAGCTGGTCACGATACTTGATGGCCTTGCTGCGGGTCATCTTGTGGATTTCGACCGGCTTGAGGCCGTTCGCCTTAATCTCGTCCATTAAGGTGGTGGTGTCCATGTCGTGGAGCCCGCGCAGCACCACTTTCAGCGGCTTGGTGGCCTCGACGTCGTGGGAGAAGTACTCCAGCTTCATCCTGTCCAAGAGGGCCTGGACTGCGTTGTAGTGATTTTCGGCCGAGACCATCAGTTTGTAGCCTTCCGTGCACCGTTGAATGGTGCAGCGAAGGCCCTGCTTAATGTAGAAATCCAGCTGCTCCCATAGCCCGGGAGGGAAGCCCTTCACATAGAAGGGTGGCAACTTAACTTTTTTAGGCACCGTCTCAGGGTCCGACTGCGGCTGGGCTCCGTTCTGCAGGGCGGAGAACGGATTGTTGCTCAGCAGCTTTTTTGCTGCCGATGCGGTGGCGCTGATGTCTTCAGGTCTGGGTCGTTTAGTTCCGGGAGGCCCCGGCTGCGGGTCCGCAACGCCTGTCGGGACGGGCAATGGGGTTTTCTTCTGCTTCTTCTGAGCTGGCTCGGTGGTCGCGCCGTCTCCTGGGAGAGTCTGTTTTCCCGGTAAGCCGGCACTCGCGTTACCGCGCGATTTCTTACCCATGGCTGGGTCAGCGAGAGCGTCACTATACAACGCGGAGCTAATTCGACTTGCGAACGAACGAACGAAACTAGAGAGAATTCAAATCGACTGAACTGCTCAACAGTCTGGCAGCGATTGGAGAACATCGACATATATAGCAATGTAAAGAGAAAATCGAAGAAGAGAATCAATACCGAAATTTCGTATAAATGTCAAACCCGTTTTATGTGCTTTTTTATAGCATTCTGAGGAAGCCCTAACTGAATATTAAAATAGGAACATTGTTGAGGCATAGCACTGATTTCAGTGTTGCCCAATGCTTAGGGAACTTTCATAAATAACGTAGTAGTTAAGGGGGGAGAGAAGTTTCAGACGTTGTGACTGGCCATTTATTAAGTATATCAAAACACACTACGAGGGGGAAGGGGGGGGGGGGTCATTTATGGATGGTGCCTTCTTTTACTTGCAAGGCTGTGACCCAATTGGCGAGTTAAATTTATTTCGTGGTTAAAAGTAACAGATGTGTAACCGTTCTGTTACAAAGGTTCAATACAATATTTTAAATATGCACCATGTGATCGAGCATTCAAATAAACTTGTGTAACACTTGTGGTGAAACCCACTGGGCAGACGACACGGCCATGCTTAACGGCCGACTGCTGAATAAGGCGCGCATGGCCGCGGCAAAATGGTGACACGGAGTCACGGGTGATGAGCTGAAGGGCCATCCAAAGATGAATACTAAGATGAAACTGTCGGAAGAAAAACTTTCTATTTTAGTGTCCTGGAATGCCACAGGTTGCGAGATTTTGTGTCCCATGTTGCTTACGAAGATGTCGATAGTCGCATGGACCTCAGACCGACTCAACCGGGTGGGAGAGTCCGGGGCCAAGATGGTATAGTGATGATGCCGGATAATGCCGTTTCTATGGCTCCGACCGTTGCCCCAAGCTTGGTGTTTTGCGTTCAGATCGCCAGCGATGATAAAGTTCCCGCTCCTCCGGGTGAGTTTGATGATGTCTTTCCGGAGGGCCACTGACGACCCGTCCCTGATGTTGATTTGCTTGGGGCAGTAGGCCGCGATGATGGTGATTGGACCAAGTGATGTGCTCACCGCCACTCCGATGGCTTCAATTGTTTTCAGGTGGAAGTTTGGTAGCAGCCGGCAACTGATGTTCCGTCTTGCAGCGATGGCCACTCCTCCACCTCCAGAGCATGTGCGATCAAGTCTGACGAGCCGGAAGGCGGGAAGGAATACGTTCAGTTCGGGCTTCAAAAGCGTCTCGGTGATGATAGCAATGTCGACCTCCTTGGTGTTGAGGAAATCGAGTAGCTCTCTATGCTTGTTCGTCAGTGAGCAAGCGTTCCAATTTGCAATTTTTATAGCTTCACGGTTCATACTTAGTGACAAGGGACAGGGCAGCATGTAGCTGTTCAGATCGAGTCTTGCAGGTGCGCATGATGATGATGACCTCGGCCACGAGCGTCACAAGTTCCTCCGAGGTGAACGTGTCATCAACTTGCTCACAGGACGCAGTTGAGTGAGTTCCAGCACACTTGCCGCAGTTTGTCTTCATATGGCAGTTTTTGGTGCCATGGCCATAGGAGAGGCAGTTCATACACTGCGTAACATCACGATGTTGGGGTTTGTAATGCTCCCAACTGATGATTACCTGAAACAGGTCCCGGATTTTGGATCTCAGAGCCGCAAGACTGGTGGATCCCTTCGTGAAGTGCACCAGGAACAACTGGTCACGGAAGCTGGTATTGTTGATGAAACGCCGGTTCATCTGGAACACGGCCTCAGGTTGGAGCCCAAGCCGCTCCAGCTCGGACTTCACCGCAGCCGCCTCAAACGACGATAATCCACGCAAAACCGCCTTCAGCGGCTTGCTCGATAGCAGCTCATACGTGAAGAAGTCCACGTTGTTTTCCTTCAGGAAACATCCTATTTGTTTGTACTCCTCCAGGCTGGAGCACATGATTTTGGTACCGATGATACAAAGCTTGAAGCGAGGTAGCAGCTTGTGTTTTGCTAGTTCGGCACCTAGCTTGGCACCATCCTTGACCGGCGTGAAAAACGGGGGAATTCGCTCTTTTATTGCAATGGGAGCGGCGTCACCATCGCCATTTTCTTCCGGGAGTACCGTAAACTGGTTGGCTTGCAGTACTCGTTTTCCGGCGTCATCCTGCGACGCGCTGGGCTTGATGAGCACCTTCTTTGAAGGGCCGGTTGCTGTCTCATTGGCACGTTTACGCACCATTTGTTTCGTGTTTGCAAGTTCAAGTAAACTTGCCAGAACGCGGGAAGGTGGCGACACTACCACGACGTAACGCGACAGCACAAAACGAAACAAAATCGAAACGAGATCTCGAGCGAAAAATACGAGCTTAACAGTCGAGCAACGAATGATGATGAGTCGAGGGACAAAAACAGCGCTCTTTTATAACTTTTCAGATTCTAGCAGCACGATGTGCATCCAAATGGTACTTGATTATGAGGGCTGGGTTTGGGATGAACGTTTATTTCATGAAAACAGTGCAAAAATTATCACTTTTTATTTGTAAATCTTTAACAGTTTTTTAAGGATAATTGAACAAAACGTTTATTGTAGCAAATTATGAGAGTTATTTTCTATTGATTGGTGTATTTGGATTTAAATTTCATCTATAAATGACAAAGTTATAAGCGTTCATCGGCTGTTGGAGATTTTACCGAGCTAGATTAAGTGTGTACGGGGTGATGCATATATTATGCCATGCTCTAAGAGGGGAGGACGAGGAAGGGGGAATTTATGGTTTTGTGACAAGCAATGCATTAGGTATAGGCAAAACGCATCGAAGGGGGGGGGGGGTTAATTTTCCTCAATTTAGTATGACATAATAAATGGATCGCACCTAATATGAAAAAAAAAACGATTTGATTTGCTTGCACCGAGGGTTGCATAATGTGGCCCTTTTTTAAGATTTTCTTTTTATAATATCTAAATTCAATTTCCACAAATTTAATAATAAACTATACCTGAAACAACTAAAATCGTACACACTTAGATTTTTTGCCGAAATAGGCACCACCGAACAGCTCGGCATTTATTTTTACTGAGATTTCAGTAAAATTTATTTTTGTTAACTGAGATTTCGGCAAAATTCCCGTTTGTTAGCTGAATCTCGGCAAGTTTTTCACTGAGATCCAGCAAAATAAAATGCCGAGCTGCTCGGTTTAGCTAATCTCGACAAAAAATCTAAGTGTGTAAATTTTACATAGAATAATAAAGAGTATAATAATTCCAGAGTAAAAATATTTATGGCATTACTCAAACTATTTACTGTTTAATTATATTTGAAATTACCAAATTATTTTCCAAGCAGTAGGAATTACTGAAATTACACATAAATTACCCACAATAATTTTTATTACATTGTTGTGATTTTTGATTACCGATCACCTTATAAGCTTGGTAGAAACCCCTCGCATAAAGTGCAACCGAAGGACTACAGAGAACATTGCTATATTAGTAGAAATATGTGCTTGGCGGAACAACCATGTGTTCCAGGAGATGAAGCGACGACGGAGGAAGACATCAAAGTCCGCATCCACAATCTCACCTCTAAATACTGGTAATTTATATGCATTAAGCAATATTGTTGTTAGTCATATAATTTTGAAATTTAACATAGGAAAGAGAAATCAAAAATTGGAAAGGATGCCCTTAAAAATCTGGAAGCGTTGATCGAAAATAGCATAATGCTACCAGGTATAATTCGTATGAAATTATAATGAAAGATAGTTTATTTATTGAAAACCATACAGAAACACCCAAACAAATCCAGGTAGAGGCGGAATAATGGCTAGATTACGAGATGAGGTCACCTGACCTAGACGGGATGCTAACTCCGTCTCCGGGACCATCACATTCGGGAACTTTGCAATCGACTCAACAGACTGTGAAAAAGAAGAAAAATAACTTTTAAGCCGAGATTCTCAAGCAATGGGATATACTAGAAGATAAGGTAACGAAAAAAAAAAACGACAACGGGAGATCTATGAACAAATCGTGCACCAGGAAGCACGTCGGACAGAAATGCTTTAGAAGTTTGTGCAGGATTCGGCCAAGCTGAAGGTTGCATTTATGAGTTCCTTAAATAGTCACGTTTAAGATTTGCTTGTTAAATTCAGTTTTTAAATGCGCTGTGTAATATTGTGAATGCTCTAATATTATAGTACGCATTAATGAGTACAATTTCACCCATTTTGAAGTAAAGTGGGTTAACCCATTAAATTGGTAAACAAATTACCCATTAAGGCGTAACTTTTACCCACTAATGGGTATCAGTTACTCATTTATGGATATTAGATACCCATTAATGGGTTATTTTTTACCCATTAAATGGGTTAACCTACTTTGCTTCAAAATGTGTGAAATTGTACACATTAATGAGTTTTAGTTTGCATGGAGAGTCACCCAACAAATATTATTTGCTGCATAATGAGTTTAATGTACAGTAATTATTTTCTTTTGAGGTTCTTTGTTTATTATTTACTACGGCACTAATCTTGACGGTTGTATTTCGTTTACGAAACAAGCTCGATTCGCTTTCCCACTCTCCTGAAGCGTGCTTTCAGATGTCCGAAAGCGTTTTCGACAACTTTTAGGCACTTAGAAAGTGCATAATTAAAATTACGCTTTAGATCTTCTTGTTGTAGCTGGAAAGGGTATGACCAACCGGTGGAAACTAACGATTTTAAATCGGCTCACTACTTGACTAGCCTATTGGTCACAAGCACATCGATTAACGCACCCCATTCTAGTTGAAATTATTGTACTACACTATGTTTGTTTTGTTTCGCTATGAAAGTTTGACAGATAAAATGAGGGGTGCATCGATTAGCTTGGGACCGAAGATAGTACTAGAGCTGAGCCAAAAAGTTGTGCACGTTTTTTCGGGACCTGCTGGTCTTAGAGTTACCTCTATGGTATGACCATGTTGCAAGGCTATTTTGGTGACAGTTTTCTTGTCGATAATTATTATAACACACTTGTAGCATGATATAACTACGTAGTCTGAACGAGGCATTAATTAACACGATGGAGACGACAGTGCCCCTTATGAAGAACCAAGTGTCTCCATCGGTTATTGGACAACAGTCATCCCCCATTTGGCACTTTCAACTCGATCAATTATTCACAATTTCACACGTATGTAACTCAATCACTTCCACTTTTGGCAGCAAAATGACGGACAGTCGGACAGAACTGGAACAACATTACAATCCCAAAGCTTGTGCTTCCCCGCCAGGCCCGTTAAGCTCATTTGTGGAACGAAGGGGTTGTTCCCAAGAAGCAATCAACTACAGAAGACAACGTTCGTAGCAGCACTCACACTCAGTCCTCATCCGACCGACACTCATCATAATGACATACAAATTGATGGGTGCCAGTGCACAATTCTCTACTGCTGTCGTCCTACATGTGGGTCGGAGAGAGTGGACTATAGTTCTACTGTTTGAAGTGCAAATTTGTAACCTACATTCTCTCCGTCCCTACTTTCATACTCAAAGCCCCCCCTCCCCCTTGCTTCAAAACAGAACTCTGACACTGACTGGAATATTCGACTGCAAATGTGGGTGTTGGTTGAGGATGATTATTCTACGCAGAACTCGACCGGGCTTATCACTGCTACTGGATATACTGGAACCACAGGATCGTAAAACCCAAGCTACGAACCTCCTGCTAGTCCTACACAGCAACGAGCAAACCCAGCTAGGGAATCAGAAACAGATGTGATAATTTAATAACAGCTCCAAGTTGGAAAGTAAATTTTGTGTCCTTCTCCACCGGTTTTTGCATATGCGGGTTTTGCAATATGAACCGACCATCAACCACCACTACCATACTCAGTACCGCTACCGTTCAGATTCCGCACGTGCATGAATGCATCAGCAGCTAGATACAGTATGAAAGATTTCGAAGATCTAAACCACAATCTGAACGGATGGGAGAGTTCACCGGAGACATACGGATGACCACCAGTACAATACAAGTTTCATTTCGAACACATTACTCACTTTGCTCCCCCAGTAATGGGCCAATGTCGTCGATGTCACCGTATAGAAGATACCGGAGACTGTAGCGTAAATATGTAATTCAATTAAAGAGATGGATATTTTACGACTGGTATGCTTGTTACTGCGTACAGTGGAGCTTTCAACGTTTTCAGATTTCAACAGAACAATTCAAGCATCCAAAGCTGTAAATCAATGTAATGTCTGCAAGCTTTTACTCAGCATTATTGTAATTCTCCTTGTCAGTACCCGTTTAAAAATAATCATCAAATTACAATAAAATAACAAAAAGAGGAAATTCATTTGATTGATGAAAATTAACCTCAAATGATGTCATTGCCTCCACAATAGGCTTGCAATACATTCGATGTCTTAACAGGTGTCAACGATAGAGAAATAATGCCATTCCATAGCAAAACGATAGAGTGGTTATCGGAATTTCATAAAAATTGGTAGTTTTGATCCTTATCGCAGCATATTAGACCCGTATTTTTTTATTTTGTCATTAGGATGACCGTTTCCATGTTAGGGTGGTCCAAAAAATTGATTTTTTATTCAAAAACGATTTTTTTTAAATAGCATCTTTCGAACGAACCACTGGGTCGATTTCAAAGATCAAAATATCATATGAAAGGTAATTAAAAATATTTATTACAAAATATAATAACACTGAAATTTTTGGATTTTGTATAGAAAACATTAGTTATATTTGTTTTTATTTTATGGTTTTCATGGTTTGCAGACAGAGGGCGCAATATGTTTTTTATATTTTTCCTTGAAAATTTAGGTTTTTTTACCCAACTTAACAAAATTTCAGTGATGTGTTTTTTTTCGGTTTTGCGTTATATTTTTTTAAGTAATAAAGTTTTGGGTTTTTGCTAAATACTCCTATGCGACTAGACTACCATGCGTCTCCATTGATTTATAGCGACTGTAACATCACAGACAAACAGACAGATAACTCGCAAGTTGTTCATCGAATAAGCATTTAATGGACAATTTAAAAGTATCGTAATTGGTAGTACCGCCACCTGTGGCGCGCATAGTCAATTTCTTTGCGTTTCACGTTTACACATTACCGCCATCTGTTCAGCGAGGTGCCCGCCACAGTGTACTCAACAGATGGCGGTAATGTTTTAGCGACGATGTTTTACAGTGAGAAATTTTCAATGTGTTATGTGTTATGTGTTTGTCTGTGGTAAGATGGGCACGATAAAAGTCATTTTTTGAAAAAATACGACTTTTGGACTACCATAACATGGAAATAGTCACCCTAATCTATCTATCTATCTATATATATATAAAAATGAATTTCTGTCTGTCTGTCTGTCTGTCTGACCCTTATAGACTCGGAAACTACTGAACCGATTGGCGTGAAAATTTGTATACAGGGGTTTTTGGGGCCGTGGAAGGTTCTTATGATAGTTCGAGACCCCTCCCCCTTCTGTAAGGGGGGGGCTCCCATACAAATGAAACAGAAATTTTTGCATAACTCGAGAACTAATCAAGCAAATGGAACCAAATCAGGCATGTGGGGGCGAGTGTGGGGGTATAAGGAGATAATCGTAGGGGGTAGCCCCTTAGATAATAGGGGGGGGGGGGCTACGTACAATATAGCATGCTTTTTTTTTAAATCGGCGCATAAACTCAAGCTAATATTGAATCCCGAGCAAGACCGGGCACACGCAGCTAGTGACAATATAAAAATACGGGTCTAATATTTGGCGATAAGGATCAAAACTTCCAACTGTTACGGAATTCTGAGAACCAATGGCGGAATCATAAAATTTATTGTAATGAGATCAAATTTGTTCGAGAAAAATGTATTTTTCAAAGGTTAAGGTACATATTTAACAAGGTACTTAGAAGTCCCATTGCTTCGATTCAGGTCCTGCTTCAAACTCCGTATTTCCTTTTCCACATGAGCTTCAGTTTGTGAAAATGCATCTGTATGAATTATTTTCTGATTGGTGATACTAGCAGAACGGACTACGTTTTCAACTGACCTAAAACAAGTAAAGGTTAAAAACACGCAAACATAATGCATTAATTCTCACAGGATAATATGTGGCATCGACAAAGCTTATTGTCCCTAACATAGGAAATACCGTGTAAGCAAAACTCACTAGGACTACCAGACTTCGCATCGATTCAAGTGTCCGTCAGAATTTTTCGAGGGGGGCGACACATCTAAATCTCAATTCTAGATGCTTAAAAAATCTCACAGTAGCGAATAAATCTTCGAAAAATCTTCTTTAATTTCTCGCATCTACTTGCATCGCACATCATCTTTTTGCAGGAAATCATCAAAATCGTGATAAAGCTTCTTTCTATCTACCCAGCGTACGCGCAGCTAGCCACAGCAAAACACAATATTTCCTGCATCGTAGAGTCGTCCCCCTCGGAATTTTTCTAACCTCAAAGGATTTCTGCTCATTGCAGGTGGCTCTGATCGCCACATATGATTGAACCGTCTGCTGGATTTCAATTACCGTTGCGGGAGTTGGAAGGTGTTGAGATGGAGCCCAATCAACGTTGTTTAAATTAGCGATATCTGCAGGTCTGCCGGAAACAAAATGTGTGCCACAGATTCTTGTATGACGGGATAAATCCAGTGGTAGCCGACAGTTTCGAATCCAACGTAATCGACGTTCCTTTTGCAAGCGTTTGAACTCGTCGGTGTAACGGGAATTGTTGATAAAATTCGGTACATTGTACAATTTATAATTCTTATCGGTTGACAAGACCGGACAGTTAAGTATGTAAATTTCTCAAAAAACTGTAAACAAACAAAGTTTAATCTTGTCAAGCAATTTGACAGACGGTTTGATAATCGATTTGACAGTCGATTTGATGGATTTGATAGTGTCAGTAAAGGCCCAAGCGCAATGACAGCGGAAGCGAAACGGCAGCGGCAGCGGAAAAGCCCGATCTGAGTAAGCCTCCTTGTCGGATTGAAAACAAGTTAGAATAGGTTAGAATCAAATCGACTTCGGTTAGGCATCTTGATGTCATTTGTGACAACTGTCAAACTTTCCGTTTCCGTTCCGCTTCCGGCCACATTGCATTTGGGCCTTAACTTGTCGTGTCGGATTAGATTCTTGCAGTTTTCGTGTACGTACATGTACTCACACATTTACTCGCAAACGCCAGAGAAGTATATGGGCCTCTTTAGGCTGTGAACCATTTGGTGGATTTTTTTTTAACTTTTGGTTAAAATTTGACAGATGGAAAGTTATCGATTAACCCTGCTATCCGAGCGTGGTTATTTCTGACAGGCAAGAAGTTAAATTTTGACAATCGTGGCTCAAAAACCGGTCGATCGACAGCACGGGGATTTTCGAACATAGAAAATAACTTTCGAAATGTCACTTTTAACCACGAGTTAAATTTAACTCGGCAAACGGTTCATAGCCTTATTAGGCTGTGAACCATTTGCCGAGATAAATTTAACTCGTGGTTAAAAGTGACATTTCGAAAGTTATTTTCTATGTTCGAAAATCCCCGTGCTGTCGATCGACCGGTTTTCGAGCCACGGTTGTCAAAATTTAACTTCTTGTCTGTCAGAAATAACCATGCTCGGATAGCAGGGTTAATCGATAACTTTTCATCTGTCAAATTTTAACCAAAAGTTAAAATAATTCACCAAATGGTTCAGAGCCTTAATGCACCGCCAACGTAGAGTGCGCCACACGAGTTCGAGAGGGAACGTCAAACAAACCGCTTGTTTACATCAGAATAAGGATTTTTCACAACGCAAATTAAAGCCTTTTTCATAGAACATCTAGCTAATTCCATCGGTAATTGTCTTATTTTACGATTTTCCACAGATCTGAACTGATCTGAACCTTAACTATTCACACACAAGAATTCCACTAAGGCAATATTCTAATTTTCCATTTATCTCAGTAAAAAAACTCATTGACCCATCCTCATCATGATCATTTTTTTCAGAATAATGTTTTTTTGGTTCCATTTGGGGTCTCAAACAACTGTGCAACATTTGTGTACGATTGGTTGTAACCCGGCTTTCCGCATTGCGTTTGAAATTTGTATGGAAATCAGTATGGGAAAACCTTCTTTTTTGTATATTTATTACTAGGGACCAACATTTTACACAAACCAACATATAACATATTAACATATAGCTCAGAAAGTGCCTTACAACTTTGCTAAGGATGTGTGGTTCTAGAATGCCCCTAAAAAAAGTTATAGCTGTTCAAAGATTAATGTTTCGAATTAAATGCCAAAAAACCCTTTTTATGCCAACACTGTGCCGGTGTACCAATGAAAGTCAGACTCCAAACTGAAATAACTTCGGAGTTTCTTATCTTATCGATTTGGTATGTTCAATTATTCACAAACAATTTTTCAATCTCATCTCGCCCTTAACACTCATATAAATGGAAGTAAAACTTAAAACTGCAATAACTTCGCTGTTTCTGATCTTGTCAAGGTGGTATGTTCAGATGTATTCAAAACATGTGCTCCAGACGAAGTTAGATATGGGGGGCTTACTGTTTGCTTTCCGGCCCTCATGTTTATCAATGAAAGTAAAGATAAAGACTAAAATAACTTCGGAGTTTCCCATCTCTCGGGTTGTTGGGATGGGTTATTTAAAAATATTTGCTCAATCTAGTTGTAAAGCGAGTACTCCCATTCTCTTCTTTACTCTTTTGGTGCAATATACAATGTCACATTCACGCAAATGTCATGGGATTGTAATGATTATATTTCATTTTCATATATTCTACGATTTCTCAGGGTACTCTTTTCGATGCTGTTCTATCCCCTAAAGCAAATATTGCTGTTGAACTAGGTCTCGGGTGGATCTCTTGATAAGTCAGAAATTAGCTTTACCCCTCATTCAGCCATATCGTTGACAACCATCAAGGAAGCAACTCGTTGTATCGTATTGAAATAATCTGTATCATTACTCCACTCGTTTGCCGGTTTTTGCATTAAGCCGGTCGAAATTTCGAAAAGGAATCAGCACTGTTAGATTTGACGTTTGACTTGAGAACCTAGCTGAAACGTAGCCCACTTAAAGTTAGCCCAACTGAAACTGGTGAAGAAGTTTTCGTTTTCTCCTGTTTTTGGTTTTTGACGTACAACTACTTCTTTGTTTTCAATATGTGGGTGACCCGAATGGCAGTTTAATATTTCAAACAAAAGCTTTATATAGAAATAATATAGCAGTTGGACTAATAATTCAAACAACATCTCCTCACTAACAAATGAACGGACAAGTGGATATTAAATATTTACAGTACAACAATTTTCGTTTTAAAAACTGCATATAGTAAGCTCCCACCCCCGTTCTTTAACTACGCTCATGAGATTGAGCAAATGTTTTTGAATAATTCATCTGAACATACCAAATCGGCAAGATAAGAAAATCCGAAAATATTTCAGTTTGGAATCTGACTCCCATTGGTACACCGGCAGTGTTGGCAGAAAAGGGATTTTTGGTGTTTAATTCAAACTATAAATATTTGAACAGCTATATCTTTTTTTTAGATACATTCTAGCACCGTACTTTTTGGCAAAGTTGTTAGGCACTTTTTGGAGTATATTCGTACATACTTAGTTGCATAGTTTATGCAAAATTGTGGTCTCTAGGGATAGAAATGCAAAAAAAGCAGGTTTTCCCATGCTAATTTCCATACAAATTTCAAACGCAATGCGGAAAGCCGAGTTACAACCAATCGTCCCCAAATTTTGCGCAGTTGTTTGGACTCCAAATGGAACCAAAAAAAGGGTTGTTCTCGATTGGTGAGGTAAAATTTGCGTTTTTCCATACAACGATGACCCACTCAACCCTCAAAAACGATATTAAATTTTTCAACTGTAGATCCAGTTTTGGAGCATCTCAGATGAATCAATTTATCAGGAAAAGTGAACAAGTGTTCCGCTTCCTATTGGCAAATCAAAGTTGGCTCTCGTGGAGAATAGAAGAACTATGAAAGTGATGATGGTTTCAAAATTTTCCACGGGGAAGTATACGAGTGCAATCTTAAAATGCTTTTATTTTGTGAATGGAGCATTTTATTTAAATCTGGTTAGTGCTACGTTAGTAGAAAACTTCAGGACTACTCAATAGACATATAATACAGAAAACATAATTTCTTCTCAGATTTTTAGGTGTAAACATAGACTTCTGCTTTTCTACCACTGTAGCAGTAACCAGAATTAAATAAAATGCTCCATTTTCAAAACAAAAGCATTTTAAGATTACACTCGTATACTTCCCCGTGAAAATTTTTGAAACCATCATCACTTTCATAGTTCTTCTATTCTCCACGAGTGCCAACTTTGATTTGCCAATGTCCCACGGCAAAAAGTTCTGCGTTCTCCTATTTACCAGCAGAGGCTGAATCGATCGCGTAGTGTCTTAGGCGTATTGGAGATCAAAAGTTGGCCCTCGTGACGAATGCAAGAACCATCGGAACTATAATGGTTTCAAAATTCCTTCACGGTGATTATAAAAATGCCTGTGTTTTTTAACTAAGCAATATTCTGTTTGATAAATTTGGTGTGTACTCCACGAGGAGCCAAATTTATCACCAATTAAATTCGTATTTGAAAAGCAGTTTATTGTAAACAAACCTGTTATCCATCAAATTAAAATCAGTTCAAAAGTAAATTAACGTTCGAAGAAGCATTACATTCCACAAAAAGCTTCCAAAGCCATGGACTGTCAGACAGAAGATGCAAAAAAGCCACGAAGCACAACAAATTGCCAAACCCTTTTCCCCTGATTGAGTGTTCCGTTCTTTGAACCAAACCGACGGTATTGAACACCGAACCAATCACCGGATCCACTTGCATATAAATCCATCCTTCTAAGCTCGCTAAGATGCTTATAAATAACACAAATCGCAACTCACTATATATTGTAGGTAGGTAGGTAGGTAGGACATATACAAATCCATTCCAGTTTGAGAAAATTGAAATTTGTCAAATCAGCAACAAAATGAAAATAAGGATCATTATGTTGAAAGATGGAGCTCGGTTTGTTCGTCCGGCCGGCGACGCGACGGTAGAAGACGGTGAGTGTATCGAAATGTATCGAAAAAGTTCGCTGTCGTCGTCATCTGGTGGTTGTCGTCGCGTTCAAAATTTATTTTTATCGTTTCCTTCCCTTTGCATTTGCGACTTGCAAGCTATGGTCTTGTCTCCCTCCCGAAGCTTGGTCTTGCATACGGTGAGGCGGTGTCTCGGGACGCGAACGCGAACAGTGGTGAACGATAAATGATCAATAGGTAGAGTAGAAGCAATCAACATCGAACGACATAGGGGCAATGCCGGCGACGGCAATATTTTAACCTTTCATCGTCAGGGAATAAACAAACTGCTTAAGCGTTAAAATTTGACAAATCAATGCTCTAAAATATAATTTATCCTTATGCAAAAATGAGCACTAAAGGACATAGGAAATAGGAAAAGGTTTTGGCAAATCAAAGTTGGACCCCGTGGAGAATAGAAATTCTCAGTGCTGTGTTTCTAAAATTTGAGCTAAGTAGTCGCACCCAACCCACCCTGCGCTCTTGAAATATAAATCTGTCTAAAATAACGATGACCTTGATAACGTTGCTTCAAATAGTGTATTATCTTACCTTATCTTGATAAAGTACTTTGCAAAACATTTGAACTTTATCACTGCTGCACGATGAGAAGCACCATACTTTACAGGTGGCGTAGGTGGCATTTGGTTCCTTGAACATCTACAAAGTCCCTTTATCCTTCTTGAAATTATTCTTAATTTCTAAAAGTTCCGTCAAATTTTCCTAGCACCATCATTTCTGTTTTCTTATTTATCTCATATTATAGTCAATTTTCTCGTAATTTTAGAAAAAAAGGTGATTCATTTCTAGAAATTTTGCGTGGGCAAAACAAACTTCTGAGAAAAAAAAACATTACCAAAATCTTTGAAATAACCTCCAGAGATGTTTGTGATGTTACAGTTGATATTACCGTTGGAAACCTTAATAAGCAATACGATTAATGATTCAGTTCCAGGTTTTTTGTTTCGTTTTTATAAGGTTCTTTTTTCAGACGTTCCCAAGAGCTCGTGGTTGTAACCACTGTTTGGCATTACTACCGAAAGTGTTAAATCCGTCCTGAAAATGTAACACTTTTGGAAGTGAGTCTATCCTTGGGGATTCAATATTATAACAACTGAACTCTTCTGGAATTATTTAGTATTTTATGAGCTGAATACACGGATACAGTACTTCCATTTTTTTTCAGAAGTGATTCAAAAGTTTTGCAAAGTTTAGTACTGTTCAAAGTGATTCTGTACGTGCTAAGCTTTTCTGAAATGGTTCAGTACTTTTCAAAGTGATCCTAAGCTTTTCTCAAGTTATTCACTACTATCTGAAGTGATTCTGAACTTTTCCAAAGAGATTCTAAACTTTTCTAATGTAATGTAAGTACAGTTAGATTTCGTTTTTGAAAACATAACTACAGTGCACTCTCTACAACTCGATATTCAAGGGCCATTGAATTATAGAATTATTGAGTTATAGAATTACAATCCCATACAAATTCGCTATCGCAGTAGCCATGACATTCATGTTTACTACGGCTCTATAACTCGATATCGAGTTAGCGGACATCGAGTTGTGGAGAGTTGACTATACTTCTATGTTGCCAAAATCGAGACCTATTTCGATGTGTCAAATTGAGTGCTAATATGGCTTAACGATGAGAATTCAATACTCCCTTAAGTGAATTCTATTGAAAAAGTATTGAAAAATTCGTGAATGTGAGGAGGATTTCTTGGTTTCCAACAAAGCGAGAATCACGTCAACACATTCCTTTCCATTCCCTGATTAACCTAAAATTGGACGCGGTCGGTGGTGTTATTGCCTATTGTAAACTATGAGATCACCAGCTTTTACACATTGCAGATGCATGCTAGTCCCATGCATCGTTTGTTGCTTCTCTGTGTTATACAGGTGACCTCGCAATAACGGAGTATCAACCAAGAGCGGTTAATCATTCTCATGCTTACTTATGTCTGTCAGTACCAAAGTTATTCTGCAACTTTTTGAAGCGAGTTCAAGCTTTTATGCAGTAATTCAGTACTACAGTACAGGTTCAGTGATGTTAAAATGTTTCCGTACTTTTCGAAGAGATTTTCAGCTTTTTATGGATGATTATGTGCTCCACAAAGTGATTCGGATTTTTCTGATATCATATTTTCTGAAGGAATTCCAAACTATTCTGAAGTGATTCAGTTATTACAAAGTGATTAATTTATTGAGAAAGCTATTGTAAACTTGAGAGAATTGATACAATACTTACCGAGGTTTTGTGAAGTGATTCTGTTCTTCCCAAAATGATTCAGTTCTTACGGAAGTGATCGCAAGCTTTCAGGAAAGATTCAGCATTTTCCAAAGAGATTCAGAATTTTTCTTAAGTCATTCAATACTATCCGAAGAAGCTCCGAGCTTTTCTGAAGTGGTCCAGTACTTTCAGAAGTGATTTCAAACTTTTCAAAAGTCATTCAGTCCTTTCCGAAGTAATTCAGTACTTGCGGAACTGATTACAAACCATCTGAAATGAATCAGTACTTTTTGTAGTTATTCCGAATTTTTCGGAAGTAATTCAGTACTGTCTGAAATGATTCAGTACTTCCGAAGTGATTCCGAACATTGATTCAAGTGGTTCAGTGCATTTCTAACTGATTCAGTTATTTTCGAAATGATGATGTTCTTGCGCAATTCATTTCGACTTGACGATCTCGAGGGGACACGGGTGGGGTAGTCGACGATGACAGGAGCACATATCGTGGTAGGGGTAAACAATAGTTGCAATTTCCAAACCTACGACTGGATGCCTTCGTTCAAATAACAACTGGAGTGCGGTAAAAATCTGTAGAACTGTTTCAAACACACAGTTGGTACTTGAGCGGGTTGGTTTTCATCTTTTTTTTTTTTACCAGTGGTGGCGGAGGGGGGGGGGACACCCCTCACCATCCCTCTCCAAAGGGGGAGTTTGGTAAAGAGAGATGAAAAAACCGATTTGTACCTTCCTTAAAAGTTGTTCTAGCTCGCTATTCTAATATCTATATGCAATCTTCACACTGTCGTACTCTAACGGAACTATCTACTCTATGCTTTCATCTAAAGGGTGTCCACGATGAAATTGCCACACTATGAAATTGCTCTAACTTTTTAACCGTTGGGTAGAATTTAATGAAAATTTGGGTGGATTTAGTTCATAGTGCATTATTTACATCCTGCAAGTTTTAAAGTCCTGTGATCAAAACTCGCGGAAATGGAGTCGAAAGAACAGCTCGTGCGTGATAAAATCTTGCGCATTCATCACGAGAACAAGGATCTCTCGCATCGTTCCATCGCTAAAACGTTGGGAATCGCGAATTCCACGGTGTCGCGAGTGATTAAGCGGTTCGAGGAACGGTTGACCACCGATCGGAAGCCCAGAAGTGAAGGAAAAAGTATTCCGTACAACACCAAAAATCACAACCGCGTAGTTGGGGCCTTCAACCGAAATCCGAACGCCTCCGTTAGGGATGTGGCTAAGAAGCTGCACCTAAGCCGAAGTTTTGTCCAGAAGGCCAAAACTAAGGCTGGGCTTCGAACGTTCAAGGTACAAAAGGCCCCTAATCGCGACGAGAAGCAGAACAAGTCCGCCAAAACCCGTGCCAGGAAGTTGTACCTCAACATGCTGACGAAAGTTGAATGCTGCATCATGGACGACGAAACATATGTGAAGGCCGACTTCAAACAGATCCCCGGCAACCTATTTTTCACGGCCAAGGATAAGTTCAGCGTTTCGGAGCATGTCCGCACTCAGAAGATGTCCAAATTTGCGAAGAAATTCCTGGTTTGGCAAGCCATCTGCACGTGCGGGAAGCGGAGTGCACCTTTCGTGACCCAGGACACGATGAATGGACAGGTGTACATAAAAGAGTGCCTCCGGAAGCGGCTGCTTCCTCTCCTGAAGGCCCACAACGTCCCAACAATCTTCTGGCCGGATTTGGCCTCATGCCACTACTCCAAGGACGTGCTGAAGTGGTATGCGGACAATAAGGTCAATTTCGTGCCGAAAATGTTCAACCCTCCCAACACTCCGGAGCTCCGCCCCATCGAGAAGTACTGGGCGATTATGAAGCAGCACCTTCTTAAACGACCTAAGGTAGTGAAGACAGTCGAGGAACTGAAGAAAGTATGGGTTTACATGCAAAAAACGGTTGATTCACAGGTTGTGCAGAATCTTATGGCCGGGGTTAAGGCCAAGGTGCGGGCATTTGCGTATGGACTGTAAATAAAATACGAGTAAAATGGTAAAATGAAGTTCAATAGTTATTTCTCAATCCCTGAAAATTTGATGGGAATCGGATGAAAACTCGAATTTTGCGAATCAATTTTGTGTGTTGGCAATTTCATCGTGGACACCCTTTACTCCATCTATCGTATGAAAATTACCACTACAGTCTGTTATTTGAAATTAGCATCTTCAACTATGTAAATCGTTGACTTCACGTAGAAGTAATACTAAAACATCAAAGTACCTGAATTTACTGTTTTTTTTTTATTTTCACCTGATCATGTATTTCAGAGACGTTAGTTATTTCAAATTTAATATTTTTTAAATTTTCCTCGAACTTGTTCATTGGGGGCGCAAGTGTTCGAAGGTAACCGACTTAAGAGCAGTGTATTTTTAATATTTAACATTTGAGGAAGGTTTTTCTCTCATTGAAACGTGTACAAATATTTGTTTTTTTTTTTCAATATTGGATGGCTATACCATAGAGGTAACTCTAAGACCACTGGGTCCCGAAGAAAATCATTATTGTTTTTGGCTCACTCGGTACCAGAACAACGGTCCCAAGCAGTCCCAAGCTATTTCACTCACCCCTGCATGTTCTGCATGAATCCATACACCCCTGATGTTATCTGTCAAACTTTCATAGCGAATCAAAACAAACATAGTGTAGTAATAGAATTTCAACTAGAATAGGGTACGTTAATCGTTTGCTTGGGACCAATAGGCTACTAAAGTGGTGAGCCAATTTAAAATCGTTAGTTTCGTATTGATTGTTGGCTATACTTTACCTATTTTGTAAACTTTTTTCGGTAGTAGTCGCTAAGTAGTCGTCGACTACTCGTGACTACCCACAACCACAGCACTGGAGATACTATAATAGAGTAACAACAACAATCAATACGAAACTAACGATTTTAAATTGGCTCACTACACTGATAAATTGAACTATTCCCATTTTGCTTGGAATTGAATCAATTTGACATTAAACTCAGTTTAATCATATCGAATGATTAGAAATTAATCCTCTTTTTCTAAAAAATAAGCATCTGATATTAATCCCAGTTTAATCATGGTGGATTAGATTGTAGATTATCTTTTTTTGAATAAAGTTTAATCATTTTTGATTCTATTTTAGTAATTTTTGATTGAATTTTAATCTTTTTTGATTATATATCAGTATTGAAAAAGAGTAAAATTTAATACTGGAAAGATTATTTTGATTTTAATCATGCATTACAACTGCCGAAGTAATCATGGCTCGAACTCAATAAGGTGAAGCGGGAATCTGCATACTTTTTAAGCTTTTTTGATTTAATTTATCTTTGAGTGTACTTGACTAGCCTATTGGCAAATCAAAGTTGGCACTCGTGGAGAATAGAGGAACTATGAGAGTGATGATGGTTTCAAAATTTTACACGGTGAGGTATGCAAGTGCAATCTTTAAATGCTTTTATTTTGCAAATGGAGCATTTTATTTAAATCTGGTTATGCTTTTCAGATATAAAAAATAATTTCTTTTCAAATTTTTATGTGTAGACATAGATTTCAGCTTTTCTACAACTGTAGCAGCAACCAGATTTAAATAAAATGCTCCATTTGCAAAATAAAAGCATTTTAAGATTGCACTTGCATACCTCACCGTGTAAAATTTTGAAACCATCATCACTCTCATAGTTCTTCTATTCTCCACGTATGCCAACGTTGGTTTGTCAATTGGTCCCAAGCAAATCGATTAACTAACCCCATTCTAGTATAAATTCCAGTACTACCGTATGCGTGATAATCCCTAATAAAAAATAACCATTAACGAACAATAACCCAAATAATAGAACTATTCCACAAATGGTTTAGATGATACCCGGAATACGTCGTTAAGCAAAATAACCATAACAATTTTATTAGGGATGTGAAACTAATGTTCTGCCCGACAACAACTCAGCAGCACGAGACTCCTTGAACTGTGTCTCAGTGTCGGCGCACTACTGGGCAAACTGGAGGGGCTACGCGGACGAAAAGGCACTCAAGCTTTCAATTAGGTAAACTGAAACACAGCGCGGATCAATTTAAACACTGTATTTTCTCCAATTACCGATAGTGTGGATTGTGTGGTGTTGTGTTCGATTTTCTTGGCACATACCCTTGATGACGATGGCGACTACGACGACTGCAGACCAGCGAGCGCTCGCTGTGGTTCCGGAATGATCCTGTCGATGGCGGATGATTAAAGGACGATCTTGTCGGCAAGATGGCGGTCCCACCGCTCACTGAAATCCGGTACAATACCGACAATGGCGGATGAAGCGAGGCTGTAGTGCGATGGTGGGTTGGTTTTACCGGTGCTGGTATAGCGGTTTGTAGAGATGGTTCCGATGCACAGGCGCTTCCTTCTAACGAAGCCGGTCGACGACGGCAAGGCCGCCCTCTGTCGAACCGGGAAGGGAAATTCTCCTTGGCGTTTAGGGCCTTCAGTCCGAGAACGATGTCCTTTACGTTTAGGTCAAGGTAACTAAATGTCACCTAGACCGTAGCGTGCAATGGCGGTCCTTGACTCGCCAACCAGAATAAAATTTGATTGTTTGAAAAAGAAAGGTCTTGAATCAGCTGAATTGGTGATTTACACTTCACCTTGATTCACTACTCGCACTGTATTCACAGACACTTCTGGTCTACACGCTCGCCTGACATAAAGTCGTCGTAGTCGCCATCGTCATCAAGGGTATATGCCAAGAAAATCGAACACAACACCACACAATCCACACTATCGTTAATTGGAGAAAATACAGTGTTTAAATTGATCCGCGCTGTGTTTCAGTTTAATTGAAAGCTTGAGTGCCTTTTCGTCCGCGTAGCCCCTCCAGTTTGCCCAGTAGTGCGCCAACTTTGAGATACAGTTCAAGGAGTCTCGTGCTGCTGAGTTGTTGCCTTGGTTTTCTTTGCATGCACGTAACCTATTAGTACGTTCAGACTACAGAGTTATAACAACAGTTATAACATGTTATAGCGCTATCTTGATGGTGGTTTCTGTGTTGTAATTATTTGACAACCGTTATAACATGTTATAACTCTCCTGTCTAGACAGCGTTTCTAGCTCATACCGTAGTAGGCTGTGTACAAAAGAAAATGATTTACTTAGTTTGACAGTTACACCATGACGAAGTGGCAGCGTATTCGTGATTTGTCCCACGCGCAAAACTCGCAAAAAGACATTTCAATCACCGTGGGAGTGTCCCGGTGGACCGTCAAAAGGGTTTTAGACCGAGAAAAGAAAGGACAACTATCCGCGAAGGTGGCCACAGGTCATCCGAGGCTAGCTCGTGTTCCGAGGGTTATCGCTGCTATCAGAAGGAAGATTCGGGTGAATCCAGTGCGTTCAATAAGGAAAATGGTAAAGAAACACGGGATCAGTGACTTTACGGCACGGAAGATCGTAAAGGAAGATTGCGGGGCGAAGTCGAGGGCACGGAAAAAAAAAACTCACATGATTACCAACCGTATCCGGGAGCTACGAGTCGAACGGTGCAAGAAAATCTTGAACTTCCTTAAGCGAAAAAATCCGGTAATCCTGTTCACCGACGAGAGCATGTTTACCGTCGATCCCGTATCAAATTCCAGAACCGACTGGTATATTAGTTCTCTTCCGGTAAAAGACGTGGCCAAAGAGCACAAGAACGTGTATCTGACCAAGTATCCTGCTAGCGTTATGATGTTTGGATTGGTGGCTTCCGATGGCAAAAAAATATACCCGGTGTTCATTCCAGAAGGCAACAAGGTCAACACGGAGTTCTACATTGGGATTTTAAGTAAGTATGTTCTTCCGTGGATCAAAGAACAGTACGGTCCGAAGCCAAATGTTGTCTTTCAACAAGATATGGCTTCGTGCCACACCTCGAACTGCACTCAGAAGTGGTTGCAGGAACATCTTCCGTTCTGGGCGAAGGTTATGTGGCTACCATCTAGCCCCGATCTTAATCCGCTGGATTACTCAATATGGCGCGTCATGAAGGTCAAGGCCTTTTCTAAACGTCACCCAAGTACAGCAAGTCTCAGACAAACATTGACCCGTATCTGGAGAGAAATGGATCCAGACTACATTATTAGAACCTGCCGTGCATTCCGGAAGCGTGTGGAGGCCGTAATTGCAGCAAGTGGAAACTCGATCGATGATTAACATAGTTTAAGACTTTGAGAAGCATCCCCCTTTTGAATAAATAAAAAACTCGAAAACGAAATTTCTGAGATTTTTTTTTATATTGACATTGCTCAATCTCACCACAGTTTGGTGAGATTTGCAGTTGGTGAGTTTTGTTAGCTTGATATTCCGAGCTGCGATATCACAGCTTGCAAAATCAACCGCAGTTATTTGCTTGTTGATTTTTGTCTACGAAAATCAAGCGTGATCTTGGGCGTTGGTGAAATTTGATTTTTTGATATTTTCCCAACACTGGCATGTAGAATGTTTTGGTTGTATCTCTTTCACTCTACTCAAAACCATGGTGGGCAAGTCGTGCATCAAATCAAAGTTGGCACTCGTGGAGAATAGAAGAACTATGAGAGTGATGATGGTTTCAAAATTTTCCATGGAGAGGTATACGAGTGCAATCTTAAAATGCATTTATTTTGCAAATGGAGCATTTTTTTAAAGTCTGTTGAATCCTGTTGACTGCTTGAAAGCAAAACAGAAAATAGCTTGTTACAATTTCCGAGTAGAAATGGAGAATTGTCGAATATTTGAACGATCAAGTCAATCAAAAGTGCTAATGACGGAATCGGTACCACAAAAGACAAAAGTGGTCCTTCGGTGTAAGAACACCGCTCGAACTCTTATTCAGGTCGGCTAGTCATTAACAGTGAATAACGTGCACTAGCAATCGATGACCGGGAATAAAATAAAGTGAATTTCATTGAAAAGAAATTACTCAATCTCAAAACGATAGCGTAAAATAATATTTGATGCTTAATGGTACAGGTTGTATCTCATTCCTATTTTTCTACATGCATACATACATTAAACTCCTCTCACAGTATCTGTTCTTCACTGCGCTTGTCGTTGGCGGCCCCGTGATGTTGTCTCACCTGCATGCTGATTGATGCACCGCTGATCGCACGAACTCTACCAGGTCGTTGTTCTTCGTTGCACCGTAGATCTACTGCGTCACTGTTGCGCTGATGCACCGTTGAATCCACGCTGTTTTAGTGCGCGGTATGCAATCGCCGAACGCTGCACTAGCCTCCGTCACTCCACTGCACTGGTGTAGCAGCGTGTATCATATAGCCACAACTTGCCGCATCTGCGATGTCGCTTCACACCGTAGTGTCGCACCGGCTATGCACGTTGCACCCTTGGGTCGCACCGTGATGTCTCACTGACCATGCACGTTGCACCGTTGTGCACACGATACTATGGCCCCGCCAATGGATGTTGCACGCTGCACTTGGCCGATTCGATGCACCGCAGCTAGCTACGTTCAATGGCAACCGCCCAGGATTCGTAGACACTACGAGGATGACTGTGGGTGCCATGGGAACGGCTCTCGTGGGTTCTCTCGATCGAGTTCGATCGTCGTCGCATCGGTTTTGCACGGGAAATGGAAACTGCAATAAAAGGCCCTCTTCTGAGGTGGCACAGCGTTAGCCAGACGTTCTCATAACCGCTTATAATTGGATTTACCTTCTGAGAGCCTTTTGTACATGTGCGTCGTAAAGTGAGACGTTGCCCGATACACGAGTGTAACACCTGCACTGGAAAATGGGATTTTGCAACCAATTCAATATTGAAAATGCGAAGGTGTATTACCAATGGTGGCGTTAGGTCGCTTGAACCGATCGCTGTCCAATTGTGGTTGGATTGGAGTTGTCCGAATACTATTCCGTTGAGTGGCTCTGGCTATTCCAACTATTTTGGTGGATTTTTAGGATTCCTCCGAATTTGTCACGCACGTCCTTAATTCGGCAGATAGTACATTCCTCTGGTCTGTGAATCTTAAATGCTGGCGATCACATGGACTGGTCCCTTCATGCGTCAAGCCACTATCAGTTTTAATTTGGGATAATTTCCGATTTGTGGGCACTTTTCACAGGCACTTTTATTCCTCCTACTACCGCACCGGCCAGCTTCACAAACGGTAAATACCGTTCTATTGTCCCATTCCGGACTGATTGTTCTCTAGGTGCGACCGAGCGAGAGTGGGATAAATCCATTGGTCAATCCATGGATCAATGCAGTGGCGCCGTGCGAGAGAAAGGGTTTAAGATGTTGCGTTGGTGATGTGGTTTTATTTTAAAGCTGATATGAAAGGTAACTTTGATAATTGTTGGCGCATTTTTGTCAGCATAACTTCGAAAAGTGTAACAAGCTGCGCGATATATTCAGAGCAGAGCTGGACTACTGCACGATTATTAGAAATTGTACACCTTTCATTCTGGGATGACTGATCATTCTGGAATGTATCTAGATGGATAATAATTAAATGGTCGATTCTAAATGGAGAACATTTTCCACAATGGCGGTTTTTTAAATAAAACTTAACAATGCTTATAATTTTTGCAAATAGAATGCCCAACATTCTTAAAAATCTTCCAGAATCGGCCAAAAGTTTCGCTTCACAAGCCCTCCACTGTTGGGATATTGAGTGAATGCACAGTGGAAGCACGGCGGACCGCCATCAGCCAAATGTGACATTTCAGCACAAAGATTTAGCAACCTGATTGGGCTGATATGAAGTCCCGCTTGATGCTTATTGCCATTCGGAAGATGACGACGCTGATTTCTGAAAAGACTCCCCGCTACGGGGGGAACCGAAAGCGAATGATTACGATCAGAAACTATTAGAAATTGAACGATTGTTCGGAATGGTGCGACGCAAAACGGGGAAAAGAAAATCACCGCCCACTAGGATTTGATAAGAGAAGCTAGCATTTTGCATCGCTAATGAAACCCGTTTCTGACTGATTGAGCTCGTTAGCGGAAATGGATAATTGGGATGGTTTTCTCCGATCCCCCCCCCCCCCCCATCCCAATCAAGATTTAAAATTGACAATGTTTAAAATTCATCAACTTCGTCGACATTTTCAGCAAATCTTGTTTGAGGACCTCCCACTGCGTAGAGCGGGGAAAAAAGTATTAATCCAATTACCCTCTTGCGCGCCCTTAAAAGCGCCCAGCGCTACGACTTTCTCCCGCCTTCTGTCTGCCGTCCGGCCCCCAGAGGAGCAGAGGGCAGTCGATAAACGTCAACGGGGCATAAATCTCACGAGACTGAACCTGTCAACGCGCGTGGATTTGCCGCCGGAAAATCTGCCATTCGCTAATCGTCGTCGCTGTCGGTTTTGAGCGCGCTCACGGTTCAGTTCAGTGGTGCACTTGGGACCTCGCCGAGAGTACATTTATTTACAAGCAACAGACTTTAGCAAATGATCAACGTCGTTCTCGATGATGGGCGGCCCGCGGGAACTGAAGAAACGTGACTCCAGCCGCCCGGGCCGCCTCTGAGTCTCGAGAGACACATCCCGGAGAAATCATTGGTTATGTCTAATTGAAAGATAAATGCTGCAATTTCGCGTTTCTACGGTTGTCTGGAGCGGTCTTCTCCACGGCTCGTCTCCGGTTCGTTTTCATATTTTTCTATTAATTATTTCCTAGCATTTTATTTCAACAGATCATTTATATCTGGGGCGCGGGGGTTCTGCTCGCCCCCTATCCCGCATTTTTTTTCGTGAGTACTCCAGTTTTCCGCTTTTATTGCACTGCGCGTCTTGAGCTGGGACGAATTTCTCAAGATTTGAAGAGCTGCTCTCGTTATAATTGAAATTACCTACATTTAGCTCAATTAGTTAGTAGGGGAGGAGGGGGCGAGAGAACCGACCTGGGGCAGCCAGAGATAGTCGTGGTCAACTTTTCAACCTTTCCGTCCTGGGGTTTTGTTTTATGTTGAGCACTCCTCCTTCCTCTTCCATCATCATCATCATAAAGCCATAAATCTTGGAGATATTCACCCGCGCTTGTCTTTCTTTTGCAGTGAGCCGGCATCAACCAACAAGGAAGAATGATACACCCGCAGCTTTCCAAGTGGCCAAAGACTCAACCAGCGCATCAGAGACAAGGCAGGAACGACGACGACGACGACGAAGACGACAGCGCAGGCAAGCAAAACTATGACGAAAATTTTAATTGAAGTTCGTGAGATTTCTTGGCGTAAGTTTTAATTGAATATTATGTTTGCTCCGTGCTCGTTCACAGTTGAAATGTAGTTATAGGATGGCATTTCCGGATAAGAGGTGAGCAGCGGCGGTTACGGTCTGGGGCAGGCTAGGCACGATGCTGATTGATTCGGGTTAATTTTTCACAGTCCGTCGATGTCAACGGGAAATTAGAGTTCAATTTTGTGCCCGCTATTTGCTTTATTTTTTAGATAGGTGGTTTGACTTGAAAATAGGTACACTGGAGTTGAGTTTTACGCGGGGGACCACAAATTGCATTGTCCTAAAACGGATAAAAAACGTATGAAAACCGACTCCAGAGTATTTCTCTTCGTTCAGCAGGCGTGTATCGTTCTCCCTGTGGAAACTCCAACGATGAGCTTAAGGCTATTAAAAATGTGTTGAGGGATTAAGCGATGGTTGGGAAAGTCATAAAATCAAACGAAAAAAAGTCGTTACTGACATTGATAGTCGAAAATTTTGGAAGTGGTGAGCGAGGGGTGGGCATCAATTATTTGAAATCAGGACTGTTCTACAAATATCAGGATAAATGAGTCCTTTATCATTTTATCAGGATTATGGAAAAATATCAGGATACCGGGCAACCCTGGTGTCACCTTAACAGGTAGTATTTTCTAAAGCCCTCTAGTAAAAGTTTGGAACTCTGCTAAAAGCTGTTCCTATCGAGCTATTAAAATACATTGCTCTGTTTGATTGGAAGAACTTTTTTCAGTTTTATTATAGAGGGCTTTCTATTGTTACCTATCCGAGACATCCCGGAATAACCTTTCTTGGAAAATTTACCAAAAATCACGTTTTCCGTTTCCAAGGGAAGTCGAAAGAAACAATCGTGGGAAGAAGCTTCTGCGGGAATTTGAATTAATATCCGGTAGAATCTTTTGTACATAGCAAATCGGATGAAACTTAAGGTAAAAATTACGTTGGAAGGTATGTTTTAAGTTCCACGAAAAGACGGAAGAACATTCGAAAGACTTCAGAAGGACAACAGAACATAATTACAGCGGAAGGAAAACATTCTTGGAAAAAGTTTCGTGGGGATTGAAGCAAAACTTGCAATGATGATGATGGGCGAAGTTTGGAGACACTTCTATAAAAAAAAATAGAAAACACTTAGAGGGGATTCCAGAAAGTCTTGTCAAGAAATTTGGAATATTGTTCCAGCCAAACCCAAATACATTTTCTGAGAGAAATTAAAAATAACTTCCAGAATAAGTCGGTTAAATCATCCACGACAGTCCGAAGCAAGACCCGAGCAGGAACCGATAGCTAATCGATAACAAATGAATATCTTAATGTGGTATGATATCAGATTTTGGTACGCTTGTGGTATAAAACCTTGTTTTGATATTATTCAGTTATCGAAATATTTTGTAAAATATCAAATGAATAGCAGAATAACAAAATGGGATCTTTCAGTTTGTAGACAATAACACCTAAAAGAGTTATTGAATTGGTATTAGAAGACCTTAAAAATAACAAACTATGGTATTCTGGCATCTAAAAAGCGTCTGTTATCCGTTTGTTATTGTAATAACTAAATTATTTATTAGTTCGTTATTCATATAAAATTTTGAGGTTTTAATATTGGTATTTTAATCTTATGTCAGCCTCACTAATACCATATTAAGGCTGCCAGTTATGCTATTTTCATACCTGAATATTTTTTTCCTGCTCGGGGAAGAATCTCGAGAGATTCTGTCAGCTTCAGTTTAAAAATTCTTACGGGTCCAGTCTGAAAAAAAAAAATAAAATAATCTGGAAGAACTCCAAAAAAGAAAAACCTCCCTGAAGTTGGAAAAGCTTCTGAAGAAGATGGAAGCTGAACTAAATCTCCTGAGATGGATCACAGGTAACTTCGGGAGAATATCAAAAAAATCTTCCGACGGAAGGCAGAAGGGTTATCAACGGGAGTTAGACAGGAAAAACTTCTGGGAGAGAGTCAGATTCCAGATACTGAAACTCTGAAAGCGAAATTGACAGGCTTCATGTGTCAAACGCATTTAAAACCTGCGAACTTTAAGAAAGTTTTGCGAACCTCGGGAAAATTAAGCAAATTTTACGAAAACTTCTGCCAACAACATACAACTCTGCGAACTTCAGGAAAATGATGAATAAATGAAGAAAATTTTGTTAACTTCAGGAAAATTCTGCAAGTTAAGGAAAATTCAGCAAACCCATGGAAAGTTCTGTAAGCTTCAAGAAAGTTCTATGGAAAATTCTGCGAACTTCAAGAATGCTCTGCAAACTTCGGGAAAATTCCACAAACTTCAGGATAATTTTGTGACATTCAGAAACGTTCTGCGAACTGCAGGAAAGTTTGAAAAACTTGAGGAAAGTTCTGCGATCTTCAAGAATACTCTACAGACTTCAGAATAATACTGCGAAATTTATGAAAGTTCTGTAAACTTCAAGAAAACACTTCAAACTTCAGGAAAATTTTATGAAATTTAAAAAAATCAGCGCACTTCAGAAAAAGTTCTGCGAACAATGAAAATACTTTGTACTTGTAACTTTGTAACTTTGTAAGTCTCTTAGCTTAAGGACAATTCTGTTAATGTATGTTAACCTCAGAAAAACTATGTGAAATTCAAAAACATTCTGCAATCTAAAAGAAAGTTCGTTGAACTTAATAAAATCTGCGGACGCCAGGAAACTTCTGAGAAATACTAGAAACTTTTGTGGAATTCAAGAAAGTTCTGCACACTTCAGGAAAGTTCTGCAAACTAAAAAAAGGTTTCAATCTTAAAGAAAATTCTAAAAATTTCTTCTCAGAGAAAAATCTACAAATTTCAGGAAAATTCTGAGAGTTTTAAGAAAATTCTGCGAACTTCAGGAAGACTTTGTGAACGTCAGGAAAATTATATAAACTTCAGGGTAATTATGTGAACTTCTGAAAAATCTGCGAAATCATGACATTTTTATTAGAAGTTT
Source organism: Ochlerotatus camptorhynchus (assembly GCF_037179485.1). Lineage (NCBI taxonomy): Eukaryota > Metazoa > Arthropoda > Insecta > Diptera > Culicidae > Ochlerotatus > Ochlerotatus camptorhynchus. Next base: position 2,169,318 of record NW_027040758.1, read on the forward strand.
TAGAAAGTTCTGCGAATTTCACGAAAATTCTGTGAATTTCAGAAATGTTCTGTGAACTTCTGGAAAATTATTCTAACTTAAGGAAGATTGTGAAAACTTCGGGAAATTTCTGCAAACTTCAAGAAAATTCTTTGAACTTCAGAAATGTTACGTAAACTTCAAGAAAATTATGCTAACCTCAAAAAATTCTATGAAATTTTTGAAAATTCTGCGAACCTTTTGAAAAATCTGTGATTTTTAGGAACATTCTGCAGGTTTCAGAAAAACTAAAAAAAGCTTGAAAATATGCGAACTTTAGGAAAATTGTGAAAACTTCAGGAAAATTCTACGAACTTCAGGAAAGTTCTACGAACTTTAGGAAAGTTCTACAAACTTTAGGAAAGTTCTACGATCTTTAGGAAAGTTCTACGAACTTTAGGAAAGTTCTACGAACTTTAGGAAAGTTCTACGAACTTTAGGAAAGTTCTACGAACTTTAGGAAAGTTCTACGAACTTTAGGAAAGTTCTATCGAACCTCCGGGAAATTAAGTGATTTTAACGAAAAGTTCTGCCACCATCTTAAAAATTCTGCGAACTTCACGATAATTCCTTGAGCTTCGGGGAAATTCTCTGAACTTTGGGAAAACTCTACAAATTTCTGAAAAATGATGTGTACATGAAGATAATTTAGTCAATTTCAGCAAAATTCTGATAAATTAAGGAAAATTTAGCCGACGTTAGGAAAGTTCTGTAAGCTTCAAGAAAGTTCTATGAAACTTCTGGAAAATTCTACGAACTTCAAGAAAGTTTTGCTAATTTCAGAAAAATTTCGTAAATTTCAGTATAATTTTGTGACCTTCAGAAACGTTCTGCAAATTGCATGAATGTTTGGAAAACGCTGTGAGCTTCAGAATGATTCTGGGAACTTCTGGAAAATTTTATGATATATAAGAAAATTCAGCGAATTTCAGGAAAATTTCTGCGAACATAAAAATCTCTCTGAACTTGAGGAAAATTTTGAGAACAACAATGAAACTCTCTGAACTTGAACTGCATACTTAAAGAAAGTTCAGCGGAACCAGGAAAACTGTTTGAACTTCAGACAAAATCTGAGAAATTTAAGGAAAAATTCAAGCAATTGGGAATGTTTTGAGAACATCAGTAAAACTCTGCGAACTTCAGGAAAGTTCTACGAACTGCACTAAAATTCTTTGAATTTCATAAACGTTCTGGGACCTTCAGGAAAACTCAGTGAACTTAAAGAAAATTATGTAAACTTCAGGAAAATTGTGCATACTTCAGGAAAACTTTGCGAAGTGAGGGAACATTTTGCGAACGTCAGGAAAATTATGGTAATTTCAGGAAAACTTTGTAATTGTCAGAAAATTTCTGCACACTTCAGGAAAGGTTTGTTAACTCAGTGAACTTAAATAAAATTATGTAAACTTTAGGAAAATTGTGCATACTTCAGGAAAACTTTGCGAAGTGAGGGAACATATCGCGAACGTCAGGAAAATTATGGTAATTTCAGGAAAACTTTGTAATTGTCAGAAAATTTCTGCACACTTCAGGAAAGGTTTGTTAACGTCAGTAAAATTTCGCGGACCTCTGGAAAACTATATGAACTTCAGAAAAATTCTGAGAAATTTAGGAAAATTTTGAGAAATTTTTGAATGTTTTGCGAACATTAATGAAACTCTGTGAAGTTCACAAAAGTTCTGTAAATTTCAGAAAACTTCTACGATCTTCAGGAAAACAGTGAACTTAAAGAAAATTATGTGAACTTCTAAAAATGTGTGAACTTTAGGAAAATTTTGCGAATTAAAAATGAAAAAATTATGATAATTTCAGGAAAATTTTATAATCTTCAAACAAGGTTTGTAAACTTCAGCAAAATTCTGCGGATCTCTTAAAAACTGTATGAGCTTCAGTAAAAGGTAAATTCTACGAATTTCCCAAAAATTCTTTGAATTTCATAAAAGTTCTTCGATCTTTAGGAAAACTCAGTGAACTTAAAGAAAATTATTTGATCTTCAGAAAAGTTGTGCCAACTTCAGGAAAATTTTGATAATTTTAGTAAAATTTTGTAAACTTCAGGAAAATTCTGTGGACCTCAGGAAAACTACATGAACTTCAAAAAAATCTGAATAATTTAGGAAAATTTTGAGATGATAAGAAATATTTTGCAAACATTAGTAAAACTCTGTGAACTTAAGGAAAATGAACTTTGGGAAAGGTTTGTTAACTTCAGGAAAATTCTACGGACCTCTGGAAAAATATATGAACTTCAGAAAAAATTCTGAGAAATTTTGGAAAATTTTGAGAAGTTTCTGGAATGTTAAGCGAACACTAGTAAAACTCTGTAAATTTCTGGAAAATTGCACGAACTTCAGGATTGTTTATTTAATCTTCAGAAAAACCCAGCAAACTTCAGGAAAACTATGCAAACTTCAGGAAAATTGTGCAAACTTCAGGAAAATTATGATAGTTTCAGGATATTTTTTTTTTAAGTCAGGATTTCTGCGAACTTCAGGAATGGTTTCTTAACTTCAGGAAAATTATGCGTACCTCTGGAGAATTGTTTGAACTTCAGAAAAAAATATGAGAAATTTAGGAAGAATTCGAGAAATTTGAGAGTGTTTTGCGAACACCAGTAAAACTCTGCCAACTTCAGGAAAATTCAACAAACTTCACTAAAATTCTTTGAATTTCATAAACGTTCTGCGATCTTCAGGAAAACTTGGTGAACATAAAGAAAATTATGTAAAATTCAGGAAAATTGTGTAAACTTCAGAAAAATTTAGCGAAATAAGGGAACATTTTGTGAACTTTAGAAGAATTATGGTAATTTCAGGAAAATTTTGTAATTGTCAGAAAAATTCTTCGATTATTAATGAAACTCTGCGAACTTCACAAGAGTTCTGTAAATTTCAGAAAACTTCTATGAACTCCAGGAAAACAGTGAACTTAAAGAAAATTATGTGAGCTTCAATAAATTGTGTGAACTTCTGGAAAATTTTACGAAGTAAAAATAGAAAATTATGATAATTTCTGGAAAATTTTGTAATCTTCAGGAAAGGTTTGTAAACTTCAGCAAAATTCTGCGGACCTCTGAAAATCTGTATAAACTTCAGAAAATTTCTGAGAAATTTAGAACATTTTTAAGAAATTTGGGAATGTTTTGCGAACATCAGTAAAACTCTGCAAATCTCAGGAAAATTCTACGAAATGCACGAAAATTCTTTGAATTTCATAAAAGTTCTTCGATCTTCAGGAAAACTCAGTGAACTTAACGAAAATTATTTGATCTTCAGGAAAGCTGTGCCAACTTCAGGAAAACCATGATAATTGCAGGAAAATTTTGAAATCTTCAGGAAAATTCTGTGGACCTCAGAAAACTACATGAACTTTAAAAAAAATCAACATTTTGAGATGTTCAGAAATATTTTGCGAACATCAGTAAAACTCTGCGAACTTCAGGAAAATTTTATGAACCTTAGGAAAGGTTTTTAAACTTCAGGAAAATTCTACAGACCTCTGGAAAAATATATGAACTACATAAAAATTCTGAGAAATTTTGGTACATTTTGAGAAGTTCAGGAATGTTTTGCAAACATCAGTAAAACTCTGTGAATTTCTGGAACATTTCATGAACTTCAGGATTTTTTTTTGCTCTATTATAGAGACTTTCAGCTTTAGCTGGTTTGTCTCTTAACTTCAGGATTGATTATTCTATCTTCAGGAAAACCCAGCAAACTTCAGAAAAACTATGCTAATTTCAGAAAAATCTGTTCTGTAAAGTACGGAAAAATTATGCGAACGTCAGGAAAATGATAAAAAATTCAAGAAAGTTCTACATACATCAGCAAAATAATGCGAACTTCAGAAAAAAATATGAACTTCAGAAAATGTCTGCAATCTTTAAGAAAACTCCGCGAATGTTAAGAAGCGAACTTTAGGTAAATTATGCAAGCTTCAGGAAAATTATGGTTACTTCAGGGTAAATCGGCAAACTTCAGGAAAATTCTGAAAATTTCTGGAAAATTCTGCATATTTCAGGCAAGTCTTACCAGCTTCAAGGAAGTTTTCCGAGCTTCAGAGAGGTCATGGAAGTTCTCCAAAGATCAAACAAATACTTCGAAACTCAGGTAGGTCCTACGAAGTGGTTCTTATGAGGCAAATGTGATTCCACGGGAATTCACATTGTCGTTAATATTGTTGAATGTTGGGCCCTGGAATCCCAATCGAAAACCCCTTGAATCTATGATGGGAACGTCTGAAATTTCGGTTGGAAAAGTCTCGAATTTATGTCGGGTAAGTCTGCAAACCCCGGCGGGAATGCCTGAAATTCCCGTTAGAAACATCTCAAATCAGCATTCACTCGGCTGTCGACAGAAGCAGGCCACTCTCGATGTGTGTCACGCGATCGTCTGTTTACTCGGCAGCAATCATTGTGTGGTCCTTCTCATTCTTCTTCATCAGCAGTTCTTTCGGTCGATGCGTCATCGAATTTGGAAAGCAACCGTTTCGTGATGAGTGTGTGAGTGCTGACCACGTTCTGCGTGCATTACTGCAATGGAAGCGCTCTGCCCCCCGTTGGCGATACTACCGTACAATTAAACCACTGTAGGCGGATCCTATTCTGATGGAGGAGGCTTATTTGATAGCGGAAGATAAAGTTTTTATTGTGTGGTTCTTTTGACTCTAATTTTACGATATTTTGTATAGTGAACAAGAATCCTCGCCTCTGTAAAGTTAATTCGATTGAGCGTTATCAAATAAATCAATAAACAAAAAAAAACATCTCGAATCCAAGTTAAGAACGAGTGGAACCTCCATCGAAAATGTCTGAAATCTCTATGCAACACGTAAGATTTCAAACGTTCCCAATTCCAAACGTGCCCGATAAAGATTCGAGACTTTCCTGGATCCTGGAATCTCCATCGGGAACTGCTGGAATCCTCATCGAGAATATACGGAAACACTTTGGGACGTCTAGGTCCTAGGATATAAAATATAATAAAATCTATTGATTTCAATGTTTCAAAAAACATGTTTAACAGAAAGAAATGGCTGCAGCCTTGCTCGGGAGTTTCCAAAGACAGCCATCTGCTGTTTTCCGCCGGGAAATGGAAACATTATTCACAGGACTCAAGAAGAACGAAGCAGATAGGACAAAAGGCTTTGTCTAACCGAACAATTCTCGGGGTAATTTCTACGTCTTTTTTCTTAACCACCATTCATTGGCGTAGTCAAGGCCAGGCACCCTCCAAAACTGGACCAGAAAATGGCCGCTTTCGGATTTCAAATTTGTGATGATCTTAAAAATTTAGTGATGAGTGTGTGATTATAGCACAGAATTAAAGTGAAGAGAGTCGATCATCAATTTGCTGCAACATTTGTACCAACTTAAGGCCGGCGCACAATAGATACGTTTTCAGGTTTTTTGACAGTTATCAGACAGAGCATAGTAACAATTTGTCGCACAGCAAGGTAACTGATTTCTTGTAGAGTGACACACTTAACTGTCAAAATATGAACCAACCATGTGTGAAATGCACCTTGCTTGCATACATTTGACATATAGCAAAATTAAGTGCGAAATTCAGCAGCGATAATCGTGAGTTCGGGAGAGTCTTAAAAAGAAGTGCATTTTTTCAAGTATTTAGTACAGCAAGGTGGAGAAAAGCTAGGAATTATGAACAAAAAGATTGATTTTTTTATAGTAATAATATCCATAAAAAAAACGTCATATGGTTTGTACTTGATCAGTTTTCAATCAAATGAGTTGAAACTTAGGAAGGATGATCAAGATAAGATTTGAAGCAGTTTGAGCACCGTGGATCAAACATTTCAAAACTTACATCAATCTAATGTGCAGCCATGAATATCAAGCACATCATAGCGGACTTCAGTGCGCTCAGTTCGTTACAGCCATAGCTCGCAGAAAGTGTAGCACCCGACGGTACAGCATTAAGACATATCACTAAATTAAGAAAGACTTCTTTGAAACGCTTCACTCAACTGTAGAACTCAGCCAAGTACAGAGCAACATCCCCTGGAATGGAACAAACTTTTCAAAGTCACAAGCGTGTAGGATGCGGGCTGGAATGTGGGTTTGTGCGAACCGAAATCCACCTGCCTGGCTGCCAACAGCAATTATTAAGTTTTTAACCCTCTCACTTGCAGCACTTACAAACGCTCACTCACAAAAGCACTTTGCTGCCTTTGCTCCGACGTATGCTCCGTTGTTGTATCTGAACTTGTTCAAAGTTGCGAAATAGTTTATTTATTGCACTGCTTCTGCTCCACCTGTGAACACTCCTCGATGCTCATGCATAAATCGCAGGAAAAACTTATTCCCATCCTCGGTTGCTCGAAAACAAAAGACGATGCTGACGCTCAAGAGCCACCCACTCACCATATGTGTTGCTGCTGTATGCTGCCAACAACCGAAATTTTCCCTCCTTCTTTACAACAATACAGTACAGTAGGGATGAAAGTGCAAAGTGCATTCGCACTTTCCATTTGGAAAAGTTGCCTCATTTCAACGCTGCTGCTCCGTTTCGGAATGGATGCTGCTGGCGAAAGGGGGAAAAACTTTTCCTGGCACTCCGATCCCAAACATCGCTCAAGACAACAACTGGTGCTATTTGTTACAAACTGGCCAGCCTCAGTATAGCAGCTCATTTATTTGAACGAGCGGTCGCCTCTTCCATTCTCTTTCGCTTTTCATTTTTTTGCTGTTCTTCGAATCGGAAATGGGTTGCCGAGCCAAGAATGTAAATTTTATCTAATTTAAACTTGTGTAACTTAATTTTGCCCATAAACATTTCATATGCAGTTTATCTGCTCTGGGTTTCTCTATTCGGTATACCAAGGGGTGGCAACATTAAGGGTAATTAGTTACCTGAAGCTGAGCGTGAGAATAAGTTAGTTTGTTCGGGGGAACTTTGCACAACTAGATTACTCTGCTACAGAAGGGGACAGGTTATAAATTTTCTCCCTCCAGCACGGTTCCTGTAAATTTAGTTTAACAAACAACAAAGCATCTCGATCAATCTCTGGGTGTAGAATTTTCCGGAAACTACTTCATTTTAATTCTTTATTTATTTCATCTGACAATGCTTCTCTTATCGGACTAAACTAGTACCACAGGATTACTACTGGCAAACATCCATTTTTGCATTTTCGTCATCAGTCAAGATGATGGAGATTGAGATGAGATATTAAGCAAGTGCTGTTGGCATGCTGTAACAATATGTAAAATAAGTAGGGGAGATGGAGGTAAAGCTGATCTCCACAAAGTGAATCGACACTTAAGTGCAATGTCATCTAAATGTGGTATTAGACTATTGGCAAGATATTACAACTGATATGCTCATCGAAAATTGCTAAATTCTTGTTTGATTCGGTGAAATTAAAAAGGCCAAAATATGCAAACCGATTTCATGCCAACGAAACATGCATTTAGGCTTTTCTATGGTCTTCCTCTATTGAACTTCAATAGTTCACGCCTGATGGTTATGCCTTCCACACTACATTTCGATGAGCGCATTATACTCCACTTCGAGTAACAAACAGTATTGTTGAAAATAACTACTATTTCATAATTTTCAGTTTCAAAGGTTTGGAGGTGGGTCGAGACTTCATTCGTGTGATGTCTCGCCTCATGTCCAATCACTATTCGCTAAGCGCTCACTTGTTCTGTGTTGGGCTGGGGGACAGTAATCTCTGTGAATGTGGACAAGGTTACCAGGACGCAGATCACATTATTTGGTCATGTGCTTAGCACCGTGGAGTCAGATCCGAGTTGTACGATTCCCTTCGGGCTTGAGGTAGACAACCTAATGTCCCAGTTCGGGATATTTTGGCTAGACGCGATCTGGAGTTTATGCAACTCATATATGTTTTCTTTAAGAATATTAACCTTAGATTGTAAGTTTGATTAACCTTGTGTTTTGTTTGTATATTTGTTTTTGTAATAATTGTATAATTACAGAGTTGATATAACGTCGGAGTTCACACGTCGATTGTTATTGCACAGGATTGTTATTGTTTCTGTACGCTTCAAATTTTCAATAATTTCCGTGTTTATTTGCCACTACCTACTGTTTTTTGTACTTTGTTTTAATCCCTAACGTGTATAAAGTGCGTGGAAAGTGGAGTTCTACGCAAATACTGAATATAAGGTGCTATTTGTTGTGTTGTGGAATCGCAACAATACAGAAATTCTGGACCGGCCATTCCTTTCATCGGTTTCGCTTACCTCGCTGAAGAAAGATTGGAGCGCCATCTTCATCTGAACGCCGTAGTCTCGTAATAGGGAAATATCGAATCACCGTTGCGCCACCTTTATCCGATCGTTCGAAGATTCGTAGCACTTACGACTGCATCATGAGTAGTGCTGCTGCTTACGATCACTGTGCGAAGACCGTGAAGGATGAAGAATTCATCGAATGTATTGGGTTCTGCAATCAGGCGTACCATTTGAGATGCCTTAATCTGAACATCCCCAGACAACCAGAAGTCGTAAATTGCTACAGTTTAAGTTAAAATCGTATAAAAGAAGGTAACTCTAAGACTTGAAGGTCCCGAAGAAACGTGTTTAACTTTTTGGCTCAGCTCTGGTACTCTCTTCGGTCCCAAGCTAATTGATTCACCCCTCGAAACATAGGAAAATCCACGAACCCCTCATTTTATCTGTCAAACTTTCATAGCGAATCAAAACAAACATTGCGTAGTACTAGAATTTCGACTAGAATGGGGTACGTTAATCGTTTGCTTGGGACCAATAGGCTCGTCAAGTAGTGAGCCAATTTAAAATCGTTAGTTTCGTATTGATTGTTGGTAATAGTTTTAACCGAGACATGGCTAAACTCTCGAACGCTTTCCAGCCAAGCGTTCGGATGTGAGTACGAGGTATTTCGCTGCGATCGAAACCCGAACAAAAGTCGAAAGTCCACTGGTGGCGGTGTCCTGATTGCTGTTCCGTCCGAGTTGAATGCTAGAGCCATAGAGCACGACATGTGGAACTGCGTTGAACAGGCATGGGTAGCTGTCAAGCTGAACGATCACACACTGTACTTATGAGTGATATACATTACACCCGACCGAGTTCGCGATATTGAACTTATCGAAACTCATTGTCGATCCGTTTCCACCATATTAGGTTGTGCGTCACCTATCGATGAGATTATTGTTCTGGGCGACTTTAATCTCGCTGGTGTTTCGTGGAAACCTTCCCAAAGTGGCTTTCTCTTTCCGGACCCCGCTGGGTCTGCTTTCCATCCTGGATCAGTTAGCCTTCTCGACAGCTATAGCGCAGCGACGTTATCTCAAATCAATCCTGTGGTTAACGAGAACAATCGTAGCTTAGACCTCTGTTTCGTAAGCGCTCAGGATACGGCTCCATTCATTTCGTCGGCTCTTTCTCCACTCGTAAAGGAAGTTCCTCATCATCCTCCTTTGGTTATTACTGTTGAAGACAATCACATTCGGGATCTCGAAGACATCTCCACTACGGTGTCTAACAATTTCTGGAAAACCGATCATCGTAGCATTGCCGATGTGCTGTCAAGCATTGATTGGGAAAACATACTCGATTCTGATAACGTTGAAACCGCTTGACTTATGTCATTGACAGACACGTACCTAAGAGCGTTCACCAGATTGAATCGCACCTCCCTTGGCAGACGAACGAATTGAATAAGCTGAAATCGATCAAGATAGCCGCGTCGAACGATGTCACTGAAACGTCACTACGTTAAGCTCAATTATCAGTTCAAGCGAGTCAGCCGTCAATGCTACTTGCATTATCTGAGAGGGATTCAAAGGAAATTCAAGTCGCACCCGAAGTCTTTCTGGAAGTACGTGAAGGAGCAGCGCAGAGAGTCTGGTCTACCATCATCCATGATATTGAACGGCGAAGTCGCTTCCACTCCACAGGAAGTCTGCCGCTTGTTCTCCATCAAGTTTGCAAGTGTCTTCTCTGACGAGAGCTTAACCAACGAATACGTGACTCTAGCAGCAAGCAACGTTCCACTTTCCGGTCAAGCTCTGGGTGGAATTGTTGTTAACGCTGAAGTGATAACGACTGCCGCACTAAAACTAAAGCCTTCTATCAACCCTGGACCGGATGGTGTCCCTTCAGTCTTTCTGAAGAAGCATATCGCTAACTTACTGTCACCGCTACGCATTGTTGTGCGCAATTTCGAAGTTATTCGAGTTAATCATCATAGAGCCTCTGCTCTCCCATTGCAAGCAGTATCTAAATGAAGATCAACATGGCTTCACCTCTGGTCGATCTACTACCACGAATCTACTGTGTCTGACATCGTACATCACGAAAAGTATGGTTGAAAGGTCACAAACAGACGTCATCTACACTGACTTGTCTGCTGCCTTTGATAAGATAAATCACGCCATCGCGATCGCCAAATTGGATCGACTTGGGATTAGCGGAAATCTCTTGAGATGGTTTTGCTTATATCTCGCCGATCGTCAGTTGGTGGTGACTGCCAATCCGACATTTTCGCAGCTACGTCAGGAATACCTCAAGAAAGTCATGGGACCGTTAATTTTCTTACTCTACATCAATGACGTGAATTTAGTTATCGAAGGTCCACGACCATCGTATGCAGACGATCTCAAAATCTACTTATGGATCTGCTCGATCGATGATTGTCAATTCCTCCAACGTCAGTTTGAAGCGTTTGCCAGCTGGTGCCATTTGAACCGAATGGCAGTAAATTCTGCGATGTGTTCAGTCATCACTTTTACCCGAAAGAAAGAACCAGTTATTTTTCACTATGCTCTCCGGGACACCATTATTGAACGTGTGAGCCATGTAAAAGATCTAGGTGGCATCCTGGACTCTCAACTTACATATAAGCAACACATCTCGTACGTCGTCGACAAGTCGTCAAGGACATTGGGCTTTATCTTCAGAACAGCTAAGAATTTATCCGACATCCTTTGCCTCAAGTCACTGTATTGTTCCCTGGTACGTTCCATTCTAGAATATTGTTCTGTGGTTTGGAGTTCGAACTACAGCAATGGTACTGAGAGTGTCGAGTCCGTTCAACGCCGCTTTCTGCGATACGCGTTGAGAATGTTACCTTGGAGAGACCCGTATCATTTGCCCAGCAATGAAAGTCGCTGCCAGCTGATCGACTTGGAGCCTCTTCGCACCAGAAGAGATACTTCAAAAGCCCTGCTTGTCGCGGACACGTTACATGACAGAATTGATTGCATGGCAATCTTGGAGCAAGTAAACATTAACGTTCAACCCCGAATGCTTCGGAACAATGTTATGCCGAGAATGCCACTACGTAGGACAAACTATGCAATCAACGGTGCAATACGCGGACTGCAGCGAGTATTTAACCGAGTTTTATCAGTATTCGATTTTCACCTGCCACGACTAACACTTCGGAGACGTTTCTCTTCATTCTTCTCCAGAAATGGAAACAGTCAATGATCATGTTTTAATGTTTTGTAGTTTTAACTTATGACTTTAATTTTAATTTAAGTTAAACCATCATTGGGACCATATCGAGTCTGTTGATGCTGACAAATAAATAAATAAATAAAAATATAAAAGTATAACATCGAAGAGGTAAGTATATGTTTTAGAAATAGTGAAATTTTCGAATCATAAATCATATTCCAAATCTCCTTTTCCCACTCCCGATCAAAACAATTGTCATCCACTAACCTCGAGAAGACCGCGAGTAATCGGTCAAATTCCTTAATTTTAGATTTAAGACATTTATAATGTATAAAGGAAATGATAACTTGGCTCTGTAAAGTTTATTCGATTGAGCCTTTACAAATAAAGTAATTAAAAAAAAAAATAATTTTCAGTTGTGCTATCGAGCCAAAAGATGAAGGGTGTACCTAACAACTTGCACCAATCAAATCGTTAATTTTGGTAGTGTTCAGAGATACCAGCTGTTTCATGAAATAACTTTTCTTGCGTGGTTTTCTACCAAAATTGCCCTTTATAGGACAGTCAGCCTTATCTCAGAATTTTATTCATCGAAAACGGTAACGGCAATGCAGCAAGTTGATTCGTAAATCATTTATTTGGAATTTTCTTATTTTAGGCTATGAAAACTCTTAAAATCAATCGAATCAATCTTACATGAGCATTGGATGCTGTCAGGTTTGATCTCACCACTACTGACAGAAACTTTGTAACATAATGATCGTGCGACAAGGAAAATCAACAAGAGCTGTTGCACGACAGGCGTTATGTTCCACTTTGGACCCACTTGTGTATCGGTCGAAGATATCGGCTAATGTGGCGACGTAGCGGTCGTGCTCACTACTCAACACGGTCCCGAGTAAGACGCATCCAACCGTAAGCAATGGATCATATCATTCGAGCAGTTTAAAATGACGTTTCCTACCACTCGAACTTTAACGTGGAACAATATTTTGATATTTTTTCTTCTACAAGCTCGAGAAAATAAGGTGTTATTTGTAATATGCTTGAAAAATCTGGAATTTATTGTTTCATTTCCGGAAAATCGGTGGTAGAAGGTCGTCTCAAAACTGCTCGACAATATGATTAATTGTATTTGAATGTACAAGTCCGTAGGGGTACCACGCATTCTGCCCTGAGTTTGACAACCGAGTCATTGGACGAGCCACGGTTATAGCATCATCTTCCCAGCCTCTTCGATATCGGTCGATCTGTGTGCTGAAAATACCTGGGAATGTCTTTACATGGTCGAGGGGATACAAGGAGAAAGTCGACGAAGAGAATGTTACTTAGGACCTAATTCAATGTTCAGCTTGATTCAGATTTGAAACGGTTAAATCAACCGCTACACAAAAATCGGCTTATGGATGATCAACTGTATTTTCTAGGTAAAATGAACTGGTTCACGAAAACACATCTTTTAGTCGTTCCAACAATTTCCAATAAATAGAAAGTTTAACATTCTTTTATGAGCGTTGGAGGGTTAAAGAAAAATTTCTCACATCAACCTAAGAGGAAGAGGCGACAATTGGCTTCTTACTCTTTAATTTCTATCCCTATCTCTATCTTTATCTATGTGTATCTCTATTTTACGCACATCAAATCAGCCAATCACTAGCTGGTTCACGTTTGACAGAAAAGTGGTTCATTTTTGCCCCCGTATTGTCACCACCGACAAACCGACATGACACTTAATTCTGACTTATGCTCGAAAATCGTAAACGGCCGATTTAAATGTGCAGTGATCCGAACTGTCAAAACCATAGGATTTTTTTATCTAGATTAATAATAATTTGTCCAGAATAGATCAGACACGAACCAATTTATAACTTTTACATGCGGGTCCATGGCTTAGCTAAATATTTCCCGAACACGGAGCCAGATGTCAGTAGTGTGCCTTGGTCAGAAATTTTATTGTTTTTGCTATGGTCATTCATGTCGGTTTGTCGGTGTTGTCACCTCTTCTCTTAGACATAAACTTAAAAAAAAACTACAAGGGACAGCCCTATGAGGTTGTACGCAATGGTGACGTAGGACTACGTGGTCTTATATAATAAATGTTATTTTTTAACTGCCGCAGGAGCTTGTGTTTTGTGTAGGAATAAGAATTTGAGCGTTTATACTTTTTAGTATGACTATGATTGCCATGAAAAGAACCTTTTGATATGAATTTTAGGACATGTTCAGAAATTTAACTCTTTTGGAAAATCTTGGTGGCCCTGAAAAGTACAAGCTTAAAGCCTTTGGAAGATGATGACGTGTAGGCAGCTGGATCAGCTAATCGGACCGGACAATCCCATATTATTCGGTTCAATGATTGGGCACTCGCAAGAGTCTCGGCCCGTCTGCTGCTGGACATGGGTTGAACTGGTGTCTGCGACAGGTTGGAAAGCCGCAGAATATCAGTGTCCACCCAGCTAAAGCTCCTCCTCTTTTCAGTTTTTATCATTCAACTCCTTCTCTCAACAAGTTGGTCAATCTTAGCTTTTAGCAGAAAGACGCTTAACGCTTTTTTCGGCGAATTTATGCCTGTTCAGATAAATTAGTACATTTATTTATTTATTGTCTTTACTGCGCAGGGATGCCGGATTTTTTTTCAGAAGCCTGCGAAAAATGTCTGTGTATTTCAGAAATGTCAGTAATTGGGCTGCATTGAAATGTCTGTAAAAGTCATGTTCGAGCAAAAATGACCTGCTTTAAACGAATTGAATTTAATTGGAATTGGGAATGCATCAATTTACGCCGTATAGGTTAAAATCAATGAATAAAAAGATAAATTACGATTACACGACAAATGAGGTAAACTCAAAGTTGAGATTAGTTCACTAATATTCTTGCAAATGTAGTTAACTCATAGGCTGAGTAAAACTTCCCGAGCTTTTACAGGAATTTGTTTTTTAATATGAGCAACATCTCGATGTACATTTGAAATTAGTACACGGAAAAAAGATTTCACGGGAATACACATAATATTTTTCCATTAACAAAACCAATGATTTCTATCTGAATTTCACAAAACATTCATGAGTTCTATTTGATAAGTCACTTAAATTTCATTTGACACATAAGGTTCATGTGATTTTGTGGTAAAATTCCCAATTATGATATCACATGAAAGTTATGTGAAATTCTAATGAATATTTTCCATTGGATATGTGATTTATTCTTTGAGTGTGTACTTCTAAATTGAGTAAATATTTCGTCGAATTTATTTTATATTCGAAAAGATTTATGAGACTCGAAAATGTTTACTCATTCTACAAGTAAACTACGATTTCTAGAGTTTGAGTAATTTAAACTTAAATTTGAGTCGATATTATATGCCATATAGTGTGGAAATCCGTTAGTTACTTAGTACTGGTCATTTTGCACGCCAGCAGCGGGGGAACGAGCACATCTTAGTGATGGATTCATCTTTTCACCTCCTAAATATAGAGAAATCGACAGTCAAAAGAGCAATTTATAAGTATATTAATACGTTGCATTTTGCAAAAAAAATTCCAACACCTGCTTTTGTGATTCTTGCATGTTCAAACTCTGGAAGCAACGGTATTTACCCGGAGATTTCTCAACAGAATTGATGGCCAAACTTGACCAAACCCAAGACCAAACGTCCAAAGTCTATTGAGGTAGTGATGGAAATCAGTAATGGAGATATCGGAGAATTCCCATTCGTGACATATGAGTTTCCGTACTTCCTTTAATGTGTGTAATGCGCTATGTTACCTCCCAGGCTGCTCCGAAGGGAATACTCTTAGGAAGGATATTCGCAGAGCACGGGGTCGCTTATTCTTGAACACTGTTACGCAACTTCAACTCAAGTCACTTACCTTGGCAGGCGCCACACAATTGTCGGTGGACAGTTCCTGAACGAATAGCAACCAATCAATTTTTAGAAACTAGGTGGAGATGATTCAAAGTAGCGGTTCTAAATGCGGACCAAAAAGAGCGAGGCTTGTTTTTGATGATGATGAACTACGTTGACATGCATAGACGATGGCGGACGAACCGATGGGCGGGCCTCCCAAGGGCAACTTGCAGTTGTCCGGCCGATCCGGGGTCGGTTTAATCAGTGGTGGTGAACGGGGCATGCATACCGTGGGATTAGCGGAAACAGTTTGACACCAGCTGGCAGGGGGCGTCTCGTCTGACCGCCAGGGAGCCTAGCCTGGTTCCACAACACCGTCTTCGTTGCTACCACTGGTTGAATCTGGGTACGACGGCTTGTTGAAAATGCCCGAATGGTGCTCAGAAATCGACCCTTTGTAGAGATCCACTTCAAGATGGCGTCCGGGATGGCCGCAAGCTTCGTCTGAACACCAACGTGCTTCGGGCGTCAATCCCTTAATCGACGGATGGAACTTCCGCAATTCTGGCCTTTATGTGGAGAAATATCCTCCAGGATTTGATCCCAAAGGGGGGGGGGGGGGGGGGGAGGTAGAAAGAAAAGGCCCGACTTTGGACCATTTCTTACAAGTTCGCACTTTTCTTACCGTGTATGGTTGAAAGTTAATCAACCCTATGGGAAGACTGGCGGGAAAGAATTGGAACCACAAGATGGAAACAACTCCAGAATGGTCCCTCCGGCCCCAGAAGAGTTACTGCCCGAAGGAGTCTCTTCGATGTCAGTGAATGTACCCACTTTCCGTGGTACCCTTTCATCTATATCTGTCACAAATCAACCACGCGGGACCTCTGCTCAACCAGCTCACTCATGTACAGAAACATCACCTCGGCAAACCACAATCCCACCTCTAGAGATACCATCACTCATCGTTAGAGAACCTTTTCGTCGATATATATCAACCTCGGAACCTATTCATCGAGAAAAATGGCCTCCTATCGTACCAGATCCGTATCACCCATCGGTCTGTGGTCAACGCCCTCTACACGATGATAATCCAGTTTCCACGACTTCGTCACCGCGTCACAGTCCATGGAACACACCCTTAAGACAAAGTTCTCCGGTGGTTTCCGAACCGGTTGTTCCTCAACATACTTCTCTAATATTTCATCACCATTCGAGAGAGGATAGACAGCAGGATTATCCGAACTCTAACCATGGAATCAACTACAATGGAGAGGTTCACAAAAAAAATAGCTGCCCGACAAGTGGTCGGAAAGGATTTACCCACTTTCAACGGAAAATCCGTGGACTGGCCGATGTTCATCAGCAGTTTTGAACAGTCTACGATTAGTTGTGGATACTCCAATGCTGAAAACCTCGTTCGTCTACAACGGTGTCTCGTTGGACATGCTCGAGATGGAGTACGAAGCAGACTTCTGCTGCCAGCCAGCGTGCCACAAGTAATGAACACTCTGCGAACACTTTATGGACGCCCGGAACTACTCATCAGGTCCCTGCTCGAAACTATCCGCAGGACACCAGGCCCTAAACATGACCGGCCCGAATCGATCCTCGAATTTGGACTGGTAGTTCCAAACTTCGTTGATCACCTCCAAGCAGCGCAGCAAGTAGACCATCTTTCGAACCCGATGCTCATGCAGGAACTGGTAGAGAAGTTGCCAGGACCAATGAGGATGGATAGGGCTGCATTTAAGAGCCAACGACTTCGAGTAACTGTTGTGACATTTGGGGAGTTCATGGAAAGATTGGTAAAGGCGGCCAGCGAAGTGAGTTTCGAGCTTCCTGGGTATCAGAAAGTTCCGAGAAATGAGAAGCAGCGGTCAAAGGAGAAGGCAATGGTTCAAACCCACTCTTCCGAAAATTCTGCCGACTTCAAGCAGCTCAGTGCGACCGGAAATCCACGCAAATCAGTTCTAACATGCGGATCTTGTAGTCATGAAGGCCATAAGATAGCCGAATGTGTAAAATTCAAGCAGCTAGGTATGGAGGAACGATGGAAACTAGTAACGGACAAAGGCTTGTGCAAGACGTGCTTGAACAACCACGGAAAATGGCCGTGCAAGTCATGGAAAGGTTGTGGAATAGAAGGGTGCCGTTTGAAACATCACACACTCCTCCACTCCAATTCCAATCCCGCCTCGTCATCGCATTCCGGGAATATTTCGTTGAATCAACTCTCCTCTAACGAAGCTCAACCACTATTCCGGATTCTACCGGTAGTTTTATACGGAAAGGAGAAAAGCATAACTATTTTTGACTTCATCGACGAAGGATCACAAATAACTCTTCTGGAGGAAAACGTTGCGAAAGACCTTGGCGTTGTGAGCCCTACGAAACCACTCACCCTACAGTGGACAGGAAACATGACACGCAAGGAGCCGCGGTCTCAGCAAATCAACATTGAGATAGCGGGGAAAAACAGTAGTGCTCGTTACGACCTGCGCCAGGCACGTACAGTGAGCTGTCTTGTTCTACCTTCTCAACGCCTGAACTACCGGGACATGAGTCAACGATTCCCTTACCTCAAAGGCCTGCCATTAGAGGATCACGATCTAGTCCAACCAAAATTACTGATCGGACTAGACAATCTTCGACTTGGAGTTCCACTGAAACTGCGCGAGGGAGGTCCCCAGGATCCAATAGCCGCTAAGTGTCCTCTCGGCTGGGGAATATATGGGTGTTCGTCAAAGCAATCAGCACCAAGGGCTTCAGTCCACTTCCACACTGCTGCTGCGCCCGATCCGGACTACCTGCTAAACGAACAACTGAGGGATTTCTTCACGATGGAAAACTGTGGAGTCTCCACTACCTCAGAAAAACTAGAATCGGAGGATGACAGGAGAGCAAGAATATTGCTCAACGAGACCACACGGCGTACATCATGTGGATTTGAAACGGGTTTACTGTGGAAAGTTGACGCACGAGAGTTCCCGGATACCTATCCCATGGCAATCCGTCGAATGAAGTCGTTGGAAAAGAAGCTGCAGAAAGAACCATCATTGATGCAGAGAGTTCAGGAGCAGATAACGGAATTCGAGTGTAAAGGATACATCCACAAAGCCAGCGTTACAGAAATTGCTGAAATCGACTCACGAACAACTTGGTTCCTTCCACTAGGTGTAGTCATCAACCCGAAAAAACCGGGAAAGATGGAATTTCGTTCAACTCACACCTATTGAAAGGCCCGGACCTCCTCACTTCCCTGCCTAAAGTCTTGAGTGGGTTTCGTTTATTTCCCGTTGCTGCATCCGGAGATATCAGGGAGATGTTTCTGCAAATCAAGCTACAATCTAAGGATCGCAAAGTGCAGATGTTTGTATTCCGCAACAGCCCTGGTCAGCCATTGCAAATCTACGTCATCGACGTTACTATGTTTGGGTCCACTTGTTCTCCAGCTTCAGCACAGTTCGTGAAGAACTTGAACGCTGAAGAATTCGCTCAGCAGTATCCGCCATCAAGGACCATCACTACGTGGACGACTACTTGGACAGCTTCAGGTCGATCCACGAAGCGGTCGAAGTGGTAAACGAAGTGAAGCTTGTCCATTCAAAAGGTGGATTAGAAATACGAAATTTCCTATCCAATGAAGAAGAAGTGCTGAGGGGAATCGGAGTAGCGGATGCAGAAGTCTCGAAGGATCTCTCTCTTGTACGGCGGAAACAACCGAATCCGTGCTCGGCATGAGGTGGATTCCCAAAGAAGACGTCTTCACCTATACCTTTGCAATGCGCAATGACTTGCAAACAATCCTCGACGAAGCCCACATCCCAACAAAACGCGAAGTACTGAAAGTCGTCATGAGTTTATTTGATCCAATGGGTTTTGTATCGTACTTCCTAGTGCATGGAAAGGTGTTGATGCAGAACATCTGGGCAACAGGAATCGATTGGGATGAAGCGGTGAACGAGGAACTGTACGATCGTTGGCGACAGTGGATTGGTTATTTTCCCCAGCTGGACACCTTGCGAATTCCACGGTGCTACTTTCAAACGCCATTTCCGGACAATTTCGATCAGCTAGAGCTTCATGTATTCGTCGATGCCAGTGATTCTGCCTACGCTTGCGTAGCGTACTACCGGCTTCCATCTCAATCCAGCATACAGGTGGCCTTCATAAGCGCAAAGACGAAAGGTGCACCTCTCAAGGTTCTTTCAATCCCTCGTCTAGAATTGAAGGCTGCAGTCCTTGGAATCAACCTTCTTGAGGCTATCCAAGGTTATCACAACTATTCCATAAGTCGACGAGTTCTCTGGAGTGACTCCAGTACAGTACTAGCCTGGATTCGATCAGACCACCGTCGTTACAACAAATTCGTGGCCGTTCGCATCGGTGAAATTCTCACAGCAACTGACGCACGCGAGTGGCGATGGGTCCCCTCTGAAATGAACACTGCCGACCTCGCTACCAAGTGGAAGAATGGCCCCAACTTCCTACCAACTAATCCATGGTTTTGTGGTCCGGTGTTTCTTCACCAACCTGAGGAATGCTGGCCTCAACCACCCCAGACCAGCCCAACTAAAGAAGAACTTCGATCAAGTCACACTCATTACACAGCTCCTCAGTTAATTGACGTATCCAGATTCAGCCGGTGGACAAAGCTACAGCGAACAATGGCTTTCGTGTTCCGATTCATCAACAACCTGCGCCGTAAAAGATGTGGTTCCAAGCTGGAACTGGGCGTCTTCGATCAGCACGAATTAAAACGTTCAGAAGAAGCACTATGGAAGGTAGCCCAAGCTGAAGCCTTTCCAGAAGAAATCACCACTCTTTCTGGGTCACAAGGGTCTCCCGAAGCGCGACACGACCGTGTTGCCAATTCAAGTTCGATCTACAAGAACTGGCCATATCTCGACGAGCGTGGAATACTTCGGATGCGTGGTCGAATCGGTGCCGCATCCTTTGCACCGACCGAAGCTAAGTACCCCGCCATCCTTCCCAGGCAACACGTAATTACGTTTCTTCTTACAGACTGGTACCACCGCCGTTTTCACCACGCCAACCGAGAGACCGTAACCAACGAAATGCGTCAACGTTTCGAAATCGCCAAGCTTCGTGCACTGATCGCGAAGGTGTCGAAGACCTGCATGATTTGTCGACTGAGAAAAGCCATGCCCAGTCCTCCCGCAATGTCACCGCTTCCGAAACCCAGGTTA
Organism: Ochlerotatus camptorhynchus; assembly: GCF_037179485.1. NCBI lineage: Eukaryota > Metazoa > Arthropoda > Insecta > Diptera > Culicidae > Ochlerotatus > Ochlerotatus camptorhynchus. The sequence continues at coordinate 2,189,809 of NW_027040758.1, forward strand.
CAACCGTTCGTCCGACCATTCACCTACGTCGGATTGGATTACTTCGGACCTGTATTGGTGAAAGTAGGTAGAAGTCAGGTGAAAAGATGGGTAGCCCTATTTACCTGTCTCACTATTCGTGCCGTGCACTTGGAGGTCGTGCACAGTTTATCGACAGAGTCGTGCATCATGGCAGTGCGCCGTTTCATCGCACGTCGTGGTTCCCCTGCTGAGTTCTACTCGGACAATGGAACATGTTTTCAAGGCGCTAGCAAAGAGCTGCAAAGGGAAGAAGTTCAGGCAAGGAACAATACTCTAGCTATCACGTTCACGACTGCGAATACTCAATGGAGATTCATTCCACCAGCGGCTCCACATATGGGTGGAGCGTGGGAGCGTCTAGTTCGATCAGTGAAAGTGGCAATTGGAGCCATAGCTGACGCCCCTCGCAGATCAAGTGATGAAGTTCTGGAAACGATTCTCGTAGAAGCTGAAGCGATGATCAACGCGCGACCGCTCACCTACATCCCACTCGAATCGGCAGACCAAAAAGCTCTAACGCCTAACCACTTTCTTCTGGGATCTTCCAATGGAGACAAGATCCGGCCAGACGAACCTATTAATAGCCCGGCGGTCCTGCGTAGCAGTTGGAAGCTAGCACAGGCCATCACCAACGAGTTCTGGTCAAGATGGGTGAAGGAGTATCTGCCAGTGATAACGCGAAGAGGAAAATGGTTCGAAGAGGTTCGGGACATAGCAGTCGGCGATTTGGTGTTGGTAGTGAGTGGAACGGCGAGGGACCAGTGGATTCGAGGACGAGTGGAAGAAGTTATACCTGGAAGGGATGGACGGATCCGTCAGGCCTTAGTCCGGACAGCATCTGGAGTACTGCGACGACCAGCTGTAAAGCTGGCGGTTCTCGACGTTTCGGAAAATTGTAAACCTGATTGAGTGGACCAGCAGCAACACCAGAGTTTACGGGTGGGGGAATGTAACGTCGAGACCCCCCGTCGCAACTCAACTGTGGCCGGCAGAGACAGACCGATCTACAATGGCCTGTCGGACGATCTTCTGGCAACGACGGGACAAAGGAGAAAAACGTAAACATCATTGGAACAATACGGTATTCAGAAATCGATCGTAGATGTTCAGTGATTTATTGAGTTCTATAAAAATTTAATATTCCTACAGTAAAAGTGTCTAACGTTAGTCTAGTTGATTATCCTAAAACTTAAACTAACTTACCTAGAGTAAATACAGTTACGTAAATTAATTAGAACGAAACCCATGCTAGTGATTAATGCTAATATGTGCTATCACGGGAATTGTTTACACCAGGTAACATGTGTATTCCTTTGGAATCGGTAGAAACCGAATTCTTACGCTGATTTATGCTTTAATTTAGGACATCTACTACATGGGTTAGAACTTCAACGCAACTATTAAACATATTAAAGCTACTTATAATCATAATTAGATCGTAAGTAAATGAAATTATTATCGCTGTTACATAACCTAAATATGCCTATATGCAGTACAGTAAATTCCCAAATTAATACCCGTGAAGGCGTGATAGGATCCTAACATTTCCTAAGGTCACCAAAATTGTAAGTTTGCGAGGAATATTGAAGAGAAAAGATCTAATAAATTGTTTATTTTAGCTTAAAGCTTACCGCACAACAAATATCGGTTTGCTCACTGGAGTTGGAAACTTACCCACAACAATTACGAACAGCACAATTGCAACCAGCAAGTGTGTGCTACTGTGTTACCTGACTTAAAACGAATATACGTTGTATACGAGTACCCCAAATACAACGTATTGTTCGTCTAATTTTACCTTGCAAATGCTATACAAAATTAGACGAGTCATACGTTGTATTCGGGGTACTCGTATACAACGTATATTCGTTATAAGTCAGGTAACACAGTAGTTTTCATTGCTATGACGACGATTGAATTAAGGGGCTTAGAAGCATAGGGGTAAAAGTAAATTCTCTTCATCGATTTCCTCTTTTGATGACCATGGCTTCACTAGCCTATTTCGCACTATTTCTGCTATGCTCTTCGATATCATCCAGAACAACAAACGTATCAATCAATGTGTTTGTCATCGAGCTATTAACGAAACAGAAAGTCGATGAAGAGAATCGATCAAAATCACTTGCACTCCTGCTTCCAAGTTTGGTTACAAGATTACAACTCCGGAGAGCATTTTGTGTGGTCGTTGGGCGCGAATATGGCGATATTTGCATCCTTCCTATTTCCACACACCTGAAGATCGGAGGCGAATGCCACTTCGACTTGTTTCGTCTACTAACAACTCTCTGATGACAGTGTTGGGGAAGCAGCATATACATGTACGTAATTGGAGGATTTGTTAGTAATTTCGACGCTTTTAGATAATGCTTGACATTTATCAACAGCTGAATGCATTGATATCGATGCATGGAAATATTTCTGATCAATTGATGATAAAATAATTGAAATTGGTCCAGGGACAGCTGAGTAATCAACGTTCAAAATCTTTCATAATTTCGTTACATGTTCCATTTTCGGTTTTCACATAGTGTACCCCCATATAGAAATCACAGATCACGTTTTTAAAACATGTGTCGATTGAAGTTTTTCGATTTTTTGCTAAATATCAACAACCGAATCTTACTCCTTTGTCAGAAAAATCGATTGTCTAAATTCAAAGTCGCTAAAACCAATCACCAATGGTTCCTGCTTTATACCTAATCCCATAATTAGCCGAATCACAACAAGCATAAGAAACCCGTGTACCATGCTTACGACACAAACGTACGCACTCATAGCCATGCGTAATTCGATACGTTTGTTTTGCCTTCCTCTCCCCCTTCCTTACTTCTCTGTTAGGTTCATCATCATCATCGGTTCGGTTATGGATAAAGCGGAACCAAAACACGGGATTATGATGGGTTGGTGGTTTCTTGATATTTGACCCCTCCACCCCAGTCCCCGTAAGGCGTTCGGTATTTCGTTCGAACGGAGGGGAACCAGAGGGGGCCTGGAAAAAAAAACACCAAACTTGCGTCCGTATGCGTTCGTTGTGAGTTATGAGGAAGGGGAATGATAATTTTATTGGTTTTTATCATGAATTATGTCGAACGGAGAGCATAAACCATCATTTCTCTTTTCCACCGAGAAAGCACAAATCGTTGGTGGACAAATTTTACGGCCTTTTTATTTTCTTCCAGCTCGAGGTTCTTTCGGCTGCACAAACTTTCTTACTTTCTTCAGAATATGCGGAGGCTCTGATGCGTGTCTTACTACCGTGGGGAGCAGAGATTTATCATTCTCGGTGTGTATTTTTTTTTCGTTGCGTTTAATGTTTATTGTAGTTATTATTGTTATTCTTTTGGTGGCCGATCTGGGGGCCAATTCCGCAGGAAAACAGTCGTGACGCTCATTTGGCGTGCGTGAAAGCACATAACGTTAATTACGGTCTCATGCCGGGAGTGTGTGTGCGACTTTCGGGACCCCCAACGGATCGTCCAAAAGTCGTGAGTCACCGAGGGCGCACACAGTCCCGCGTATAGGGTTTATGACCGCCATTTTTCGTATAATTTCTCAATTTACGGGTAAATGTCAAGCAACCGACCGTATTTTTGCTGCTTTTCCAGAAACAAAAGCGAAACGAATGAAAAATTGACAGCGATATCGTTTAACCATCGTGGGTGAACACCTCCGTCCATGGACCCCCTGCCTCATGGGACATGGAACGGATCGTCTTGCCGAGTTCCTAGAAGTTAGAGGGAAAGAATTGCGGCCCCAAAATTTGACATATGAACTCTATGTTTCTCGAATCACAAGGCGTATGAAACTTGATCGGTCCCCATCAAGAAAATTGCCCCCCTGTAGAGAGTGAGAGAGAGAGAGAGAGTGAAGAAGAGTGGGGACGACGACCAACAATTGACGTCCCTCCCCCAACGACCCTCCACCGACCATAAAGTACCACGTTTAAACCCAAACACGCCACACCTTTGACAATTGGTACATAAATTATCGGTGACTTTGTTTTGGACCGACTCTTCGCACCTCCGCACGGAAATTGGCGCCTTTGCCCTGTCTTCATGTGGATGGTGGGCACACTGCATCGAACGGGGATCTCAAGTGCAGCCATGAGGCGTCGTCATTGAACGGTATGGGAATTTGAAGCCAACATCAGCGAGTGGAGAAACGAAGGCGATGTGGTCGCGATACAAAGTAATTTCTTCTTTGAGCAGCACCGTACGCCGTGTGTGCCAGGCCAGGTAATGAACACATATCGTTGTTGTATATGTCAGCACGTGTCAGATTTGGCAGATTGAGGGGCAATATTCGATATTTATGGGTTTTGAGGCGAACGGTTGGTGCGGCGGTTCGGGTGATGGATAGTGTTTGAATAGATTGTGTGATTTGGCTACTTAGGCATGATTTATATTGGAGGCTCTGTAATTGTATCTTTGGAACGCTGATGTGCTCCCTGATCCTTTGAATCTGTAGTTGTTTTTGTTTTAGGGGCTCAGTCGGTAAAGGCGCAGCTTCTAAGCAGGACCATGCTGGATGGGGGCGGCGGATATCGGGATTCCCGGTGCCGATCTAGAATTTTTTCGGGTTGGGGTATGACTGTAATTGCCACACAATAATACTAATGCAAACATGGTATGTACAGTTGGGTGCCACTGAAAATGGTCTTCTTGAATTTCCAAAAACCGACCACGTACAAAATTTGATTTACCTCGAAAAAAGACCCTGTGCAAAATTTGCGCTCAACCGGGCATGGTTTAGGTGCCATCCATAAATTATGCATTTAGGGGGGCGATGAGGTTCGAAGAAACGTGACAATTCCGGAGTGATTTGAGATTTGGGCGTAATTGTATTTGTAAACAAACACGTCAATCACCGATTTCTCGCGAATAAAAGCTCAATCTCGAAAAGTAATAACACTATGAGGTAGAGGAATGATTCCTCTATCATTTGGTATAGTTTGTTTGTGAGATTGAGAGACAAGAGAAATTAGTAATTGACGTGTTTGTTTACAAAAGCAATTACGCCCAAATCTCAAATCACTCCGGAATTTGTGACATACACGCTATTTCAAAACTACCCAAATTTGGGTAGAATCCACCCAGATCCGTCAAAACTGAACTTACCCAAAAATGGGTAAACTGTGTTGGGAGTGACAAGTTGACAAATGAACAACATTGACATCAATCCGATCGACGTTGTCCATTTGTCAACTTTTCACTCCCAACACAGTTTACCCATTTTTGGGTAGGTTCAGTTTTGACGGATCTGGGTGGATTCTACCCAAATTTGGGTAGTTTTAAAATAGCGTGTATGGAGAGGGGGACTAAGCTCAAATGTGGCATCTCATTTACTTACGTTGCAAACAATAGGGTTAATGTCTCTTATATTGAGCCGATTCATAAATTTCCAAGGAATGCATTTTGTGCAATTTTTTTCAATAGCATTGTCCAGATGACGCATTGTTCCAAGAAAAAATAAGATCGATGGGCCTGTTGCAGCTTACCATTTTTGAAGTGTTTTTGTTTGCGTCTTTTGTCATATAGCTAAATGTCAAATGAAGGGAAAATCTTCTACAGCAAATATTCCTAAAAGCAGATTCCTAAAACAAAACACAGTAGGGAAAGTGAGCCAGTTTGATCCAGTAATTAGTGGATAAATCATTAAAATTATACGATGCTACACAAATATAGATCTTTGAATGATTATAATTTCAAAGAGCAATACATACTTGAGCTGTAGGCAAAAGTTGCAATGTTTTACAATTCAAATTGAAGCGATGGGACTTGTTTGAAGTATGTAATGACTCCGTCATATGATACAATTCGTTAACCATTTGGCTAAAAGTCAGTCACTTTGATTTAGTGTGTAACAATGGAAATATGGAGCAAATAATTTGATTTATCATGTAATTGTTGAGCAAACTATTGAAGTTTTAAACTTGAAAGCAAAAGAAGTCGATATTTCGCTTTATTTTATACTTTTTAACTACGGCCAAAAACTGGACAATCAGATCATAGTGTGCGCTGATTGGCACTAGTGTGGTAGCGAGCCTTTGACAGCGTTTATTGTTGGTTCTTGCTAATAGTTCTTCGGTTCGGAATTCCTACTTCAACTTGGATTGGATCGTATTTCAAGGTAAGGAGAAACATTGTTTCATAACTTGACCAGTGTACGAATATGAATTTTTTTTAGTGAAATGGGAAAGACGGCTGAGAAACCCAGGAGTGAAAAGTGCGTAGAAGAGTCAATACAGTTTTGATCCAACGAATAAAATGGAATGTCCCGCCACACAGCATGTAAAAAGTATAGGATGATCGGCAAGTGGAAGAATCAAATCACCCGGGGACCACGATCGGTACTGACGGATTCAGAAGAGAAGAAAATCATTCAGTGGTTAACCAATATGCAGGAAAGGGGGTTTCCGGTCTCATAAGCAACTTTAAAATTCAAAGTGAACGAATTCATTGTGCAAGACTCTCGGAAAACACCTTTCAAGGATGGTCAACCAGGTAAGCAACAGGTCATCCTGGGTAATGAGTTACAAAGTGACATCAAATTATGGTCTTAGGGCGAAAATGGTTCAAATCGTTCATGCGCAGAAATCCTGGGTTTTCTTTGCGCACACCGGAATCTATAAAAACTGCCAGTGCCCGTGTAAGTGAAGGTGACATCCGAGGATGGTTTACTATGACAAAGGATTGGATAGAGAAGAACGATGTCTCAGAGATACTGCTAGATGCTTTTCTAGGGTATGGAACGGTAATGATACGTCGTTTTACCTCCACCCAAAAACGAGAGAAGTGATCGCTCGAAAAGGATCTAGAAACGTTTACGAAGTGGACCAGGCTGCAGGAAAACAAAATGTTACTGCAATGTTCTCCTTTAGCGCGGCAGGTGCAGTTGTGACTCCGTAGATAATTTTACCTGGACAGCGAGTACACAAAGAGGTCGCTGAAGGATTTTCTCCTGACTGGCTTATTGGGGTAAGCGAACGTGGTTGGATGACTGCTCATAACTTTGCCAAGTAGATAAGAAAAGACTTTCATCCTTTTCTTGTCAAATAAAATGTACAGTTCCCAGTGATATTTTTTGTGGACGGTCACATTTCCCATAAGGCCCTGGAAGTGGTGGATTTATGCCAATCATTGGGTATTATATTAATTGCATTGTATCCAAATACTACCCACATTACGCAACCGTGCGATGTTGCCGGTTTTTAAGCCACTTAAAGATAAATGGAGGCAGGTTGTGGAGGAATGGTGGTTGGCACACTATGGTGAAGTATTCACGTTGCCACATTTTGGCAAAGCGTTGGCTAAGGCTGTAGAAGATGGAATCAAGCCACAGAGCATTATTAACGGCTTCCGCGTTTGTGGGTTGCATCTTTTCAATCCGGACAAAGTATATTACTCGAAATGCTGTAGTGGAAGTAGCAGAGACCATCGATACAGCTGCTCATGATGTGGATATAGATACTACCTGTCTCGATTGCCACGGCCTTATGGATGCAACAGAGCCAAATCCACCAACGCTGGACACTATGGATCTGCCAAGAGTGCTACAAGCTATTCCTCCGCAATCAACATCACCATCATCGTCTAAGCATTTCCCCGTTCCTGTAGATGACATCATTCAAGCAGTTGACATGATTGGTTGTCAGACAATGCAAAAGATACAAGGCGATGTATCTAATCTTACTCGAGAGGAACGTATCATTCGATTCTTTTTTCTCAAGTTCGTACAACCGTATATTGATGCAACCAGCAACTTCACGCCAGAAGAAAGCTTCGGATTGGTAAATCGTTCAGCAAGATACGAAATAACAAGACAGTCGCAGGATTACTATTGTGTTTCTCATACCGAAATAACGGCGATTGAGAATGAGATATGTGAAACTACTCACAATAACATTCAAATTTGAAAATTATTAATTTATTATAAAACATTGTTTACTTAAATTTTCACTTGATTTTTATCCTATAGACTCTGGTGGATCCTTACATTCAAAGAATTTGCTCAACAATGATTTTGTTGGAGAAGTCGAGAGTGCTTTAAATTCAATAATTATGTATTCAAAACTAATATGAAATCTATTTAATATATCCAAGGAAATAGCGTCCAAGAGCAGTTTTACGATATAGGCGATAACAATCATACCGAGACTCTATCATCAACAACCAGAACCAACAATCAAATTGATACATCAAATGGCATAAAAGAGGAACTTATCTGTAAATCAATTGGTAATCAAAATCTGTTTATACTGTTTATGCGGCCAAAAACTGAAACATGCTTACGGCCAATAAAGGACCATGTGCTGTCAAAACTGGTACTGAAGCTAGAAGTTTATAATCTATTTTTTTTACGTTTTCGGTACAAATTAAACCCATTCTAGATCTTTTTTATTATTCAGAATCGTTTAAATTTCAATTTAATTGTATCACTTGCTGCACAACTAGTGCGTTTCGATTTTATAAAATTTGAAAACTAAATATGCTCACTAACTAGTGTCAAAACTGGCTCATCTACCCTATACCATTTAGACTCCACAGAGGCACGTTGCCTCTCGGAGACCAGCGAATTGTGAGTTTCATTTTCACTTTGGATTTGCCTCAGTATTTCGACGGTTGGAATACTCTTCTTCGCCGGACCACGGAACAAATTCACAACGTAGGGCCTGGTCAACCCTGGACGAAGCAGGACCCAATCTTTGGATCCATAGGCCAACAGTAGAGCTCTTTCCCCTATAAAACGAAAAAATCGATTTCTTTAACGTAGAGATGAACTAGCCTAAGGCTAAAAATCTCTTAAATAAAAAAAAAAAAAAAAAAAAAAAAAAGATTTCTTTAACGATATCAGATAAAACTATATTCCTCATTGAGGAACACAATTTTTTTTCACAAAACACAACTTGCAAATTTATTGCTATTTTTTCTATTGATATAAGTGTGTTGATTTCATCTATTAACATTTTTCAATTTGTATCACCTTGTTTATTTTTCTTCCATTCAAAATGGTATCACAATTGGTACGTTAAAAAGCCGGCAATCTGTTGTAAAGTTGTACAATTCATTGTTACTTAAAAATTCTTTTAAATTCATAAAAAAAAACTATTGCTATGTCAAATCCACAATCCCTTGATAATGTTAGGCTCTGAAGTACTGACTTCCATCCTGGGCGGCTGCTCGCTTTTGTCATGACCTGGGCCCAGGTCAGATTCCTATCGACTTGCTTAATTTCCTTATTGAGGCTTCGCCGCCATGAGCCCCTGGGTCTGCCTCTGATGCAATGTCCTGCCGGATTCCAATCCAGCGCTTGCTTGCAGATTTCGTTTCCGCCCCGTCGAAGTGTGTGGCCGACCCGCCTCCACTTTCGCTCTCGAATTTCTTTTGCTATCGGCTGCTGATGACATCGACGATGGAGCTCGGCATTCGAGATCCAGTTGTGAGGCCACCAGGCACGAATTATATACCGCAGACATCGGTTGATAAAGACCTGCAGCTTTTGAGTGTTCTCCGCTGGTACACACCACGTCTCGCTGGCGTATAACAACACAGATTTCACGTTCGAGTTGAAAATTCGGATTTTGATGCGGAAGGCAGCCCTAGCCTTCTTGATTCGTGCACCTATGTCGCTCTTCGTCCCGCCGTCCGACGCTATTTGGCTGCCAAGATATTGAAAACTTTCGACCTTCTCCACTGCTTGCCCCGCTACCGTAAAGTTGGAAGGGTTGCCCGTGTTGATATCCAACGATTTGGTCTTGTTGACGTTTATGGTGAGACCCGCAGAGGAGCGTTCGGCTAGGTCATTGAGCTTACTCTGCATATCAGAGCGCCGTTGTGCTAGTAGAGCAACATCATCAGCCAAATCGAAGTCGTTGAGATGCTCCATGGTGATAGGCGGTCAATTGCACCTACCATGATCTCGTCGATTACGATGAGAAACAGTAGCGGTGATAGTATACATCCTTGTCTCACACCAGCGACTACCCGTATAGGGTCGGACAAGGCTCCGTTATGCAGAACTCTGCACGTGAAACCCTCATACTGCGCTTCGATGAGGTTGACGATTTTATCCGGGACTCCCTTGCGTCTCAGGGTGCCCTACAGATTCTCGTGATTGAGACGGTCGAAAGCTTTTTCGTAGTCAATGAATACCAAATAAAGGGACTCTTGGAATTCATTGACCTGCTCCAGGATGATGCGGAGCGTGACAATATGGTCCACACAAGATCTTCCGGCACGGAATCCTGCCTGCTGCCGTCGGAGAGTCGCGTCGATCTTCTCCTGTATCCGATTCAGGATAACTTTGCACAGAACTTTGAGAACAATACACAGTAACATGATGCCTCGCCAATTGTCGCACACAGTCAGATCCCCCTTCTTTGGGACCTTCACTAAGATGGCCTGCATCCAGTCGGCCGGAAAAGTCGCGGTGTCCCAGATATTACAGAATAGTTGATGCAACATTTGTGCGGATAGCATGGGGTCAGCTTTGAGCATCTCTGCTGATATGCGATCGACCCCTGGAGCATTGTTGGATTTCATGCTTCGGATAGTTGCTTCAATCTCGGGCCTCGGAATTGACGCGAGTGATGCGCCGCACCCTAGGCGGATCATGCCGAGATGTTGATGGCTGGTTGGCCGTCGAAACTTGAAGAAGTTGTTCGAAGTGCTCAAACCAGCGTTTCAGCTGGTCAGTGGGGTCGGTAAGCAATTGTCCAGTTGTGTCCTTCACTGGCATCTTCAGGTTCATCCTTGCTCCACTCAGGCGTCGTGAGATATCGTAGAGGAGGCGTATATCGCCAGTGTTTGCGGCTTTCAGCCCCTTCGTCGGCCAGGGAGTTTACCCACGCTCGCTTGACTTCCTTCTCTAGAGCCGAGTACCGTTGACGGGCTTCGTTCTTGGCTCCTCTGGTTCTCGCCCGCTCTATCGCGGCTTTTGCTTCTCTACGCTCCTCAATCTTCCGCCAGGTTTCATCTGTGATCCACTCTTTCCTCTGGGTGCGCAGCTCACCCAAGTTGTTCTCGCTTGTTTCTATAAGGCCATTCTTGATGGCCGTCCATTGTTCTTCTACGCTGCCACCTTCTGGAACGTCCGCAGCTCGAGTCTCAAGTTCATGAACAAAATACCTTTTTACCGCTGGATCTTCAAGTCGGCGTGTCTTGAACCGCCGCCCGAGTCTCTCCTCCCGTCGCTGAATCCGCGCCATGCGTAGGCGGATTTCACCGATTAGAAGGTGATGGTCAGACGCGATGTCAGCGCTGCGTTTATTCCGGACATCAAGAAGGCTCCGTCTCCATTTTCGGCTGATGCAGATGTGGTCGATCTGATTCTCGGTATGTCCATCACGGGAAACCCATGTGACTTTGTGCACTGGCCGATGGGGGAAGAGCGAGCCCCCGATCACCATGTCGTTATTGCCACAAAATTCTGCAAACAGCTCACCGTTCTCGCTCATTTCGCCGAGACCATGGCGTCCCATGACACGCTCATAGTCCGTGTTGTCGGAGCGACGGCATTCAGTTGACTGTAAAAATTCTCCTTGTCCTGTAGCTCGGTAGCATCGGTTGGCGTATAACATTGAATTATGGTAAGGTTACGAACCCGTGTTCTAAATCTGGCAACGATTATCCTCTCATTAACAGGCTCCCACTTGATGAGCGCAGCACTTGCCTGGACGCTAAGTAGGAGACCAACTCCACGATGGCGGGGAGCGTTTTCACCTCGAATACCAGATTATAGTAGTACCTGTCCCGACGGCAGTTTGTGTTCTCCAAAGTTTGGCCAACGAACTTCACTCAGTCCCAGGATTTCTTGCTTCATGCGTCGCGCCTCGTTGGCGAGTTGTGCCAGTTTACCCTGCTGGGCTAACGTTAATACATTCCATGATCCAATTCGTGTCCGTTGTTTTACGCTAAAAGTCGTTGCCGTTATATCAGTTCGATGTCTTTCTCTGTTGGTTTCTGTAACAATTGTAAAGGTTTCAGAGACAGTAGGTGGTTGGCCTAAGGTCTCCTATCCGCCGTGATGGGGCTGCCATCTTAGCCCCAAGGATCCCCGAACACCCACCGTCCTCATTGCGTTCGCCTGGGTAGTGCACTGCGGTGACTACCGGGACCATCTACGGCGAGTAGTTGGTCCGGTGATTCGTCACCATCGTCGCCGGGGGGGGGGGGGGGGGTTCCGATAAAGGAGCCTTGCTCATCTCCTCCGCTAAACGCCAAGGACCGCTGCTACGCAGCTAAAGTGAAGTAGGAGACGCTCGGCACAGACCGTGTCTGGAGCCGACGTGAACAAGCCGCAACCGCCGCCGCTATCGTCAAAGGGCCCCACCGTGTGTCACCGAGAATCAGCGAGGAGAAAGAGAAGGTTAGATTATCAATAGACGTCTTAAATTTCAAATTTCTTTCTCTTTTTGTTCATCAATCCATCCAAATCCGAACTTCTTTAGGGGAAGTACTCTGCTCGTAGCCGCCCCGCCGGGGTAAATCGGGCCAGCTATAGGCTGGCAGGTAAGCCGCAACTTACAATATACATCACTTACCCTTGTGCGTGATTATCGTTGTTAATAAAATCACTTTCCATAACATGATTATCATACACCATGGGTCATTCCATCATTTTGGTAAAATTGTTATCCAAGACGCGAAAGATCTAATAATTATTAGAAAAGCTTATGTTTATCAATCGAATCCCTTTTTGATGATCATATCTATAACATTATGAAGGTAGCATGCAACTTACCTTTTCCCTCAGGGGCTGCCTACTCTGTCGATTGAGAGGTTACGTTAAGCCCGCACCGTCGCTCGTTGTTCTCTGCGTCGTCGCAGGCGTCGGGGCACTTTCTGCAGGGATTCTCGTAGGAATCCTGTGAGCACACGTGGTTAATATTTTTTGGTCGGCGCACTTTTCGGACGTAGGGTCAAAATTTCATCCACTCGCGCACTATTGTGGACCGTTCTAAAGGGCAGATTCTGGTCTGGTTTCTCGGACCAACACTAGGATCACGAAGGAGGCAATTCTTCACTCCTTCGGCTACCACACAACCGACGGACACTCGCGAACTACCAATCCCATGCAGTCGAGAACGCCTGTATCTATTGGCGGGGATTGGGGACCAGCTCGGCGGTAATTAATACGCACGCCACTTGCAGGTTTCGGGATACTTCGTCCGAACACTAGAATTACGCACTACCGATACTGGGTTTAGCTTCTTCTGGCCAGGTTAACAGCCCGTTTCACTCGCCACACTAGGCGTCACACACGCGAAGGCAAAAATCCGTCTTTCCTTTTTTTAACACTTGACTTTATTCCGCGCGTCCGTACTATCCAGAAGGTTTTCCACAAAAGAGACCCATCAAGCGATCGAGCGCCTATTTATCTTCTCCCTCGCTCGCAATGGGAGGACTGAACTTCCTTCCCACACACTTTTGCCAACCCTTGAGAAGGGGTGGTAGTTGTCTACTCGAGCAGTTTTGGTAGCGGACGGCGCTCAAATAGGCGAGTTTATTTTAAATATTATAACAATTTCTAGTTCTAGCTCCTATCTTTTAAACTATTACAATAATGGGTATATTTTAATTTAATGGGACATGCTCTAATCACAGACAAGCAGACATAACACTCGCAAGTTGTTCATCGAACATGCATTTAACGGTCAATTTAAAAGTATCTTAGTTGGTAGTACTGCCACCTGCAGCGCGCATAGTTAATTCCTTTGAGTTTGACGTTTACACACTACCGCCATCTGTTCAGCGTACTACCAACAATCAATACGAAACTAACGATTTTAAATTGGCTCACCACTTAAGTAGCCTATTGGTCCCAAGCAAACGATTAACGTACCCTATTCTAGTTGAAATTCTATTACTACACTATGTTTGTTTTGATACGCTATGAAAGTTTGACAGATAACATCAGGGGTGTGTGGATTCATGCAGAACATGCAGGGGTGAGTGAAATAGCTTGGGACTGCTTGGGACCGTTGTTCTGGTACTGAGTGAGCCAAAAATAATAATGATTTTCTTCGGGACCCAGTGGTCTTAGAGTTACCTCTATGGTACTACCCACCACAGTATAATCAACAGATGGCGGTAATGTTTTAGCGACGATGTTTTACAGTGCGAAATATTCAATTTGTTATGTCTGTTTGTCTGTGCTCTAATGTTACATATCTCAAACCTGTTTTTGTCGGACGCTTTAAAGCAAGATTTTTGTAGATATTCCTATTGTGCCATTGAGGCAACCGGAAACAGTACAACTCATCACTAATTATCGAATAATTAATCACTCATTAGACAACTAGACAACTTATTAATTGTTATAATGTAAAATTTAAAAAGAGATAGAAGAAATAGATCGTGCAAAGATAAAGATCTAACCCAAGTAAAAATTTGGGTTTTGTGCGGGTTCTGTAGACCATGATTTAGACTTGTAGAGTGCTTAAAAACCTCGATAAAACTTGCAATGTTACTTGTGAAATCAATCATAATACATGCAACACGAGACCAGAGCTGGTAAACATCACGGCCGTCATGTAACAATGAAAAACAGGTCCTTTTTCAATGATCAAGCACTCATGAGAATAATTCTTATGCGGGTTTGATATCAAAATTTCTAACTAATTTAGATGAATTTAAGCAAGCAACGGTATGTAATCGGTAGAGTGATTATATTATTGAGATTATCTCGGTACAAGTAACTTTAATAGCAATAAATGAGCTAGTAATTACGATAATCACAACACTGTCACGTTCTGTCATGACAAAAAATTTGATGAGATTTGGAAGAAAATCTCTAGGTATCATCGTTTTCTCATCCGATGATAGTGACAGAAGAATTTCTGTAAATATCGCGTGAGATCTTTCATTGAAAATGACATCCGTCCGAAGGTCCGTTCGCATCGGTTACTATGGTTTGGTGCATACTTTCCGCTTCGCTGTGGGTTCGGTCATGCGTATGTGTGTGTTTGTTTTCTCTATCGCTGCTGTTCAACGTTGCCCCCGTCGTCGATAAGGATGACGCAGCATCTGTCTCTAAAATTTTGAAAGTGTGTGCTCTATTCTACACGCCAGAAACACCAATGTTGCAGCTCAGCATAATCATAAAACACCGGTGACTTTAATCATCAATAACTTTTGTTCCTTTCATTTTATCAAACCGTTATCTCCACACAAAGTTGTAGTAAAGAAAATTTCCTAAAAGCATAGTTATCGCTTTTTTAAAGAAGAGCAATATGGATTTCTATATAAACTTCAAATGGTTTCTGCCAAGTCAGTTTCTTGCTAAATGAGTTCAAAATTTGCTAATCAGTACCCGATTTGGAACTGTGTAGCGAAAAATTCAAATTTTGTATCAGTCTAATATTCAGGGTGTCAACTATCTGAAAACCTTGTAAAATCAATGAATACCAGGGAATTCATGTTTGGACCTTGAATATCAGGGAATCTCAGGAAATTTTAGTCTAATAGAGGGAAATATTTCTTACGCCCTAAAACTTATTAAATCGTATGACTGACTTCGCTAGTTTCAAACAACTAAATTACTCGCTATAGTTTGGGGATGGTTGTTCATTTCAACTTTTAAATAGAGTTGTGAACATGTGGTTGATCAATGCTTGATGTTGTATGTTGCAAGATGAGCAAAAATAACTAAAATAAAGGGATATTTCGATGATCTAGGGCCTAATGTAAATTCAGCTCCCACTGACTACTGGATGTTGGCACGCTCGAACAAAAATCAATACTTTGAGCGCCCTTGAGTTAATGCAAGAATAGTAAAGGTTGAGTATTCTAGGTCTCCATTGTAAACTTGGTTAGCTCGGAAAATTAGCTACGCAGTTAAGTTTTAGTATTGCAATATTGCTGTTATTGCAATTGAGATGGAATCAACTTATAGAATGTTGGAGGTGAAAGCGGTGTTTTTTTACGATTTGTCACTGGAGGAATTTGACCACGAGTTAACGTGTAGTTAAGCGTACTATCGTATTATCCGGAATAATTTGCTTGCCGCGCTGGGTCTAAAAATGTGTGGAGGAAAAGTAAGTGGTTGTATCCAAGACACGACCGTAGATTTGACGAAGGATTACGTGAATATTCGGTGACTGTGTTGGGGAAACCACTTTTTTCCATCACGGAAACGCCTCATTTTCTGATGATAAAATTACGCATTTTCGTGCAAAAAACGAACGGAATTTTTAGTTTATTCTACTGATAAAAAAAAAAAACCAAAATTGACTGAAGAAATTTCTTGCTAAAATTTCCAATCGCGAGATATTCGCGATCAATTATATAAATTCGAGGTCTTTTGCTGTTTTTCTAGCGCCCCCGAGAAAACCTTACCTTAATTGGAAGTGTTTCTACTTAATTGACAAGGTCATGTAGTAATCGGTCATTGCGAGAATTTTTATCTACCACCACTGATATCTTTTTGAAGGCAATCGGTGATAATTATGATCACCATTGCAACAGTTGGACATTTGTGTAATTTTTAATAGTGACCTATTAAAAATTGATAAAGTGTTTATTTTAGCAGATTTGTAGAAAAATTTCTAATCGATTGGTTTGTTTAGAATTAAAATCCATCCGCTATTGACAGAGTTATAAGTGGTCAAAACCTGACCACTTTTCGTAACGCAGGCGATTTTGTTTTTTTTAAATTGTATGTACAATATGTTGCCGAAAGACATAATCCTACGTCAAAAGGTGCCAATTTGTGGGCGGTGTTGAGAGGATGTAAACAAAGGCAAGAAAATTAATATTTTTTCCAATAAAATAGCTTGGAAATTGAAAGTGATTGACTAAACTTTCAGCCATAGGCTGGCGGAAATTATTAATATTTTTTGTAGAATTACAGTAGATATTCTTTCAAAAGTTACATTTGAAATTCTCGGTTTTAAGAACTCCAGCGACTCCCCAACAATCCCCAATCTTCTTCCACGGCTAATTTACCACCGTCCATTACACCGCTCTTCGGTACCAGCACCATAGATCCGATCTTCCGTGCCTCGACAACTTCGTGCCATTATTTCATTTGCTCATTTAACAATTTCACGTTGGCCAGGTTTCGCGAACAAATTGAGCCCGGGAAGATCATCCTCCAAATCCAGGCACGTTGGGTTTGCTCCCTGTCGAACCATAAAGTGCGACCACAGAGCCAGTCATCCGGCAGCATCCCCCGCATGCATGCCATGCAGCCTACTCTCCCTTCTGTTTCGTGCTAGATTCCCGATAAGCCAATTTTGCATTCCTCCCGTGGTTGCCGTTTCTGTCGGAGCAGAGAGGAAAGAATCCAATCCAATAGGTAGCTGGAGCTGGCGAGGAAACAAATTTCAATTTAATTCTTTTCGCCACCTTCCCATGTGATGGGACCGACCGACCGGTGGTGTCGTGTTGTAAAAATTCCATCCATTTCTGGTCGCGCAGTTTCTTCCAACAGCCCAATTCCATAAATGGGAAACCATATGCGGACGTCGTCGTCGTCGTTTGGGTCGTTAGTCGCGCTGGCTGCTGGCGAAGATTTTCCTCTTGGGCCATTTCATTAGTTAATGGCTACTTCTGCACATAAGTAGTGGATGGTGGCGGTTCGAGATAGGACGATGAAGACGACCATGTAACGGCAGCAGCAGAAGCTCAAGGTCGCATGTGCCAAACCAATTTGCATTAAACTCTCCATTCCAACTCATTGTGTGTGTGTGTGAATGAGAGGCTCGCAAGGAACTTGTACCAGTTACAACAGTTTTGTCGCCATTGAAAGTCTTATCGAAGGAATTGATGGAACAGCACTTAGAGAGGTAGGAGCCTTTATAGGTGTGGAGAATGCGAGACTAGAACGTTCACTCAGTTACAGATTACTTCAACTGTCGTTCAACTCAACTGGAGAATGCTAAATTTTTCTACAATTTTCACATAATCCGAGCCCTAGATCACGTGGTTCACGCTGACTAACTTGGGGGGTCTTTATTATGTTTCAAGTGAATGTCACTCCGAAAAATCCTCACGAAATGAGAGTCCCATTTTTCTATTAAACCCGTCAAGTCATTGCTTCTGCAACTGATCGAATCCAATTAAAATACAATCAACACGAAAATAAATATTCCCCGCCACAGCCAAGCACCGACACACCTATCACGATCACAGCTACGAGACAAACCAATATTTCATAGTAAACTGTGAGCGAACCTTTCCCACTCAACCAGTTATCTAATTAGCGTCTAATTTAATTATTATTTCTCTAATTAATTGGATTTAATTTTCCTCGATAATCTGCTTTGACAGACAGACGACGGAGGCCGCACCGCTGCTCCAAGCTAGCCTGAACGTGATTCTATGCCCGCCTTCGTTGAACCGGCCGTTTGTTCGCTTGACCAGTCCCTGGTGCTCCGTTTCTTTGATATAGTTTTATGCTTTTCCAGAGATGGCATTGCATAATCAGTGCTCTCAACTGATGGAAAATTGTGGTGCGGAATTATCACAAAGAAAATGCTCTGGAAAATGAGCATCAGCAGCAGCAGCGATTTATAGATAGCACGACCCCGTGCAGAAGGAATATTAATAATCAAATTTCGTTTTATAGCTTCTGACCTCAATCGAATATATCCTGGAAATTTTATTAGCCTCACGTGGCCGTTCACGACGGGTACGGCACGGCATTCAATTATCATTTTTTTTCTCCCGGTCTGTTCTGTTCGCCTTTCTGCCAAGGAAAGATTTGAATAATATGCATCCGGAGAGCGGACAATTTCCTTCCCCGGCCGCTTTGTTCGTGAACTGAATTTATTAGTTCGTAATAATCGAGTAACTTCGGGTGCCCTAGAATTACGCCGCTCCGAAGATGACAAAACGTCGTTGCCCTGAAAGACCTCTTATGTGATAACGTCAGCTCAGCAGATCCTAAAACGACAGAAAAAAAGAACGATGAATTCGTAAAAGCTGGCCTCGATTCCCAGCGGCGGCATTCTTCTCTTTGGATGTCTCCCGTCGCAGAAGACAGGTGGAATGCAAATTAATTGACTTCTGCTGTTTGGGTAGAGATGAAGATTTCTCTCGGGAACCGAGTAGCGCAACATCTACACTTGCCACAACAAAATTATTAATTACACACTTTAGCGTTGAGTGACCTTCGCGCGTTGCCCCTGGCGGCTGATCGTCCGAGGGGCTAAACGTTAAAAAATACCGGAGGAAAACTGCAATCAAAATTGAACGGTGTCTCAGTGTTGCCAGTTTTCAGAGCCATGTAGATCCTGCCCAGAATAAGCCCATTCTGGTAGCACTGCGATTCGTAATGCAGCTCGGGATTTGCATTTATTCGTCTTCACTGATGCCCGTTCAAAGTGGCGATCCGTTTTTTGGAAGTCTGTTCATTGCTGGCCATCATCCGACAGCTGTCAAAATTTGCGCTCCTACCTCGTCGTCGTCGTCGTCGTCGCAGGTATTAATGAGTGACATTAATAAATTTTCGGTTTTGACCCCGAATTCAGCGCAAACCGAATCCCAAGCAAGGAATTCATTAATCTTCTTTGCATTCGGTGTGCATCGTGGAAACTGTGCCTTTTCTTCGGTCAGGTGCTTTTTTTTTGCGTGGATTGATCCGGGAGTCAGAGTCGTAAGACTGATGTTTAAATTTATCCATTTGTTTTCTTTCCGGAGATTGTAGGAATTCCGAAAGTGGCACTAATTGCTTTTCGAAAATTTTGTTTTGCTCTCAAATTGGCAAAATATTTCATTATTTACATTTATTGCAAATTGCCATGAAATTATTTATTTGTTCCACTATCTCCACTCTACACGGTAAAAAGTGGTCACACCTAATCCAAATGCTCTTGCACTTGACTCAGTCTGTCATGCGGCACTTCGAATCGAGGTGATTTATCATTGATTTTCAAGTGTTTTGCGTTTTGAAACAAAGTGATTTGTCGTTGAAAAATATGTACTGTATAACACCTTTAAATCAAAATGATTATCATTTGAATTGGCCCCACTGTTTTCATCCATTAAATTAGATTAGTTTTGCTTTTGGAAGCAAATGTCAAAAACGCACATGCCAAACATTACTCGCGAAGATGGCAAGTCAACAAAAAATTAATTTAGAGCAAGAAAGCGTTAATTCTCCATTTCAACCGAAATAATTTGCATTCTAGAGCGTGAGTATACCGAAATTGTTGCTGTACATATTCAATAATAGTGAATTATTCAGGTAATACCCCGTACATACTATGGCTTATATCATGGAATATAGGCTGTCTTGCAATGAGCACTCATACATAGGATTTCCAGTGAAAACTAGATGTACATATGAGTTCTCATTGCAAGACAGCCTATATTACATGATATAAGCCATAGTCTGGACGGGTATAAGTTCTATTACAAAACATTGTCAAACTTATCAAATTTGTTGCTCAATGTCTCGTCTTGCTTCTACTACAAGCCTTGTAATGTTGTTTAATATCACTTGGAAACATGTGATCTGGGTAGTTATTTTCCTTTATTTAATGTCGGTCTCTGTTCCGCAATCTAGTGCCAATCACCCACGGACATCGATTGCCATCCATTGACGGCAACCGAATGTGCAGGAAGGCAGCTTCCACACCTGCGTAGGATATCGCACCCATTCACAACAACACACCTGGGCCGGGACCAACGGCTTTACTTCCCTTCCGAAGGAAGACGTGACCAGAGATTTTTATGCCTCAGAAAAATCCCACCGACCTCGGCTGGGATTGAACCCAGACCCGTTGGGGTGTAAGAAAGCAGTCACGCTTACCACTACACCACCGGCGCCGGCTTATATTTTATGGTCATATTCTGAATAACATATAATAGGGCTTGCAGCCTTGCAACAAGGCAAAATATTTATTTTAACTCATTTTCAGCAAACATGAAATTTGTACGAGCCCAATGCTCGCTTGGCGTGTCTCCGTTCACCAATTGTCCGGAGTCCCAAGGGTGGAGATGGACCGAATTCAGACCGGTGAAGCTATCCTCGATCAGCATGCAATCTACCGACGTGATAAAAGTATCGGACTCACTGACGCGAACAGAGATGCGTGTGCACTAGACTGATGCAAAATTTGACTTTTTCGCTCAACAATACTTAAGCGATTCCAAATCGGATCCTGACTAACCTCTCAAAATTTGAACCCCTTTGGTGAAAAACTGAGATGGCACAAACCATTTGAAGTTTGTATGGGAATTACTATGGTAAAACCAAGATATTTGTTCATGTCTATCTAATAATTCACCATATCGGTCTGCTTCACAAACTTTCAACTGTACTTGTAGGAAATTTTCCCAGCTACAACTTTGCCCAAGACCACTTTTTGATTTAATGCAAGGATCGAAAGTTATCAATGGTTCAATGCGCTGATGTCTTACGATCATGCTCAATCAACTGCTCAGCAGGCAACATTGGTGTTTCTGGGGCGTTGAATAGGACACAAAAATCATGGCTACTATGTCACACTGCAAAATACAGTGTTGCCTACAGAGCAGCTGCTTGATCATGTCATAAGTTTACCAATCTCTTAAATAATTAATAACTTTTTCCTGTCTCGTTTTACATAGAAACGATCTTCAGCAAAGTTGTAGCTGAGAAAATTTTCTTTAATAATTGCTATCGAGCTGTTTCGCAGCTCAATATGGAAAAAGACTAGAAGGCAATGAACAAAAAGTTGAGAATTCCCATAATAATTTACATGTAAACTTCAAATGGCTTGTGCGAAGTCTGTTTCTAACCAAATGAGTTGTAACATTGGGAGGCTAATCAGGACCCGATTTGAAACCATTTAAGCACTGTGAAGCGAAAAAGTCAAATTTTGCATCAGTCTAGTGTGCACTCTCCAACTGTACGTTTTCAACTCCTTTATATTTCTCTCATCGCTTATCTCAAAGTACATTTCTTATCTCTACTGGTTGATAGTGTAGGTGTGGTGAATTTCTAGGTTCTAGGTAGGTAAGATTGGTTAGTAAAATGAGTGTGTGATGTTGTGAATAATTATACATTTCATTTTCTTCTTTTGATTTCAGCGCTGCGCTCGAACGTCTGCCAGTCGTTGTAGTCATCTTAATTTCTGGAACGGTTCACCTTTCCCTCGTAGCGACTGCCGCTATTGTGTTGCCAGTCGTTGGAGTCATCGGAACTGCAACGAAAGAGGTCTTGGGCGCCAGAGGCGTGACGGCGGAGGAAGAGTTTGTTTGTGAGGTTTCAATTGGTTCAGAGCTCAGGGACGGAGGAGCAGTGCCAGAGGAGGAGTCCTTTGGAAGCGGACAGAGCTTGTGAATGCTGCGGCGATAAGTTGTGTTGTTTTCGACTAGTACTTCTGCTAATCGAACGTTGCCATCTGCACCGGGAATGGTCGGGAATCGACCATTTGAACGGTGGTTGGTTGTCATCTTGGAGCAGTACCATATCACCAACATCAAGATTTGGTTTACTGCCAGGCCATTTGTAGCGTTTTTGAAGGGTTGGGAGATATTCTTTGTGCCATCTGGACCAAAATTCTTGGAATACACATTGCATTCGCTGCCATTCGCCGTGACAGGCGAATGCAAGGAATATTTTGGAGATCAGGTTCTGGGAAGGCCTGGGCCAATGGGCCCACCGATAATGAAATGGCCAGAGGTCAAAGGTTCTAGATCTTGAGGATCAGAGGAGAGTGGAGTGAGGAGGCGCGAGGTTAAACACGCTTCAACTTGAGCTAAAGTGGTGAGCAGTTCTTCATGGGTAAGCAGGACATCCATGGTTCCTTTCTGTAGTATCTCCTTCGTTAACTTAACGCATGCTTCTCATAATCCTCCGCACGATGGAGAACGTGCGGGAATGAAGTGAAATTGGATCCCCAGTCGAGATGATACCTCTGCTACCGATGATTTGTGTTGCTGAGTGTTGAATTGTTGTGCCATCGTGGCATTATCACAATATATGTTGCTTGGATACCCACGTCTAGCCCAGAATCGCTTTAGAGCTCCAATAAAGGCTTCGGTTGTCAGATTGGTAACCAGTTCAATGTGTGCTGCTTTTGTTGACATACATACAAAAATGCAAGGGACCACAATAATCAATCCCAACGTTGCGAAAAACTCGTTCCTGGTTGACACGTACTGCTGGTAGGTCTCCCATAATTTGCTCAGCGACGGATGGCCGATATCGGAAACAGGTGATGCATGTGTGTGTTACATATCGTGCCTTATTTCGTCCATCCACTGGCCAGAACTTCCTGCGGACAGGAAATGATTCTTCGGCAGAAGCATAGGATGTTTTCGGCTGTAAGGGATCGTCGCATTTCTAAGTCGACCACCAACTCGAATGATTTGGTCGTTCGTTCGTATGAATGGATTTAGTAGACGCAAAGAGAGCGCTTGGTGATTTGCACGCCTTGGGACAGTTGCCGAAACTCTTCCGAAAAGGATACAAGTTGTATTTGACGAATAACTTGCCTCTCAGTTGATCTCAGCTCTGCTACTGACTACGATGACGTGCGTTTACAATTAGTGATGAAACGATTGCAGAGTCCAAGAACTCTCAAAACCCTGTAGAATGACTCGTAGCCTTCAAATGTTGCCTCAAACGAACAATCTTGATGCACGATGACGTGGGAAACTACTGGTCATTCACGCGATTCCAAATGCTCGCGAAGAACAGGACGGCTTCTCCAAGACGTTGATGATTCTGGCCAGCTTTGCATAGGTTTCCGCAGCCAATCTGGAGCCTGCCACCACAATTGATTCGTGACGAGATCCTCGTCTAAGCCGCGTGAAATGTGGTCTGCAGGGTTATCATGTGTTGAGACATAATTCCAGGATGCACCTTGAGTAAGTTGTTGCACTTCAGCGACTCGGTTGGCAACGAAGATCTTCCATGACGATGGTTCTCCTGCAAGCCAGTGTAGTACGATCGTGGAATCCGACCAGAAAAAACCAGTGCAATTGACTTCGACGCTGTCGAGAACTTTCTTATGAAGGTTAGCCAACAGCAATGCAGCACATAATTCTAGGCGAGCGAGTGATGGACGTCGTTTTTCAGAAGGAGCCACATGAGATTTCACAGCCATCAGCTGAATCGATACAGCCCGTGAAGCAGAAACTGTCCGAAAATAGACACATGCTCCCTACGCTTGGAGTGAAGCATCGGAAAATCCATGAAGCTCCAAAGATGTGATCTGGTCCGTTAAAACAAACCGAGGAATTTGTAGTTTCTGGAGATGTGGAAAATTCTTGATGAAACTGAACCAGGTGTCGTGAAGATCTGTTGGGAGTTGCTCGTCCCAATCTAGTTTTCGTTCCCACAGGCCTTGAATGAACAGCTTTGCTATAACGATCACAGGGCCTGCCAGTCCTAATGGGTCAAACAGACTAGCTGTCTGAGACAGCACTATGCGTTTGGTAAACTTATCATTATCGACAAATTTGGGAATTTTGAAGAGGAATTCATCGGACGAAGGCTCCCAAAGTAATCCCAAAGCTTGTATAGGAGATGATTGGTCCAGGTCCAGAATCTGCTTTGTTTCCCAAAGCTCTGTGGGAATCTCACACATAAGCTCTCTTGAATTTGATGACCATTTCCGAAGTGTGAGACCTGCTGATTCCATCATTAGCTGTAGTTGTTTGGTGGCCGTAATTGCTTCTTGGAGAGTGTCGAAACCACTCATCAGATCATCCACATAAAACCATTTCCTTACTATTGGTGCAGCAGCTGGAAAGTTTGCTTCTTCATCGACCGAAAGCTGTTGCAAACAGCATGTAGCAAGGTACGGTGGTGCAGTGGTGGTCCCGTATGTCACCGTGGTGAGCTGATAGGTTTGAAGGGGTTCAAGTTGGAGATTTACGCCAAACAACTTTCAGGTAACGTCGATCGATTTCAGCTACAAGCATCTGGCGGAACATTTTCGCCACATCCGCCTTGATTACAATTCGTTTTATGCGAAAACGAAACAATAAGCAGACCATATCGTCTTGAACCGTTGGTCCTTTCAAGAGAATGTCGTTCAAGGAGAAATCTGAGGTGGATTTGCACGAGCCATCAAATACAACCCTTAGCATTGTGGTCGTACTATCAGGCTTAATTACTGCATAATGGGTAGATAGAAGTGTTCACCCGGGACTTCATCAGTAGCGTCGGCCAACTCCATGTGGCCTAAACGGATGTATTCATCCATGAATGTAGAATATTCATGTTTCAAGTCGAGATCCCTTTCAAGTTTCCTTTCCATAGCAAAAACACGCCGAGTTGCGATAGAACGGGAATCGCCAAGATTTCCAACAAGCTCTGCATGTTTCGGGAGCGTCACAACATATCGACCAGTGGAATTTCTATGCGTGGTGGGGACGAAGATTTCCTCGCATAACCACTCTTCAACTGACCAGATGCTGTCAGACCTACAGGATTCCAATTCCTAAAATCTTGCAATTTACTGTTCGAGACTCTCCGTTGTGATGACGTAGCTAACCATTTGGTTTGTAATGCTTGTGCCCTGGTACGCACCCGAAACTAACCACCCAAAAACCGAATTCTGGATAAGAGGCTTGTTCTCATCAATCCGCATGTGACCTCGCCGCAGAATATCAAAAAATATCTCGCAGCCAATAACCATGTCAACTGGATTAGATGTTGCGAATGTTGGATCAGCCAGCTTGAATGTGATCTGGAATTCCCCAATTCGCGATGTCCACCGATAATGTTGGAAGATCGGTTGTCACTCTAGGAAGAACGAGAAACTCCAAAGCTGCCCGGAAACTGTTGAACCGTGAGGATACTGTAGCCACCGTGGTATAAGTGACCGATTTCCTTTCAGCGCCAACGCCAAATAGTTCCGCATTTGTTGGTGTTTTCCGCAGAAAACGACGGAATCGCTCGGGCATGAGATTTGGTTGCGAAGCGTTATGCCTAGCGACAGCAATGTTCCCTTTCGGACCGATGACTTTTACAAGTGCCGTGGACAAGAAGACTTGATCTTGGGGGGAGCGGTTAGATCGAGACGTCACAAGTGATTGCAATCTTTGAGGGGAGGCTGACGTATTGGAGGACGCAGGGATGGATACCATACCAGAGGTGCTAGAGTTAGGTTCTTGAGAGGATTGGGATTGTTTATTCGATTCCTGATTAGTTGAGCTCTGTGCTGACCTTTTGGGTGTGTGCAAAAGACTGTTGTGCCTTTTATTACAAAACCGGCAATTACGTTGCTGCGCTCGAACAAAAACCAGATATGATAGATTTTTAATATCAGTACAGCTTCCTTATTCACAATTGTACCCATCATCACCGTCCTCTCAGCACCCCTATCTACATCGACGGAACCGTTGTCCCGTAAAAAAAAGACAGTTCGCGTCCTAGGGGTTCGTCTTGATCAGCATCTGACTTTCACTGCACATTTCGATGACGTCAAAAGCGGTTGTAAAACGAGACTGAATCTTCGCTGGACGGTACCGTTCTATCGCTCCCTCCCTTAGCTCCGTCGGTAAGGGGCCTCCCTTAGCTCAGTCGGTAAAGGCGCAGCTACAAAGCAAGACCAGGCTGGAGGTGGCTGGGTTCAATTCCCGGTCCAGTCTAGGAATTGTTCGGGTTGGAAAATTTCTGAACTTCCCTGGGCATAGAAGTATGATTGGACTTGCCACACAATTATACCAATGCAAAAATGGTAAAGGCATCGAAAGCTCTCAATTAATAACTGTGGAAGTGCATCTAGAACACTAAGTTGAGAGCACGCAATAAGCTTATATGCGATATGCAATAAGCTTGAAATGCAAAGAAGAAGAAAAACCATTCTATCGCTGGACGGCACCCTGACAGTAACCACCCGGCTCCGTGTTCTCGAGTCGCGTCTTTTCTACGACATCGAAATCATTTGTCTCGCCCGCGATCTGCTAATCTCCAAATTCGCTCCCACGTATCGAGAAGCTATCCGTATTTGTTCTGGTCATCTTTTGTCCAACCTGCGTGGCAACCTGCATCGAGAGTGGAATGCTTCCTTTTGACCGACTGACCACACAAACTATCTGTAAGCGGGCAATAAGTTTCGCCGAGAAGACAGTTGGCCCTGACGAGGGAGTTTTCCTTCTCACCGAGGCAAAACAACTCTTTTTTGCAACTGCCAATCTGGAGCTCCCCCAGTGTCCAGGGTTGTTGCTTCTGAAATCTCATGCTGGTAGACGCTGCTGCCCAGTTTACATTATGCTGGTGTGCTTTTTTGCTAGCGGCTGGCTCGTTTGCTAGTGAAATAGCATAAGTGTAAACACCCCATCGATAACTTCCGGAGAACTTTGAGATTTAAGCGTAATTGCTTTTAAAAACAAACATGTCAATCGCTGATTTCTCGGGAATAAAAGAACAATATCGTGAAAAAAACTATACCAAATGATAGAGAAACCATTCATCTTCCTGTTTGTGTTGTTGTTTTTTTTTTATAGATTGAGCTTTAATTCACGAGAAACCGTCAAATGAAGTGTTTGTTTACAAAAGCAATTACGCCCTAATCTCGAAGTTCTCCGTTTGTTTTGTTTATTTTTAGAAATTTTTGAAATACCAAATTTGAAACTTTCGATATGGAGTGAAATTGATCAACTCTTCAAATCGCTTCCCAGTACATTCATAGTTGATGTGCTTTATAAGTTACATAGGTTTTCCTGTTTCCGAATCAGACGATAGAATTCTTGTGCATAGGTAGTGTATTTTTAGCAAACATAACAAGATAGATTTCTTAAAATACACAGTTGCCCCTAAATGTAGGTAATTCCTTAATAAATCTCTATAAATTTGACGAAAATTCTAAAATTTCTTGATAGGGGAAATGGCTCAAATGTTGGCCTATGGATCTAAGATTGAGCCCATCGCTAAAAATCTGATATTTATAAATTTTATCTAGACGAACGCGTCATTGGGGCGGTACTTATGGATATTTTTGGTCGCTATTGAAAATTTAGTCGGTAGCTGATTTTATGTATGGGTCCAAATTAGGGGCCCTTAGGCACTTATAATTTGAATTCAATGACACTCAGTTTAGTCATAAAACCACTTCATATGAAATACCACGTTCAGACTACAGACTACATGTTACAAAATCGACGAGAAAAAACTGTCATCAAGATAGGCTCATTCAAGGGTAAAAGCCCAAGCAAAATGTGGGCGGAAGCGAAGACAACAAATCAAGAAGACTGGCAACTTTGCCAGAATCCAAGCGACAGATACAGTAGCGTTGCACTTGAGTGAAGGTGGAAGCAACGCATAGAAAAATGAGCAAATACACAAACCCTTCTTCTGAGGATGTAATCTTTGCTATCAGATTCGTTCGAAGCATTTACCTGTGAGCGGCAAACGACGCGATTGTACCTCCCGACCAACCATTTCGTTAAATTTCTTTAATTTTCGATACATCGATCTTCAAAAACTTTCATATGAAAAATCGATAGCGATCGTCACAATTAAATGAATAAATGTAAAGATACTAAAAGCCTTATGAATCAATTATAAACATCTTTATTAAAATGTTGCTACTAATCGTTACCTATGTAAAAATATCGATCCGTGTTGCCAGATCAAAATATCGATTTCTCTTGTCGGATCAAAATAACAATACACGGTACTGATATTTTTGGGATTTTTTTTTTATCTGCATAATTGCTAGGTTTCGATCCCATGCCATCTAGGGTGTACAGATTTCGTTGTTGGTAGCTAATCTTCGGGTCTACAGCTGCTGTTGATGAGCTTCTTAACGACTGGCAATCACGCTCTAGTATATGGTGTTTTGAAATTTATGTACATCTTTTCAAGCATGAATTCAAACATTATTTGTCATATCCATAACAAAAGTATCAAGTTCCCTCATGTCAAAATGTCGAGAATTCTACCACGCTTGCTTTTGCTGATTCTTAAGAAATGGCCGAGATCGTATCGACGTAAACTTAAGGTTATACTCTAAGGAAGCCTTAGCGTGAAACTTCATAAGCACAAATGTCAGCTTCCACAAAACATACAAATTTGAAATTGCTACTCTCTGTTTGTAGTAGCACAGCACATTTGTATCATCGTTAATTAATTGTCCGGCAGATCATTCTTCTCTCGATGAAGAACCAAATTTGTCGATAACTAATATAAACATTGCAATCTGTCATCTAGTGTGTATCAAACTCTCTTTAACCAGCGATGCAAATCGATAACAAGGAGATTATAAATGTGCATCGATGGGAATCTTTATTGTTTGATGTTCTTTGTTAATGTTCTTTGCCAAAGTTTAACCACAGACAAACAGACATAAAACTAAAAAGACAATTCTTCAAAAATATCATCAAGCGTATTTTGCATCCGCACTAGCACCATCTATCATCCATATCCCCAAGCATTGTTTTGCAACCGGACCATCCCTCGTTCACGCAATTTTTTCACTAGTTGCTTTTCCCCTGTTCTGTCAACGCGTCAGCTGTGTTGACTAAAAACAAAACAGATAAAAGTTAGTGATGTCGGTTCTACGAAATTTTCCGTAGATCTATAGAATTTATTGAATTCTGCAGAAATACGGATCCGTATTGCATCACTTAATAGTGCCCTTTCTGTATCAATCAATGATATTCATGGTGAAGTATTCAACATCAATAACTGGTAAAAGTTGATTGAATATTACAGTCATCAACATGATTTGTTCTCGAATTCTGTGTACATCGTACAATGTAATATTAGGAACGGAATGACTTATGTGCAGCAGATGTAATGTTCAACAATTTTTTTTTGTGTATTCGTCAGATGTGGTATGTGTCTCCAGTGGGATGCCTTGACCACTTATCATTCTCAAGAGCTGACATCTACTAACTAGACTTTAAAAAGAACTGGCATCACTGATAAGTACGAAATGTGGTGGCTTGCTCAATGCTTCGGTGGCGCCACCATGACAAATGCAAGCACATTCCCAACTAAAACATTATTTGCGATGATTGTGATTGTGAGTGTTATGTCTGTTTGTATGTGGTTTAACGTTACGATGGTATCAGTATTCAAATATTTTTACATGAGTATTTATAAAGAAAACTATAGTCCTTGTGACACCTCGAAATTAGAAAAAAATTAGTATGGCAACTTTATAGATTACTATCATGCGACCGATAAAGAAATTATCTTAAATGTAAGTATCGATCAATAAAGGTTTTTAAATATATTCATCGAATTAAAAGAAACATGAAAGTTAGGAATTACCGACATTAATCTTTATTTTTGTATATAGAACTTTGCAGAAGTTTCACGAATGGTTGGTTGGGCTGTCTCATAGCGTATGTATGAGAAAATGGAAGAGTTGTCAGTCTTCTTGAGTTGTTATCTGCGGCGGAAGCGAAACGGAAACGGAAAGTTTGACAGTTGTCAAAAATGGCATCATGCCCAACTGAATCCGATTTGGTTCTAACTAGTTTTCAATCTGACTAGTAGGCTTACTTAGATCGTGTTTTTCCGCTGCCGTTCCGCTTCCGCTATCATTGCGCTTGGGTCTTAAGTCACTCTGCCACCTTGTGTCTGTGTTTGTTGTGTTTCATGTGTGTTTTTGGGTGTCGTAAGGTGTTTCTGTGTGTTTCTTCGTGTCGATCGATAAAATGTGCCTACTGGCAACTATATCCTCAAGCATAACAAAACGCTGAAAATGACGGATCCCCCCCCCCCCTCGACTCATTCGCGCTTTGCTTAATGCAAAAAAGTACATCTGGTGGGAGAATTATTTGGAGCAAATCCTATCCCATCCCAGGACACCAGCTTTCGGAGTGAGACCAGAAAAGGAAAGCCAGCTGTATCACCAACTTGCTGCACATCTAAAGTGCTATCGTGGTCGTGCAGAGGAATTGGTTTATCGGTAAGAGCGATGGAAATGTTGATGTAAGTATTTTTCTTTTAGAACTAAGAACTTAATAATTGAAACAATCTCTATACAGCTCGATGAAATGCTCATGCAGTCAAAATTCACATCCTGAAAACCAGTGGAATTATCAAGCTGTGCGACCTAATCCGCAACGACATCATGGAATTGGAAGATCGCGAATTTTTCAAAATATCAACAATCGAATGTAAACATTATTAGCAGTGGTGCCAGAATTGATTAATACATTTGCTTATCATGCGCTGGAAAGGTTTTTATGGGTGTTTTAAGTGTGCCGAAGTGTGTTTTTGTGGGTGTTAGGACAAAGTGGTAGAGTGCCCCTTGGCTTATTACATGTTATAAAACATGAATACAAACTAAGGCTGTTCGCAATGCTGTTGTATTTTATAAGGACTGTTTCAATTTGAAACTAGAACAGAAACGCACCTCTCGCAATGCTGAGTTGCAGTTTCATTATTCGAGCACTATTTTGCACCAGATTTGCAACTGCTCGACTATTCTGTTTTATTTCTGAGCGAGTTTGAAACACGAATGGAACTCTGTTTCAAATTTCTTTGGATGTATTTAAAGATGTTTCGAAGAGCTTCACAAAAAAAAACGGAGAACTTCATAGATAATAGTAATGTTTATGGAACATGATGATTACAAACATCTTCTAGAACTATGCGTTGCGCTGATCGTGTTGCAGTTTTATTTTTGACAGTTTCAAATTATAGAATTGTCGAGTAGTTTAAAACAATTTTGAAACTCAGCATTGCGAACGGCCTAAAAAATTTGAACAGATTCAACAAATTCAATGAACCTACACAAAGAAAATTTCAAAGATTGTTTTTATGTGTCCCACACATGATTTTTTGCAATGTGATCAACAAATGATATCTATGTGTCGGACACATGCTTAATATGTGTACACATAAAAACCACGTGTGACCACACATACTATTCATTTGACACATAAATTTCATGTGTACTTCTGAGTGGATTCTGTTTATGTGCGATCAATTGAAAATCATGTGGAATATTACATGGAAATTCGCCAATAAAAATGTGTGGAATTTTTTGAGTGTACTTTACGAAAATTCTCTGATTGATGGCTCAATTCCCTGATAATCCAAGTAGTCAAAACGTTTCGCACGAAAATTCGAACACAAACGAACACACAAGTCATTCAAAAATTATCTTACTTCTCTTCCTGATCTCTGATCGCTGAAAAATCAGTGATGTTTCATTTCGATTAATAATTAATAGATGAATTTTTGACCGATGTGCTGTCATTTTTTCCACCAATACAATGAGAGTGCAGATCCCTTTTTAAACGATGGGTGATGATCCTCTGGAGGTCAAAAATATTAGATTTTTCGGAACGTTAATTAATTAATCGATTATTCGAATAAAAATCGGGCATCACAAGATTACTGTGAAACACAATTTCGACATCCAACGTCAATGTCTAATGAGTGGGCCCTACATATTTAAATAATGAGACAATTAGAAAGGGGCCGGAGCCAATCACTAATGACGTCCTCACGGTAACTTTAAAAAAACACGAGTGTGTGATGATTATCGTTGATTGTAGTGCCCATATAATTCTCCATTTTTAATGTGGTGGTGCTTGTTAAACTTTTTAAAATGAATGAATATATCCTAAAATTTTAAAATTAGTTTTCTTTAATTTAATTTAGTTTCAATCTGCGCCACCGTTGTAGATTTTACATTGAAATTTGCCAACATGGTTAACATAGTCAAGGCCAACTTATGTTTCTTAATCCCACGGTGACAAATTAAAATTCTAAACAAGTTTAACAGATGATCGAAAGAGGTTATGAAACAGATTTAAAAATCATTTGTGGTTGTAGAAAAAAGCAGATGCCCATTTATTTCACTTAGTCCAATCACCACGGCTGACCTTCATCCATCAGATGCACATCTCCAATCGTGGAAAACTAATCCCATAATTATGTTTACTGCAAAACAGGCTTACGCGCGGCGGCCCCGACCAGGCCAGTTCTGAACACAAAGCCTGTCTGTCTCGAAACCATCTCTTAATGGGTTTTATTTGGGAAAATTTTATGGTTCTTCGCATGAACATAGACGGGAGAAAGTGAAACGCAACCCAGCAAGACCCTGCGATTGATGTTCGGTGAAGGGAACGAACAAAACCGACAACTCTCTAGAGCGGGAATGGATCCCATAAAAATAATATTCTTACCGTTCTACAGGACCCCTCAACCTTCGAACGACGATGCAGACGGCTACGCGACGGGCGCCGAGAGTGGAGCGGAAGACAGTTTTTACGAGGCACTTCGTGGCGCGCACTATCGCGCGCCGTTATGGATTATGTTATGCTGATGTTGATGATGATGATGGAGCGAGACAGAACAACATTCGGGTGACATTTATGCGTGAGTAATTAAAATTAAGGGCCCGGACGTAAATTTTCCGTTTGGAATTTGAATGAGTGCTAACAAAGGCGACAGCTGTCAAAATTTGTCAAACTTTGTTTGTGGAGAATTGTATTTCGAAAAAAAAAAAAAATCGCTTCAGATTATAGCATGCCATAAAAATGCGTTTTAGCTCAAACGATTCGAGCAGTTTCTTGGGTGTGTTAACATTTAGCTTCGACTGATGTGAACATAGTGTAAAGATAGTGTGAGGACAGAACCGATAAAGCGAGAAGCATGAAGAGAACAAAGTGCGACAAAGAGCGCGCGAGAGAGAGAGAGAGAACAAAGTGCAAAGCCCCTCGTATTCACAGGCGAGGGTCAGCAGCACGCGATGCGAGTGAGAGAAAGAAAGAGCGTGAGCTAAACGTTTCATGGGGTGCGTGAAGAATCGAGAAGAATGGGAAACGTAAACTCGAATAAAAAGCAGTAATGGACAGGACAGGAAAAATCGAAGGGAATTATGATGATTATGCTTGTATGCGCGTAGGTGCAGTGTGGAGCGGAGCGGATAAAGACGGGTGGAGAGGAAGTAAAGTACAGAGAGCGAGTGCAAAAGAGAAGTGAGTGAGAGCGTGAGTAGGCAGCGGCTCTGAAGAGGGCTTCGAACGAGGTAGACTTGGTAACGAACTCGGCGAGGGTTGTTTAGTTCTATTCGAACGGTTCTCGAGAGTGGTCCGGATTTTCTTTGCTCGCGAAGTTTGCGTGGATCTACGGATCCTGTCTGGCTGACGACAACGAACGACGGGTACATCGGGTAAAAGAAGACAGGTCTTGGCTTCGCTGTCGCCGCGTACGCTGTTCGTGTTTGAGAACAGAAGAAATTGAAGAAATTATGAGTTGAAGCTGAATAATAATAAGGAGGAGGAGAACTGTGCTCGAGGAAAACAAGGAGAAGACGACGAACGCGACTACGTCGGGGTCCGGATTGGTGAGTGCGTGTGTGATGAAAAGAAGCTGTGCCCTGCTAGTGAAGCGAAAGCGAGTATTTCGGAAATATGATAAAGTGAAGCTGCTGCTGGAAGCCAAATATTTAGAAGAATTGGTAATGTTTGAGTTAACGACAACGAAAAGCATGAAGCAAGTGTAAAGTGTGGATGTGTATACAAAGTTCAACGTACCCCAGTGATAAATCGGCGCAAAGTTCCTAACAATTTACAAAACGAACGAAACTCAACGAAAGCACAACTCAACGATGTCGTCAAAGGGTAACATCCTGGCCTCGGTTCCGACCGTAAGCTGTGCCATGCTGGTGTTGACACTGCTGCTGGCAAGCACGGGCGCAGGAGCTGCAGTCGAGGAGGGTGCGGTGGCACCGCCAACAACAAGTGGCGATAAAATGTCATCAGCGAATGGTTCGGGACCGCCCCGGCTGTTCCATGCCATCTTTCAAGGCTCTTCTGCGGCTGCAGCAGAGCTCAAGTCATCATCATCATCGTTGGAGAAGATGCTGGCTGGCTCTAGCCGAAGTGCCGGAGCAGTTGATAACAGTACCAACGACAATGGCAGTAACCACAAGAATCGCAGTCGGCAGTGCCGTCAAGGTTGCCTAGGAAAGGTAATTATAATCTCATTAAGTAATGGGGCATTCGGGCGCGGGTTGAAGATGGGATGGAAAGTTAGGATGTTGTTTCTTTTTCGAGGGCCCTGGGAGATTATCGATCAATCTCGGAGCCGTAGTTGCAGTCTAACAAAAAACGGAAAACTGTTTACTGACAAATCGTTAGTTTGGTCATTTGAATCTGCACCTGTAGATTACGAACTTAGCTTAAATTGTTCTCAAAGACAGTGACGAGAAATTCCGACTAGAAGAATGAAAAATGATCATCAGGTAGGAGAACCTGATTCGAGGGAACTTGGAGAAAAGGGCAGACACTCGGAAAGGAACAAAGATTAGACGTGAAACGCAATCCGGCTGCTTGACAGATGATTTATACCAATATGGTGGGTTGTTGTAAGCATTTCGGGGTTTCAACTGCGTCGAGAAGAACGCCAAGAAGTGAGAAAACTAGATTTTTGAAGTGCACTTGGAAGAGGGATGAGATGGCCTGAGAGGAGCCAGCCACTGGGAAGCGGGGTTAGACTACATGATTTTGCTATTTTTCCCGAACGAATTTCGGCGTCTTTGTGTGCGATGGTAATCCGTGAAACTCGATTTCTGGCTGCCTCGGATGCTGGCTGCTGTTGTTGTTGATGTTCTTGTTATTGTTATGTTGAAAGCGGAGACAGGGGCAATAGATAAACATCTTTTGAAGTCTGTGAACAGCCGTTACCTTTTTGTTGTTGTTGTTGTTGTTTTTGTTGCTGCGTTGCCGGATCGAAGGCTCGGAGTAAATCCGTTGATCAGCAGATTGCCACTAAGATGATGCTCCGATTGGATTGCTTTTGTTTTGATTGTCCTTCTTGCCCATGGTTCACAAACAAAAATCTGGTCATATTTGCCAATAACCAGCGAAAAACACACATATTTTGTTTTACACGAAAATCTTCTTGTAAACAAACGACATCAGAAGAGTAAATATATGCCCTCCGGGAACATTCACCGCTCACTGTGACAGTAGTCATTTCACACTTACTTCTCTCACCTTCGTTTCGGACCGGTGTGCTTTGATCTATTTGGAAATTGCGTGTACAAAGCCCGGCTCTCCTCATAAACGATTTTAATTCGTGGAAATTTAATTTGCCTTCCCCCTCCGCTCTCCGATTCCACCGCTCTGTGAATCGTTCGGTTCAAAGTGCACCAGAAGAAAGTGACAAACCCGTCCGTGCAAAATTGAACCTTTGAGCGAGCGCACACCTGAATGAGCAGCAGCGGCACGGTAATCCACACTAATTTCACGCCGAATGACAGTGCTAAAAAGCGAAAATGGAGACGAAGATTAAATTAGTTTCACCTTCCCATCCCGTTCCATCATTGTCGGTCGTGAAGTTCGGTTGGGAAGTGAAAAGGCGGCAGCTTGTCAAACGACGACGACGACGACGACGAAGGCAGCTGACAGTTGTTACGCTTTGTCTGGACGATGCCCTCACGTCTCTCTCTCTCGTCAAAGGTCTTCATGAAGAGTAGCTGAACCTGGAGGCTGCTGCTTGGGACATAAATCATTTTTATTAACCTCAGACGAAGCGTGACTCACATAATATGGATACTATTTTTTTTTGCGCACTGTCACTGAGGGAGCGTGGTCCGGTCTCGCTTATCATCCAACAGACGCACCGCCTGCATTTGATGTGTTTTGAGTGTCGGACTCGGTGCTGCCATGGCTACCGCGCAATTTTATGTTTATATGTAATTTATCTCAATATTTTGCATCCTTATTAGTGCAAATGATCCGTCTCATTGGGTGGAATTGGTTTCGATTACCTTTTGAGGTTGGTGCGCCGACGGGGGAAATGTATGACAAATGCGTCACGTACGGTGCTGCCATCTGGCTTCACCAATAACGGTCTACTTTGACTTTGATGCAGAATTTGCATCTGGTGTTTCCGCACAAGAGCGGTGTGTAGCAAGCAGCTTCTTGGCATCAACCTCGGCACATTGTGATTTCATTGGTTGTGTATGTGCGCCTCTGCACGTGTGCAAATGTCACTTTCAATTATTCATTTGCGGGCTAAGCCCTGTGCTTGTACACCGCAGGAACTTTCTCGTACGACTTCCTTCTTCACCATCCATGGCTTGGAACGTGAGAGATGTACGCTTTCAATTACTCCAATTAATTAGTGGTAACAGCGAACGAATTTGTTCCCGGTAGTAGTTCGATCTACCGCACCACCACCGGCAGCAACCTAACCTACAATTCTGATACTTTCAATTGTGGTTTCGGTTGAGTTCTGTCTCATCGGTCACATCGACCGTCGACGAACGGTTGGTAGGCAGGTACGACTCGGGCGGACTCGTTAGGAATGCTGACAAATCGCATGCGGTGATCTGACCGCTGTTACGTTCTATATGTACTTACGGCGACAGATACATGCGATTGCATGGCCACTGCCCAGTTTTCTGTTCGGAGTGTTCTGGGCTGCATAATTACACATCTTGTCCGGGTGTAGTGTGTGACAGCTGCTCGGTTTGAGTTTGTGGTTCTCCTTTCGGATGATGGCACTGCTAAATGGGGCTGGATGACTAGTTTTGGGGGCCAGTGAGGAGTGACTTCTATCAGGTGTTGAATCGATGGTTCCGGTTGTACGGGCTGATAGGAGGTTTGGTAGAAATGCTCTGTTTGGTTGGAACATGAAAAATGTAATTATCCGTCCGTTTGAACATGTGGCTGAAGACGAAGATGGTTTTTCATATTCAGTCAGTTTTGGAATGTTCAAAAAAAAAAAAAATTGTGCAGATTAAGTACTTTCCTAGAGGCGACAGTGCATGTGAGAAATGGAATTTGGAATGTTTGACAGCTGTTTTTGTTTCGTTTTGGCTTCTCTTGTTATTTCTATACAATGGAATTTGATGTTTAACATCTGTGCATTTCTCATTCTCGACTGCAACATGGATGGTTACACTTAACTGACTCAGCTGGTGACTATAGTGTCCCAGCACTGAGAACGATATGTTGCACGAAACGAATGAAGGCAGTTTATCCTACTTTTTTTTCCATTACGTACCAACTGGAACATTGTCTTGAAGTTGGTTTTGTTTGAGAACTTTTTTTAAGTTTATTCCATTTCTGTATTCGAATATCTTGATAATCATTTCAATAGATCCTATCTGCATTGATCGATTATTTTCGTCGATTTTCTCTTTCAATTATGAATGGATGAAACTCGTACATCACTACACTGTACCAAAACATCATCCTCCTTCATTCATTCGAATGAAACCTCAGACCATTCAAATCGAAACATCGAAATCGCTTTTTCAAATGATAGCTGCAACCGGATTACGGGTGTTCTGTAATCAGATGATACTCCTCTCGAATAGGAGATGAACGTTGATACGAGAAGCGATCAGAGCAAATTATTCAGAAGTGTCTTAATGTCTCAGATACAGAAGAATGCCTGGAAAGTGTTGCGTGGATGGGTGCCATGCCACATAAAGTAAGCTTTAATCATTTTCCTAAATATCTAACGGTGCGTGATAATATTCGAAGAGAACTGTGGATTGAAGCCGTAGGCATGAGAGGAAGAGACATTTCCAATAGTTTAATATGGTATATGGTTGTTCAGAATCGAGCCCGCTCGGGCATTCACTTCGTCTATACTCGAACGGATCTCGGTAACCGAGTGAACCAACTCGTTCTGATTTCGCAGCAACGCATCAACTCCGTGACGGGGAATGGTGCTCCCGAAAGCGATCTGGGGTGTAATCAGTGTTGTTTACTTTTCATGGAGTACGAACCGTAGATAGGTAAATTTGTTTCCATTACGTTAATTATTGCTAAAGCTAATGACCATTTCCTAAAACAGTCATTCCAAATATATACATGCTTTTTAAAGTGGTGAGCCAAATTTTGACGTAAAACTACGTCTGTGATTTCTATATGGAGGTACACTTTGTGAAAACCGAAAATGGAACATGTAACAAAATTATGAAAGATTTGGAACGTTAATAACTCAGCTGCCCCTGAACCAATTTCACTAATTTTATCACCACTCGTTCAGAAATATTCCTGTACATCTGCGTAAGTAAAGACTCTTTTTCATTTTTCAAAATGTCACTATTGAAAATTGCACGAATGCAACTATTGCTATGATAGTTAAAATAATCACCAATTGCCTGCGAAAAGCCATTTCCCTAGCGCATATTTCAAAGTCGAATTCCTTCCGATCTCACCAAACGGTGTTTATTCAATCACCGCGTGGTGAGTGGTGATGTTCTCCAGTTCACAACGAAAGACTGCCTGCAAGCAGCGAGCGGCAGCCTACATGACCATCCATAGAAGGAGGAAGAAGTCGCACAGCTATTGATCGGAATCAGTAGCTCTTACTGAGTCGCTGTGGGCCATATATGTCAAGTGCTAAAGAGTATAAACCTTCTAGTCTTAGAGTTACCTCTATGGTATTTTTCATTTTGCAGTTCGAGCTTCCTCTGGTAGTCCTGATAATCCTGGCTTAGCTTGGTCTGATCCTGATCCTGGGACTTTCTCCTTGGTCTGTCCGGGGATATGCTGCGACGTGCTAGGGATGTTGAATGGTTAAATTTTCACCTGTCACTTTTGAACACAATTCAATAAATCATAGCCTTCTACAACTGTGCCATAACAATGGTAAGCGTCTGTAAAAGATAAATCAGCCCTCGGCGAAACTATGGCGAGCAAGGGGTAGGTCACTTCGCACACCAATCGTGGGTCATCTTTTTTGTCAGTGAGCCCAGGTGTGTCGATTGTGCCGGTCATAGAGTGAGCTGCGATTGTTTGTAAAATATCCATCCCGGCAACCCGGTATTTCTGACCCCTTGAATGTTTTGGTTTGAAATCGCAAGGATAAATCGGATCAAGGATGACGCGGGAAGTGGCGGGTGTTTGAAATTTTGGTGTTTTGCGTTCGTAGGATAATAAAAGTCCTGTGTTTTAGGGTTTTATATTGCCCTCAAAGGCAGACCAGAAAGCTAGCCTTTCGTGATGTCAAAAGCAACATTCTATCAGCAGCCGGAAATAATTGGTCCCGGTGGGGAATATTGTTGGAGACCGACTATACACACTAAGATTATTTTACCGAAATCTGTGAAATTTTACCGAAATCTCAACAGCTGAGCGTTCGGTAAGCAGTTCGATGATTTTTCACAGATTTCCTGTAATTTTTCACAGATATTCGGTGAAAAATTACTGGAAATCTGTGAAAAATCACCGAACTGTTTACCGAACGTTCAGCTGTTGACATTTCGGTAAAATTTAACAGATTTCGGTGAAATAATCTTACTGTGTAGAGGATGATGAATAGACTTCTGTAGTTTGTTTTGTGTGAGTTGCAGCATTATTTTAATTAAGGATATTAATGGGGTTCCTGAATATACAGTTAAACTGCACGTAATGTTGTGAACAACAATGACAGTTGTCCAGCAGTGCTCCCATTTTATTTACAACAATCCAATGCATACACGATTAAGCCGAAGGTGTGCCGATGGATCTGCCTAAGTTGTGCCGAACCTAATTTTGACACAAAATGCTGAGTGACTTACCCCTTGATAGCGAGCATAAAAAGCTGGATAGGTCAAGATTTGTGTTATTGTGCATTTCACTCAAAACTGGACTAATAAGCGCCTTTTTCACTTATTAAAAAGTGTGATAAAAGATATGATGCAAGCAATAAAGCTGTGTTCCATTTGGTGAATTTTCACTTACATTTGACAGATGGAAAATTTTCAAATAAATCTGCTATTGTACAAGACATACTTTTGACAGACCACCCTAATAATCAAATACCATAAACGAACTGTATCCCAGATGGGTTAACTATCCTACAAATGGTTCGGATGAACCCCGAACACGTCGTTAAGCTTTCTTTTATGGTTATTTTTATTAGGGCAGGAATCAATTTTGACAAACACCATCTCAAAAATCGGATGATCAACAATATAGTGATTTTCGAACATTATAACTTATTTTCGAAGCGTCAAATGTAAGTGAAAATTCACCTAATGGAACACAGCCTAAGTGCTCCCATGACACCAATATGATTTGCATTTTAGGGGCAATCCAGTTTCAGATGCAATCAAATCCAACTAAAATGACTCCCACCTCGGTTTAAAAAAATTAGAATTCTTTTCGAAGAGCCTCATTCAAATGCCAATATTTTTTATTGGTCGTAATTTCTGAATGTCTAGCGGGTTTACTCAAAACCAATACTGCTTGGGTGCTTTTTAAGATAATGAGGATGCTTTTGATAACGTAGGTTTGGATGTCATAATCGAAGCTGCGCGGTATCCTGGGATACCGTCTATTATTACCAATTGTATTTACTAGATGCTCATGAACTGAAATCTCTTCTCGACTCTTCATCAAGCAGAGCTTTGAAAATTGAGTTTCTGTGGATGCCCTCAAGGAGGAGTCTTGTCACCACTTTTGTTGAATCTCATTGCGGA
This sequence comes from Ochlerotatus camptorhynchus, assembly GCF_037179485.1. Classification (NCBI taxonomy): domain Eukaryota; kingdom Metazoa; phylum Arthropoda; class Insecta; order Diptera; family Culicidae; genus Ochlerotatus; species Ochlerotatus camptorhynchus. The sequence continues at coordinate 2,231,123 of NW_027040758.1, forward strand.
TACGAACTCAACAACTGCGGGTTTCTTATCTCATCCTGATGGTTGGTTTGTGCATAAGCACTAGACTGATGCAAAATTTGAAATTTTCGCTCCACAGTGTTCAAACGGTTTCAAATCGGGTCCTGATTAGCCTCCGAAAGTATAAACTCATTTGATAAGAAACTGACTTGGCACAAACCATTTGAAGTTTATATGGAAATTACTATGGGAAAACAAAACTTTTTGTTTATTGTCTTCTAACCTTTTTACATATTGTACTGTTAACAAGTTCTATTGCTGTTCTTATGGGAATTTTTATCAGCTACAACTTTGCACAAAATCGTTTTTCAGCCAAACGTCAAATTAAATAGTTATTAATTGTTTCAGAGATTGATATTCCTATGACAAGATTAAGCAACTGTATTGTGGGCAACACTGTATTCTGCAGTGTGACATAGTAGTCATGATTTTTGTCCTCTATTCTACGCGCCAAATACCAATGTTGCCTGCTGAACAGTTGATTGAGCATAATCATAAGACATCAGTGACTTGAATCAATCATAATTTTTGTTCCTTACATTTGATCGAAAAGTGGTCTTCAACAATGTTGAAGCTGAGAAATTTTCAACAAGCTTAGCTATTATTTTCTAAAGTAGAGTGAACTGGTGAATTTTGAGATAGATATGAACCGAAATTATGGTTTCTCCATAGTAATTCCCATATAAACTTCAAATGCTTTGTGCTAAGTCAGTTTCTCACTAAATGAGTTCAAAAATTTGGGAGGCTAATCAGGGCCCAATTTGGAACCGTTTGAGCACTGTGGAGCGGAAATTTTAAATTTTGCATCTGTATAATAAGGACTGTATTTGATCTTATGTAGAACACTACACTACTGTGTAGTTGAAGGTTGATGTCACCTTGTTGATCTTTCGGTTAATCCGAACAAAACATCTATTATATGATGTAGGGGATGTAATGTCGGCCTAAATGCTCCTAATTTGGGCCCATACATATATTCAGCAATCGACTAAATTTTCAATAGCGACCAAAAATATCTATTACTACCGTACCAATGACGCGTTCATCTAGATATCTAGATGACAGATAGAAGAGATAAGAACGGTTCGGTCTAAATTGAGCTATCTTCAACGGAGAATTCTTTACAACTCCTACTGCCGCACTCGAAGCACAGAGAACAGACATCGAAGTCAAATTCCTAAAGTGTGTAAGAAATTTAACAGCTATGTTGAATGGACATTTGAAACTAGCTATCGTGGTGGCGCTAGTGTCGCTGCCCATCGACGTCGACGACCGGCAGACGTCATATTTACATAAATGTCAAAATTTGTGTGAGCAAAACATTGTTTAAAACCGATCAAAACAAGCTTAATTGTAAGTAGGGTAGAGCGCTACTTCGACATAATCGCCCATTTCCGTTCTATCGATCAGAAAAGATCAATAATATCAATGATTTCACCGTGCACAAATCAATAATAGGTTTGTTCCGATGCGTTAGTTCATTAGCTACAACATAAATCCTGTTAGAGCGCATTATATGAATATTTACGCTCATTGTTCTCAAAACAAAAGAAGCGCTCCTAGCGAATCCCCTTTTTCTACGTTTATCCGTAGGACGAAGAAAATCTAATGGCGTTTCAATGCACTAGGACGGAATTGAAACTCGTAGAACGAATTTAGAATCAAGAAGCAGTGTTAGATTTTAGACAATATCTCAACAATTTGTGACTCTTTATCAAATGCAACGGTACATATGGAAAGGTGAATCAATTTGCAAGTCATCTTTGATAGAAATATTCCATTTTTTGTTTAAACTCGTTCAGAAAAGAGAGGTAAAGCGCAGGTTGTGCTTAGTAGGACGGAAATTAGATCAAAAACCCTATTTGCTTTTTGTTTTGTTTTACATCGATTCATTCATAAACATCCTTCCAAATTGTAGGTGCAGCCACTGAATAAATCGCTGCGAGTTGCCCGAACTACAGGAGATTTTCTTCTCACGTGGAGTCCAAGCGCTAGCAACGAAAAAATTATGTTACGACCACTTCCCCCGGAGGCTTTTCAAATTCCTCTTTGAAATTTTTTGAAACAAATCACTGTTGCAATAAATTCCACAGTAACTAAAATTTCACCGCTTAGTTTTAGTCTTGTTTGTTTTGAACTGATTTGACAGTTAGTTGGGTACGGCGAATAAGATCAACCCAAATTTTAGTTCAGTTTACTCATTAATCGCAAACTCGAGTGGCAACATTCCGTATGGCAGCGCTAGTGTTTCTAACCTATTTTAATTTGAATTCTTACACACAATTTTTCGAAACATTTGTTCAAGCTTGGATGTCTGTTCTCTGTGCTCGAAGGTCATTTCGATGTGACGCCACTACACACTCACACGTGGTACAAGATGCATTGTTTTGTGCATACCAACTCTGGGTACTAGGCTTGTATTTTTCTGATTGTTTTGGAATTTACTTCAGTATTTCATTAGTATTCCTACAAAAGTTATCATGAGTTCCTCAAAATATGCTTTAGAACTCTCATGGAATTTCACTTTTAGTTTCCATAAAATTCTCACAGGAATTGCATTGGAATATCCCACTAACTCTCTCAGAACACCCTTGTAAATCTCCTGAGCATTTACCAGGAATCAAAAGGTCATCAGATTTATCTTGAAGGCATTCCATAGATTTCACTTGAAGTTCCCCTCAAGATTAAAATTGAATTTCAGTCAGAATTCTTTTAGAATATTTTAGAATGCCTCAAAATTCTTCAGAAATTCTCTAGGTTCAAGGTTCAAACGAAATTCAAGAATAATTAATATTGTCTTCCCATGACATTAACATTTTTCGAAGATCTATTATATTGAGAGTTGGTTGGAAATGCTGTCTAAAATGAAGCTTAAGTGTGATAATTTATTAGCTAGAGAATGATCTTAGAATAGGCTAGGTGGATAGTTCCGTTAGAGTACGGCAGTATGAAAATTGAATAGAAGTTGAAAATGAGCGAAGGGCCATTGACAGTACAAAGTCATACGCACACCTTTTGCCCAACCCGTACGATGTACGCGGAGATTTGAAGAATGTCTTCAAATCTACAGGCAAAAAGTGTGCGCCCGCCTTTGCTCATTACTGTCTGCGGCTGTGGAATAGTTTTAGCGACGTTTCATCCCAAGTAACAATTTCGGTTTTATAAGGGTTCTGTAGACCATGATTTTGACTTGTAGCATGCTTTAAAACCTCCATACAACTTGCAATGTTACTTGGAATCACTACCTAATGGCCGTACTCTAACGAAACTATCCACCTACCCTCTTCTAAGATCATTATCTAGCTAGAGTTCAAAAGATGTTTCTTTTGGTTTTATTTATTCAGTTTTTGATGAATACTGATGAATGTGGGCGTCTTAGTGGAATACCTGTATAAAGAGAGAGAGAGAGAGAGAGAGAAAGATTAGTAATTTCCATTTAATTCCACTACCCTATTTGCTTATCCTTGACAGATCCGCGTATTTCGTCTACAATGTGCAGACTTCTTCAATGTCTTGTACTCGAGTATTAGTACAAGACACTGAAGAAGTCTGCACATTGTAGACGAAATACGCGTATCTGTCAAGGATTAGCAAATAAGGTAGTGGAATTAAATGGAAATTACTAATCTTTCTCTCTCAGTTTTTGATATTTATTCACTATGAAATACATCCACTTATCTAAATATGTTAACGAGTCAAACTTCGTATTTGCTTATTAAATTCATTGCTAGAGACAATGAATCTGGCAACGCTTACATTGCGATCGCTAGCAATGTAGTAGCACAAACGAAGTGACAGACGACTAACTGGCGAAGAAATCAATTAAAATAGTGTGGTTTGCTGTAATAGAATTTTCTTAGAAGCTTGTGCCATCAGCCTCCAGATGGGGTAGTATTTTTGTTTTGATGTGAACAAAGATGATTTTGTGTGCAATGATCTTTGACAGTGTGCAAAGAGTGCATCATTTTGTTGATTTTCAGTTTTGAGTAGAGTGAAAGTGATAGAACCAAAACATTCTAGTACATTTGGTGAAAATGCTAGTACAATCCAGTAGTAGTGTTTCCGTGCGGTACACTGAAAACATGCAATAGCAGTTTCGTCACCAAAGTTTTCGAGTCTGTACTTTCGTTTGTGGTAGTAGAGTCGCAGTGGTTTTCTTGGTGTTTTATTGAGTTCACCTAGAGATTTTAAAACCATTTTTTTAATCTAGTGTATTCGATTGCATGAAATTGTGGAATATCGCGAAGAACACAAGTTGGTGTTTTTGATACGGAAAGTTTTCGTTGAAAAATCAGGAAATACTTGGTTTCAATTTTCGGATGACTACCTGTTTACTGCGGATTCACCCAATGCGTTTGTCACTTGTGAGCAAGTGTGAACCAAACGATAGCTAAACATTTGGACGCAACAAATGCAATTACTATTCTTATATATCGTCAACCATTGTAATATCATAAAAATGATCCATATCTTTTCATAACACATTCTTATGAATGTGTTAACTCAAATGCAAAACCGAACAGGCTGAGTGATGAAAGTATAAAAACCAGCATAGTTTTGATGACTCATGACTTTGGCCAAACATGTATGTGAACAAACTTTGATAATGAATGAGGAAATCTGTGTTGCACCCTCTAGTTGGCTCATCTGCTCAAAAAATTGCTTAGGGTCGTCAAGTGGGAACCGTTGAGCGATCGGTAGGCCATCCATCGCACTGGGGCCTCTTGCGATGAACAAGTTGAACTCGTGAATCTCCGTGCAAAACAAATGGAGTGACAGAGAGTCACACGACTCGTAGAATAGGCCTAGGAGAGTCACGTCACACGACGTGACTATGGTCATCTCACGAGTGACATATAGTCACACGATTCTAAGCACACGATAAGCAACAATCAATACGAAACTATCGATTTGAAATTGGCTCACTACTTGACTAGCCTATTGGTCCCAAGCAAACGATTAACGTACCCCATTCTAGTCGAAATTCTGGTACTACACAATGTTTGTTTTGATTCGCTATGAAAGTTTGACAGATAAAATGTGGGGTTAGTGGATTTTCCTATGTTTCGAGGGGTGAATCGATTAGCTTGGGACCGAAGAAAGTACCAGAGCTGAGCCAAAAAGTTGAGCACGTTATTTTGGGACCTTCTAGTCTTAGAGTTACCTCTATGGTATAAGCCTGAATAGCAAGAAATAATTTCTCAGTGGAAAACGAGACAAATTCCATACTGGAAGATCCTTGGCAAAACCGATATTCGAACCTGGCCGAAAACCCCTATGATAATACTTTTGTCTTTATTGATTATTCGGTACTGGGCCATTAAGCCGAAGTACGTTAGGCTGAAGGCTTTTAGACTGATGTACATTTATCAGTAATTTTACATAACAAACTTGTAAGCGTAGCTCGACTCTCATAGAAAATATCCTGCCCTATCCTTCGTTCCAAATGTAAATTTGACCATCGCATGATGAAGGATATTTTTCCAGTCGTTCCCGTTTCGGTTATGGCTTTGTTGTACGTTTTGCGCACCTGTGTCAGGAACATCTCCACTTGTAACAAATAAGCTGTAATGAAGAGCAACATTTTCAAGGGATTTTTGGACGAAAGAATCTAATCTACTTACATACAGTCACTCTTTCCGGAAGTCCGCTCGAATACCGTAGAAAACAGACTTGTTCAACATTTCTTCTGCAGCCGGCACAATTTAGTCACCGTTCAGAGGAGATTCGTCTCTACAGAGATATGTACTGCGAACATGCATAAACTGACGTTCAATGTCTACCGGTTTGTTTTTAAACGCCTGTTTACACCAAAGGAAAACTCAACGATTTCGCCGATCGCAGATTTTCGAAATGTGGTATGTCACAATCCACGAACTTATTGGGCTTCACATTGGAGTAAACAAAGTATTCATCCTTAGGGTTGGCAAAACGTCAACGCTCGATAGTGATGACATTTTATATTATTTTTTTTTGCATTCTACTTCTCAATGTGTGGCCTAACGTGCCGAACAGTGTGCCATGCTGTGTTTCGGCACAATGTGCAGAGTTGATTACCCCTTGGTTCAAGCATAGAGGTAACTCTAAGACTAGAAGGTCCCGAAGAAACATGCTCAACTTTTTGGGTCAGCTCTGGTACACTCTTCGGTCCCAAGCTAATCGATTCACCCCTCGAAACATAGGAAATTCCACTAGCCCCTCATTTTATCTGTCAAACTTTCATAGCGAATCAAAACAAACATTGTGTAGTACTAGAATTTCGACTAGAATGGGGTACGTTAATCGTTTGCTTAGGACCAATAGGCTAGTCAAGTAGTGAGCCAATTTAAAATCGTTAGTTTCGTATTGATTGTTGGTTCAAGTAGTTCTCCAATGGCTTGCAAAATAAAATTCACCAAATACCGCAATATCCTAGTCTATACTAATGATGATGATTAAAGAATATTCAAAAAAGAAGAAAAATACAATTTGAGTGGCGGTGTCTTGAGCCTTAATGTCGAATTTCACTGTTTCTACACTAAAGTGACTTTCACCATAAATAAGTGCTGACAAATTAAAAGCTGTTTTAAACATCAACATTTTTAGCTTTGTTTAGATCATATTCGTTAGATCAAGTCATATTTTTTTGCAAATTTTTGAAATCATTGCGAGGATAAACACAGCGTTTCTGTTTTTTAAACAATTCAATAAATGTATATACGTCACATTATCATCTCACGGCAGCCTAGTAGATACCATGGCTCAAAAGAGTACTACCAATCTGTCACAAATTATTTCTGGATTACCTCTTTTGACAACTGCACTAAATTAAATGTAATGCTCAAAAACACTATGTTGAGAGTAGGCGTGCCTTGTAAAACCAGCCATCATAGCGGCCATTTGAGGCTTCTATCATTCTTGTCCTTAAGAGTGTCAATAACATGTTTTGGATGCCCCTATGCTTACATTCAATCATCATGATAATAGTTTGGTCACGGCTTCAATTTCAATGTTTCTGAACGTAATTCAGCTCTTGAAGGTTTACTGATCATTACACGGAAAGGTTTAACCTCACTTTCTTTGGCGGTTTAGAGAACTTGTGTAGACAATGTATTTGAATTTAAAATTTACGAACGAATTTTCCATCCACGTCTTCCAGATAATGATCTTCACGTGATGATCCAAGTCTTCTAGATTGTACTTTCTTAAAAAATCCGCAGAAGGATTTCCTCTAGCTGTAACGCTACAATCCCGATCATTTTGAGAGCACAAACTGTCATAGTGTTGCCACCGAAATAAGTCAACTAGTAACCATCAAGATTATATTCCTGTCGCCATCGAGCAATAATCCATTCGTGTGGAAAACCACGTACCGCTATCATAAAATATTCCCGACAGCAACACATTTCATTTGGTTAAAAAGGGGCTTAATAGCATCCGCATTTTAGCAATCGCATACAATATTAGTGATAACAGCAACACTTACTACTTCCCGAATCAAGCTCTCCTCCGCACGCTCTGATTCACCCCACTTGACCCCATCAATCCGCCGCCTTTTCATCATAACGGCCTCCATCAATCCAACTGAAAGCCTCCGTACATGACGGTGCGTGAGTGATTGACTTCCCGAGCTCGTAATTTCCTTATCGCTCTCCGCTTCTAGCAGTTCTAGAGCCGGCCGCGGTCCGTCGCATGGGACGGGGACCACCTACGAATCACATCTAACCTCAATCATCGTTCGTACTCATTAGCTCACGGAATGGACTTTCTGAAACAGCGCTCAGCGAGTGTGGTTGCGTTGTGTATCATTCCCCATATGCGAGGCAATCGACAATTTGACGCAGCATCTCTGGGTCTTCTTCGCTTCAAGAATTCCAACCACGTTCCTTCGTTCGTTCGTTCGTTCGTTCGCGTGCGTCCGTGCGATTTCGTCTCTCAAAATTGATGGAATACGCACCTCGTTTGGCAGTGCGAATTTTCGCATGATTGACAACTTTCCTCCACCGATCGTTTTAATAATCTGCTTATATATACGGTTATTCCGCGCGCCAAATGGTGTTTCCTTATTCAGCATTCCGAGCACGTTTTTCTCTCTCGTCGTGAGTGCCTTCCAGAACCATTCGCCCCGCTCCGGGTTCGGGAAGAGGTTAATCCGTTTCGTTTACCTTTGCACCGTCGTTGTCAGGTGCTGCCATCTGTAGGCACCCTTTAGTAGTAGGGGACGCACATTTTGCTAGCGCAAAAAAAAAATAAGAAGAGGGATTGCACCACACGCCCCCTTCGGAATACGAATCAGAATATGTACCGAATACAGAAATCAATCAAACTTGGAGTCTCCGCCGCACGCTTTTAATTCGTTGTGGATGCTGACAGCTTTTCGATCGCTGTTCGTCGTTTCGGTACGTGCCCGGAAATGCGTGCGTGAAAATTTTCCGTAAGGGCCGCACATCGCCGCACCAGAGTTGCCGGAACTATTTTTCGAATGTCGGTAGCATCCGTTCGAAATAAGAGATGAACCAGCCTGAGGCTGAAATTCTCTCCAATAAAGATGTCCTATCATCCGTTCAAAGATATAGGTATTTTTAGATATTTCTTCTAAAATTAACTGGTGGAATTCGAGGGTGGTTCATAGATGTTAGAGTTTTTTTTTTAATTTTACTATAGTGACAATGTTAGGAGGGCGCAATACAGAACGGGTTGATTGTTACTGTTTGAAAATACCTATGTTAACGAGATTATTGATTGATTGCATTTCCTGTTTTTATCCTTATTTACTTCCTGCCATCTGCTTTTTTTCGAATTTAATATTTGATTGCTTTTTTGGTCTTTACACAGGTGTTTCATTGTTATTGATTCGATTACAGTTATTACTTGATTAACACTACACCACAGACAAACAGACGGTATCACTTTCTTCTCAATCGTCATATACGCATATAATGTTCAATTTAAGTATTATTGGTTTCGCGCATCCCTCACCACAGCGCTGGCGTCGGATCACTTTGAAGTTTCTAGACATTCTATCGAACTTGTATGCAACATTGTTTGAGACTTAGAAAACAAGATTTTTCCGTGAATTGCTGTGAGTGTGAGTTTCGTGACTATATTTTACGGAACATTTGGTCTGTGGTAGGATCGTCAGCTGCTTGAAGGGGATATATTCACCAAATTTAAGTTTTCAATATCAGTCAAACGGATCGCTGATCAGCAAGCCAATGCCTTACTGAAAAACAGCAAATGATATTTTTGTCGAAAAATGCAGCTAACATAAACGGCTTGCTGTCAAACTGTTAGCATCACAGTCGCAAGTATACTTGCATTCGTCACCCTCCAACAGGCTTGCAATTGCTCATTACAGCTAAAATGCTATTTTTCGGTATTATGAAACAATGGGATACTATAAAGATAATTTTTTTATTTGTAAGATGCAAGAAGAGGAGATAAAGTTTGTATATGACATATAAAATTTGTCAATTTTGCTTTCAGAAGGTCACAACTAGCGATTTTATGATCGCTGATTGCTCGCTCATCGCATTGCTCATCGTTACAGCTAATCGCTAGTTGTGACCTTCTGAAAGCAAAATTGACAAATTTTATATGTCGTATACAAACTTTACCACCTCTTCTTGCATCTTACAAATAAAAATTATCATTATCCCATTGTTTCATAATACCGAAAAATAGTATTTTAGCTGTAATGAGAAATTGCAAGCCTGCCCTCGAATATCTAGAAAACCTTAGAAAACCTTAGATTCACGTACCTACTTACATATTGTAGATGTCTCCACCGTACGTAAACAATGGGGTCAGCCATCGTTGTTGGTTCAACATTTTTCACATCAGAAAACATGCTTTTGTTTCACTTCATGTGGACGTCGAAAGCAAGCCAAGAATAAATTTTGAGTGAGACGTATTACGGATGTTGCATTGTTTTCCTTAGTCTGGTCTGGTTAATTCGCCGGTGGTATCTGGGACATGCCCGGAACTGATCAATGACCGCGGTGCTCGAAATGGCCAGAATTGATTTGGTTATCAAATTTTGAAGTAATTTGTTATGTCATCTGATAGGTTTTATTCCTCACCGGTCAAATTTAGTATCATCATAGAGGTAACTCTAAGACCAGAAGGCCCCGAAGAAACGTGCTCAACTTTCTGGCTCAGCTTTGGTACTATCTTCGGTCCCAAGCTAATCGATGCACCCCTCGAAATATAGTAAAATCCACGAACCCCTCATTTTATCTGTCATACTTTTAAAGCGAATCAAAACAAACATAGTGTAGTACTAGAATTTCGACTAGAATGGGGTACGTTAATCGATTTACTTGCGACCGCAGCTAGGTATATCGCATCCTCGGTTCATGCGGTCTCCACTAACATCCTCTGATGATGAATCCCACATAATTGTAAGCGAATCTTACATCCCTCGGTTGGGTGTATGTTTTGTTAAAAATGCATAGAAAAACCTGAAATGCTGCATTGGAATTTGAGTGTATATACAATGGTTGCTATGATGAGTTTTCACCGTTTGTTCTCCAGTTTTCAAAATGACGTCCAAGCAAGAGGAGCAGCGTGTCAAAATTTTGCTCGCGCGGTAAGAGAATCCGACGTTCTCACACGCCAAGTTGCAAAATTGCTGAATGTCGTCAAGTCGACCGTGACAAACGTTTTTAAAGTGTTTGGGGGAGCGTCTATCGACCGCCAGGCAGCCTGGAAGCGTTGGCAATCGTAATCCTGACGTGGCAGCGACGACGAAGAAGGTGGCGGTGAAATATTAGCGGAATCCTAATCCATCCGGGACGTCCCTGGCAAGCTCAAAACGAGCCGGGTTGTCGAAGTTTAAGAAGGTGAAGGTGGCGAACCGAGAAAACTCGTCGGCAAAGCAGCGGTCCCGAAAGCTGTATACGAATCTGCTCACAAAGTTCGACTGTGTCGTCATGAAGGCGGGTTTCAAGCAGCTTCCGGGACAGTAGTTTTATACCGCATCAGGAAAAGGGAAGGTGGCTGAAATTTTCAAAACCATCAAACTATCGAAGTTCCCAAAAAAATATCTCGTCTGGTAGGCATTTTCATTACTACGGGCACCATCAATCAAGAGATCTACCTCCAGGAGTGCCTGGAAAAGCGGCTGCTACCAATACTAAAGCAACCTCTGCTGTTCTGGCCGGACTTGTCGAGCTGCCACTATGGGAAAAAGGCAATCGAGTGGTACAATGCGAACAACGTGCAATACTATTTTTACTGCAGGCAGTGAATAATAACGTTGAAAATTCTGTAGAAACGGTAAACTCACAATTTTACTTTGAATTTCATGCTACAATATAGAAAACACCACATAGGACGTATTGACAAGTCAAGTTGTACATCGGACATGTTACATCGGACGGCTTTTCTCAATGCCATAATCAATGAGTGTTACGTTTTGTTCTACATGATACTAGATTCCCCTTTCACAGATTTCAGAGTGGAGTACCTAACCTTTCCATGCCGCGCCTTTAGAAAATGAGCACCAATCATGTTAGGCAGTTTAGCCAGCGTCGGTGGTGTAGTGGTAAGCTTGACTGCTTTCTCACCCCAATGGGTCTGGGTTCAATTCCAGCCGAGGTCGGTGGGATTTTTCAGAGGCATAAAAGCCGTTGGTCCCGGCCCATGTGTGTTGAATGGGTGTGATATCCTACGCAGGTGTGGAAGCTGCCTTCCTGCACATTCGATTGCCGTCAATGGATGGCAATCGATGTCCGTCGGTGATTGGCACTAGATTGCGGAACAGAGACCGACGTTAAATAAAGGAAAGAAGCAAAGCATAGGATATGGCCATGTACGATTGTTTCAAATAATTTCATTGTCATATAGACACATTGGCATCTGTTTCAAGGCTAAAGGCCCACGCACATTAGAGTCTAAATGTCAAATTTACGTCAACGCAACGCAAACGGATCTAATGTGGGTGGCCCTTAACAGTGTTTGGTTCTGTAAATTCTGGATTTTGACTAGAAATGATATATTTGAATCTATTATATTGCGCGGTATGTAAAATCATGCATGTTCAACCGAGGTGAATATTATAAGGAGTGATGTATATATTATGTCACACTCAAGGAGGGGGGGGGGGGTTGGGTTTATGATTTTGTGACAAGCAATGCATTAGGTATAGGAAAAACGTGACGAAAGAGGGAAGGAGGTTAGTTTTTTTCCTCAATTTAGCGTGACATAATAAATGGAATGGATCGCCCCTAATGCAATTAATCTAAGGACAGTAGTCACCACCCACGATCTGATCCCGGTATTAGCTACAATATTCCAAAGAGTATAACCATCCGCGATCTAATCCAGGTTCTCCGGAAATCATTCCCGCCCAATAAATGAGGCTAACATATTTCATAGAGCGCAAAAAATCAAATTACCATAGCAAACGCATATGAATATTACAATGCCAATCATTCAGGAAATTGAGAGAACATTCCTTCATATGAAATCTGATCCAGGTTCTCCGGAAGTAATTTTGAACTAATGGTTCTGGCTGAAATATTCCATGGAGTGCAACATAACAAGCCCAAATGAATGTTAAAATTACAACGTTTCAGCTGGTTACTGGCGTCAGTGAGCAACTGTTCAGCCGCATCTTTCATAGGCATATTTGGATTCATCCTTGCTCCAATCAGATGTCGTGATATATCGCAGAGGAGGTGGATATCGCCGGTTGTTGTGGCATTCTCTCCTTCGTCGGTCAGGGAGTTCACCCACACTTGCTTGTCCCGTCTGCAATTGTGGTTTACTTCCTTCTCTAGAGCCGACTACCTTTGACAGGCTTCGTTGTTGGCTCCTCTGATTCTCACCCGCTCTATCGCGGTTTTTGCTTCGCTACGCTCCACAATATTCTGCCAGGTTTAATCCATGATCCACTGTTTTCGCTCACCTAATATAATATTTACAATAGAGTTCTCTATCACCGTTAGTATTAGTGAGAAGTTTCACTAATACATGCATTTTACCGGTTGAAAATAAAAAAAAACAAACCGCTGTCAAGTCGAACACTTTGACAGCTGATTTCGTGGTTGAAAATAATAAACAAGTCGATTTTACACGGCTACGCTCGCTAGGTTGGATTAGTGCGATATTGCGTCGAGAAGTAAATAGGCAATATACCTTCTATAGTGAAGTTAGAAACGGACGACGCAGTTATTAAACGGACGACGCGATTTACAAGCTCAGCATATTCACACGCCAATCCATCGAACGATCGAAGTGTTTACTTCTCACGCCGAACCGCCGAACCCCCGGATGCACCGGATAAACAATCATAATCAGTTGCTGATATCATCATATCCCAACGATAGCTTGTGACCACCCTACGATAGCCAGCACCGGAGCGTAAACATAAACATACTACGCATTCATCAGATAGAGAACCTTCTTGGAAACATTAGAATAAAAATGTAATTAGTCTTAAGTGATCAGTGAGCCGGCGCCGGTGGTGTAGTGGTAAGCGTGACTGCTTTCTAACACCCCAATGGGTCTGCGTTCAATCCCAGCCGAGGTCGGTGGGATTTTTCTGAGGCATAAAAATCTCTGGTCACGTCTTCCTTCGGAAGGGAAGTAAAGCCGTTGGTCCCGGCCCATGTGTATGTGTGTGGAATGGGTGCGAAATCCTACGCAGGTGTGGAAGCTGCCTTCCTGCACATTCGATTGCCGTCAATGGATGGCAATCGATGTCCGTCGGTGATTGGCACTAGATTGCGGAACAGAGACCGACGTTAAATATAGAAATGAAAAAAAAAAAAAAAAAAAAAAATCAAGTGATCAGTAAATAAATACGGAGTTAAAGCTCCTAAAATATTTTTTTTCCAAATCAGTGGAAGGAAATTCTTAACTGTGATTTGATATGTCGCACTCTATGGTGCAGTCATTGATCTGGAATGATTTACAGGGAACAAATTCACTAGCGTGCACAGGAATCTTGTTAAGGAGGGGCAATTTTTTTTATATGGGGAGTACTCCAAAGTATGTGTTGGATGGTGCTGTCCACCTCCCACTATTTCCCTACTGTTCAATTTAGTTAATTTTATTTATTTTTTCCGGTGGTGGTTCATCCTCTTTAACGCAAACTGATGATGATCGGTTCGTCAAATGGTTGCGATATTAGGGCTTTAACCGAAATGATTAATTTGCTGCAATGTTGTTGCCTTGGTGATTGGATTCAGCTGAAGTCACATCAGATGGGGGTGATAGCACCGACAAACCGACATGAATGACCAATAAGAATCGCATTCTCCTTTCGCATGCACACTGCTTCGACGAGTACAAGGTTCAAACAGTGCACATAGCAGTGAACAAACAGTATATTGCTCTTGATCGGCCGATCAATATCAATATACGGAAAATTGATGTAATGTCGGTCTATGCCGCTAATTTGGGCCCATAGATAAATTCAGCAATCTACTAAATTTTCAATAGCGACCAAAAATATCCATTAGTACCATCCCAATGATGCATTCATCTAGATAAAATTAATAAATAGCATACTTATACTGCCCATAATCGCATATCAGTCCCATATGGATAGGAAATCAAGCAAAGATGGGACTGATATGCGATTATGGGTAGTATACGCACTATTCAATTAGGGAATCCAAAAGCATCTTCAACCTTGGTACAGTTGCGAAAAAGTTCATCCTCAGAATACCTTGATGTTCTTTTCTAAATTTTTAGAACTCAATGAGCTCTTTTGAAATTCTTCTCAGAAGTCCTCTGGAATTATTTTTAGAACTCTTCTTGACTTTTACTCAGAACACCTTGGAACTGAAATTTCCTTAGAGTTTCAGAAAAATTTCCTCAGTATTGTCCAGAAATTATTCCCGGAATGAGCTAGAAATTATCGGTACTCCATTGAAATTTTCCTCAAAATCCCTTTGGAATTTCACTCTAAAATCTAATTTTTCTCGGTATTCTTTTCGGAATTATCTTGGAACTATCTGCAGGATTCACTAGAATTTTTTTTCGCAGAATTTTCTTGGAATACTCCCCAGAAATCCTTTGGAACTGTCCTCAGAATTCAATATCCTTAAGGTTCTTCTCGGATTTTTATAGAACTCTCCTAAGAGCTCTTTTGAAATTCTTCTCAGAAGTCCACTGGAATTATATTTAGAACTCTTCATGTTTTTTTCTCAGAACACATTAAACTGAAATTCGTTTAGAGTTTCAGAATTTTTTTTCCCGTAATGAGCTTGAGATTATCCTCGGAATTCGCTTTAAATTTAGCGTAAAAATCCCTTTGGAATTTCACTTCAAATTTGATTTTCTCGGTATTCTTTTCTAAATTATCTTGGACTATCTGCAGGATGCCCTACAAATTATCCGCAGAATTTTCTTTGAACTCTACCCAGAAATATTTTAGAACTGTCCTAAGAATTCTTTTTTTTTTCATTAAAGAGACTTTCAGCCTTGGGCTGGTTCGTCTCTGGCTAAGAATTCAATATATTTGAGGTTCTTCTCGGAATATTTTAGACCTTTTTTTCTCAGAACACCTTGGAACAGAAATTCCCTTAAAGTTTCAGAAGAACTTCCTCTGTATTCTCCAGAAATTCTTCCCAAAATGAGCTTGAAATTATCCTCGGAATTTCCTTGAAATTTTTCCCAACATCCCTTTGTAATTTCATTCAAAATTTAATTCTCTGGTTATTCTCTTCGAAATTATCTTGGAACTATCTGCAAGATTCACTAGAAATCATTCGTAGAATTTTCTTGGAATCATCCCCAGAAATCTTTTCTTTTGGAACAATCTTCAGTATTCAATACCCTTGAGGTTCTTCTCGGAATTCAAGCTTAAGTTGTCGGTCCATCCACCAAAACGTTGTAGTTTTTCTACCAGAAATGTTCAATAAAGCTTGTCCCTCCATTCACCAGAACTGTGCAATTTTTACATCAGGAATTTTTAATTCAGCTTGACACTCCATGCAATCTGTTGCAAATCTTACACCAGAAATTTGCAATACAAACTTGTCCCCAGAAAATTTTATATCAGAAAATATCATTTGGCCAGAACGATGCAAATTTTCCACCGTTAATGTTTAATAAAAATTGCATCTAAAAATCTTCTGATTGGTGCAGATTTCCTTTTTTCATTTTCCACCAGTAATTTTCAATATAGCTTGCTTCTCCTATCATCAGAATGTTGCAGGTTTTCCACCAAATAAAGTTTGCCCTATTTTCAGATTTTTCATCAAAAAATTTCAGTAAAGCAGCTTCCCTTCAATCATCAGAATGGTGTAAATTTTACACCAGAAATTATTATTAAAGTATGTTTCTCTATTCAACAGAAGGATGTAAATTTAAGACCAATATGCTCCGAAAAGCTTACCTATCCGTTCATTGTTGTGGTGCAGACTTTCCACCAGATATTTTCAATATAGCTTAATTTTAAATAAAGCTTGTGCAGACCAGTGCAAGTTTTCCACCAGAAATTTTCAGTTCATTTCATTTATCAGAGCGATGCAAATTTTGCACCAGAATTTGATGTAAATTATGTACCAGAAAAATTAATAAACCTTGCTATTACATTCACATGTTGCGAAATTTCCACCAGAAATTTTAAGTTAAATGTGCAGCTCCAGATTTTTAGCGTGATTAAATTAATTCATTATGATTAGTCATTCATTTTGATTAGTCCCTCCATGTTATTCGGTTTGATTAGTCCCTCCATGCACCACCTTAATGATATTTTTACACCAGAAATATTCAATAAAATGCTTTTTCTTGGGTGGGTTGGAGTGCCACACTCTATGGAAAACTTAAGCCAGGATCATAAGTCCAGAATGACTTCCCGAGAATCTGTATCAGATCCAGATTTCCGGAATATTTTAGCTAGGACCGTTTTTTCCTCTGTTCGGGACCTAACACCACTGCGACCAGTAATTTGATCTATTTATTGCAGTATATCCCATGTCCTTAGTTTCGTGCATGTCCTATTACTCCATCACTATTGAGATCTCTCATCTCGCATGATGAAGTATTCGATTTTTTTTGCATTCATCGCAAGGATCCGGCAATAATTGAAAGGGCTCACTATTTATACACAGCAAAACATAAATTTTAAGATTACACCCAAGAGAATACACTTCAATCATGTCCGAAATCTCATTTAATTTTTATGGCCGCAAAAGTAAACAAATGCAGTAAAAGCAGCGTCACTAATGTCAGTTCCTGCACTGTATTTATGATCATTTTATCCTTTTTGAAAAGTAATGTTACACCATATTTTTGACACAGTTGAAGTGCATCCACTTTGATGTGATATCAAAATTATTTTTTTGCTGTGTACCCTTCGGAGTGTTGAAACACCCATCAAAGCGTCCCTTTGTCAGTCAAAATTGAATTCCTTAGCAACAAAATTAAACAATGACACCGATAATAACCATGCATCAGAACCCTAGTCTTAACCACTTCAAACTAGAGAACAACTAATAGAAGATTAGGAATCACATAGTCAGACTAACTAGCTCATTTTTTCCTTGTTTCAAGATCATCCTCGGTAGACAAAGCCGAGTCTTGTCACTATCAACAAGGCGTAAAAATTAACAAGGGCTAAGATGTGTTCCTTTGATTACTGAAAAATCCTGTTCTCCTAATTTTAAGTAGTCAGGACTAGGAATAGGTGGTAGATCTTATATCCCGTACACAGCAAAAAATTAATTTTAATATCACCTCAAAGTGGATGCACTTCAATCGTGTCGAAAATATGGTGTAATATTACTTGCTAAAAAGGACAAAATTATCATTAATACAATGCATGAACTGACATTACGCTGCTTTTACTGCATTTGTTTATTTGTGTGGCCATAAAAATTACATGAGCTTTTCGACATGATTGATGATGCTTGTTCGATGAACATCTTGCGAGTGTTATGTCTGTTTGTCTGTGCTTTTTCGTTAACTTCAAAGTAAGGGGAAAGGGATTTTTTTTGCCATCGCCATTTTCCAGCGAAATTATAAGAGATTGTATAATTGACAAGACGCTTTTTGTCCTTCTGCCTTCTGGGAGATGAACCTCTACATAAAGTTCACACGGCTTTTGAGAGATGTCCATAGTTTCAGGGAAGTTCAAACGAACTAGTCAGAGTCACCACGCCCCACAGAATAGGCCGAAACTAACGAAAACTAAGTATTATAGTAACTAGATGGCCATAGGATCCGAACCGAGATTTAATTGTATGACTAAGGATTACAGCGATAATGTACGATGTCAACAACACCCCGGTGCCGAACGATCCTACCATTCTTCAGATGTATCGACAATCGCTGCTGTTTCTCCCGCAGAACACCTGGTACGATTGATGGTTCACCAATCAGTCAGCCGTACAGCTCATTCTATGGACTGAACTCGGATTCGATTGACTGTGGAGGTTCTCTCTACGCTTTTTCGCAACTATTCGTATCACCGACGGCAACAGCAACATTAAGAAAGATGCTGCTAACAGAGTTATGAAGGTAACCACACCGGAGGAAACATAGCCAATCTGAATCGCGGTCTTAATGAACGCAATCGGAACCAGCAGCCGTTTCAGGGAGATTAATATGCGATTCTGGCATGACCAAGGATAAAAAATATGAAGGAACAACAGGAAGAAACAAGGAGGAGGTAGTCATCAAACGACTACAACCAGTATCGAGATTCTGGACCGACATTTCGATGGGCAGTCAGACGAATTTAGTACCTAACCACGACTGCTGACACTGGGAAGCTACTGCAGGTCTATTGCTGCTACTACTACCGCCGGTGGGCATTTTAGGTCGAGAGTCCTTCCTATTGATATTGCAGACAAGATTCATCTTCCACTTGCCGGTTGGGTACTTGCTTTCGGCAAACGTTTGAAAGAATGATGCACGGTAGAGAGCTGTCTTCTCCTGGATGAGCAGCTTCTGCCATCAGTCACCCTGCTGCTTCTCGCGGAGGGGCTTATCTTCGAGTGCCATTTTCTCGAAGCGGATGACCGACAACCAGCTCGTTGAATATTATATTGGAATTAAGTTTCACGACTTTTTCCGTCCTTGACTTGAAAATGTAAACAAACAATCTCAAAAGTCATAAGTGCAGAGTTGCCAAACTCATGGGTTAATGAGACTGATAAACTTGATTGCCACACACCTCTCATTTTATCTGTCAAACTTTCATAGAGAATCAAAACAAACATAGTGTAGTACTAGAATTTCGACTAGAATGTGGTACGTTAATCGATTTGCTTGGGACCAATAGGCTACTAAAGTGGTGAGCCAATTTTAAATCGATAGTTTCGTATTGATTGTTGATAATAGGGTGATTTTTATGAATCAATTTTCTGTCAAACGCATTGAAACTAGAGATGGGCGATCCGCTCCGGAGCTGTTCTAAAGACCCGATTCACTAAAGTGAGCTGATGACCCGCGGTTCATTTTTTTTAGGAACCGCAGCTCATCAGCACACTGTTATCAGAAATCTCACTCAATCCGTCACTTATAGCGGAGTTTATCCAAAAAGCACGCATTGCTCCTTTACGCATTGAGCAGCCACCAACAATCAATACGAAACTAACGATTTTAAATTGGCTCACCACTTTAGTAGCCTATTGGTCCCAAGCAAACGATTAACGTACCCTATTCTAGTTGAAATTCTATTACTACACTATGTTTGTTTTGATTCGCTATGAAAGTTTGACAGATAACATCAGAGGTGTGTGGATTCATGCAGAACATGCAGGGGTGAGTGAAATAGCTTGGGACTGCTTGGGACCGTTATTCAGGTACTGAGTGAGCCAAAAATAATAATGATTTTCTTCGGGACCCAGTGGTCTTAGAGTTACCTCTATGCAGCCACCGCGTAAACCAAGATGCGCGCGTAATTCAACATGTACCTACGATTAGACGATCTTTAATTTCTACTGGTATTATCCAATGTATTTACATATCCGGCTCTTATTTCTGCTGTTATCCCTCCAGTATATGTGCTCTTATCTCTCCTCCCATAATTCTCTCCAGCTTATCAGCTCAGCTCCGGATCCGAATAATCGGCTCGAATGATTCACTGATATAACAGCTCTCGGACCCGTCCAGCTCTTCGGATCTTTTTTTATCTCGATTCGTCACGATTCAGCTCCGGATCCGGATCCAAGCTGATGATCTGGAGCAGAAGCCGAGAATAGTGCGAGCAATTGTGTTGGAGAATCAAGGTGGATTCCGTCCCGAGCGATATTTCACGCGCGGGGCGAGATTTTGCGAATGTACGAAAGGCAGAGAAGTACTAGTTGTCTCTCTCATTCCAACGCAAATTCTACTCCGCTCCGCTAATGCCCGCTCAGATCTGAATACACCATTAGACTTATGATATCAGTCAGCTGATGAGCTGCGGTTCCTTAAAAATGAGCCACGGGTCATCAGCTGACTTTAGTGAGTCGGGTCTATAGAACAGCTCGAGAGCCCATCTCTAGATCTGAGCTGATGATCTGGAGCTGAAGCCGAGACTAGTGAGAGCAAATCTGCGGAAGAATTAACATCAGAAATAAAATCTGTATGTAGACTTGAATGTATAGCTTGTGAAAAGGCGTAACATCGTGTAACACGATGTCGATCATATCATTGCGTGTGAAATTTGTGTCAAAATTTCTATAATTTCATGGTGAGCTAAAGAGCTGTTTGAAAGAATCGACTCCTTTTAATGAGCTGGACGGGTCTGATCCGCTCAGCCAGATGAGATATTTTGCCCACCTCTAATTGAAACGCGAGAATTTTTACAACAGGGAATCTATTTTCTTGTATTTTGACAGTCGACTACGTCGCCCATAATGAAACAGTTTTTGCACGGTCGTTTCCGCACACGTCACAACTCGTCACAGACAAAAAGAAGCCAGTTGTCTGCTCTTCCTCTTAACTAACAACTAACAACTCCCTCCTGTTCTTTCATGAAGGCCAATGTCATAAACGTAGACAATTCAGTGCCAACATTTCAAAGGGGCGTAATTGCATTTGTAAACAATGGCTTTAGTCGTCGATTTCTCGCGAATGAAAGCTCACTCATGAAAATGAATGACACCAGCATGCAGAGGAATGTTTCCTGTATCAGCTAGCATTTGTAATTTGGAGGGGTGGGTTTTGATTTGCGAGAAATCGACGTCTAAAGCCATTGTTTACAAAAGCAATTACGCCCCTTTGAAATGTTGGCACTGAATTACTTCTTCCACGAATTTCTCGACGATGAAAACTCGCTCAAGTAAACCACCACATGATTGTGTAAAGGAAGAGTCCCCCTATCCGACATAATTAGTGGCTTATATTGATAGACTTTGAAATACGGAAATTTTTCGAAAGAAGACATTGTTTACGTTTGCGGCATTTGCCCTTATAAACTCTCAGTGTCGAACTGAGATGTTGAGGAGGATTTCGTCAGAGTTTGATCATGAAATGTAGGTGCTTCGACATCACTGATTACAACCTGGATAACGAGTTCTGTCCGAAAAGGTGAGACCGACGTCTGACAGAGCAGCAGCAGGTTTGCGGTACTTGCTTGGATACTTGCACTGATTAAAATCATTAAATTGGGTATCTTCCAGGTGGGAGGCTGAGGTGGTTGCAAGAGGAAACGAGCATTGCTTGATGGATGGATTTCGGGAGTACTCGGAGTAAAGGATGTCGGGATCTTGCGAGGGAAGTTATTGGTTGGGAGCGGTATAGGACGAGTGCCGGAGTTAGGATTCTCCTTCTGCTGCTGATGGGTTGCCAACCGGGGAGTGGATAGGTGATTTGCGAGGTGTTGTCGCTGATATTCAGGCAGATTATTGCGATTGGAGTCTGTGGGTCGGCGTTTGGGACGGTGGTCATGGACCAGAGACAGAGGAGGGAAGGGATGTGTATTTAAGACGGATTCCCTATGAAGTGGAGTGGAGAGTTTGGATCGGCTGACTTGACCTCGATGGTGGATTCTAGTTCTGTCCTTCCAGACGTTGGAATTAAATTTAGGAAACTAAGATGTGCATCTGCTGGATCCTTTTCCCGGTCATATTTGCAGTAGCTGATCGGCTGCCATTGCTTGGGGCCAAGATTGCATCAACTGGACGGAATATTGGCAGGTGAGGTGCATAGAACATGGGACAGTTATGCGTAGAACGGCAGTGTAGTGGCCAACAATTAAGCTCGAGATTTTCTTCTTCGCGATCAAGAAAGTGAAACTAACACTTATTGAGTAAATTTTATTTAACTGTTAAATGAAACGTATAATGGATTACTTTTGTCCCCCTAGCAAAAAAAAAATGTATAAGAGAAACACATGATCAAAATGATTAATTTTCGTTTCGTGCAGAAAGTACTGTACAGTGAGCAGATGGTATGTCTGACGAATGACCAGCGCCTACTAGAGCATCTGACAGGTCGGTTGGTATGCTGTCGAGAAGATCAGAAGCGCTGTTCTGTTTTGTAAAAATTGACTTGCTTGATGATTCAAAAGAATCCTCTGGTTACTTGGAAAGGTTGATGTCTTGGTCCTCTCCACTCTTCAAATACTTCCACTTTCACAAAATTTTGACGTTCTGGTACCTATGGGACTAGATGTTTCGGTATAGAGGCATATTCAGATTCCATGGCAAAATTAATAGGTTGCTTCGATATGCAAAATGTGTCTCAGTTCGTATAATGCGTCCCAGTCGCAACGTCAGCCGGATGTTAGTGATGAATTCGTCTTTGGTGATGGTTTCGAGCCTGTTGACGGCGTAATTTAGTTCTGAAAAAGCAACAATACCAATAGTTTCAATCAAAACAACATGGCCACGTGTATTTTGTGTGTAATGAAGCTTGTATTTTCGTTAATTTTTGACAAATTTGATCTCAGTTCTAGTGGTAAACAAGAATCTAAACTTGCCTTTTTCGCTTTTGCTTCTCGTTTCAGCGCTCTATCAAGGACATCCTGTGCACCCAGCAGCGCGAGTGCGCCATGGTAAGCTATATTTCCGTTCTCGTATGTACATATGTACGTATGCTTTCTCCGCAATGACCGTCGTTATCCTTCTGCTTCTCCTTCTGTTTGGGCACAGTTGGATCGAAGCCCGGAAAGGACCATTTGTCCTTTTACAGCTTCCTGACTGCCTGCCTGCTTGCGTTCTCCTTTGGGAGCGGGTCTGGTCCGGGTTTAATTGAAACTGGTGACGTTTATCGGCGGCAAACAGCCACAGTCAGTCGCTACCGAACCAGATGCGAACGGAGCCGGAGAAGGACACGACCCCGATTACTTCCGGTACATCGACTTTGGAATCGTTTATGGTGTGAGCTGGTTCTGAAGGCGACGATTATTGGAAGTGATAAGTGACCGTTTTTCCTCCCCGGTTCGCTGGCAGAGGAAATTTAGCGGTGAGATTCTGGTCGATCACTGTAAACAAACGTTTCAAGAACAAGACGATGGTAACCCGATTAGAAAGGTCTATTTTGGCTCACGTTGAGTATCCACCTCAGTATCCACAGCTGAGTGGCAATTTGAATAAACATCCTCAGAACTGTTTTACCGTGCATTCCTGTGTTGTGTCAAAATTTCTTACACTGTGTTAAATATGCACGTCAAATATCCACGCATCAGCAAATCTTTTTTTTTTTAAAGATGTCATGTTTCAATCGTAATGCTCCAGCATTCAATGATAATCTTAGGAATTTCTGTTCGGGCTGCCTTGCCCTCTCCACATCTGGAGAAGTGTAAAGCGAGACCGGAAATTGGTGTGTTTTTACAATTTTCCCTTTCACCGGCCGACTCAGGAAAAGCGTCGTCCAGGCCCAACAGCGCCGAAAGAAAGGGAAGCAATTAAATGTGTTAGTTTTCCTTCCGGCCAATGTCATCGTCGTCGTCGTCGTCGACGACGAAGCCGTCGCCATCGGACGGAGGGAGATGACAATTCCTGTGTTTGTTGTAGTATTATGGGGCTTCAGGCTATATTTCAGTACTCTTAATGGCGACGCGCATCGATGCCGCCGTGAGAGCGTTCCGCTTCATTTAATCTTCATATAGGTACGCCCTCTTTCGTGCTACTTCAGATGACACGTCAGTTGACAGCACTCTAGTTTTAGGCTGCCACCGTTTGGAAAAAAAGAGACTAGTTGTGCCCTTTTTTTTTCTCTTCGTTGGAATTTAGAGTGCACCTGCTATTCGGCGTGGTTATCTAAAAAACATGCCCGTAATTTACGGCTGAGGAGTGCACTCTGCAGGAGCCGTCCGTCGACCATCCGTGGTCCAGGTTGAAACTGGATTTTAATTTTGGTAGCCAATAAACAAATCTTCTCTGGAAACACCGCCGCCGCCACCGGCCGCTGGCTGCGCCGGGCAAAGAGGAAGGTTTGATAATTTATTAGACGAACGTCTCCAGGGCTTTGCCTTCCAGAGCGAGAGAAAGATGCCGGTGGAGGAATTTCCCTCTTAAAACAAACGACCGGGAGGAGACGCGCGCTACCTTAGGTCGATGTCGTAAAAATAAATGAGACCGAGTGAAGGAGCCAAAATGGATAAAAATAACCTCCGCTTGTTTGCCAGATAAGGAAACGATGATTCTCGAGAATGTTTCGTTTTCTAGTTTGATGTTTTCCCCTTTTCGTTTATGACTGGTCATTTCGGAGAATTTAGTCCCTTTCCTAACCTCTTCTTCTCCCTGTGCGTCAGAAGTTCTCTAACCGGTCCTTCTTTCTAGAGTGCTGGGACGTGTGCAACCGTAACCACCAGATTAGGAAGGAGAACGAACTAGTGCACCGGCTGCTTCTGAGCCTGAATCGCATGATCCGGAACGAATCCGTCGTGACGGCGGACATCGAGTGGACCACGCCGGAGGAACTGCTCGAACACCAGCCGCATCCGGGCGCTCCGTCACCGCTGGCAGCCAGCGAAAACGTAGAACGGCTGAGTCGAATCGCGAGGGACGGTGGAAGCGGTTCGAATGGGACTTCATCCTCGTCGGTATCGAAAATCATTCAGGCCCTCAGTCAGGCGTCTTCACTGCTGGGACCGGAATCGAAAACGGTGACCAGTAGCAGCAGTACTAACGGCAGCGGTGGCGATAAAACCTTCCATCAGTGTCTAGTATCGTGGGAGATTTCCGGTGGAGGTCTCACCGGCAACCTGCTTACCGAAACTGCCAAAGTTGAGCTCTCCCTGTGGCCAAACACCAAATACCACGTGCACGTCACCTGTCGGAATAGGGTAAGTTGAAGAAATTATTAACCACCACGTAGGAAAATTGCGAATTTCTGAATTTAGTTTCATTTAGACAAACTGAAGACACTGGTTAAAAGAAAAGTTTTGCTTCAGTGTTCTCAGTTATGCACGCTTATTCAACGTTACTCAAAAATTATAACGGACTAGCAACACGTCTCTGAAAGTGCAAAAATACGGTTCTAACCTCAAATACCTTCCATTCCTCCCCCCTCTCCGGAAACAGGAAACCGACCAACTGATCCGGTCGGCTCCGCTGTTGATCGACACCAGTGATGCATTGGTTGTGAGCCTTCACGGGACCACAACCACTACCACAACCACAACAACCTCGACGCCTCGGCCCCTGGCCGCTATCAATCGCTCGGTGATCGAGGAAATCGAAGTGGTTCAGGAGGCTACCGCGTTCGAAAGCGCCGCTGACGTCGACACCGATGATGACGCAGACGACGACGACGAGAATGCTGTCAGCTACCAAAAAACAAAACCGAACCCGGCTCAACATCGCCACAGTCTGTGGCCAATCTACAGCAGTGCCACCGAGCTGCCGGGAAACTCCAAGGAAGTGCTGATCCTCGGAGTGTTCGTTGCGATACTGGCTTTCGTGCTGATCGTGCTGACCGTCGTCATTCTGGTCCGGCGGAAGCAGGACCAAATCGAAGACCGGGAACTGCTGATCGAGAGCGAGGTCCTACCGAAGATCCTGCACGTTTGATAGGATAGTCGGCTGGACGGCTATGGCGATGACGACGACAACGAAGTCGGAGGGTGTTTTCTGTAAATAGCTGTTTTTATTAGGCTTCTACTCCCTTTTGCTCCTCCTACTTAAATAACAAATATGAAAAAAAGCTTTCTTTCTAATTTAATGCCAGCTCACTCCTTTCCAGTATGTAAATTATTGATTTGATCGACATTCTGATTTCCGATTAGGTTATCATCGTGTGCGGCGAGCACTGCAGCATTGGCAAAGGTCCAGAAAATATCCAATAATGTCAAAATTAAGCTAAACCTAAACGGGCAGCAGCGATCGTATTGAGCAGGAAATCGTGAAACATAATTAAAAACTAATCGCAGAAATTAAAGAATGATACTAGTCCTTTTTTTTTGAGAATGAGTGAAAGCGATGGGACAGAGATGAGACAGATAGCGAGTGTTTATGGAAAGATGCGAACATGGAAGTGCTGTGATGAGCAATTTGACAGGGAAATTAGCAAGGCGAGGGGAAGATTGAAAAGAAAGATAGAGAGCGAGAGAAAGTAAAAATGTCAAGTCTTTATTATTAGAAGTGAATGTGTTTATAGTTAGAGCAGATAGTAAGACGGGGGAAAACAAAAGTACGGGAAAATGGGAAAATTTTATCAAAGTTACTAGGAGAATCAATACAAATAAAACAAAAACAAATATTGAGGCAAATACGAATAAATGAAATTGTAAAATAGGTGAGAACTAACTGAAAGAAAAAGAAAACCAATCATCCTTGTGTACATTGTGTAAAAAGACTGAAAATAATGTAAAATAAATAAACTCGAAATAATGAAATAATGGATGCAGTGCTTGTTTTGGTTTATCTTTGAAAGAAATTTCTCATGAGATGCAGAATGGTAAGTTATATTATTTGATCACTTTGAATTTACAGGATTGATCGAAGTAGGTTCTGCTCGCGAACGGTTGAGTTTCTTGCGCTGTCACGAAGTTCGGTTGTGTGATTCTTTGAAAATGAAGATTTTTCGCGGCGGCGTTAATAAATTGATAACGATTGTGAATAGTTCTGCAGTCGTGTTTTGCCTTCGGTGTTTTTCGACAACATCACTGATCACTGATAGGGAGTCCGGGAGAGAATCTGGCAGACCTGAAATGTGGAGGATCTGTATCAGATTTTCGTCGTTTTAACAGTGTGAAAACGAGAAAAAAGTGCAATTTATAAGTGTTAAGTAAAAGGAAAGTGTTCAAGTTTATGCAGGGCATTACAGATAGTACTCCAAGAAGCACTTAATGCTTCACCAAATTTCCAAAAGTTTTCCATAAATCATTAATAAAACATAAAGACTTCTGCCAAAGAGTTTGCAATGAGAGGTATGAAAATATGAAAATATGTGTCGTGTCGTTGATGTGTGTTATGTGTCATTTGGCTAGGCTTTTATTTTTTTTTTCAAATGAAAGTGGTTTTGAAAAAACAGAAACCATGATTTATCAGCTACACGGCAATGGTATGCATTAATTTGTGACGTTCTGCAAAAAAAGTTGTTGAATATTACATCGAAACTGCTGCAACCTGGTCAATCCATCGGTTGTGTAATATCACATTGTACGATGTACATCGATTTTGCGAACAAGATTACATCCGTTGATGTAATATTGTATCTGCTTTTTGCTATTACATCATTATTTCATACATCAGCTTGAATTACGTTGATCGATATTACATTTTTTTTGCTGTGTACGAATTTAAAATTGGCACGATAATATCATAAAGATAACTCTAAGACCAGAAGGTCCCGGAGAAACGTGCTCAACTTTTTGGCTCAGCTCTGGTACTCTCTTCGGTCCCAAGCTAATCGATTCACCCCTCGAAACATAGAAAAATCCACGAACCCCTCATTTTACCTGTCAAACTTTCATAGCAAATCAAAACAATAGTAAGTAATAGAATTTCGACTAGAATGGGGTACGTTAATCGATTTGCGTGGGACCAATAGGCTAGTCAAGTAGTGAGCCAATTTAAAATCGTTAGTTTCCACCGGTTGGTAATTTGCAGTTGTAGAACCCGAATAGAAATTTACATTAGCCCAACGTTTGATTTTGATGTCTACATCAGCATCGAAATCAAATGTATGCCTGATGTCAAACATTAGAAAACATTATGATTTAGTTGTATTTAAGCAACGTAACATGGTGTATACATCAGAAATTTTGGAACAAAATTTTGCCATTCTAATGTCGGTCTGACGTCAAAAATTTCAATCTATTGACATTAGAATCAAACGTTTTAAGGATGTTTTCAGATGTAAAAAACGTTAGAACTAAACGTTGTTCGGATGTTTTTAAATGTAAACGTTTTCTGATGTTTTCTAATGTAGATGTTTCCTGATGTTAGAACCAAACGTTTTTGGATGTTTTCGGATGTACATAACGTTAGAACTAAACGTTGTTCGGATGTTTTTATATGTAAATGTATTCTGATGTTTTCTAATGTAGATGTTTCCTGATGTTAGAATCAAACGTTTTTCGGTTGTTTTCGGATGTAAAAAACGTTAGAACTAAACGTTGTTCGGATGTTTTTATATGTAAATGTATTCTGATGTTTTCTAACGTAGATGTTTCCCGATGCTAGAACCAAACATTTTTTGGATGTTTTCGGATGTACACAACGTTAGAACTAAACGTTGTTCGGATGTTTTCAATTGTACTTCGTGTTTGTTGTTCTCTGATGTTTTCAGATGCACAAAACGTTTAAAGTAAACGTTGTTTGAATGTTTTCAAATGTAGATGTTTACTAATGTTTTTAGATATACAAAACACTAGAATCTTACTTTTCAAATGCTTTCAATTATATTTACAACACATTAGAATTAGAAACATGATCGTGTAAACACTACACACCATTGTTGTTAGATAACATCATAAAAATGCGTACATAATAGTCAATGCTGAAGCTCCCGTTTCCCACCAGTCAGATAACTGACCTTAGCTAACCAAATATCATTGCGGCAACTCTCTATGCGGCAGGGGAACTATGCCATTAGTGCGCTAAGAGTTATTAGACCACTGACATAGGCGCCAATTTGTAGGTGACGAGGCACTTGGTGACATTACAGCGAGCTTGACGATTGTTGTAGCATTTTTTTTAGCAAACTACCAGTTAAGGTGTGTAGTGTTTACAAGATCATGTTTCTAGCTCTAATGCTTTGTACAATTGAAAGCATTGGAAAAGTTAATTCTCATGTTTTGCATAACCGAAACCATCAGAAAACATAAAATAGTACAAAAAAAAACATCCATTCTGGTAGACTATCTCTTAAATGCATACAGAATAGCCATTGCTTAAGCTCCCGTTTCCCACCAGTCAGTTAACTGACCTTAGCTAACCTAATATCATTGTGGCAACTCTCTATGCGGCAGGGGAACTATGCCATTTGCGCGCTAAGAGTTGTTAGACCACTGACATAGGCGCCTATTCGTGGGTGACGAGGCACTTGGTGACATTACAGCAAGCTTGGCGATTGTTATAGCATTTTTGAGTGAACTACCAGACAATCATGACAATAAGATCGCTGCGCCTCCAGATCTCCCTTTAAATCGACCCGCTGTGCCAATTTGTCAATAATGCATGACACTTTGGACGTGGATCGGGATGATCCACAAATGCGGAAAGTTTTGGGCTACCAGTCTTCTACCTAATTGACGAACTGCAAATATATAATAAACAAAATTATTGTGCATGAAAAATATGACAATGTACAATGCTCGAGGAACACTGGGAGTTTTCGAACGACGCGTGCTTAGGAATGCCGGACAACAATCCCGCAAAAATGGTGTTTTCCTCAAATCCGGCCGGTACAAGACAAAGAAAAATACAGCGTGCTAGGTGGTTAGACCAAGTGGAGCAAGATGTAGGAAGTGTGGGATGCTCGAGAAATTGGAGACAAGCAGTCAGGGACCGAGTTAGTTGGCGCAACTTTGTTATACAGGTCAAATCTTGAGGGACGTCGGACCAGCAAAAGTAAAGTAAGTATCTTATACGTTTGCCAACATTCCACGACAATATATGATTAGGTTTTCACTTGGTATGTAATGAACAACAGAGATACGCGATAATTCGTATAGTTTCTGCGATTGATGGTTAATTTTAAATGTACGTATAGTACTATATAACAGCATAACTGGATCGTCATGTTCACCATCTGTCATTGTCTGCAAAAATATTTAATAGCAGTTACCTGTGTTGTGATACTTCCTTCAATGAAAACTAATTTTCTTGCATTGCCATGGTCATCTGGGATGAGGCTGGTCCACTGATCATTCGGAATGAGCTCTCCACACATCATTGAATCAATGTAGGATCAATGTAGATATGTAGATATCAATGTACATAGATGGTGTCATATGCAAAGTGCGAAAAGATAATGAAAGGAATACGAAAAAGATTAGCATCAAGAAGTAACAGTTTCATCGGATTAGTCACCAAGTCCCCCACCACTGCTATCTGCAGCCCTATCACTCCCATCCCCACGATTGCGGAAGAGAATAATAAAGTTCTTGATTTAATTTAAAGAAATTAATATTTAATATCGGGATCCGTATTCGGTTTCCCCATTGGGACACGTACTCGGTTTCCCCATCGGGATCCGTATTCGGTTTCCCCATCGGGATTCGTATTCGGTTTCCCCATCGGGATCCGTCTACGGAATCCCTATTGGGATGCGTATTCGGTTTCCCCATCGGGATCCGTATTCGGTTTCCCCATCGGGATCCGTATTCGGTTTCCCCATCGGGATCCGTCTACGAAATCCCCATCGGGATCCGTCTACGGAATCCCCATCGGGATGCGTATTCGGTTTCCCCATCGGGATCCGTATTCGGTTTCCCCATCGGGATTCGTATTCGGTTTCCCCATCGGGATCCGTCTACGGAATCCCTATTGGGATGCGTATTCGGTTTCCCAATCGGGATCCGTATTCGGTTTGCCCATCGGGATCCGTATTCGGTTTCCCCATCGGGATCCGTCTACGGAATCCCTATTGGGATGCGTATTCGGTTTCCCCATCGGGATCCGTATTCGGTTTGCCCATCGGGATCCGTATTCGGTTTCCCCATCGGGATCCGTCTACGAAATCCCCATAGGGATCCGTCTACGGAATCCCCATCGGGATGCGTATTCGGTTTCCCCATCGGGATCCGTATTCGGTTTCCCCATCGGGATTCGTATTCGGTTTCCCCATCGGAATCCGTCTACGAAATCCCCATCGGGATCCGTCTACGGAATCCCCATCGGGACCCGTATTCGGTTTCCCCATCGGGATCTGTCGATGGAACCCGTCATCGGGATCCGTCTACGGAACCCGTCATCGGGATCCGTCTACGGAACCCGTCATCGGGATCCGCCTACGGAACCCGTCATTTTCCACTTTATTTTAGCTTTTAGTAGGGGTAAGAGGGGCATAGTGAACAGGTGGGGCATAGTGAGCATCCAGCTTGAACTTCCGGCTGTTCGGAAAAAAAAATTGTTGGTGGTAGGATCAATATCATAATGATATTGAACCTACTACCAGTTGATTTGTTTCATGCAGCTGGAGATCCAAAGCCAAACTGCGGGATGCTCACTATGCCCCTCTTCCCCCTATTTATTTATTTATTTGTCAATCAAATAAAAAAAAAACAATAAACACATTCACTAACCTGCAAAGAGATCCGGCTTCGAAATCCCCGCCGGGATCCAGCTTCGGACTCCCTACCGGGATCCGGCTTCGCACTGGTTCACTTTCCTAAAAAAAAAACATAATTACAGTACATTAATTTAAAATTTTAAATTTTACTTACCTGAAAAACAGCCTTCCTTTTCCAAGGGCGATCGCGGGACTCGCAATCTTCGAAACTGGCGGGGGTCCAGGTGTGGGAGCTGCCTTCCTGGCACGTCGGTAGCATTGGTGCTCAGCACGGAAAACAAGATCGACGGAAAAAACAAACCAAAGGATTTGCCGCAACGCCGGACACCGAATCGCCACCAAAACTCGCGACGGACACCGCGAAAAAAAACTGTACACGGCCAATGTGATCAACCCAAATTTGAATACAGTGTACTCAAAATCGCAAAAAATGCAGGAACGCAGCGATGAGTAAATTTGCCTCGAGATTTGCCTCATGTTTTCCGGTGGAAAACTTCAAAAATCTTCCGGAAAATTAGGATTGACGAAAATCCACAGAATCCAATCTTTACTTTTCTTATATTCGGAAAAATTTTACTGGAAAAACCTGGAAAACCTGGAAAAACAGAGGTAAATTAACTCAAAACTGAGTTCCTGTACTTTTTGCGATTTATGAGTGAACTAAACTCAAATTTGGGTGTTCTCATTCGCCGTGTAGTGCTGACTCAGGACAAAACAAACTTTGCATGCGACGAGGGACCGAAGGACAACAATTTACATCGTGATGAAGTTTGATTCTAATGTAACGTTAGGTTCTGTTGTCATTGGATGTATTCTGATGTTTTATGCGTGCAACAAATTACATCGTGATGAAGTTTGATTCTAATGTAACGTTAGGTTCTGTTGTAATTGGATGTATTCTGATGTTTTATGCGTGCAACAAATTACATCGTGATGAAGTTTGATTCTTATGTAACGTTTGGTTCTGTTGTCATTGGATGTATTCTGATGTCAAATTTTACATCGTCAAGACGTTTGATTCTGATGTAACGTTTGAGGCTAATGTATTTTTATGTACTTGGATGTCACACTGAAGTCTGAATACATTAAGGGTACAGCAATACACATTAAAATTTAATGTATTGAAGATGTCTGCTGATGTTTCCTACATTACAATTTCTATTCGGGAAATTTTGTGTATTTGAACAAAATGCAGTACTTTGAATTTTCTTTTGACCCATGAAATAAAACTACTGATACTGTTAATATGCTTTTAATTATCAATAAAATCGTCATTTATTCATGGAATATCAGTGGCAGCAAGAAAGTGCACGAACCTGTTTTCGATTCTTCAAAACCATGAACATATAATTTAGTATTTCGTGTGTCCTCCTGCCGTGGCATACTTTCAACCAGGTTCTGCAAATGATTTTCGTCAATATTCTGCCAGCTATGCTTCAGCGAGGGCTTCAAACAGTTTATTTTTGTTTGTGACCTTGCCCAAATTCTCGATTGGGTTCAAGTCTGAGGATTGCGATGTACCTATCCTCAAGTCCAACCTTCAACAGCTACTCCTCC
Organism: Ochlerotatus camptorhynchus; assembly: GCF_037179485.1. NCBI lineage: Eukaryota > Metazoa > Arthropoda > Insecta > Diptera > Culicidae > Ochlerotatus > Ochlerotatus camptorhynchus. The sequence continues at coordinate 2,264,255 of NW_027040758.1, forward strand.
AAATTCTCGTTGATGATGTCAGTATACCTGTCAGCTGTCATTATTCCATCAATTTTCGTCAAATTGCCAACTCCTGACCACGCGAAGCATAACCCCACACCATGATGTTTCCTCCACCATGTTTGACGGTTTTATGAACATTCCGGTCTAACAATTTCACTTGGTTTTATCTAAACTTTTTGACGCCTTTTGGTCCCGAAGAGGCCAAATTTACTCTCATCACTCCATCGAATTTGTTTCCAAAACTCAACGTTTGATTTTCTTCTGCTTTCGAATCAATAGGCGACGCCCTGCCAGTTTATTTTTCAATCCTGATTCACGGAATCTAGAGCGCACAGTACGTACAGATATGGTTAGCTGCAGGCAGGGTTACTTCCACTCACTTTCTATATAAAAATGTTTTTCAGAATTATGAAATCATTAGATGTTATTATGATGATTAGTACTTGTAACTTACAAGAAGAGATCGTTAAGTATGTGTTTGACACATAAAACCTGTCAATATTGCTTTCAGTGCGTCGCAATTAGCGATTTTACGATTCACTCTGAGTGAACGCTCACGAATCATACGATCGCTGATTGTGACGCTCTGCAAGCGAAATTGACAGGTTTTATGAGTCAAACACATACTCTACACCCTCTTCTTGTTACTTACAAGTACAACATATCGTTTCATCATCAAATTATTTCATAATTCCAAATTTTTTTTTTATAGCAAGTGAGTGAAAGCAACCCTGGCTGCAGGTTTTCTTTGATCACTCGGCTTGTTATTCTTGGATTTTTCCGTGCATGACGAACAATATTTGCATCTTCACAAGTAGTAGTAATCCGTTTTCGGCCACGTCCTGACTTATCCGTCACCGATCCGGTTTCCTGAATCCTTTTTCCATACCTTTTGTGTCCCAGAATAACTTACTGCGTAAAGGGTGATACGGTCAAAATTTGGTCAATATCAACTTGACGTATTTCTTTCAATTTTGCATTTAAAAAACCTGAACACCCCTCATTTGGAAGGTGTGTGTGTGTAGAATGTTGCTCCTATTTTGATTTTGGAATTCACTCTTCAGTTGTCAAAATGCCGTCCAAGCAAGAAGAGCAGCGTATCAAAATTTTGCTCGCGCATCGCGAAAATCCGAGCTACTCGCACGCAAAGTTGGCAAAATCGCTAAAAGTTGCCAAATCAACCGTTACAAATGTAATTAAAGTGTTTGGGGAACGTTTGTCGACAGCCAGGAAGTCTGGATCGGGGGGAAATCGAAAACCGGAAGCCGCTGAGACGACAAAGAGAGTTGCCGGTAGTTTCAAGCGAAACCCTAACCTCTCTCTCCGAGATGCCGCAAATAAGCTGGGTGTATCGTCTACAACCGTGCATCGAGCCAAAAAACGAGCCGGACTATCGACTTACAAGAAGGTAGTGACTCCAAATCGCGATGATAAACAAAATACGACGGCCAAAGCGCGATCCCGGAGGCAGTACACGACGATGCTGACGAAGTTTGACTGCGTGGTAATGGACGACGAAACCTACGTCAAAGCCGACTACAAGCAGCTTCCGGGACAGGAGTTTTATACGGCAAAAGGAAGGGGAAAGGTAGCAGATGTTTTCAAGCACATGAAACTGTCAAAGTTCGCAAAGAAATATCTGGTTTGGCAAGCCATCTGTACCTGTGGCTTGAAAAGCAGCATTTTCATAGCTTCCGGGACTGTCAACCAAGAAATTTACGTGAAAGAGTGTTTGAATAAACGTCTGCTGCCTTTCCTGAAGAAACACGGTTGTTCCGTACTGTTTTGGCCGGATTTGCATCTTGCCATTACGGTAAAAAGGCCATGGAGTGGTACGCCGCCAACAACGTGCAGGTGGTTCCCAAGGACAAGAACCCTCCCAACACGCCAGAGGTCCGCCCAATTGAGAAATACTGGGCTATTGTCAAGCGGAACCTAAAGAAGACCAAAAAAACTGCTAAGGGCGAGCAGCAGTTCAAGGCAAACTGGCTTTCTGCGGCGAAGAAGGTGGACAAGGTGGCTGTACAAAATCTGATGGCAGGGGTCAAGCGTAAGGCCCGGCAATTCGGATTTGGAAAAGCGGAAGCCTAACTGAATATTTTTCTTGAATTTTATACTAATTGAACTTGAAAAAGAAATTTAATTTGATTTTTTAAATAAACGATTTCACCGATTTACACGCGTTTTCCCTTGACCAAATTTTGACCGTATCACCCTTTACATGGCTGCAACTTTACGCAAAGGTATTTGATATTTACAGTCTCGCACGATGAGTTTTCGCACAGCAACGGCAATTTGCTTGGTTTATATTTTAGAACGTAAAAAGTATATCCAAATTTGCGTCGAACACGTCCAAATCTGTCCAAATGAACTGTAAACAATATCTCGTGATAAGCCGGGACGGGACTTGACAATCCAGCTTCTCACTCTTTTTAATGTTTTTGATGAATGCCCGTCGAAAATTAGTTCGTGGTGTTTGACGGAGTTGACCAATGATGCCAGGATTGCAGAATGATTCTTCTATTTTTATTTTTATTCGATTCGATAATTTGTCAACAATGGCTATAGCCGTCGATTTCTCGCGAATAAAAACTCACTCATGAAGATATTTCCTCTACCAGCTAGCATTGTTAATTTGGAGGGGTAAGCTTCTATTTGCGAGAAATCGACGGCTAAAGCCATTGTTTACAAAAGCAATTACGCCCCTTTGAAATGTTGGCACTGAAATATAAACAATTAACAACGCCATTGACGTCAACATTGATTCCGGCATCACTGCCAGTCAGAGTGATGTGCTGTCCTTTATATTCCACGATTGCTACTGTCAAATCGACCAATCAGCAACTGGCTCGGATTTGACAGCAAATTGGCTCGAAATCGCTACCCGAATATCAAGTCCCGTCCCAGGTGATAAGCAGCATGAGCGAGGGGGGTGACTCTATCTACGATGCAAGAAAAATTGTGCTTTGCTGTGGTTAGCTGCACGCACGCTGATTAGATAGAAAGAAGATTGACGACGACTCTGAAGATTTCCTGGAAAAAGATGATGCGCGATGCAAGTAGATGCGAGAAATGAAAGAAGATTTTTCTAAGATTGATTCGCTAGTGTGAGACTCGTTAAGCATCTAGAATTCAGATTTAGATGTGTCGTTCCCCTCGAGCATGAGCTATGACAGATTCAAGGTGAATGAAGTGAGAGGTGCGCTCATCTAAAATTACGAACAGGGTTGATGCATATATTATGTCACGCTCTAAGGGGGGAGGGGGGGGGTCTAAGATTTTGTGACAAGCAATGCATTAGGTATAGGAGAAATGTCACAATAGGGGGGAAGGGGGTAATTTTTTGCTCGATTTAAAGTGACATAATTAATGCATGGGCCCACACTAATGAGCACTTTTTTTCTGCCAGGGCCAAGAGTGCATGTAAACATAATCTGTCATTGTAATTTATTGAAGTGATTTCTATCAATGTTTAAATTTTGAATTGTGTTGATGCACTGAAAATGTTGTTTTTTAAACATTAAACTTTTATATTGATAGGGTAAACGCTGCTACAGTTGCGGTACGTTAGAAGCGTTAGGTTCCTATAGTTGTGTATGGAGTCTTCATGCCCAACTATAGGATCCTAACGCTTCTAGCGTACCGAGGAGTGTTTACCTTACAACAACAAAAATTGCATTTTTAAGAAAAAGGGTTCTACTGAGCACTTTACTTCTATCAGTAAACTGTAGTTCACTCTCCGATTTTCCATACATCACTCAGGAGACAGAATCTCAGAAAAGGCAATCTATTTGCATTTGATTGCAGTCGAGGAGTGACTCCTAAGTAACACATACATTTTTTTTAAGAATTAGATATGCGTACTCACTTAAGCCAAAACAATGCTTTTATGAACTACAAAATAATTAGATGCTATGACAAGTAAGTAACTCAGCCAAGGGGTGCGCAAGTAATCCATTCTACAGTTAATTTAACGGATTTCAATAAAATTTTCTTCATAAATTGGATTTTTGAGGATGTTTCCCCATGTGCTTGCCGATATCATCCGATTTCATCCACTTTTCATCGATAATCTTGAATGAGTCAGAATTATCCATCCGTTCTCTCATTTAATGTTTAGAGTGTATCACGGTTTGACTGTCTGTCACTATCGCACCTCGGACCGAGGGGGGCGACACATCTAAATCTCAAGTTTAGATGGTCAACAAATCTCACACTAGCGAATCAATCTTCGAACAATCTTCTTTCATTTGTCGCATCTACTTGCACCGCTCATCAATTTTTTGCAGGAAATCTTCAGAATCGTCATAAATCTTCTTTCTATCTACTCAGCGTGCGCCCAGCTAGCCACAGCAAAACACAATCTTTTTTGCATCGTAGATAGAGTCGTCCCCCTCGCCTCGGACCACTCATAGCTAGCCAGCAGCAGCTGCTTTTTGATATTTTCAAAAAGTTGTGCGGAAATAACCTAGGAAATAACATTAACCCACCCAAATTTTATATTCCCCTAACCATCTACAGCAGAAGCACACTCCAAAGCTTTTCGTATGAAGCTCCCAACCAACGAATTTCTTTCATAGGATCTAAGCCTCCATTCCTCACCGAATTTTTTTCTGAAATCCAGCCGTCAGCCGAAATTCGTTTGCCTTCGCAACCACTCCCGCCTTTGAGTTGGAAGTTCCAACTTGGATAACCTCCTAACCGTGACATTATCATCGTCTTCATCTTTTCGTTTTCCTTTTTTAACTGTTAACTTCTTCTCTATTGAAACCGAAAAATACTCTGGTTTCTTCCCCCATACGAGCACTAATGTGATGTAAACAGGGTAGGCAATGTGAATGTTTCTCCATCCCATCAACCATTCAAACAGTGGGAGAATGAAAGAGACGACAAAATCTTCGCGGCGTCCTCAAATACCGTAATCTGTCATGAGATAGTTAGAGATGTGACCCGATATTACAGAGATGTGATCGATAAAAAACGATATTATTATTGCAAACCAAAACATCCGAGGTGTCTGAAATATCGGGTTGCCGAGATGGGTATTTTACAAAAAAATCGCAGCTTGCTCTATGACCGGCACAATCAGCACGCCTGTGGCACACTTGCGACACACTGACAAAAAGGATGACTCAAGATTGGTGTGCGGGGTGACCTACCCCTTGTGCTATGATCGCATTTTGCACCGGTAAGATACAAGAAGAGGTTGCAAAGAATGTGTTTGAGAAATTAACTTCATGGGAGTCACAAACCCTGATTTTTCACTCACTCGCTCCCTCACTCAGCGATCAGCAAATTGCTGATTGTGACTCATAGAATGCTAAATTGACAAATTCCATGTGTCAAACACACATATAGCAGCCTTCTCCCAAAGAAGAATACTAAGATGAAACTGTCGGATGAAAAACATTCTATTTTAGTGTTCTCTTTCACTGTTCTTTTCATCCAATTAATACCCACCGTATGCAAGGTAGTTTTGTGGTTTTGCTGCCCTCTCGGTAGAGATGAAATTTGACGCATTTTTTTTTATCAAAACAATCACACCAAAATCAGAGATGTCCCATTTTTTAATTACAATGGATCAATTTTTTTTGTTCGCTGTGTTGTCAATTTTCCACCAATAAGAGTGCATCACATGTTTGAAACGATCGGTGATGATCCTCTGGAGAAGTTAATGCTTATATCGGCATGATATAACCGATTACAAATATTTTACTTTTCGGTTCGTTAATCGATTAATCGATAATTCGAATGCAAATCGGCCATCACTAAATGAATGTGAAACGTCATTTCCTTATAGACCGTACATAAATAATGATACAATTTGAAAGGGACCGGGACTAATCACAAATTACATCCCACGGTAACTGAAATAAACACGAGTGTTCACAGGTTGCTTCTCCTGTACCTCACAAGTAAAACACGTGATCATACCATATTTTGGTTTTATGATTCCGAAAAACATCATTCTAGATTAAAAGAAGTATTTGCAACCTTGTATTTATAAGTGATGCAGAAATCATCCCACGTTTTATATGTGGTTTGTAGATGTTTTCTTCATACGTCCTAGATTTCATCATTTTGCAAAATTGTTTTCTTTTGCTTAAATCTTTAAATGTTATTTCAATGCACACTGGGCCAGAAATGCAATCTAGCGGAGCAAAATTAATATCTCCGAAACGAAGAATTTCCGCGACTTGGTGTCTTCGGCAAAGTTTCTCATCATAATAAGAACCATCTACTGACATAAACAAATAGTTCAAAACTCTTCAGCAAAGATAGCGCCACAATCTAACTGCTTTCTCTGACGATTTGGAGACTTGATGTCTTGGGCAAAGTTGTTTGCCTTGACAAAATAGACAACTCTTTTGAAGACGTAAAATTTCCACAGCCTACTGATTCCGAGTTATATGGAGTTAAAGAAAAAAAATGTCGAAAATATGCTTTTTTCTTTCTGTTTAGGTTTTTTTGCAGACAACCATATAATGTTATATTTTTCTCTTACGCAGATGCATTAAATAAATAACTTTTTTCAAGAAAAATACTGGTTTAAGCTTCAAATTTTAAATATATTGTTGAAAAACCGAAAAAAACAACAATTTTTAAACTTTAATATCTCCCAAAGCGCAAAAAATCGCTACCTGACATTTTCAGCAAAAATTAAGCAATACTCGATAAACAAAATATCAAAATTTGAGAGAGGTATATTTTGGTGTTTTTGAGATTTCATCATTTTAGTGGAGCATGTATTTTTTTCTATAACTTTTTTTAATGCATTAAAATGGCGTTTTGAAGACGACGGCAAAGTTATTTATCTTGATAAAATAAACAACTCTTCTGAAAAAGTCAAAACTCCACAGCCTACTGTTTTCGAGATCATACCATCTTTTGGTTTTATTATTCCGGAAAATATCTATAGGGTGTGCACAGGGCTTAATTAATTACTACTCTTCGTCGTGTGCACTTATCGTCTTACCCCTCGTTCATCTGTCAGTTGGATGAACAAGCATCCCTTTTCCGTTTAACGGCAGCGTCAGCAGCTCAGTCAGTAAGCACGGCATTCGGGCTTTTTTCGGTGGGTGACCCATTTTTTAATTACTCGATTAACAACTAATCGATTATTTTTTGTTCGCTGTGTTGCCATTTTTCCACCAATGAGAGTGCAGCATATGTTTGAAACGATGGGTGATGATCCTCTGAATAAGTTAATGCTTATATCGGCATGATATAACCGATTACAAATATTTTACTTTCAGTTCGTTAATTGATTAATCAATTATTCGAATGAAAATCGGCCATCACTAGATGAATGTGAAACGTCATTTCAAATATAAGCACCGCATTGAGAGCGATTTGGGACGACCGCTAAAAAGCGTGATGGGACGTCCACTTAAATACATTGAGAGAGTGAATCGGGACGACCACTAGAGAGTGTTATGGGACGTCCACTCATGCGTTGAGAGCGAATCGGGACAACCGCTAGGTAGTGTGACGGGACGTCCACTTAAATGCAATGAGAGCGGATTGTGACGACCGCTAGAAAGTGTAATGGGACGTCCACTTAAATGCATTGAGAGCGATTTGGGACGACCGCTAGAAAGTGTGATGGGACGTCCACTTAAATACATAGAGTGCGAATCGGGACGACCTCTAGAAAGTGTGATGGGACGTCCACTGAAATGCATTGAGAGCGATTTGGGACGACCGCTAGAAAGTGTGATGGGACGTCCACTTAAATGCATTGAGAGAGTGAATCGGGACGACCGCTAGAAAGAGTGATGGGACGTGCACTGAAATGCATTGAGAGCGGATTGTGACGACCGCTAGAAAGTGTGATGGGACGTCCAGTTAAATGCATTGAGAGTGAATTGGGACGACCGCTAGAGAGTGTGATGGGACGTTCAATTAAATGCATTAAGAGCGGATTGTGACGACCGCTAGAAAGTGTGATGGGACGTCCACTGAAATGCATTGAGAGTGAATTGGGACGACCGCTAGAGAGTGTGATGGGACGTTCACTTAAATGCATTAAGAGCGGATTGGGACGACCACTAGAAAGTGTGATGGGACGTCCACTTAAATGCATTGAGAGCGATTTGGGGCGACCGTGGGATTGAGAGTGAATTGGGACGACCGCTAGAGAGTGTGATGGGACGTTCACTTAAATGCATTAAGAGCGGATTGTGACGACCGCTAGAAAGTGTGATGGGACGTCCACTTAAATGCATTGAGAGTGAATTGGGACGACCGCTAGAGAGTGTGATGAGACGTTCACTTAAATGCATTAAGAGCGGATTGTGACGACCGCTAGAAAGTGTGATGGGACGTCCACTTAAATGCATTGAGAGTGAAATGGGAAGACCGCTAGAGAGTGTGATGGGACGTTCACTTAAATGCATTAAGAGCGGATTGGGACGACCGCTAGAAAGTGTGATGGGACGTCCACTTAAATGCATTGAGAGCGATTTGGGACGACCGTGGGATTGAGAGTGAATTGGGACGACCGCTAGAGAGTGTGATGGGACGTTCACTTAAATGCATTAAGAGCGGATTGTGACGACCGCTAGAAAGTGTGATGGGACGTCCACTTAAATGCATTGAGAGTGAATTGGGACGACCGCTAGAGAGTGTGATGGGACGTTCACTTAAATGCATTAAGAGCGGATTGTGACGACCGCTAGAAAGTGTGATGGGACGTCCACTTAAATGCATTGAGAGTGAATTGGGACGACCGCTAGAGAGTGTGATGGGACGTTCACTTAAATGCATTAAGAGCGGATTGTGACGACCGCTAGAAAGTGTGGTGGGACGTCCACTTAAATGCATTGAGAGCGATTTGGGACGACCACTAGAAAGTGTGATGGGACGTCCACTTAAATACATAGAGTGCGAATCGGGATGACCTCTAGAAAGTGTGATGGGACGTCCACTGGAATGCATTGAGAGCGATTTGGGACGACCTTTAGAAAGTGTGCTGGGACGTCCACTTAAATGCATTGAGAGAGTGAATCGGGACGACCGCTAGAAAGTGTGATGGGTCGTCCACTTTAATGCATTGAGAGCGATTTGCGACGAGCGCTAGAAAGTGTGATGGGGCGTCCACTGAAATGCAGGCGGTGCTAGTGAGCAAGCCATTTCTAACGTATTTTAATTTGAAAATTTACACATCAATATTAATATGAAATTTGTTCGTGCTGGAGCTGGAATTAAGGCGTAACACCCTTTGTAAACATTGACTTCTCTTGTTGATTTCTCGGAATTCAAGGCACGCCACCGGGTAGGAGAAGTCCTCCTCTACTCGATGGTGATGTCGATTTGCCAGGGAGAGCCATGGCTTCCGAGAAATCATCGAGAGAAGTCATTGTTTACAAAAGCTGTTTCGTCCTAATTCCAGCTCTATCTAGAATCCCCCCGTTGTGTGGAAAGCGACATTGTACTAAAACGCGCTTTTTTAATATTTGCTCAATGTTTTCAGTTGTATTAGCGTAGATGGGGGTAATATGGTTCCCCTAAGAAAAGCATAAAACATGAAAAACAGGCTTAAATGCATGATAGTTGTGATCAACTAATGCTTTGGAATATGTTTGATAATATTCTGTATACAAAATATGGATGACATATAATAGACTCATTAAATTCATATGTTTGATAAATGTCCGTTTTTGCTCTGATCAACAACCATATTAGGCCAGTATTTTTCGATGAGCCTTAGTTCCGGTGCGTTGGTGGGGGGGTTCATGTCCTTGGGTACGAAAGTGACCCCGTTGGCTCCGTACCACTCCAGGACAACATTTGAATAGTGGCACGAATCTATATCCGGCCAGAAGATCGTACGGCGCTCGTGTTGCTTCAACAGAGGAAGCAGACGCTTCTATAGACACTCCTTGAGGTAGATCTCCCCGTTTACAGTCCCGGTAGTCATGAACGGCGCACTCCACATGAGCAGATCGCTTGCCAAATCATGTACTTCTTGGCAAACTTTGCAAGTTTCTGCTATCTTAATTCATCTGGAACATCAAACTTGTGCTGGGCGGTGAAGAACAGTAGCCCCGGAAACTGTCGGAAGTCCACCTTGACGTAAGTCTCATCATCCATGATGAGACAATGAGGCTTCATCAGCATCTGGGTGTACAGTTTCCGGGCCCGTGCCCGACTTTGTGCGTATGCAGTCCATCCCGGTCCTTGGCTCTTTGAACGAAAGACTTGGACAGATTCAACTTTTTGGCCACATCCCTGACCGAAGCATTGGGATTCCGCTTAAACGCTTTCACGACACGCTTGTGATCCTGATCACTAATAGAACATCCATTCTGACTGTATTTCTCCTTCCGTTCGATGCTCAGAGTTTCGTAGTAACGTTTAATCACACGACTCACCGTTGACTGCACGATTCCGAGTTGTTTTCCGATGAGAGAGTTGAGGATTTTCCAGGTGCTTGCGCAAAATCAATTCGCGACGTTGCTTTTCGGGTGACGCCATTTTTTCCAACCTTCGAAAAACTGACAGCGATAACAATACATTGCAAACAATACACTCTAAACTATTTCTACCCAAATTTTCAAGAGAAAATACCCAATCGGTAATTTTATAGAGCGTTTTTTCCGTGATGCAATTTGATGTGGGATACCCTTTGTGACTGGTCGAAGCTAGAGATATTACGCCCCTAATGAAGTTAATCAATAGTACCAGAGCTTCCACCACTTATGCCTTCATCGTCGTCACCAGTATTTGGCATCGCTTGTTTCATCTATATTTCCTTCTATTTGTGCATTGTTATAGATTATAAGTATTATAAGTAAGCAATTCAGATCACTGGAAAGTGCATGTATTGTAAACTTCGTTAGAAAATATTGAATGTTTTAAGCCTAGCGCAGTTGAGGTTTCACTAAAAAGGGGCTATCCTTGACTAGAAAAAAAGAGACAATAATGGCAATAAGATTGAACTAAAATATATATAAATAGGAAAATGGACTATTTTAAAATAGTGAAGGATTCGGTTCCGATAAATTGACTCAGGACATTGTTTACAAATATCGGTTTGAATATTTGCTCGAGATAGGTATTTTATCTCTCGTCTGAACATTGAATCGCCCAACCATCTTGAAAGGACACTTATAGGAAAGCTTATTCCACCAATCTTTTCCGTTCCACTGCTTGCCAACTCATCAAACCTGGTCCGGGACCACACACCCTGCTTTCCGAAACTCCGACTCGAACCGCAAACTGACAGCTGGTCTCATTTGAGCAGTCCGATCGTCACAGTAATTACCCTGCGCTTCGAACTTCAAGCCAATCTACCGCACTGGCCCGGCTGAGTAGGAAACTGCTGCCTGTAGTTGCCCTCTACTGGAGGAACTTGGGTTGCCTTCCCATAATAATAAAAAAATCCAATCGCTCGCCATCCCTTTCCCACACGCATAAACGTTAATACCCCCGCGTGCAGCACACAGTGCACCACTAATGAAGCCATTTTGTGTGTGCGCGCTCGCAAAATGCACCGCAAAAAAAAAATCGTGAAAATAAAACGAGAAACTTATTTTTTCTGCCTGTCTGTCAGCAGTGGAGTCCGCACAGTCCGGTCCAGTCTGCGAAGTTGTATCCCTTTGGGGGCCCAGCCCTCGCAGGCTGAAATCATGCAATTAAATCATTATTTCAATTTCTGTGTGTGTTATTTCACTCGTCCTCGGTCCTGGTCCTCGTCCTCGCATCCTGCCCTGCCTGCTATGATCTGCGAAGCGCGATCTGCGGCTCTGGCGATGGATGGATGGATGGAAGTTATGCACTGACCACAGTTCGATGATCGCGGAGTTGTTCGTTTCTGAAAAGGGAGGGCGGTTGGCTAATTGTGATGCCCAGTATCAGTAACCAACCAACCAGCCCACTTACGACGGAAGACCACCATCCCTCCCGGCCCACATAGAGTATACCGAAATAATTAAGCCAATTGATAATCATAATTAATGCGTAAGTAATGTGGTTGAAGTCGAGGGGCTTTGGGAGGGGGTGGGGTGGGGGGTAATGCATGGAGGAAAAGCAAATAAAAATATAAGATAATTGCTACTGCAGTGCTCCGGGCGCAACAGTAATGATTACTTACTGTTGTCAGTTGGTGCGGTGTGCTTGTACCATAGTGAATGCTTCACGTGGATGTTTTGATTTGGTCCGGGCGGGATTTTCCAACGACATTAAAATGTTTGGAACAATGACATTGGACGAAAATAACACACTCCTTTGTGCAGGACGACGACGACGACGACGATGCGCTCCACTATCTCTAATTAACATATTCAATTCTGGTGCTGCTCTGCATGACTTTGCCAGTCGCTGGCGCTGAATATCCACCAGACAAAAGAGCACCTTAAGGTACTGGAAGAAACGAACGAAGGCGAAAACTTTCGGGAGATGGGAATGCTAATGAATAAAATTCAGGCGAATTGAGGGACGTGGTTAGGAATGTGTTGAAGGGATGGTTCTCTCGAAAGCAGCGTTGAAGTGTAGGATTACAATCTGAATCATAGAATGGTGTAGTTACAGACACTGGCGTGCACAAGGGGAGGGGGTGCGATGCCATAGACCCCTCAAGTACATTTGAGTTCGGACCCCATGTGCCCTCCTCATACTTTTAAGCTATCCAAACTGTTATAAAATTTATGTAGACAACCCATTCTCCCTGTTATTATTTTCATAAAAGAACAATAGTTACTTAGAACGTCCACCTGCTACTTCACAATCATCTAAAAAATCATCATCACTGCTGTTACAGTTCAACCTCTAAACAAAATTTTGATGAGATCTGTAGCGTTATTAAGCACCCTTGGGATACTTCGAAATCATCCAAAAAATCATGAAGTTTCGAGTAACATCTCAAACGCCCTTAGTTGCAGATCAATCTCCCATATTTTGGTATAAGTTTAATAGTCATCCCACCGACGAACCGACATGACAGCTCATAGAAGCTGCATTCAAATTCTTGCCCAAGACGCCACATTCAACATACGTTGAACACTATCGCCATCTACTCATCTGATCGCGTGAGCAAGGACACGAATACACGTTAAAATTATACTGTCTGGGTTTGCGTCTCACATCGTTTGACAGATCTGATCGCCCGTTCGACCGATCAAATCGCTCATCTGACAAATCGAATTGCGGACAAAATAAATGCTTCAGTGGCATGTCGGTTTATCGGTGATCATCCTTTACGTCTGTAGCTACTTCAAAGTCATCAAAATAATCATCGAATTTCTAGAGTCACCTTAAACGCCTTGTTGTTGGGAGAGTAGGCTGTGCGTGTGATCGAACGTAACGTTTGATTTTTTCTTTGGAGTTTTTGTTTCTATAATCAGTTGCTGAACTGGTGAAAACCAGGCCCAGGATACGATTTCTAGTTGCTCAGCGAGTTCATTTCATCGTTAGTTCAGTTGTTCGTCCCATCGTTGAGTCACACAATCCGGGCATAAAAATTTCGACCATCTGAACACCCTCCAAATCGCGATTGGAGCCATATTTACGGAGATAAATCGATTCAAAGGTTTGGAAAATGCACCAGCCGACAAAAAAAGGATTTTGAGACATTTTATACTGGGCAATCCGGGTATGAACATTTCGACCATCTGAACACCCCCCAAATCGCGATTAGAGCCATATTTACGGAGATAAATCGATTTAAAGGTTTGGGAAATGCACCAGCCGACAAATAAAAGATTTTGAGATATGTTAAACTGGGAAATCCGGGTATGCAAATTTCGACCATCTGATTTAAAGGTTTAATAAATCTTCATTCATTTTCATTCTAAATTCATTTTCTCGCATCGCACTCTATGATTTTGCAGGAAATCTTTGCTAGCATGAGATGTTCCATACATCTAAGAATTAGATGCGGTAGTTGAAAGAAGATTAATTCGCTAGAATGATGTTTTTCATTCATCTAAGAATTGAGATTACTCGGTGTCGTGACTGGAGGAATTTCTTCTACCTTCTCGGAGGACTTTATTCTACCTTCTCGGAGAAATCTATTCTACCTTCTCGGAGGAAGTTCTTTAACCACCTTGGAGGAATTTCTTCTACCCTTTCAGAGGAGTTTCTTCTACTCTCTCGGGGGAATTTCAACTGCCCTCACAGGGAGCGCCAGTAGTATCCTCGCAAGAAAAAGGATGGTTTTCACTTACCAAGTTGCGCCAATGTCATGACTGGACCGAGGTTTCCAGCCTCGGTCACGGTTCCACGAATCTGCTGATCCCTCTGTTGGTCCGCTAGTGTCGCTATCCCTTCTGCTGGTGGTCCTTTGCTGGTTGTCCGCTCTCTCCACAGTCCGTCATAAGAATGCCGTCTTTGAAGTAGTAGTAATAAAATTATGTTTATTTCTGTTGATTATGGTAGTACATTGATTTATCATTTTAATTGATTAGCCTACTTGGCTCTTCATCTTTGTTTAATTTGATATTCTAATTTAATATTTGCGTTTTTCAACTAGTTTACAGAATATCCCTTTGGGGATGTGTTTTATTTGAATTGAAAAAAGTGATAATCTACCTAACTACGAGTAAAACTTAACCTAACGTGCTAGATCACGTATGATCTGATGATTTGATCTCAGACAGGTGTCTCTGAACCTTTCCAGAATGAATACTCTCCGTTCTTCTAATGTCTGAATTCCAGCCAGGAGGTGGATCTCAGAATTTCTAGTCCGCGGGGGACTGTTTAGGACCATCCTAAGGATCTTGTTCTGGACCCTTTGGAGTTTAAGGTGATGGCATTTAGCGCAACTCTCCCAGATTGGCATACCGTACTCGATTACAGGAAGGATGATTTGTTTGTAGACAGCAAGCTTATTTTTCAGGGACAGGGTTGACTTCCTGTTGATAAGTGGATACAACGATCTTATCAAGATGTTGCACTTGGTTTATGTTTTGTCAACGTGCTCCCTGAAAAGAAGCTTGCTGTCTAGTGTTAGCCCGAGGTACACGACCTCTTTGGACCATTCCACCACTGTGCCGTTCAGGCAGATCTTGTTATTCTCCGACGGAACAAGTCTAGGAGATTTAGTGTGGAAAGATAATGACCTGGGTCTTTGCCGCGTTGATACGGATCTTCCAGCTGTTGAAATATTCAGACAGGACGTCCAGGCCTCTCTGAAGTTTGGCAGTCAGAGCTCCGATGACCCTACCCTTGTAGACGATGGATGTGTCATCTGCGAACAGAGACAACGATCCACCATCAGGGAGAGCCGGCATATCGGAGGTGAACAGGTTGAATAGGATGGGGCCAAGGATGCTTCCTTGTGGAACCCCGGCACCGATGTTGAAAGCATCCGATGTGATGCCATTTAGAGAGACTCGGAACGTCCTGTCTGATAGATAGTTGTTTATGATCTTCACTAGGAAGATAGGAAGACCGTACTGCTGCAATTTGAACACCAGGCCATCATGCCAGACATTGTCGAACGCTTTTCAACGTCCAACAACGCCATGGCAGATGTTTTCGAAACAGACTTGTTCCGTCTGAGAATGTTTGTTACTCGAGTCAGCTGGTGGACGGTCGAACGACCTTTCCGAAAACCAAACTGTTCCTCGAGTAACAAGTTGTTTTCATCGGCAGATGTTAGGAGCCGGTGGTACAATGCTCTTTCGAACAGTTTTGATAACCCTGAGAGAAGGCTGATCGGTCGATAACTTGAAGGAGAGGACGGATCCTTCCCAGGTTTCCGGATGGGTATGACTTTAGCTGACTTCCAACACGAGGGGAAGGAAGTGCCAGATGGTTGTAGAATCTGGAACTCAAGTGTTTGAGTTCCAGATTCAGGATGTTGTCGAAACCTGGGGCCTTCATGTTTTTAGATGATTTGATATAGGCCAACAGTTCGTCAGCCGTAATCTCGGATTCCTCTGGAAAAATGTTAGGAATCTGAAGAAGATTGGTTGCATTTTCAGCAACCTCAGATTCATGAGGGCTGACGATGTTTTGTCCGAGATTATGGGAGCTGACGAAGTGTTGACCTATCGCGGCAGCCTTCTCTTCAGGAGTTATCAGATGAACCACTGGGTCGCCGGGACGATCCATTGGGGTCAGTGGGGCAATGGGCCTAGGCTTGTTTTTAAGAATTTTTGTAAGTTTCCAGAACGGCTTAGCACAATCTGGGAGAGAGCGGATCTTACTAGCAAAATCGTTATTTCTGAGATCCACCAACCTGGCCTGAATGATCTTTGTTAATCGATTACAATTGGTCTTCAAGTTAGGCAGGCCAGTACGCTGGTACTGCCTACGAATGGTGTTACGGAGTCTAATGAGATCTTTGGTAGGGCTGTCAAGGTTCAGAGTGTTACTCACCTGTCTGGATACTGGCACGTGTTGTTCCCTGGCCCGGGAAATCGCCTCCTCGATGCTTTGTAGACACCGGTCAAAATCTTCCGACGTCCCCGGTTGGACATCGTAGTCGATGGTTGTATCGACGCAGTGTTGATATTGCGCCCAGTTGACTCGATGGTAGTTGCGCCGGGAAGCTTCGAATCGGTTTACCGAGGATCCAACTTCGGCCACCACCGGGTAGTGGTCCGAGCTCAGCTCCTGGAATGCCACAGGTTGCGAGACGTTGTGTCCCATGTTGCTTACGAAGATGTCGATGGTCGCATGGACCCCAGACCGACTCAACCGGTAGGGAGAGTCCGGGGCCAAGATGGTATAGTGGCCCTCTTGCAGGTCTTCATTGAGGATGATGCCGTTTCTATTGCTCCGACCGTTGCCCCAAGCTTGATGTTTTGCGTTCAGATCGCCAGCGATGATAAAGTCTTTGATGTCTTTGCGGAGGGCCACTGACGACCCGTCCCTGATGTTGGTTTGCTTGGGGCAGTAGGCCGCGATGATGGTGATTGGGCCAAGTGATGTGCTCACCTCCACTCCGATGGCTTCAATTGTTTTCAGCTGGAAGTTTGGTAGCAGCCGGCAACTGATGTTCTGTCTTGCAGCGATGGCCACCTCCAGAGCAGGTGCGATCAAGTCTGACGAGCCGGAAGTCGGGAAGGAATACGTTCAGTTCGGGCTTCAGATGCGTCTCGGTGATGATAGCAATGTCGACCTCCTTGGTGTTGAGGAAATCGAGTAGCTCTCTATGCTTGTTCGTCAGTGAGCAAGCGTTCCAATTTGCAATTTTTATAGCTTCACGGTCCATACTTGGTGACGAGTGACAAGGCAGCATGAAGCTGTTCAGATCGAGTCTTGCAGGTGCGCAGAATGACGATCACCTCTGCAACCAGCGTTACTAGTTCCTCTGATGTTAACGGAGATTCGTCAACTGAGTCACCTGAGGCAACACGGGCAAACGATAGTCCAGGCGCCGAGGCAGAAGCTTGATTTGGCAGAGCTGCAGCAGCAGTGAGGCGATGCTGAGTTGAAGGGGCCGCTCGTTGGCTGTTGTTGAGAGGTAGCGGTGGAAGATTTGGGACCAGACGACGAGGATGGATTGCCGGGTATTGTTCGTCCGTGATGGCTGGTGGTGCACGTTTATTTCGATGCCGGCCTGGCTGGTTGCTAGTAGCCACCTTCTTCCTCATGGTGATGAGTTCAGTTCGCTTGAGACAGTCCCGAGTAGTGGCACGGTTGGTTCCGCCGCAATTCACGCACTTCGGGTCGGTGTCATTAGCTTGAGCACAGGTCGCCGTCGAGTGGGCCATAGCACACTTGTCGCAGCGTGGTTTCATATGACAGTTCTTCGTGCCATGGCCGAAGGAGAGGCAACTTGTGCATTGGGTCACATCACGGTGTTGCGGCTTGTAGTATTCCCAGTCGATAATGACCTGAAACAGGTCACGTATGTTGCTCTTGAGCGCAGCAAGGGTGGTGGAGCCCTTCGTGAGGTGGACCAGAAACAGTTGGTCACGATAGTTGGTATTGGGCATAGGTCGTCGATTCATTGGGTGGACTGCCTCTGGTTTCAATCCGAGCCTCACCAGCTCATCTTTTACGGTAGCCGCTTCGTACGACGGCAGACCTCGTAAAACAACCTTCAATGGTTTCATCGAAGGCAAATCGTGAGTGTAAAACTCCTCTGTGCTGTTCTTCAGCAGGTCACCGACCGACTTGTGCTGCTGTAGGCTGGAGCACATGATCGTTGTTCCAACGCTACAGATTTTGAATCGCGGGAACAATTTGCGTTTTGCCAGCTCATCCCTAAGCTGGGCGACGTACTTCATCGGGGTAAACAGCGGGGGAATCCGCTCCTTTTTCGAAATTTCAGCGGCGTCACCACCGCCATTTTCTACTCCGAGCACCGAGAATTGGTTGCTCTGTACCAACCGATTTGCTGCGTCATCCGAAGCAGCGCTGGGATCCGTTTGGGCCTTCTTGCTAGGGCCCTCCGATGCAGGAGCAGTAGTACGCTTGCGTACCATGCTTTGTTTATTGGCAAATGCAATTAGACTTGCCAATGCGCCTGTCGATGACGGCACTTTCACGACGCGAACGTAGCAATAAAACGAACTAGAAAAAACTCGATAGCGAAGCGAACGAACGAACGAACTATACTGCTAGACGGTCTAGCAACGAAATGAATGCTAGACTAACATTTGAAAATAACGTAATTCCAAAATGACCATATCTAAAAAATCGCTTCTGAGTTTTGTTGACCTAAAAATTAATCCTATTTCACGACTTTCCATTTTCTGGTTGATTTTATAAGCTTGACATATAGTTAATAGTGTAATCTATCATCATGCATCACTAAAAACTCAAAAAAAGTTTTCTTTGTCGTGAAATTGAGAAGAAAACATCATACGCCCTGATAATTTCATACGTGTTGTTACCCCCCAGATCTTCCACCTTTTGAACTGCCAACACTGGTGATATGCCGTGGAAGTACACCCTCGGGATTTTTTGTTTGTTGTTCCGCCTTGGTTCTTCGTTCGCAAATTTTGTGAGAGTGGAATTACGCCCGGAGATTTTTTGGTCTTCTTTTTGTTCGTTGTTTACACGTGAACTATCAATCGGATGCATTTCAAATGAATCGGGTGTGACTAGATACTGCAGAATCAAAACATTTGGCATATTAAAACAATATAATTCGTAGTTCTGGTGCAAGGCGTAACAACTAGATTCATCATAGAGTTGAATGTTGGAAATACGCCATGTAAGAAGAAACGTTTTTGATGATTTGAAGTGATATTTTCTTCTACTTTTTCGTGTTTATCGAGTAGTTTGTGAACTATTCTCTCTATATGTGGCAAACTATGGTTTGTTTACATTTTAGCTCTTCCGCCCCTTTCAAATGTTAGTCTAGAATGATGCCGTCTTTGAACTTAGGTACCTCCTATTTATACCTCTAGCTGTATCAAAATTCCCGAACCAATCAGAATTTGTTTACATATGGTCTATCACACTTCACGCTCACTCGATTCTACTCATTTCTATTCCACACTGACTCTATCTACTACACTCGGAATACACAATCATTTAGGAATACTGAAAGCTCCATGTTGGGGCCTCCCTTAGCCCGGTCGGTTAAGGCGCAGCTTCAAAGCAAGACCATGCTAGAGGTGGCTGGGTTCGGTTCCCGGTCCGGTCTAGGATTTTTTTGGGTTGGAAAATATCTCGACTTCTCTGGGCATAGAGTTACGAATGTACTTGCCACACAATTATCCCCGCACCTCCGCACGCCCCTGCCAGACCGTGAGCAAGGCAGTAATCTTTCATTCGCGTCCCATTGTTCCCTTTATAGGTACCCATAGGAATTGCACGGGACGAAACTATTTCTCAGAAAGATCCACAATCAGCATCAGCTTCGCTTCGCTTATTCACGCCATCACAGCGCAGACGGGGGCCACGTAGAGTGGAAAATTACACGGCTGCTTGGGCGGAAAATTTCCCTTTTCGGGTGAAAATTTTTCCCCGACTTGTGCCTTGAGAACCGTACCGCGTAGTTCGTCATTTATTCTCACTGCTGTGTGGTGTTCAACGGAGAATAAGAGACAGAAAGATTGAGACCCCCGGACGAACGAAACGGGTGCGCATTGTGATGGTAATAGTTTTATTCATTTCCCAGTGTCTCATTTAAATATCAGCCGAAAATAGTGAATTAATTAAAACTAAATGCTCCGGGAAGGGTCGACGGTGCTCGGCAGTCAGCGAAGTAATTAAGTTGATTCGGGCGGCGAAGGCCAAGGCGAGATCAAGATAAATTCATGACTGCGTTCCGTTCCGTTTGCATTTGGTGGATGAATGTGTACCCTAATTTGGTGGAACGGGATTTTTTTGCTGAATAGACAAACCAACCGCATAAATATACATCCGGATGGTGTCCTAGGATTTTGAGAATCTTTTATGGGAATTTGAGAATTTCGTTCAGGTTTTAAAGTATCCTAGCTAATTAAAAAAAAAATCCTTCGTAGTACTCTCAATTAGTGTTCTGATTGAAATAATAAAAAAAACAAACCATCAACATTCTTGCAAATATAATCCCGTCACGTTCAGACGTCCTGCTTCATCAGCAAATTTGTTGCCCGGTAATCTACCAGCAACGTTAATGTACTTCAAACTAACTCGAAAAAAAAAGATAAAACTCCATACCGAAAAGGAGTCCCCGCCGGCTCAGTTCCTGTTTCCGCTGACCACCCGATTCGGTAATTATTCATCAAATGAAGAGCAAATTTGCATAGTTTTTCGAGGAAGCTCATCTCTGTCCGGTTGTCATCTTTGGTGCTGTATAGAGGAAGCGACCGACGGCGTCATCCTGCTTGTCACCGTGAAAGCCACCTTCTACTGACTGTTTTTTCGACTTTCACTTCGCACCACGTTGGCTCCGGATAAAGTCCTAATTATTCCATCCGTTTCCATCAGCACCATTGTGGCCGCGGAGTTTGATGAGGTTGCATCCCGCGCGGTAAATAATGAATGAATTCTGTTCACGAAACGCCTGGCCTGACAGTAGCTGGCAAAGCATTTGCAACCGAGTTTTGCGAAAAAGCAGGACGAAAAGATACGGAAGGGTTAATTTTGCGGTGGAATTGTGTGACGCAAGTTGAGTGTGCACGCAGCGGTTAGCTGTCAAATTCGTTCCAAAAGTAGTCGAGAGCTGATGTTGAGTTATTTCGTTTCGATTGGTTTCGATTAGGTGTCTATAGTCGAGCATTTATAAGTTTTGTGAAAAGTGTTGTGAAGTGAAAACAAAGTGATTTGTGTGCAAAGACAGAATCTCCCGTCAAGTTTTATTCGAATGTTTCGTTCCCCACTGTAGCAACGGAACAGTGTCGAGTGGAGTCAAATTTTGAACTGAAGATAAAATCCGGGGAACTCCAGTGGCGCTGAGGGAGGCAGAGAGAACGCGACTTCCGATACGTATCAACGCTTTTCCTATACCTATATGCTACCGTCGCACAATTTATTCAAAACAGCAGTGTGTGAGTGTGTATCATAAAATCATGATTTCTCCTTCCTTCACCGCGGGAGGAAGCAGCGATAGTCGAACGGAAAATCCTCCAAGAAATCACGATGATTGATCGGAGCGATAAATTACACGCCAGTTTAGGTTTACTGAATGGCACTTTGCTTCCCCTTCTCGGCACCGTCCAACGAGATCTAGATCCAAGGCAAGTGGCAGAAAGGAAAACAAGTCGATAAAGTTGAGATGTCATAAAAATTTGGCTGAGAGCACGTAAGACATATTAGTTATGGAGAGACCCGGAGAGATCATGTGTCACTTTTTGGCTGCCTGCTGGTGTTTCCAACCAGATAGATGGGTGCGCGAGAAAATTGCTGCTGCGACACGACAATTTAGATAAATTTCACTGATAGGGTAATGATGATGATAGATGAGTTCGCTCCACCGCCAGCAGATGACTCCTCGCCAACCAGTTTTTTTTTTTTGGAGGTTTTACGTCTGTGAATATCAATTACTTCCCACCGAAAGCCCTCGTCCTTTTGCGTCCCAAAAGACGAAAAGTGCAATTTCTCTTCATCAATTACACTCTGGTGGTGGTGCATGGTTCAGAACGGCGGCGGCATTCGATTCCTTCTTCCAGTTCCGTAGTAAAATTTCACACTTTGCACTCGAACGGACACCGCTTTATCGGAGGTGTGAGATCTTCGTTTTGCATACTCTAACTGCTACACTGACTGCTCTGCTCGGAGCCAGTGTCGACGACAGCTTTAGATTTTCGATATGGCTAACAAGGTCGTCGACAGTCCATCAATGCAGGAGCTGCAGCGACCAGTAGGAGCAGTAGTACCCAACTAGCAGACAGAAGCCCAAGCAAGTCGGTCCGTCGTCGTCTTATCTCCCGACAGTTTAAGGGCTGGGAATAAATTCACCTCGTCTATGTGTGCAGGGCAGCGTGCTACCGAACACAGAAGAATGGAGTGTAGAACCGACCCACTACAAGGGCCCCGGTCTGGCTCGGCCATCGGGATCACCAAAGAGCGAGAAGCTTACGTGTGTAGTACCAGGTGTAGGCAAATCAAAATCAGCACTATCGGTATCTCTGATTGTGCTGCCTTCCTTGGCACTTGAAGTCGATCCCAAGGAGCACCATGTTTCAGTAGTTTAACTTGGGTATGAGTGTAGATGAGAATGTGCACACAGTGGGTGCGATGGGAATTGATAGTTGGCTGGAAGTTGGACGAGAATGCAACAGAAATATTTAATATTATATTTATATTATTTCATTACTGATTTAGGCAAAATTTCCGCTAATTTGGATTGATGTTCTTGAAGCAATAGCCGCTCAAAATAAGGGTTTCACTAAGATTACTTATTCAATAAAACCCAAATGTTGGCCGTTTAAGGAATACACTTCTACACTTCTTCCTCCCAACGGCCAAAAGCGTAAGCGTATGGTTGCCAGTAGTAATTGTGGCCCAGCGTGCAATAACTTCTAATGATAAGGGCGCAGTATCATCTTGGTGAGTTGATGACGGGTTGGCAAAACCATTGGGTGCTTGACATCCTCAGCTTCCTCTGAGTGACGTAGCCTTCCTCCAATTCGTATGACTCGATCCTCGGATATGTACGGATTAAACCACCGTAGCGGTGACTTCCTGGGAACCTATTCTCCCTTCGAAATTGCCTTCCATTCTTCCGCAAAGCATTCCCCTTGAACCTTCCGTACTAGGGTGATCTCTGCTATCCTCAGTTCGGTTGACGTGAGAAACTTCGGTGGTGTTCGTTGTTCCCGTGGAGTACGCAGCAACTTCAGATACCGCAACCAGTACGCCGTTCGTCTTATGAGTTCGGTATACGAGGAACATTGACCTAAATACCAATTGTTGAATTCTGAGATTACAGAGCTGGTGTAAACGACCGCCGTACGTCGTCTTTCCTGTTCAGCTTCCATCGTAATCGGGGATTCTGTTGATGTTGGCCACTGTTCTGGCTTCTGCTCCAGCCACCTGGGGCCTCGCTACCAAAAATCGCTCTGGATGATGTCCTCCGGCATGATACCTCTGGAAATCAAGTCAGCAGGACTTGAACGTGCCTCCACTGATCTGGATTGGTGAACGGGTGAATCCTTGCTACTCGGTTGGCGACATACGTAGTCCAGGTTGTTGGTGCAGCTAGGATCCAACGCAGCACGCAGGTGGAATCTGTCCAAAAATACGCCTGCATAGGTATTTTTAGAAAGTTTCGAACCTTGTCGAAGAGTTGCGCTGATAGCAGAGTGCCGCATAGCTCCAAGCGGGGAATTCTTTGACATTTTAATGAGGCTATTCGCGATTTAGAAGAAAGTAGCCGCACCTTAACCAACCCTGCTGTATTTACACTCTTCACGTAAACACAACAACCATAGGCTTTCTCAGAGGCGTCTGAGAAGCAGTAGATTTCGATAGAAACCGCATCAGGTATTATGACACAGCGATCGATTCTGATTTCGTTCAGCAGAGTAAGCTGTCCGTGATACTTTCTCCAAACCTCACCCACCGTGGAAGGCAGTGGATGGTCCCAATCTAGCGCTTGATCGTTGCTGTCGCAAAATTTCCAAAGTAGTTGCATCACGATTTTTGCCGTTGTGATTGCTGCACCGAGCAGACCAAGGGGATCGAACAATGTTGCCACAATGGAAAGTACTTGTCTCTTGGTAAGTTGCTGATCTGCTTGCACAGTAGGGATATTGAACTTGAACTTCAGCTGATCAGTCTTTGGCATCCAGATTAATCCGAGAGTCTTCACAGATGGATCTGGGTGCAAATTGATTCCGTTCACCTCTCGAATCGCCAAATTTTCGTGAGAGACTCCTTCCAAAACATCAGGACAATTGGAAGCTCACTTTAATTGCCAAGTCGCTAAGCTGCTCACGCAATTGGCATGCTTCTTGCACTGAATTCACTCCCGTGATGACATCATCCATATATGTGTCTTCACTCAGCGCTCGAGCTCCTACAGGATATGCAGCTTCTTCATCCATCGCTAACTGCTTCAGGGTTCTTGTGGCAAGATACGGTGCTGGCTTGGTACCATAAGTTACAGTCTTGAGTTCATATACGATAATCTCATCCTTCGGATTGGAGCGCCACAGTATGCATAGCCACCGTCTGTCTTCCGGATGCATCCATATCTGTCGGAACATCTTTTCGACATCCGAAACGAGCATGATCTGCTTGATAACACTTCACAGAATGATTGACCTTAAGTCTTCCTGTATAACCGGCCCAAATAAGTAACACATCGTTGAGTGAAACGCCGGATGACGTTACACAAGAAGCGTCAAAGACCACTCTGACCTTTTGGTAGTACCAACAATCAATACGAAACTATCGATTTTAAATTGGCTCACTATTTGACTAGCCTATTGGTCCCAAGCAAATCGATTAACGTACCCCATTCAAGTCGAAATTCTAGTACTATACAATGTTTGTTTTGATTCGCTATGAAAGTTTGACAGATAAAATGAGGGGTTAGTGGATTTTCCTATGTTTCGAGGGGTGAATCGATTAGCTTGGGACCGAAGATAGTACCAGAGCTGAGCCAAAAAGTTGTGCTCGTTTCTTCGGGACCTACTAGTCTTAGAGTTACCTCTATGGTCGTACTGTCTTCCTTAAAAACAGGATGATGTGGTAGGAAACACCGGTATTTTGAGGTTAAGGCAGCACCTTCGACTTTTTCCATGTGTACCATAGATTCATACTCTTCCATGAACTCATGGTAACTCTTGTGAAGATTCGCATTCCTTTCCAATCGGCGTTCGGTTCCTTGAAGGCGCCGGATTGCAATTTCTTTGGACTCTCCTAATCGTGCTACAAAATTTTCATCCTACTTCATCAATCTACCATCCTGATTCCTCTGGACTGTATTTTGGAATTGATCCTCGCATCGTTTTTCTTCCGGACAGAGAACCTTGACCGTATCAACTTCTTCGCTGGACCAAAATCGAGCAACCAGAGTTTCCAGGTTCTCTGTTGTCGGAACATTGCAAGACTCTGGCTTGACTTGGACAAACCTCCACCCACCACCCATCCGAAGACTGATTAATTGAGTGTTGCCTAGGAATATCCTTTGGCCAGATTCGAAAAGATCAAAAAATGACTCGATACCGAGTACTATGTCCACTCGGTTGGACTCGAAAAAGGCGGGATCGGCCAATTTGATCCCGGGAGAAATTGCCCAATCCGTTGTGTTCAACGTAGCAGTTAGCAGATTCACTGTTACCTTCGGGAGTACGAGGAAGCTCATTGTTTGCGAGAATGAAGAGACTCGCGAGCGCACTACCACCTGGATTTTATGCTTAACCTTGGTTTCCACTTGACCAATGCCGCAAACCGAAATGTTCGCGTTGGGTCTTCATCCGTTGACTCAACCGCTCCGTGATGAAGTTACTCTCCGAACCAGAATCTAAGAGAGCTCGGGCAGGAATACGTCCACCTTCGTCGTCTTCCACGACGATGACCGCAGTTGCCAATAAAACATGCGATGAACACTGTTGAGTCACACCCGTAACCGAAACGTCGGTGACCGCCATGTTGACCACCTGAAAGGAACGCGCAGGATCCTTTGAGCGTGAAGGATGGTTGCCCCCAGCAACCGCTGCGACCTTTGCAGAACTATCCTTCTCCAGCTTGAAATAAACCAATGTATGGTGGCGACCCTTGCAGCTTCGACACGAGTATTTCAATGGACAATTGTTTGCCAGATGTCCTGTTCTAAAGCAGTTCCCTTTCTCGTACCGACAACCGTTGGAAAGAAGAGCACTGGTAGAGAGGATGGTTCTCCTTATACGCTGCACAACGTCCCCCAGACGATTGCAAAGAACCATAGCTGGCCTTCACAGCTGATGATTTGTGCCTTGGTTGTTGGACTTGAAGCGAGGCCTTGGAGTCTGAAGTCTTCGGTGGAAGTGATTCCAGGATGCGAATCCTACGATGCAAAAGTTCCGAGAGATCCGCCAACGTATCTTGATTCTTGGTCGAAGAATGTTCCTCCCACCCTCTGCGGGTTACTGGGTCCAATCGGGTTGAGAGTAAGTTTACCAGTACAAGGTCCTTGTGATCTTCTGGTTTGATCACCTGATCCAGATTCTGCACCACCCTTTCGAAGCCGTCTATCAGAATGTGCAGATCAGCCACTGATTCCTTGGACAGTGTTGGCAAATTGAACAAAGCTTGTACCTGGGGCTTTTTCAATTGCTTGCTGTTATCGTACCGTTTTAACAACATGTCCCACGCAATTTGGTAGTTGGCCTTCGTGATCTTCAAGGAGTCAATAAGGCCTTTTTGTTCTCCCTGAAGACAACCCTTGAGATAGTGGAACTTTTCCACTTCAGGCAAGTCGGTCTTTCTGTGGATGAGTGAAACGTATAAATCGCGGAAACTGATCCATTCATCGATATCCCCGTTAAAAACCTGGAGCTTGATCTGGGGTAAGCGAACGTGATCAAGTGTACCGTGCCCGTGCGTGAGCGTCTCATTTGCTCGCATCCCTGAAGTGCCTTAGACTGATCCATAAGAACCGATTTACAATGGTTGTAACGATCGCTATACACTAATCTAGTCTTATCGAAAGCCTCATCCTCATCTTCAAAGTCATCGTGAGCCTGAATATCTACTAATACTTCCCCAAACCTCTCCCACAACTCATCAATCTTATGCAAGCGTAGAGTGACCTGACTTGAAGTAGCTGTTGAGCCACCTTGCACAAATCTCCAGATATCGTCCAAGGTTGCCTGGATGTTCTTAAACTGGACCATGAACAGCTTGAGTGGTGCTGGCTTCTTGTCGTGGGTCGGCATGGTTGATATGCGTTGCTCAAACCGATAAGAGAAGAATTGGATGGTGTAGAGATCCGAAAGTCCAAGGCTTTGGCTGACATATACTGTTGAAGCCTACCTGACAGAACAGCATACAGTGCCGCGATCAAGTACACCTCATCCAAAAACGAATCGTCTCACGATGTTGTTGTTCTGATGTCACAAACTACTACTACACGTACTAATACAGCTCGTTACCAGTTCAGTTTATGGGAGAAGAGGAGGAAAACCGACTGTAATATCTCATAGCCCTAGCTTCGGCGGCCACATACTATAGTAATTTACCTTCCAAAACTACAGGTGGAACCCAATGCGAAACGTGCAACTTGCAATCCAAAATTGTAACTCAGGGGTGATTCGTAGGGATGCTCAACGTCAACGTGTAAAGCCCAAATTCAAGCGAAATGTGAAATCCAGTCTCAAGTGTAGCCAAAGGCACTATTATTCCTAGTAACCGGTTCAGGAATTTTTCCGCCGGTGAAGTTCATCGTCAACAGCAAAGTCGAGATTCATCTCCACCGTCAGCATTACTGCAACAGACAGTATTCCGAAATCGGTGTGGGGAGGGAGAGCGTGAAGTAACCTCCCCCTTCCCAGGAGGGAAGTGGATGTTCAGGGGGACGAGAGTGGGACCAGTCACGAGTGTCTTGCACCCTCTGTTTCCTCCTGGAATCCGGCCGATATGTCAAGTCCAACGCGTAGACCGTCAGCATCATCTTCGTCATCAGCAACAGTCAGCAGTAGTCATCCCACGAAATGTATTGCCCTCCAGTGGAACATACGTGGTCTACGTGCCAACATCAGCGAGCTCAAATTGCTCATCAGCCAGCATGAACCGTCCGTTATAGCGCTGCAAGAGACGAAAGTGGATAATCGTGTGGTCGCGCCAGACTTTGCCGGCAAGAACTACACCCTGCTTCTTCAAACCGGTAGTCGTCGATACTGGTAGCAAGGAGTGGGCCTTGCCATCCGTGAAGGGGTTTCATTCGAGCGCATCGATATCAATTGTGATATTCAAGCCATTGCAGTTCGCATCCATCTTCCGACACCAATGACGGTAGTGTCGATCTACATATCTCCGAACTCCCAGCAACAGTGCCAAACAGAACTAAATGATTTCTTGGAACGTCTGCCCCCGCCAATGTTGGTACTTGGCGACTTCAATGCGCACCATCCCGCCTGGGGTTCTACGGCATCGAATGTGCTTGGCCGCTACATCGCTGAAAAGACACTGACGGAGCATCTGATAATCCTGAATGACGGATCACACACGCGGGTGGATCCAGCAAACGGTTCGTTTTCTGCCATAGATCTTTCGATCTGTTCAGAGGTGTTAGCTCCCAGATTTATCTGGCGAACACTTCCGGATATCCACAGCAGCGACCACTTTCCAATCACCGTCTCTTCACCTGAATTCTCACAGATCGCCACGAAGCGAAGAAGATGGCTCTACGACCAAGCAGATTGGACATTGTTCGAACGACTGACTTCCAGCAGCATCAAACCGGATGACCAGATTGGCGTTGATGAGTTCGTAGATCGGATATTATCTGACTTGAACGCGAATTGAACGTGTAAACCATGCCATTCAACTGACTTGATCAACTCACTTGAACTGAAAAAAGTTGGACTGGTCTCAACTTTTCAAGCCAATTGAATTCAACTGAGTTGATCATTTGACTTGCCTAGTCTAAACCCAGCATTACTAATGGCTCAACTCCCACGAGCATATTCACCACTGCGTTTAGAATACGCAGTGACTCCTACAATCTCCCATACAGCCTGGCATCTCACTCCGTATCGGCTACTCTCATTGTAGGTAGACACGAAGGGTTGTTTATCATTTCAGGCTTCCTACCAGTTTCTGCTCTGACTTGTCTACTGGATGGATGATCGGCAGAACAATAGGAAGCGGTCGCAGTTATATCCAGTGGACATCAGGGTTGTAGTTTAAAGGGGACGGAGATGTCACTCCTCAACCGTATATCGATAAACCTTATATAATCTACCTGCAGCCAAAATTTAGCTACATCCACAAGGTTGGTAGTGAGTCACTTTTTTCAAGCCAGTCACTAAAAAGTCACATTGTCAGGTATCCTATACCCATTGTGGCCTTGAGAACGGCAATTCAGGCGTTCCCGAACATGTTCAGGACGTTGCTGTAAGGTTACTTCCCCGACAGATGTAAGATACAGAAACTGCAGCTGAAACCAGGAAAGCCTTCGGGGCATCCTATTCCTCAATAGGCCTCTACTCCTGCTGGATAGACTCGGAAAATTCTTGGAAAGGATGATCCTCAACAGGCTGACAAAATTTACGGAGAGTTAGCATGGTTTTTCGAAGATGCAGTTCGTATTTGGGAAAGGGAGATCTACGGTGGATGTAATTCGGACAGTGATCGAGAGAACTGGTCCAAAGGCGGCCCAAGACATGGTCTTCCTGCACGAGTTAAGAAGACTTAAAGCACAATCCCAGAGGTCTTATACAAAGGCCTTCGTCGTCTCGTACAATAATCAACTAAACCAATTGCAATCCTCAATTCACAATTCACAGCCACAGAAAACCCACCGTGCATTCGTAGCAAATCCAATCGAAGGCTCAAATCTTCCAGTAGCGCATGTAACCCATTCCTGTCCTGGCTGCCATTCACTGCTTCGGTGAAAACTTCTTCTGGATCAGCCTTCCACCGCACCTTCGACAACCTCCGGAAGAAGCAGCACGCAGCAGTGCCGATCCAATACCAAACCCCAAAACCAAAGAGTCAAGAGGTGAAAAGTGTGCCGACGTTTCCGATGGTGATGATGAGATATTGCGATATTTATATTATGCACACTTGAACGACGACCGACCGGCCGACGAAGGTTGTGTCCATCCATTCATCCTTCTGCTGCTCGGCTTCTCGTTCTCTGTTTGTGCATTCGACGATGTAGCAGCACCACCACCATGCAACTGCTAGCAGGACTGATGGTGGTGGTTTACCAGAAGGATGGTATCGCAATGACCGGCGGCTCTTCCCTCACTCCGACACCAGCACCATTGATTGGTGCAGCGCCTCTGACGGTGTGAGAACTGATGAAAGTGTTGGAAACCATGTAATATCGGTTTTGGTATCTGATGGCCAGCTGCCTGCCGCGGGCGAAATTTGCGTGCGAGACCGATTCCGAAATCATGCCAAAGATAACAATCGAACTTGGCGGTCCTGTTGGCTGTTGGTAGTTGTGGGGGCTATCGATTTCGATTTACGGATGCATTTGCATTTTGCATTTTGCATTTTGTAGACGTGAGCAGGTGGGTTTGCGTGTTCGAACATTCGGAGACTAGCGGGGAACTGTGCGGATTATTCCGAACCAATTCCATATATTGGAGGCGCTTCTTTACATTAGCTACCAAATGTATAGTGGTTCCAAATGTGCCCAAAAGAAAACTAAAAAAAAAAAAGAAAGCCACGAGGACAGCAATACATTTTCCGGAAGAACTCAAATTTATGGCGCACTTTGCGGATGAATTTCCCACCAAGAACCGGACGATAAAGCGCGCACTTTTGCGTCGGTCGGGGCTGTTCCGAGGTTAATGACTGGCCCCCGGCGGTTGGCTTTCTTCCGACGCAAAGTGCACCGAGGAAAAATGGTGGAAAAGCGGCCACTTTTGCGGCCTCTGGAGCTGTTCTTATAATCCGTGTGCGATGCGGAACACAGGAGCTAATCCCCGCCCTGGCAGTTATTTATTGCGTGTTTTTAACAACTTTTTTGGTTCGGGTCCAACTTCGAAAATGGTATAATGGACGACTTTTGTCCGGGGAGGTTAGTGCTTTTTTTTCTTTTGGATGGTTTCATTTCCATTTGACTGGAAATCGACTCTTTGAATGGATTTATTCGGTTGCTTATTGAAGGTCAGGAAAAAGTTTGAACGTATGTATGTAGCCATCTAAATGATTATAGGCAGTGCTGTGAATTGTCATTGAAGGTTTTCACGCGGTATTGACAGAATTATTAAACCTGCGTCAAAAACGCATTCGTTTTTTCGTCGTCTTGTAATTTCGTGCAACCTCTTTCACATTACTGTTATCGAGGCAGTCACAAACGCAGTTGTTAGTTCACTTTTATTTAGCTTTATTAATTTAATTTCGTTACAAATTTAGATGATTCATGTTCGTTGCTGACTACATTATCACTTCTCCTTAACACAAGAAATTTTGCGGGAATCATAGTATTGAGAATTTCATGATAAGTCCGAGAATTTCAAGGAGCTTCTGATAACTTCAGGATAGCTTTAAGAACTTCGGGAAAGTTCTAAGATCCTTAATATTAGCTTCCAATAGTATCTGGACTTTTCCATAAATTTCAGGAAAATTTAAAGAACTGCTCCATCACATTCAGGGAAATTGCAGCAACTCATCAGAAGTTTAAAGATTTTCAATGAATTCAATTGAGTTTAAAGATTTCAAGGGAAGTTTTGTGTACTTTGTGGTGGTTCTGATATTTTGAAATCAGATCCATTAATAAAAGGAAAATTTCGGGAGCTTAAGGAAACTTATGGGAGCTTCAAATATATTTTGAGAATATATTTTGTACTGCCAAAAAATAAAAAAATCAGAGAACTTCAAGGAAGTTGAAAGAACTCAGTAAACATTTCGAAAACTTTACAGAAGCTCTAATAAAGTCAAGGAACTGCAAAAACGTCGAGATTTTCAGGACAGTTTCATTGATTTTAGGGCAGTTCCACAAACATCATCAGAAGAATAACGAGACCCTTAGGATCGATTAGAGAACTTAAAGGCCCAAACGCAATGTGGACGGAAGCGGAACGGAAACGGAAATCTTGACAGTTGTCACAAATGACATCAAGATGCCTAACCGAAGTCGATTTGGTTCCAACAAGTTTTCAATCCGACAAGTTGGCTTACTCAGATCGGGCTTTTCCGCTGCCGTTGCCGTTCCGCTACCGTTGCCGTTCCGCTTCCGCTGTCATTGCGCTTGGGCCTTAAGAGGGGTCCACATATTGTTTAAAAACTTTAAGAAGAGTCGAGAACTGATATAAAATACTTGGAATTTCAGGAAAATTTCAAGAACAGACTGCGGGGTATCATCTGAGAACTTGTATTAAATTTTCTGGGAAGCTTTGAGAAATGCAAGGTGGTTCCATCAGCTTCATGGAAACTGCAGAAACTTTTGAGCAGTTTTAAAATCGTCAGGGAAGTAAAGGGTGTGTTCCACATCAAATTGCATCACGGAAAAAACGCTGTAGAAAATTACCGAGTTGACCGATCCTTTTCAAATTTTCAGAGTATAAAATATAACTCAATACCATAACCGTACGCTCACACCTTACGATTTACTCCACTCATTAGATTCTGTACAACATCTGGCTGCAGCTTTTTCTGTACGGAAACCCACTTTTTCTGCATGTGTTCCTCAGATTTTACCTCCTTGGGATGCTTCCGTAGTGCCTGCTTCATATTAGCCCAGTATTTCTCGATGGGCCGTAGTTCCTTAGTGTCCTTGGATACGCAAGTGACCCCGTCGGCTTTATACCACTCCAAGGCACCATATGAATAGTTGCACGAAGCTAGATCCGGCCAGAAGATCGTGTTAGCAGAATGCAACGGTAACCCCTACATTCGACCAGTTTACCGAACCCCTAGTGTCGACTATCCTAGCCGACACCACTGGTATGCTTAACGTCTCAAGATTATGACAAGGGTTTTGACAGATGTGACTAACCTAACATTATATAGTATTTTACAAAGTATTAAACGTTTTTCATGTGTACAACACGTTCGAGTTTTTATTCGTTTTGGTCCTCGGTTTTCTGGTAGTTTATTCCGTATTCTGACGCAATTCCACTGTGTACCTGTCCGCTTCGTCCAACAGGTTATGGGCCCAGGGGAAGTTGCGTGAAAAACAGTGTAAACGGTTCGCGAAAGTAATCGGTCGTTCGGAAGCTTGCGTGCGTGTTTTCGTGTTGACATCATCGGCAGCAGAGCGACGATGGAAGCGCTGAATAAGTTTGTCCGGTTGAACAACCACAACTGGCAAACATGGAAGTTCCGTATGGAGATGCTCCTTACGAGGGAGGATCTGTGGTACGTCATCGTTTCTCCGAAGCCGGAAAAAGACCCTGAGCAGTGGGTGAAGGACGATAAGAAAGCCCGAGCGACGATGGGACTGTGTGTCGAGGAGAACCAATACGAACTAATTAAAACAGCAGCTACTGCCAGCGATTTTTGGAACAGCCTGAAGCAGTACCACGAGAAGGTAACGGTGACGTCGAGAGTATCCCTGTTGAAGCGGTTGTGTAGCCTGAATCTGTTCGAAGGAGGTGATCTGGAGATCCATCTGTTTGAAGTGGAGGATCTATTCGACAAATTGACACAAGCTGGACAGGAGTTAAGCGATTCACTTAAAGTTGCAATGATATTGCGCAGTCTGCCAGACTCTTATTCTGGACTCGCTACTGCACTTGAGAGTAGACCGGATGCAGATTTAACAGTTGTGCTCGTCAAGCCAAAGCTGCTGGATGAATTCGAGCGTCGAAAGGAACGTCTAGTACCCGGTTCCAGTGGAAGATCTGGAGAAGCGAAAGCGCTGAAAAGTTTCAGCAAGCGGAATGTCTCCATTTCAGAACGTGCATGTTTCTTTTGCAAACAGAAAGGGCATTTACGCAAGGATTGCCCAGTGCTGTCAGAGCAGCAGAAGCATAAAGGCGATAAGAAGAAGAAGGACGATTCACCGGCTGCGAAGCAAGTCGTGGCAAATGACAAGAGCGCTGTTTTGTTCCTGATGGATGGGATTCGGCGGAACAGCTGGATCATCGATAGCGGAGCAAGCGTTCATATGTCGAACGAGAAGCGATTTTTCGAATCGATCGATGAGACGGACGTTCAAGAAGTGTTTTTAGCTGATGGATCGTCTGTTAAATCGGCTGGATGTGGCACTTTGAAGGTGTGTACCGTCAATGGTTCTGGCGGAGTGGTCGATGTAACCCTGGAGAAAGCGTTGTATGTTCCGTCGCTGAACAGTGGGCTGCTGTCTGTGACAATGTTGACGTCGAAGGGATTTCTGGTGATCTTCAGGAAGAATGATTGTGACATCACGGATGAAGCCGGCAAGGTGGTAGCTAAAGGAGACCGCTGTGGCAACCTGTACCAGCTAAGGATAGCCGAAGAAGCACTGAAGGTTGAGAGTAAGCAACACAACGAGTTCTGCCAGCATCAGTGGCACCGTAAATTTGGCCACCGAGATCCGACGATTGTGAACAAGCTGTGTAAGGAAAAACTCGCCGAAGGTGAAGGATTGCGGGATTCGACTGGCATGTGAGACCTGCATGGAAGGAAAGTTGTCACGTACTCCGATTCCACGAGCGGCTGAGCGGAAGTCAACGCAAGTCCTGGATTTGGTGCACACGGACCTTTGTGGACCAATGAGGACGCCCACAGCGAGTGGGAGCAGATATCTAATGACAATGATCGACGACTATAGTCGATATACTGTTGTTTACCTGCTGTGCAAGAAGTCGGAAGTTGCTGATCGGATGGTTGAGTATGTCAGGTATGTGGAAACCCTGTTTAACCGTAAGCCCAGGATAGTGCGATCGGAGGGTGGCGGCGAGTATGTGAACGAGCGACTGCAGAATTTTTTCCAAAGTGAGGGGATTAAGTGCCAATATACGACAGCCTACACGCCGCAGCAGAATGGTGTCGCCGAAAGACGAAATCGCTACTTGCAAGAGATGGCGACAACGGTGCTGCTGGATGCGAAGCTCGAGAAGAAATTCTGGGGAGAAGCAGTCGTGACAGCGGCGTACCTCCAGAATCGATTGCCGTCACGGTCAGTTGAAGTTACTCCGTTTGAGAAGTGGTACGGTAGGAAGCCGAACCTGGGACATTTGCGTGTGTATGGGTGCAAGGCGTGGGTACACATTCCTGATGTGAAGCGGGGAAAGTTCGATAGCAAGGCCCGGAAGCTAACCTTCATAGGATACTCGGAACAACATAAAGCGTATCGTTTTGTTGACCTGGTGACGGAGAAAGTGACGATTAGTAGGGACGCTAAGTTTTTGGAGCTAGATGAGGTTCAATGTCAGGAGGAGGTGGCTGTACTCCCGGCCCCAGAAGAAAGTGACACGGAATTGATTCTATGTGAAGAGTCGGCAAGTGGCAAGCAGCCACCGGCAGAAGAGCCAGTGGTTGAACCTGTGAATGAAAAAGAACAATTGGTGGGCAACGGCACGTGGGAGCTGGTGGACCCTCCGGCTGGGAAGCGTGTCATTGGAAGCCGATGGGTCTACAAGATCAAGCAGGATGAAACGGGAGCAGTTGTTCGATTCAAGGCACGGCTGGTGGCGCAAGGATACGCGCAGCGATACGGAGTTGATTTCGACGAAGTGTTCGCTCCGGTCACCAAGTACGCTACGTTGCGGACATTATTGGTGCTGGCTGGCAAGGAGCGATTATTGCTAAAGCATCTGGACGTCAAGACCGCCTATCTCTACGGTAGGATTGACGAGGAGTTGTACATGCGCCAGCCACCCGGTTGTGAAGTTCGCGGACAGAAGCAGAAGGTTTGTCGATTGAAGCGCAGCATATATGGCTTAAAGCAATCGGCGAGGTGTTGGAACCGGAAGCTGTCGGACGTCCTGCTGAAGATTGGATTCGTGGCGTGCAGTGCTGATCCGTATAGAAGGTGTACCTAATCGTGTATGTGGATGATCTGCTAGTTGGATGTGCTTC
Organism: Ochlerotatus camptorhynchus; assembly: GCF_037179485.1. Classification (NCBI taxonomy): domain Eukaryota; kingdom Metazoa; phylum Arthropoda; class Insecta; order Diptera; family Culicidae; genus Ochlerotatus; species Ochlerotatus camptorhynchus. Next base: position 2,300,204 of record NW_027040758.1, read on the forward strand.
TGAGTAGGAGATAACCAATGTGTACGAAGAGCTTCGCAAAGAATTTGAGATGTGTTGGCTGGGCGATGCAAAGTGTTTTCTCGGCTTGGAAGTTGAAGTTCGGTGGCGTAGGCGTAGAGCTGCTGGAGGCGTATTCGGACTCTGACTGGGCTGGTGACCCAGATACACGCAAGTATACTACCGGTTTTGTAGTATTCTATGCAGGAGGAGCTGTGTCGTGGGCTAGCAGAAGACAGGATTGCGTGAGTCTTTCGTCCATGGAGGCCGAATATGTGGCGCTGGGCGAGACTTGCCAAGATGTGCTGTGGTTGAGAAGATTGCTGAACGACATGGATGAGAAGCAGAAGTGTGCCACAATGGTGCACCAAGACAACCAGGGCTGCTTGTGCTTCGTCAGGTCCGAGCGAGCGAGCAAGAGGACCAAGCACATCGAGACGAAGGAGTGTTTCATCAGGGATCTCTGTGACCGTGGCGTAGTGAAACTTCAATATTGTCCCACTGATGAAATGAAGGCGGACATCTTTACCAAGGCGCTTGGAACGGTGAAGCATGACCGCTTTACCGAGCTTCTAGGTTTCGTTAAAGGCTGAGGGAACACCGTTGAGGAATGCAACGGTAACCCCTACATTAGACCAGTTTACCGAACCCCTAGTGTCGACTATCCTAGCCGACACCACTGGTATGCTTAACGTCTCAAGATTATGACAAGTGTTTTGACAGATGTGACTAACCTAACATTATATAGTATTTTACAAAGTATTAAACGTTTTTCATGTGTACAACACGTTCGAGTTTTTATTCGTTTTTGGTCCTCGGTTTTCCGGTAGTTTATTCCGTATTCTGACGCAATTCCACTGTGAACCTGTCCGCTTCGTCCAACAGATCGTAGGGCCCTCGTGTTACTTCAACAGAGTACAGAGACGCTTCTGAACTTGAGGTAGATCTCCCCGTTTATGTAAAGGAGCAACTCTGGCAACCAGGCCTATGTTAAAACATCGCCTGTACTGTGTACCGTTTACAGAGACTTGACTATTTTAATATCAAATGTCATTATGTTCAATGTTGTTTTTTTAATCACGAATAATTAAATGGTGTGTTTTTTTATCTCTCGAAGTTGTGTCGAATTCTTATTGAATTTCCGCGTCCATCCGAAAAACCATTTTAGGTTATGGGCCCAGTAATCGCGTAGTGCTGTGGACAGTTTTTGTGATGTAATTGGAAAAATCGAACGTGTTTTCCTGCCACTCTTTGACGGAACGAATTTCGCGGCATGGAAGTTCCGGATGATGATACTCCTGGAGGAGCACGAGTGTGTCTGGACAAATGTGGCGGAGTTGCCGGAGTTCCAGGAGCTAGTATCGGATACCGCGGAAGTGAAAGTGCAAAGGCAGATCAAACGGGAGAGGCGTGACAAAAGGGACAGATAGTGTAAGGCTTTGCTCGTGTCGAGAATTCACGACTCCCAGCTCGAATACATACACGACAAGCGGTTCCCGAAGGATATTTGGGATGCACTGCACCGCTGATCGCGTCAAAGGATGAAGTCTTCGAATGTTTTCAGGCTAACGAGGCTTTGGTAACGGCGAAGTTTAAACAAAGGGTACACCGGTTATGCTGCGACAACGGCGGTGAGTACAAAAGTAAAGATTTTGAGCGATTTTGTAAAGAGAAAGGCATCCAGGTGGAATGGACGGTCCCCTACAAGCTCAGCAGAACGGGGTTAGCGAGCGGTTGAACCGCACTCTCGTTAAGAGAGCTCGTTCGATGTTGGATGACTCTAAGATTGAAAAACGATGTTGGGGTCAGGCTATCCAAACAGCTGCGTACTTATTGAACCGTAGTCCTTCGTCTTCCATTGCTTCGGATGTGACGCCGTACGAGTTGTGGGAAGGACACAAGCCCGACGTTAGCAAGCTACGTGCGTTTGGCTGTGACGTATACTTACACATCCCGAAGGAGGTTCGGACCAAGCTAGATGCCAAGGCATGGAAAGGCATTGTCTTGGGTTATGCGCACAATAGTTATCGGTTGTGGAATCCGTCAGCAAGGCGCATAGTACATGCTCGAGATGTAGACTTCGTTGAATTTGAGGGTTCTGACGGTGGAAGTGGAGTGTCGGTGGGTGACGTTTTAACTATTCCCTCGGAGAGAAAACAGGAAGACAGCAATGGTTCAGCGTCTGTTTCATCAGAGGAGTCTGATGATGAATTTGACAGTTTTCAGGATGATGAGGAGCCGAAAGTAGAACCTGACTTGGATGAAGAAACTCGTGTTGACGAACTAGTGGAACCGAATGATCGACGACGACCGCAGTGCAATAGGGCGGCTCCCTCGTGGCATCAAGACTACGACGTTGAGTATGCGGCATATGCTCTTAATGCAACCAGCTATGTAGAGAATCTGCCTAGCTCAGTAGTTGAAGCCCGAACTCGTAGTGATTGGGGAAAATGGAAGGTGGCTATCCAAGAAGAGTTGGATTCATTGTTAAAGAACAAGACTTGGCAGTTAGTGAAGCTTCCGGAATCCCGTTCACCAGTATGCAACAAATGGGGTTTCAAAATAAAGCGAGGTGTAGATGGCACACCCGATCGCTATAAGGCGCAACTGGTGGCTAGAGGTTTTAGCCAAAAATACGGTATTGACTACTCGGAGACCTACTCACCAGTCGCCAAATTGGATACTCTTCGGACTGTGCTGGCGCTTGCCAATCAGGAGAGGATGGCCGTTCATCAGACGGCTTTCCTAAATGGAACACTTTCGAAGGAGTTGTACATGCATCTACCCGAGGGTTTTGAAGAGGACAATGGGCTTGTGTGTCGGTTGGAAAAATCGATATACGGTTTGAAGCAGGCTTCTCGGGCATGGAATGACAGGTTCGATGGTTTTGTGGTGAACCGATTGAAGTTTGAGCGGAGCAAGAACGATCAGTGCCTCTATACACGTCGAGTGGGATCAGAGAAGATAATTATGGTCCTGTACGTCGATGATATTATCATTGCTGGTTCCCTGAAAGCTGTGAAGATGATCAAATCCTGTTTTGCTCGTGAGTTCGAGATGACGGATATCGGGGAGATACGAAGTTTCTTGGGAATGCTGATTGATTACAACATGAGTGGTGGAGTTTTGCGGATTGGATAGCAGCAATACTTCCTGGACGTTCTGAAGCGTTTCCAAATGACCGATTGTAAGCCTATTTCGACTCCATTGGAGAATCGGCTGAAGCTTCCGAAGGGTGTTGAGCAGGATAGAATGACGAAACCTTACCGTGAATTGGTTGGATGCCTGACGTATGCTACGATGACGACCAGACCGGATTTGGGAGCAGCAGTGAACTTTCTAAGCCAATTCCAGAGCTGCCCTAACGAGATACACTGGGTACATCTAAAACGGATTTTGCGTTACATCAAAGGCACGATCGACATTGGCTTGGTCTACAGGAGAAATGGGAATTCACCGATGATAGAAGTGTTTTCTGACACAGATTGGGCTAACGATTTATCTGACAGACGATCTGTTAGTGGCTGTTTATTCAAGGTTTTCGGAAGTACCGTGTCCTGGATCACTCGGAAACAACAAACAGTTGCACTATACTCTACGGAAGCAGAGCTTGCTGCATTGTCTACTGTCACGAAATGTGGCTGGTCCGATTGTTGCGAGATTTGTGGTGTTCAGCGAAACAGCCGGTAACGTTCTATGAGGATAACCAGTCGGCCATGCGAATTTCCGAGGATTCCAAGGATTACGGAAGGCTGAAACATGTGGACGTCAAGTTTCATTTCTTGCGGGATTTGATCAAGCAAAACCGAATTCGTCTATAGTTCATCCCGTCGACAGAGCAACCAGCAGACATGCTGACTAAAGGATTACCAGTGGCTGCATTTGAACGGCATCGTGCAAGCATCGGCTTATCTGGTCGCAGCGATTGAGCAGGAGTGTAAAGGAGTAACTCTGGCAACCAGGCCTATGTTCATACATCGCCTGTACTGTGTACCGTTTACAGAGACTTGACTGTTTTAATATCAAATGTCATTATGTTCAATGTTGTTTTTTTCTAATCACGAATAATTAAACTAACTCTCGAAGTTGTGTCGAATTCTTATTGAATTTCCGCATCCATCCGAAAAACCATTTTAGTTTACAGTCTCGGTAGTCACGAACGGCGCACTCCGTTTGCCACATGAGCAGATCGCTTGCCAAATCATGTATTTTTTGGCAAACTTTGCAAGTTTCTGCTTCCTTACTTCCTCCGGAGCATCAAACTTGTGCTGGGCGGTAAAGAACAGTAGCCCTGGAAGCTGCCGGAAGTCCGCCTTGACGTAAGTCTCATCATCCATGATGAGACAATGAGGCTTCGTCAGCATCTGGGTGTACAGTTTCCGGGCCCGTGACTTTCCCACCGTATTTTGCCGTTCGTCACGATTTGGAACCTTCTGCACTTTGTACGGTCCTTGGCTCTCTGAATGAAATACTTGGACAGATTCAACTTTTTGGCCACATCCCTGACCGAAGCATTGGGATTCCGCTTAAACGCTTTCACGACACGCTTGTGATCCTGATCACTAATAGAACATCCATTCTGACCGCATTTCTCGTTCCGTTCGATGCTCAGAGTTTCGTAGTAAAGTTTAATCACACGGCTCATGGTTGACTGCACGATTCCGAGTTGTTTTCCAATGTCCCGAGGAGAGAGTTGAAGATTTACCTGGTGCTTGCGCAAAATCAATTCGTGAAGTTCGTTTTCGGGTGACGCCATTTTTTCCAACTTTCGAAAAACTGACAGCGATAAAAATACAGTGTAAACAATCCACTCTTAACTACTTCTACCCGAATTTTCAAGAAAAAATACCCAATGGTTAATTTTCTAAAGCGTTTTTTACGTGATGCAATTTGATGTGGGACACCCTTTAAAGAAAACTTCAGAGAAATGGCTCCAATGTTGGCCTATGGATCTAAGATTGGGCTCATCGTTAAAAATTTGGAATTTATCAATTTTACCTGGATGAACGCGTCATTGGGACGGTACCAATGGATATTTTTGCTATTGAAAATTTAGTTATTTGCTGAGTTTATGTATGGGCCCAAATTGGGGACATTTAGGCCGACATTACATCCAATTTCTCTAGTTCAATTTTTTTTCATGAGAACCGCGCAAACTTCCGGGTAGTTTTAAGAACATCAGAGATATCGTTGAGGAGACTAGTGACCTGGAACAAAAACTGCAAAACGTGCAAACGCAAACGAAAGCGCAAGTGGACATCACTAGGGGCGATGTGCTCCTGGGTACGTTGCAAATGGTAACGGAGCACAACCTTCTCATAAGGTATCCAGAATGGGAAGGTGCCAATTTGTTTTGGGGCGTGCGATCTGAAAATCTCCCGGAATAAATGGAAGATAACCTTTAAGCATTCAGCTAACAACCCAATTTCATTACTTCATTATAATGGCTACCAAGCCTTTGGGAATTTTGCCTTATTAAAGAGTTGTATAGATTTGTCTCCTTTACTTTAAGTCTTTGTTTTGTTTTAGTTATGTAGTTAGATTTTGATAAGTTCTTTAGTGGGAATGACACTGATGAAGACTGCCCATTGAAATCGAAATACGTATCTGTCAGAGATACCAAAATTATTTAAATGGAATTTAATGAAAGATAGCCTGCATTCAGTTAACAACTCAATTTAATTACTCCTCTTGAAAAATGTCCAGATACTCTTTGAAAAAAAATATGGTGATCCTGAAAAGGATCGTTTTTTCGTGTTCAATGCAGATGAGGCTGGCGAGCTGTATATGTTGTTTGGAACGAGGGTGACGCGCTTGACATAGATGGCCCACAACGGCTCACGAAGAGCTACTGAATCCGATCAGTAGCGGTGCGGCTTCTTCCTCCTTCTTCGGTGAATCGAGGGCTCTTGAGGACTGCTTTGATAGATAGCTGCTTGCGGGCAGCTTTTCGTTGTTTACTGGAGAACAATGTTCAACGCCACGCGCCGAAAGCACTGCTGTTGCTGATGACGACTGATCGGACACCACCACACACTGGTCGTTCGGCGAGAATTCGATTTTGAAATCTGTGTTAGGGACAGCGTTTTTTGCAGGCAATCGGTGATAATTGCATGTGAATTCAAATCTGTGTACATCTTCTTCTTCTTCTTCTTCTTGGTATTTCAAGCTTATTGCATATCGCATATTAGCTTATTGCGTGCTCTCAACTTAGTGTTCTAGATGCACTTCCACAGTTATTAATTGAGAGCTTTCGATGCCTGTACCATTTTTGCATTGGTATAATTGTGTGGCAAGTCCAATCATACTTCTATGCCCAGGGAAGTCGAGAAATTTTCCAACCCGAAAAATTCCTAGACCGGACCGGGAATTCAACCCAGCCACCTCCAGCATGGTCTTGCTTTGTAGCTGTGCCTTTACCGACTGAGCTAAGGGAGGCCCTAAATCTGTGTACATGGCCACTGAGAATAACTCAGATAGAGTGTAGTAGCCATACTACTCTTCCTTAATTCCCATGTAAAGTAGTATCTAACAATGCACACAAGACTAACATGTGTCAAAACCCAACAATATAGATTCATCCTTCCTAGATTTTATGACACACTTTATGCATTCAAAACTGCGACCTCACAGTCAGCAGCTAAACCTTTTCCGTTTTCCTTATTTTGAGACCTTCGTAATTGTTACCACATGAGCATCAACAATAAACTCTATTTTACAAACATTGTCACCAACGCTTCGCTTCGCTCACCGAACTTGCCTTCTCCATATTTCGTTTCAATAAAATCATTCTAAGTCTCATCAATCAATCATTCATTGACGTCTTACTAAATCTGAACTCCGATCCTGCCCCCAGAGAGAGCCACTTTTACTCAGTTGTATGAGAAATTTTTAAAAATCTGCAGGTACTTAGTGCTATTCTCAGTGGCCGTATAAATTGTTTACCCAAATTTGGGTTAATCATTCTTAGCGTGTTGGCAGTTTGCTTCCTATCAGTTACCAATCTGGTATGTAAAAAGGGATGGCAGATATAAGCTACCTTTCCTTTGTTTCGTTCGCCTTTAAGCTAAGTCCCCTTATTCTGCGCCGCAAGTGAGGTAAGGTTACTCGCTGTCATCAGTGAGGTGACTCTCCGTGCAAATCAATTGGAGAGGTACCTCACTCGCGGTGACTATTGTCACCTCACTAGTGACAGCGAGTCACCTCACCCCACTCGCGGCTTAGAATAGGTCTCAATACTATAGCTGATATCACGTAATATAGGTGATACCAACTATAATCCGACCGTAGTATAATATCATGACGTCAGGGTAGGCGTATAAGAATGCATGAGAAAGCTTATACTGTTTGCCACACCTTTTAATTTACTTAACTAATATGAATTGATTACACGCTTAAATAATAATACCACGAATGGTTTTAGACACCTTTCTCACCGCGAGAGGGTATCACCATAGAGGTAACTCTAAGAATAGTAGGTCCCGAAGAAACGTGCTCAACTTTTTGGCTCAGCTCTGGTACTCTCTTCGGACGATGCACCCCTAAAAACATAGGAAAATCCACGAACCCCTAATTTTATCTGGAAGTGAACCATATGGTTAATTTATAATATTTGATTTCAACTTAAAACTTAACCGTAAATTTGTAAATCGTTGACACTTGACTTGATGTGTTTTCATGTGTGATATATAGTCTTCCTTTTCAACTATGTAGTAAATCTAACTCATGCAAAGAGTATCAGCTTTCAAATTCAATTCCATGCTTGCCGATGCTACTTTTTAAACCTTGCTCCAAAAAGGCCACCGTTTGCCTTTTCTACTCGAAAAAAAAAACAAACAGGAAAAACTATTGACATAATCTCTTTTAACTTCCATTCCATAGAAATTAGCATTAGACTCCGCTCTGCCAGCGTTCAGAATAGTTTCCTATCTTCCGATGATCACTTGGAGGTACAACATAAAAAAAGTTCCCCACACTCAATACGAATGCTGCAACTATGTGCAGCTATGCAAATATACGTAGGTACGTTCGTACGCACAGTGGATGCTTTCCGTTCCATCTCGGTGGTTGCATCTTTTTGATCAGCAAAGCGTGAGGATGCATCTTTCCTGATGAGGGTGTTCTGCTACTGTTGCCTGCCTGGCCATTAGCTGTATTAGTCTGTCCTTCGTCGTCAGTCATCGTCGTTTCGGTTGGTACAAGGATTGTTTGCTGGCATAATTTATTCACGCACCCTCTGTGCTGGCTAAATTCTACGGGAACTAGTGCATTTGCTACACTGTCGGTGGCCCTTTGTGAACTATGGAGATGCGACACCGATTCGTAACCTGATGATGCCGTTCTTGCTTTGATAGCAACACTTAAGGATCAAACGCAATGTGGGCGGAAGTGGAACGGAAATGGCAAGTTTGACAGTTGTTACAAATGACATCAAGAAGCCTAACCAAAGTCGATTTGGTTCTAAATAGTTTTCAGGCTTACTCAGATCGGGCTTTTCGCTATCGCTGACGCTCGGCTTCCGCTGTCATTGCGCTTGGGCCTTTATGCCTAATGTTTGACGTGGTTGGACTTTGACCCTTTCGTTTTGAGCGAGGTTATAAACTTCAGATAAAACAGTTTGACTTTGTAATAGTTGCTTAACGGCGATTTAGTGGGTTAATATTAAACAGAGCTCATATCACCATTACCATAGTCTGATTTCCCGCAGTGTACGCAAAATATGGTCAAAGTATACACGGAGAAACGAAACAACTTAAAATCGAGGTAGAAAGTACTTAAAAATAAGTACTCTCGAAAGACTACTATTTTGGAAACATTGTTATTCTGATTGATAAGTACTTTTAACTTAATCTTGAAGTATAACAAAAATAGTTACTTTTACATTTATTGTGCTCAGAACTGTAGTCTTTTGAGAGTTATTTGTTTTGAGGGCTTTCTATCTTGATTTTGAGTTGTTTCCTTTTCCACTTTTTGAAAGTATCCAAAATGAAGTGTTGCGATTTCACTTTATTTTGGATGAAAAAATCCTATTTATTTCATTTAAGCTCTGTCGTCCTCCTGGAAGCAATCGCTTTGCAAAGTTTTGAAGGTATTACCGTGTTAAAATTGCGTGAATTGGTGGAAACAATTAAAATGGAGCATCTAAAGAAAAAGATCGACGAAGGAAGCTACCAAAAGCTGACAGGTAAGCTTTATTATTTAATTTATCAGTGGATATTACGTACATTTTCAACTTTAAATTCTTGAGGGATGAAATGTTGCGTTGATGGATGCAGCGAATTCATCAAAGGTGATCTGGAGCTTTTTAAGCAGCACCTTTCCACGGTCCATAAAATCGCAACAAGTCGGAAGTCGTCAGTCCCGTTGAGATGTCCCCTATGTGGCTCGATTTTCAGCTTTTTTTTAAGCTTCAAAAAGCATTTTCTTACTCATAACCCTCTTCCGGGCAACACGGAAGATGTTGAAGAAAACTCTTTTGAGCTAGCAGTTCTTTCGCCCTCACCAGTGCCGACCCTTGAGGATGATCCGATGCCGTTTACCGCAATTGAAAACCCAGTGTTTTACCAGAACGACGTGTCGCTGGAAGATATAACGGCAAAATTTATGGAGATGATCACGGAACTTCGCTGTGATGTGTCTCTTCCAGAAAAAAAGGTGCAGAAGTTTCTTTCTGGGTTTTCCTCGATTGTTCTTTGGAGTCAACGACACGCTATGTCACAAGTGAAGCGGTTCTTGAATAACGAAAACTACTCTTTTGATCAAGAACCTTCGATAAATTTGATAAATTCTTTGTTTATCCCCGATATAACCAAAAACGCGCTCACATTTGAAGACAACATGAATTTTTTGATTGCCAAAGCTGATTGTACGGTTTTAGAACCGATCGAAACTATATTAGGAGAAACTAGGTTAAATAATTGTACGCTGTTAGGACGAGCAAGAGGAAAAAAAATTCAAAGAAGGGTTAAATTGACAAATTCTGTTCCCACTGTCAAAATTCAGAAAGATGTTGTACATTACATTCCGATAGTTGGCACGTTGCATCTGATCATGGCAAATCCAGAAGCTCGATCTATGGTGGATGCTGAGGAGCCAAAAACGGATGGCTCAATAGTATCCTTCAAAGACAGCAAGCAATTTTTACAACATCCCTTCCTTCAAAGCCATCCTTATGCATTGAGACTTTCTTTACACGCGACGATGTCGAATATGTGAACCCACTTGGATCGCGTAAAGGGAAAAACAAGTTGACAATTTTTTATTTTAAGGTTCAAAATTTTGACTCACGAGTTAATTCATCAATGGATAAGATTTACTTGGCATTGATGGTCAAATCGAGTGTACTAAAGAAATACGGCTATGCAATAGTACTAAAAGACATGCTTAAAGATCTTCTTGCACTTGAGTCACCGCAGGGAATAGTTACAAGAATAAAGTCAGAAAACTGGACATTACGCGCCGTTCTTGTAAATATTCTGGGTGATACTTTAGCTATCCACGAGATATATGGGCTTCTTGGACCTTCAGCCAACCTTTTCTTATGATCGTGCTGCATTTCGAGACGAGATCTCAAATCCGGTGAGTTAGGCGACAGTTTTACCCACAGAACCGTAGAAAACGTGATTCCGTATTAAACCAGCAGAAAACCCCAAAGGAATGTGGGATACGATCAGATTGTGCGTTACATGAATTGCGATTCTTCAGATGGGCTAATACAGTTTGTTTTGATCCAATGCATTATGTATTGGAAGGTATTTCTCCAATGACTATCAAATTGATTTTGAAGCTACAGTCCAGAATAACTACAGAACAAGAGATCAACCATCTCATCAATACATTCGATTACGGAGAGTGTGAAGACTCTGCCAAACCCTCTTCAAACTTTTCTAATCAAGTTTTGAATTCGAAAACAAATGCTTTGAGCCAAACTGCATCTCAGACTTGGTTACTCATGCGTGCATTTCCGTTCATTTTCGATGAAGTCCTTCAGCAAGACTCCAAATTAGGACAACTGGTTTCATCGCTGCTCCTAATTAGCTACGTTTGTTTTTCACATAGATTGACCCAAGACATGGTAAATGATCTGAATAATGCTATTCGAGACTTTCATTGTATTTTCAAAGAGTGCTTCTCATCATCTATTGCTATTAATAAAATGCACCATATTGCACATTATGCACAGTCATGTGTAGAAAATGGACCGCTATATAATGCTAGTTGTTTGTTGTATGAGGCCAAATTTAAGGAGTCCAAGGGCCAAGGCAAGACCTGTGGAAATTATAAAAATCTTACGTTAAGCCTAACGAAAAGATTGGCATTTAAACAAATCAACTCAATTTTGAAGCATTCTTATGTCATAGATTATCCGTTAATAATTACATCCACTATGATAGACAAAACAATCATAGATTCATATGGTTTACTTTTTGATCTCCCACAACAAATTAAGGTAATTCAGCACTTGCAAATAAAAAAAACTGATTTCCGGCCAGGATATGTAGTAAAATATCTAAAGCACACTGGAAGTTACTATGGCATAATTCTATTAATAGTTTGCCATCAAAATGAAATAATAACTATTAATCAAGAATTAGATATTGATCAGTTTGATTTTACATTGTTTGCTTTTAAAGTCAAGCTTTCTCAGAACCTGATTAGAGTTACAAAAGATAAACTGTTGTCACGTAAATGTTATAATTTGTGGAAACTAAAGAAAGATGATATTCATTATTATATTAGTTTAAAATACTACGACGATTAAGTAGGCTTACATACATTGTAATAGAATGTGTTGTCGTATCATGTTGATTAAAAATATTTTTCAAAATTAGCCGTTTTGTTAATACAGTCAAGTCTCCCTTACTCGATCTTTCCTGGAACTCCACGTTACTCACGAAAGTATTTATATCTTAGGCTGTTTTTTTTTCCTTTATTAGAGAAATTTTTAGTCTAAGGCTAGTTCATCTCTTGATCTTAGGCTGGGTTCCAACCATTTTGTGAATTTTCACTTCAATTTGACAGTAATACCAACCGGTCGAAACTAACGATTTTAAATTGGCTCACTACTTGAGCCTATCGGTCCCAAGCAAATCGGTTAACGTACCCCATTCTAGTTGAAATTCTAGTACTACACTATGTTTGTTTTGATTCGCTATGAAAGTTTGACAGATAAAATGAGGGGTTCATGGATTTTCTTATGTTTCGAGGGGTGCATCGATAAGCTTGGGACCGAAGATAGTACTAGAACTGAGCCAAAAAGTTGAGCATGTTTCTTCGGGACCTGCTGGTCTTAGAGTTACCTCTATGGTTATACCACAGACAAACAGACATAACGCTCGCAAGTTGTTCATCGAACAAGCATTTAACGGTCAATTTAAAAGAATCGTAGTTGGTAGTACCGCCAACTGAGGCGCGCATAGTCATTTCCTATGAGTTTGACGTTTACACACTACCGCCATCTGTTCTGTGTACTACCCACCACAGTGTACCCAACAGATGGCGGTAATGTTTTAGCTACGATGTTTTACAGTGAGAAATATTCAATGTGTTATGTCTGTTTGCCTGTGGTAATACTACTGACACATTTTTCAAAACTTCTGTGCTAATTAAATATCAAAATGTTTTATTTATTAACAGCCAATCTTATCACTGATGAGTCGTTGATCCATTTGGATGCAAATGACCTGGCAGAATTAGGGATTCTGGAGATGGGCCCAAGAAAGATCATCCTCAGCGTCATCGCTCAATTAATTTTGGAACGTGAAACAATTGAGACTCCTCCGGAGGCAACTCACCTACTGCATGAAAAGGTAATGATCACTTCAATTAAATATGTATCTTACTTTTGTTCCATATACAGAAAACAGTAATTTTTGCATTATGATTTCTAATAGAAATATTATTTAATAATGTATTGCAGACAGTTCAATCGGTTTTGGCAAGCGAACCGAGATCCAGCGTGCTCTTAAGCCCCTTAACGCTGGTACCATACCCGATAACAAAGATCTGTTGAGAATGAACAGAATTCTCACAAATTTCTATTTTGAACGCATGATCCAGGAAGAAAAAAGGTAAGGCTTTGGTAAGAAAATCAGGCGTAACATTTGAAAACGGCCTTTAAACTTGTGTAAACCAACTTTTGTAGGCCCTTTGCTCACTACCCGCAAATTCTCCCCTTCCCGATGATGTTGGTTTGCGTGGGTGTACTTCGGGTGGCGAGTACCCGAGCAAAGTTGGAGATCAAATTGAAATCAAAATTTGTTGTTATGATGTAAATTATTTTGAATAATCCAGTTGATCTCATTTTGGTTGACTTAACAGCAGAAATGAGAGCAAAATTTTACACTGTTGAATCAAACGGAAAACTAATCTTGCTTTCAAAGAAATCACTTTGATTTCTGATTTTGTATACATAATGTTTAACTGAATACGGACCTGGCGTAAATCGTTAGCATCCATGCTTCTCACGTTGAAAGGCTTAAGCTCAAATCTAACCACGGGCAAGTAACGAATGCTCTAAAATGTGTTAAACAAAACAAATAAACAATAATCGTTAGTTAAACGACAGATGAGCTTACATTAAAGTTGCTTTCATTTAAAAAGTCTTGACTGTATAATGGAAGCACAATATGATATCAGACTAATGTCGTGACAATTGAAATCAAAATAAGTTTTCATTGTGATAGGAACTGCAAACTTTAATATCGATTTGCTTTCAGTTTGTTAACCGACTTTGCTCGGGTAAAGGGCCTACAAAAGTTTGTTTACAAAAATATTTAGACCGTTTTCAAATTTTACGCGAGAAATTCATCGTTTTATTGCTTGACTTTTTTTTTCTTTTACAGATATCCATCATGGCATGAAAAACAGGAATTAGCTGTAAAAATCATTGAAGCTTTTCCACAATTGGAAAAAAACAAGAGTGAATGCAGATGCTCCTAAAGAGGTAAGTTAACAAAACAAAATATAAATAAATTATCCTTAAATTGAATATATATTTTTTTTAGTCATACTTCTTCTGGCGTAACAAGGGACGAGGAAAAGGTGCCCATTACGGAATAATAGAGACGCGCGTAGGAAACATGCGTAAGGATTTGCCCTCGGAGGAACGACTGTTCCAAAGGCCAAAGAATGATCCCGTTATATTGCCTGATGGTATCCACGAAACCGCGTCATACACAGCAACACTAACACCGTCATTACAAAATATTCGCGAACTATCAGAAAAAATGGTGCATTGCACGGTTTTGCATCAATGGTTGCTCATGCAGAAAACTGATGTCTGCAACTCAATTTTGAGAATATTTCCCCATTTGCTGGCCTACAATGGACTTATGGTAAGATTATGACCTTATGAATTTGGTTTTATTTATGTCATTTCTAAACTGACTTACTTTCGGCACATTTCAGATACAGCAAGTATTTGAGCGACTCCATCCCGATGCAAATAAGGACTGCAGCATGAGCTCTTTTTTACAGATCGGTCTCCTCGTGGAAACGAATGCTTGGAGCTCAGTTGAAGACGGTATTTAATTCCCTTATTCCAATTCAAATCGATATTCTTTCTTACTCGATGCCCTTTAAATAATTTTAAGGTGATTTCTAGTAGAGTCCACAAATGACCGCTATGTAGGCTATATATGCACTTCCACTTCAAATTTTCAATTACACAAATCGCGGAAATCAGTGCCCAATTTCATCTGAAATTGCTACTTCATGTATGCTGCAGTGCAGCAAACGTGGAGTAACAATTTGAACGTTGCACATGTCGTATATTTGTGCACTTAATGTTTCGAAGTGGTTCCGAGAATAAGGATGTCACAGCGAATCACCTTAATATCCTGGTAGAGAGAATTGACTATAAATAATTGATAATTATTTCAGCTCACATCCGTGGTGCCCTTCGATTTTTAAAAAAAATGACACTTGTGGCATTAAGAGAAAGATGGAAGAAGAAATGAGGAGTTCCTGGCGGTACCGTTGATTTGCTGGGTAAAGCTGAGTGAGATTTAATATATAAGAGTTAGGAGTAAAAAACTTAATTTAACTTATTAGTAATATTTTTGCATAGCATTATCATCATAATACAAGCCTATTAGAGAAAATCTTGCTTAAATTTTGTTTTCATAATTCATTTATCAGTTGTTTCGTTTATTTACAGATTGACGATGATACAACCAACTTGATTGCATTTAACAACCATCTACATGCTCACCGTGATCTTCCTCCTCATATTGTATGCTGCGCTGAAATCTTCAAAAAGGGTGACGTATATGTTGTCTTTGCAGAATACATTATTCCATGTGGAAACTCAGGAGAATTGGCGATTGGCGTTTTGCTTAAGCTTTTTCCAGTGTTGGGCATAAACGTACCCGTCCTGCTCAAAAAGCTGTACGATCTTGTTGCAATAAATGTTTGGAATATTAAACAATGTTCCACGAGCACCAAGGTAACGGAACTTACCTTACGCATAAGGGAGTTCGAAAATTCCTCTCTTTAAGTTTTTTAATGTCAAAACCTTCTGGGTTGTTTTATAAGAGCAAATAAAAACGTCGTATTGATTTCAAATTTAATAAACTGTTGATTCTTTATTAGAAATATCGAAGAAAAATAAATCAAAACGCCCTCTTTTCCCAAGTAATATTTTCAAACCCAAAACTTGATTTTACGTCATTTTTACCCACTATTGACTCATCACGGAACAGTTCAATTTCACTCAAAGAGATGTCTTTTGAAAATACTCTAAATTGGATACTTAGCAAAGAACTCAATTTTGAGTGGTTGCACTTAGCTGTCAAGATGAGTGCAAATGACTTAATTTAGAGTTGTTTCGTCTTTCCGTGTAGATATTTTCACGTCTGGTTGTATTGATGCGATATGTGAGAGCGTGTTAATGGCGATCCCGGCGTAGTGGTTAGAATCCATACCAACGTTGGTCTCTGTTCCGCAATCTAGTGCCAATCACCGACGGTCATCGATTACCATCCATTGACGGCAATCGAATGTGCAGGAAGGCAGCTTCCAAACCTGCGTAGGATATTGCACCCACTCCAACACACATGGGCCGGGACCAACGGCTTTACCAGAGATTTTTATGCCTCAGAAAAATTCCACCGACCTCGGCTGGGATTGAACCCAGACCCATCGGGGTGTTAGAAAGCAGTCACGCTTACCACTACACCACTGGCGCCGGCAAGACTACAAATCAAGAATGTGAAATGTGAATTTCATTCACAATTATACATAATATAAATACTCAATCTTCTAGGCATTGGGTTACTTTCTAACACACAATACTCTTGGAAGCGAAGATCAATTGAACCTGGTGAAAAGTACCATTCGTGCTGTCAGGGATATTGGACTTAATCCACTGATATTAATAATGGATCTACGAACAAAAAGGCAAAAGAAGCTGGTACCACTACTGACATTACTGAGAATCCCTACTCCTAAGTAGATGGGAAACCTGTGTATATCCGGTGGGATCCACCCCATTTCAGGAAAAGTGCAAGTGAAGGAGCACAATGCTGCATTTAACCAGCTTGTTGCCAGTTTCGACAACATTGATTCACTATCAAATCCTCGACTTGTTCCAAAACTAACTGAGAAACACGTGAGAGTTCCTCCGTTAGCACCCATGAACGTCTCATTAGCAACAAGGACACTGAGCCAGTCTGTAGGATCTGGAACAAGATACTGCCTAGAAACAGGGGAGCTTCATAGAACGTGCAGTGCAGACGACTTCTTTGATAGAAATGCACGATAAGCTTTTTGCTTTATTCAATAGCAAAAGGCGAATCTGTTCTGCGAAGGTAAATCAAACGAAATAATCAATAGTTTTAAAATCAAACTTATGCTATTTATGTCTTCAGCCTTTGAAAGCAGCGTTACAGAAAAATTGATGTGTCTTGTCTTCTCTGATCCCGAAAAAACTAAAAGTGAAGTGTATTTTAAGCAATTTTTTTCCTTGATTTGTTTTCCGTCGATCTTGTTTTCCATGCTGAGCACCAATGCTTCTGACGCCTGGGAGGCAGCTCTCATACCTATCGACCCTTCAACTCATGAACCGGGGACCAACGGCTTTACTTCCCTAGGCTAGGAAGGCGTGATCAGAGATGTTATGCCTCAGAACATCCCGGCGGCGCCGACTGGTATTGAACCCAGGCCTGCTGGGGTGAGCAGGCAGGCAATTTTGAAAAATGGAAGTCACCATCATATATTCAGAAATGATACTATTCGTTGACCATCAATTCTGATGTAGGGTACAGCGCTACTTCATCGTAATCGCCCATTTCCGTTCTATCGATCAGAAAAGATCAATAATATCAATGATTTCACCGTGCACAAATCAATAATAGGTTTGTTCCGATGCGTTAGTTCATTGGCTACAACATAAATCCAGGACTGGTAGCGATCAATGCGGTCAAAAAGAGTGATTTTAGCGACCATGTTGAAGAAATAAGTGACCTTTTAGTGACTTATAGTTGTAAAAAGCAATTTCCTGCAATTTCCTTGAAGTTGTTAGAACTGCCCTTTAATTCTCTGATCTGTCTTGATGTTGTCGGAGTTTCCCTAAAACTCTCAACTCTTATGAAGATCTCGGTTCTGCTTTAAAATAAATGGAATTTTCGTAAACACATTTAAACATCCCTAGAATTCCATGGATTTCTGCTCCTAAAATATGTTGAATGTGTCGAATGACGTGACGGAGAGATAATCGTAGTTCGGGTTTATGAAGTTTTCATAAAATTTCTGAAGGTCTCTGTACTGAATCTTTCGGAACATCTTGAGGGTTCTCGATTTTATTTCAGCACATCATGGAACTATCGTGAATTTGTCTTAACTCACGCTTAAAGATTTCTAAATCAAATCAATAGTCTGGGTTAAAGTTCCGGGGACTTCCCCTTAAGATCTCTGGAATTTCCCAAATATCTCTAGATCTAGCTTTTCTGAGATCAATAGAACTTCATTAAAGTTTCCACATTTTTGTTAGTACGAAACGTCAGGACATTAAAAAGTAGAAGGGTCTGTGCCTAGGGGCACGAACGGAAGCTTGACGTAGGACTGCTAGTGGATGGAATTAATGTGAAGAGCATTAAGTTTTTTTAATTGACCAATCATCTGTTATCTTAATTCTTTCCGTTTTTGAATTGTAGGCGTACCAAATTTTTAAGATTTTTTTTTTCAAAGAGGAAGTTGATGAAGAGAATCAATTAAAATCACTTGCACCCCTGCTTCCAAGTTTGGTTACAAGATTACAACTCTGGAGAGCATTTTGTGTGGTCGTTGGGGGCTTGTGGTTCTGAATATGGACAAACAGGAATAGATAAATTCTATTCCAACTCTTTACTGTTATAAGCTTGATGGCCCTGAAAAGAGCCGTTTTATTGTAGATGACATCCATGGCCGCTTACGCTTGGCGTGTTTAGTGTAGGTGGCAGCATCACGGACCTCATTTTACAGGATCACCGGACCTTTGACCGGAGATACGTTTAACACCACCACGGTGAGCCAGACAACGGATGGTGGTTATCTCGAAGAACTTTGCGATGACGCTTGGCACCAGTGATGCAAAATATCATGAAACTCACGTGACATTCGTCTTCGCATCAACCGACTATTGCTGACAGCCATGGCAAACAACAATCACCAGTAATGGTCGCTGCTCACAAGCAAAACGTTACACTCGCTGCTGATGATGAAAAGCACAACGAAAACAGTGAAGACTTCTGCAGTACGATCATGAGAAAAAGCGAAACGACAGAAGAAAATGAAAACAATGCCTACGCATTCCAAGTTTGTCTCGGCAGGCGCGACTGTGTGAGTTACAAACAAAGCAGGCAACATTAAACCGAAGCTGTTGGGCTCACTCACCAACACACTCACATAAGCAAACAAACCAGCAACTGCTTCAAAACGAGCACAGATGAGTGTCGTGATTGTCGGAAATGACCAGATCGGTGATGGATCACAACCGAAGACGATATTCACCAGTTGCTTTTTACTTCTTTCGTCAACTTGATGGATGGTCAGGTCATGGAGAGAGCTTTGACGAATACATTGATAGGAATGTACAAAGCGTTACTACCATCAGCTGTTTGACTATCGTGATTGTGATAGGTCGCAACTCTGCTTGGCACCTTCTTTACCAGACCTTTTCCTTCTTTGCCACGGCCAGTCAATTGTTGCTTGTTGGGTGTGAAGGAGCGGACTAGCCACCACCTTCCTACACACTGCTGCTATTGCTGTCCGAAGCGAAAATGAGCTAATGCCATTTTTTTTTGCCATTTAAATGATCTTTATTTCTTGTGATTGTGTGGTTTACATGTATGAATTTTCAAGTGACACAGATGCGTCTTTTCAACTTTAGTACATTTGAGATTTTAATTATTATTTACAGTTCCTAGTCCTATCAGGCCTATTTTAAAGTATGACCACCTTGGTGGGGTGAGCTAATGCCATACAACAGCGCTCTTTTATATCTTTTCAGGTTAAAGCAGAATGATGTGCAACCAAGTGGTACTCGATTATGAAAACTGGGTTTGGGAAGAACGTTTATTTCATAAAAACAGTGATAAAATGATCACTTACCACTTTTTCAATAGCTTCGCGTTAAAAATCATCAGTCGATGCTATAGATGCGTAGAAAGATTTCTGATCGATTGGTGATAAAATTATTGTAATTGGTCCAGGAGCAGCTGAGTTATTAATGTTCAAAATCTTTCATAATTTTGTTTCATGTTCCATTTTTGGTTTTTACAAAGTGTACCCCCAGTATAGAAATGAAAGACGTAGTCCTACGTCAAAATGTTGTGATTTTATCTTAATTACTAAAATGAAGTAAGTGTTCAACTTCAATATTTAATGGATTTGATAGTAAAGCTGTTTCTTTAAAACTGATTGTCATGTCTTATGAACTTTTGCATTAAGAACCTATTTTTAACACATTTCATAAATGGCATTCTTATTATAAACCTGGAAATTATCCGCCAAAGTTATGGAAAAACCTGAAAAACTCTGAGAACTTTATTTAGTCAAATGAGTGGACACCCTTTAGATAGAGAAGTACGATTAAACGTAAAAAAAAAACTCTATACAAGGTCGTCAACTTCAAATTGTTCAAACCATATCAGAACAAAATGTAGACCTATTCAGAAGAATGATAAATCTTGAAATAAATTCACGTTTAAAAAAGTTTAAAATAGTGACTTATCACAAGAAAAAGTGACTTTAGTGACCTAGCCTTTAACACTCCGAATACGGTGGGTAAAAAACTTTACGCCGACTACGAAGCCTCCGAAAAACGTGTAACGGCAAGTTTGCAATAGCTCAACTTAGCCATTTCCTAATGAATTTCAAAAATTGTGGTACCTTTAGAATTCCTAGGGTTTCTAGATGATTTTGATTGCAAAAAACTTGAAAATAGAGTCGTCTACTTTTTTAAAAAGCGAAAAGAGTTGTTACACGTTTTTTTGAAAGGTGTGTTTGTAGGGTTTTGCAAGTGGCGCAAGATCTGTAATTTAGATTAATGGGCACAAATGTTCACAATTAGCCAGAATACAGTCATGATTCCAATATATGGATCCTGGAGACAACAGAACGGTCCTCGAAAAATCCGGAACATCCGTAAAAATGGTCAATCAATGATCCTGATCCTAGAGCTCTGCGGTTTTTTTGAAAACATTAGGAACTGTGATATAAACAAATATTTGGGGTCGTGACATAAACATGTATTTGGATGGCCATGGGACCGTCCTCCGGAAGATCCGGAACATCCGTAAAAGTGATCAACCCATGAAACTGATCCTAGAGCTACGCGTTTTTTTTTTAAATTAGGATCTGTGATATAAGAATGAATTTGGATCATGGACCAAGATGGCCATCGGACCGCCAGCGGAAGATCCGGAACATCCGTAAAAGTAGTAAATCCACGATCCTGATCTTAGAGCTCCGTGGTTTTCTTGAATACATTAGGAACTGTGATGATAGAAAGAATTTGGGCTTGTGACATAAACATGAATCGGACATCCAGATAGTACCATCCTCCGGAAGATCCGGAACATCCGTAAAAGTGGTCAAACAATGAAAATGATCCTAGAGCTCCGCAGTTTTTGAAAAAAAACACTAAGACCTGAGATGATAGAATGAATTTGGGGTCGTGACATAAACATGGACCTTGATGGGCATGGGACCGTCCTCCAAAAGATCCGGAACACCCGTGAAAGTGGAAAATTCACGAAACTGATCTGAGAGCTCCGTGGTTTTCTTGAAAACGTTAGGAACTGCGATATTAGAATGAATTTGGGATCGTGACATAAACATGGACCCAAATGGCCATCGGACCGTCCTCCGCAAGATCCGAAAATTCTGTAAAAGTGGTCATTGTATGAAACTGACCCTAGAGCTCCAAGTTTTTTTCGAAATCACTTGGAACTTTCATATATAAATTAATTTACGGTCGTGACATAAACATGTACCTAGAAGGCCATGGGACCGTCCTCCGCAAGATCTAGAACATCTTTAAAAATGGTCAATCTTTGAAACTGATCCTAGAGTTCTACGGTTTTTTCGAAAGCATGTGGTATAAGAAAGAATTCGGGGTCATGACATAAACACGTACCGGAGACGAACCAGCCCAGGGCTGAAAGTCTCCTTAATAAAGATAAAAAAAAAACACGGACCTGGATGGCCATAGGACCGTCCTCCGGAAGATACGGAACATCCGTAAAAGTGATCCAGAGGTTTCTTATATCACAGTATTTAAAAAAGAACTGCAGAGCTCTAGGATCAGTTTCTCAGTATGATATGTTCCCGATCTTTTGGAGGACAGTCTCATGGCCATCCGGATCCATGTTTATGTCACGACCCTAAATTCTATCTTAAATCGCAGTTCCAAGAGTTTTCGAAAAAAACCACGGTTTTTTCACAGTTTCATCGATGATCCACTTTTACGGATGATCAGGATCTTCTGGAGGACGTTCCAATGGCCATCCAGGTTCATTTTTACGGATCTTCCCAAGGACTGTCCCATGGTCATTCGGTTCCATGTTTATGTTCAGACTCCAAATTCATTCTAATATCACAGTTCCACGGTTTTTCGTTCTTGGATCAATTTTATGGCTTGCAATCGAGCTAAGGCCTTGTTGTCCTCTGCTGTCCGAAGAAGTCGTTTCAACTCTACTCGATCCATGGCCAGACTTTGCCAGCCTCGTAGTCTGCGAAGGGTCTGCAGATCACCTTCTACTTGGTCGATCCACCTTGCGCGCTGCGCGCCTCTTCTTCTTGTTCCTGTTGGGGCGCTTTCAAGAACCATTTTCACTGCGTCGTCGTGCGACATTCTTACGACATGCCCAGCCTACCGTAGTCGCCCAATTTTTGCAATGTGAACGATGGATGGTTCTCCCAACAGCTGGTGCAATTCTTGGTTCATTCGCTTCCTCCACGTTCCGTCATTCAAGGGCGCGTTTGTCCTCCACGAGCATAGTCACGGTCTCGTGGCAGTAGACGGCCACCGGTCTAATCAGCGTCTTTTAGATAGTCAACTTTGTGGCGAATTTTATTCGACCGGAGCGTCCTCCGGAGTCCAAAGTAGGCACGATTCCCTGCCATAATGCGTCTTTGAAATTATCTGCTGGTATCATTTTCGACGGTCACCAGTGAGCCCAAATACACGAACTCATCGACCACCTCGATTTCGTTACCGTCAATCTGAACTCGGGGTGGGAGGCTAACATTGTCTTCCCTAGAACCTCTTCCTTTCATGTATTTTGTGTTTAATGTGTTGATGGCAAGTCCAATCCACCTAGCTTCAGCCTTCAGTCTGATGTACGTTTCCGCCTTCGTCTCAAAGTTCCGTGCCATGATGTCGATGTCATCGGTGAAGCCAAGAAGCTGTCTTGATACTCGTGTCTATCCCAACTCTTCTGATCACACCTTCTAACGCGATGTTGAATAGCAGACACGAAAGTCCATCACCTTGCCGTAACCCCCTTCAAGATTCAAAGGGACTCGAGAGTGTCCCCGATACTCGAACAACGCACATCACTCGATCCATCGTTGCCTTGACCAATCGCGTCAGTTTATCTGGAAATCCGTACTCGGGCATAATCTGCCATAGCTGATCACGATCGATTGTGCCGTATGCGGATTTGAAATCGATGAACAAATGATGTGTAAGCAAGTTGTATTTGTGGCATTTCTGCAGAACCTGCCAAATCGCGAATATGAACCCATGAATTCCTGCTGGTATTGCCCAAGAAATCTCTTGCAAATGGTGACAGGCGGCGTATAATTTGGGAGAGAACCTTGTAAGCGGCGCTCAGCAGTGTGATCGCGCGGTAGTTGCAGCAATCCAACTTGTAGATTGGGCATTGCAGCCCTTTTTGTAGATTGGGCATACAACACCTTGCTTCAATCCTCCGGTAATATCCCCTCCTCCCAAATCTTGGCAATTACCCAGTGCAGCGCTCTAGCCAGTGCTTCACCACCGTATTTTAATAGCTCACTTGGTTGTTGATCTACACCAGTTGCTTTGTTGTTCTTCAGTCGACCGATCTCCTCCTCAACTTATTGAAGATCAGGCCAGCAGCCTGTCGTCTCCTGCACGTGCTCCAAGGTCTGTTGCCGTGCCACCTTCGTTTTCTGCTGCATCACCGTTGAGGTGCTCGTCATAGTAATGCTTCCACCTCTCAATTTTATGGAGTGACCATTTTACGGATGTTGTTGATCTTCCGGACGACGGTCCCATGGCTATCTGGGTACATGTTTAAGTCACGATCACAAATTCATTCTTATATCACAGTTCCTAATGTTTAGAATCAGTTTCATGATTAACCTCTTTTACGGATGTTCTGGACTTACCAGAGGATGGCCCCATGGCCATTTGGGTCCATGTTTATGTCATGACTCCAAAATATTTCTTATATCGCAGTTCCACATGCTTTCGAAAAAAACCGTAGAACTCTAGGATCAGTTTCGAGGGTTGCCCATTTTTAAAGATGTTCTAGATCTTGCGGAGGACGGTCCCACGGCCTTCTGGGTACATGTTTATGTCACGACTGCAAATTAATTTATATATGACAGTTCCAAGTGTTTTCGAAAAAAACCGTGGAGCTCTAGGATCTGTTCCATATATTGACCACTTTTACGGATTTTTCGGATCTTCCGGAGGACGTTCCGATGGCCATCTGGGTCCATGTTTATGTCACGATCCCAAAATCATTCTAATATCACAGTTCCTAACGTTTTCAAGAAAACCACGGAGCTCTCGGATCAGTTTCGAGAATTTTCCACTTTCACGGATGTTCCGGATCTTCCAGAGGACGGTCTCATGGCCAACAAGATCCATGTTTAGGTCACGACCCCAAATTCATTCTATCATCTCAGTTCTTAGTGTTTTTTTTCAAAAACTGCGGAATTTTTCGGATCTTGCGGAGGACGTTCCGATGGCCATCTGGGTCCATGTTTATGTCACGATCCCAAAATCATTCTAATATCACAGTTCCTAACGTTTTCAAGAAAACCACGGAGCTCTACGATCAGTTTCGTTAATTTTCCACTTTCACGAATGTTCCGGATCGTTCGGAGGACGGTCCCATGGACATCCAGGTTCATGTTTATGTCACAAGCCTAAATTCTTTCTATCATCACAGTTCTTAATGTTTTCAAGAAAACCACGGAGTTCTAGGATCAATTTCATGGGTTGATCACTTTTACGGATGTTCCGGATCTTCCGGAGGACGGTCCTATGGACATCCAGGTTCATGTTTATGTCACAAGCCCAAATTCTTTCTATCATCACAGTTTCTAATGTTTATAAAAAAAAAAACGCGGAGCTCTAGGATCAGGATCGTGGATTTACTACTTTTACGGATGTTTCGGATCTTCCGCTGGTGGTCCGATGGCCATCTTGGTCCATGACCCAAATTCATTCTTATATCACAGATCCTAATGTTAAAAAAAAACACTTAGCTCTAGGATCAGTTTCATGGGTTGATCACTTTTACGGATGTTCCGGATCTTCCGGAGGACGGTCCCATGGCCATCCAGGTACATGTTTATGTCACGACCCCAAATATTTGTTTATATCACAGTTCCTAATATTTAAAAAAAACCGCAGAGCTCTAGGATCAGGATCATGGATTGACCATTTTTACGGATGTTCCGGATTTTTCGAGGACCGTTCCGTTGTCTCCAGGATCCATATATAGGAACCATGACTGTATTCTGGCTAATTGTGAACATTTGTGCCCATTAATCTAAATTACAGATCTTGCACCACTTGCAAAACCCTACAAACACACCTTTCAAAAAAACGTGTAACAACTCTTTTCGCTTTTTAAAAAAGTAGACGACTCTATTTTCAAGTTTTTTGCAATCAAAATCATCTAGAAACCCTAGGAATTCTAAAGGTACCACAATTTTTGAAATTCATTAAGAAATGGCTAAGTTGTGCCATTGCAAACTTGCCGTTACACGTTTTTCGGAGGCATCGTATTCGGAGTGTTAAAAAAGAGACTTTTTAGTGACTGACTATTAGAGCGCATTCTATGAATATTTAGGCTCATTGTTCTCAAAACAAAAGAAGCACTCCTAGCGAATCCCCTTTTTCTACGTTTATCCGCAGGACGAAGAAAATCTGATGGCCTTTCAATGCGTTAGGACGGAATTGAAACTCGTTGAACGAATTTAGAATCAAGAAGCAGTATTATATTTTAAACAATATCTCAACAATGTGTGACTCTTTATCAAATCCAACCGCGCGTACCGGAAAGGTGAATACATTTAGAAGTCATCTCTGACAGAAATATTCCACTTTTTGTTTAAACTCGTTCAGAAAAGAGTGGTAAAGCGCGGGTTGTGCTCAGTAGGACGGAAATTAGATCAGAACCCCTATTTGAATAAAATAATGTTTCGACTAGAAAAAAAAATACATTGGGCGAACAATTTGAAAAATGGTAGTCAAATAAGATGCGTTTTACTAAAATTAATGGAAGTTTGAACTGATTCAACTTATTAATCTAAATGAGACACCCTGTAGATCCGGATCTGACGTGTTGCGGCAAAGTAGCAGCTAAATCTATTGTCTAAATGTCAAATTTATGTCAACGCAACGCAAACGGATCTAATGTGGGTGGCGCTTTAGAATGACCACCAAAAATAGGGGTGAATCATCGAGATAGTGTGTTCTAAACAGCCGTCGAATCCGACTCAAATTTGAGTTCCATTTACTCAAATTTGCAAAAAATGCAGCTGAACTGTTTACACCATCCCGATGACCATAGATGGCCAGCAGTTGGTTACACTGTGACCAAGTGTAAATCAGGCAAAAATAGCACCGACCTCCCTAGGAACCTCACATCAGCTCCGTACAACAGCTCCATACACAGGCATGGCCAGTACACGAAGGAGGGTCAACAAGGGATCGCTGAAAAACCATCAGAGTTGGCGAGGTGAGGCGATGCGAAGCGAGAGGGGCCCGTATAGAGTGTCGGAGGAATATTCATGGCTCATTCAATTGAAAGCGTAATTTCGAACACAAATTATATTGTCATTTTATGCAAAAAAAAAGGGGTTCCACCACACTGTGAAGGAAGGAGAACCAGAACGAAGACGAATGCAAACTGCAACAAGAATACTGAATGATACGCAGAATAGAAGAAGGAGGAAACAGAACTGAATGCACTCCGTTGGAAGAAGTGTTTATCCCCTTTCGCATTCAGAACATCAGCCACAGTTGAAGAGCGCTGTGGTGTTCTGTGGTGGTCTCCGTCGAGGATGGGCGGACAGGGATGGGAGGGGCCACAAAACGGCAAAGATGGGAATCCTTCGCTGCTCTCTGCGGGGCGCTTTTATTGTGTCGAGTTCTCGATTCGAATTTGCATAATGAGGGTGCAATGCAATGTGGAGTGGAAAATTGATAACGGAAAGACAGCCACGGGGATCGAACCAGGGGCCTTTGGAACAACTGCGCTGCTTGGGCTCCCGTGCGTTGCACCGAACGCCGAGGGGTTGGTAACAGGATCGGGGAAACGTTTTGCTCCAATCAGCTGAAATGAGCTTGCCACGGCAATGTACATACATACATAAATGCGTTTGTTCAGGCACTCTCCGGAATGGGGCAGAACCGGCAAAACAAATGGAATGGGTTATGGTTCATCAAACCCGGTGCAAACAATGTCAAGTATTTACTTTGCCCGCCCTTCCCTCCGCCGTCGTCCCTGAAGTTCATAGTGTTTTACGATTACGGCGAAAACAATGTCTGCCGCGTTGCGAAGTGAGAATGGCGGTACTAATTTCTATGGGCAAAAAGAAAAGGGCGCACAGCTGTCACTCAGTTCCTATATCGACCGCCATGATGATGTGGCTGCTAAAAGGAACTGTCAATTGCATTGATCATGATCATGGGGCGGCGCGTAATCGTATCGTATTAAGCGGGCACATTTTCCCATGTGAGTTGGATCGATCGACTTTTATCCGCGGCACTGGCAACTAATGACACTCGTCAAGGCTAATAACTTTGATAAAGCTAGCGAAATAAATAATCACAGCTGGATGCGCACGCTTTCGCAGGGTTACAATGATGACGGGGCCAACGTGGTCGCCGACGGAGGTTCCCCCGGAGATTGCCGTTGCAACTGCCGGTCGGTCAGAGAAGACAAATGGAATCGATTCCAGGCGGTGGAGTGAAAGCACCCTGCGGGGTGCGTAACCACAGATCTTGGTGAAGGTTTGTGCGAGTCTTGGGAGGAGCTCATTGCTTTTCGGGATTTAATCGATTTGAGGTTACGGGAGCTCAGCGGCGTGCATGTTCCCATATGTTTGGAACCCAGCAGTGGGTGAGTAATTGACATTACCTAATCGAAACGAACCCGGATGGTAGTTTTTGGGCAGATCGAACAGTTACTGTCCAAAGAAACGAATGAGGGCTGTCATGCTGGTTATTCAGGGACCATGAGTCATGGTTAGTCCGTGAGTAGCCAGCTCTGAAAGGTGATTATTATTGTTAATATTATATAAACAAAAATTGATTGTAGGATGCCCATGTAGATTACTACATTACTATTATTTTGTCAACCAACGTAGACTCAATTGAAGAATCAAAGTGACGATTGACTCACAGATGGCGAGTGGGTGAAAATGGTAATGACGTTTTGATATCTGTCAAATTGCATGACTTTTTTAATTACCCAGGTAACAATTTGATGCTTAACAAGTGTTGATTAATCGATTTCAATTTAGCCTTAGATTGAATAATTGCTGTACATAGACCACGTTAACCTTTGTCCAGCTTTTAAACATTTAAATCTGGTGATTTTAATCAGCCAAAAGCTTAACAGTAATAGACATTATAAGCTTTTTAAGGCATTAAGTAACAGTCTTTTCCAACTCTTGTTCAGCCTTCTAGTATTTTTTTTTCAAAAATAATAATAGAAGACTTCAGAAGAAGCTTCATATCTTATGTATTTATATTGGAACCGCTTCAACTTGTTGCTGACTACCCAAGTAACCAAAAGTTCTGATAAAAGGCCATTTGTGGCTTAAGCAGCTTAGTTAGTGATGGTCTTTAGAATTCTAAGCAGCCTCATTTTTAAGTCGTTATAAGAACTTGAAAGTTCCGGTATCATAATTGAAGAGAATTCTAAGCAGCTTCTGGCGGAACTTGAACGGAACTTTTAGAAAATAAATTAAAAAAGGTTTTTGCCCTCTACACCAAATTCTATGTTTAGTTCGCACTTTTATGAAAGTTATTTCTAAAGGCAGGTATTTATGTGTATTGATTTATCAGCATTAGTAGTTTTTGAGCTGTTTGAAGAATTAAACCCAGTCCTTCTGCGTGAGAGCCCCAGCACGAACCGCTGCGTCATCTGAAATATATTAAAGCGAGCTGTTGTCCCGCCTACTGTTGGAGTTTTCAGTGCCAGCTGACTGACTTGCATACGAAACACAATACCTTGATGAATTTGAAATTGGTATTTGCCCGCATGGTATTCCAACACATTTGTGGCGCAGTGGTTAGCGTTAGTAGATCGCATGCCGAATACACTGGTTCGAATCCAGGAAATTACTTTTTAATTTTTTTTTTTATGTTTTAATAGAATGTTGATGCACTGCATAAATATAAGAATTATGATTTATTCGGACCACTGATCATTTAATATTTACGTACATTAAATTTTGTTACTAATAAAGACTTGTGCGGATTGCTTCATGTGGCTTGAAAGTTCTGTCGGAACTTTATTTGAACTTTATGGAACTTGAAAGTTCTGTCGGAACTTTATTTGAACTTTATGGATCTTGAAGGTTCGGTCGGAACTTCATTTGAACTTTATGGAACTAGAAAGTTCTGTCGGAACTTTATTTGAACTTTATGAAAC
This sequence comes from Ochlerotatus camptorhynchus, assembly GCF_037179485.1. NCBI lineage: Eukaryota > Metazoa > Arthropoda > Insecta > Diptera > Culicidae > Ochlerotatus > Ochlerotatus camptorhynchus. The sequence continues at coordinate 2,329,576 of NW_027040758.1, forward strand.
TTGAAAGTTCTGTCGGAACTTTATTTGAACTTTATGGAACTGGAAGGTTTGGTTGGAACTTTATTTGAACTTTATGAAACTTGAAAGTTCTGTCGGAACTTTATTTGAACTTTATGGAACTTCTGTCGGAACTTTATTTGAACTTTATGGAACTTGAAAGTTCTGTTGGAACTATATGTGAACTTTATGGAACTTGAAAGTTCGGCGGAACTTTATTTGAACTTTATGGAACTTGATGGTTCGGTTGGAACTTTATTTGAACTTTATGGAACTTGAAAGTTCTGTCGGAACTTTATTTGAACTTTATGGAACTTGAAGGTTCGGTCGGAACTTTATTTGAACTTTACGGAACTTGAAAGTGATTTTAATCGTTGAATGCGGAACTTTTGGTTACTTGGGTAATTGGATTAACATATTTATAATGTTAATATAAGTCTAAAAATTACCTTTGCATTTCGGGATTCGAACCAGCAGTCGCTGAATCATAGGCGTCAACCATACCTACTGGACCATTTAGGCATATGTGTGGTAAAAGGTATGATCATTAACTTGAAGCACGTCAAATTTAAGTTGAATAACAGCACCCGGAACAGTATTATACAGCAATGCAGAATTGTAAGCAACAACTGGTTACAGTTAAACATTCCTCTCATTTTCAAGTGCACTTAACACAATGTGGACACAAGCACGCGATTTATTTTGATGGTCGTTTGGATGTAATTAGTAATTAGAAAGGTAGGCAGTGAATTTAGTAGAACTAAAATGCCGGACATGCAACAGAAACTGACGACATTTAACAAATCAAGCTATCAAAATATGTGTATGCTGATTTGTGGAATTGTGTTAAGCTTAAATAAGGCTTGTTCAATCTTTGGATCAGCTAACCTATTGAGGTTGGATTATGGGGATACAATTCGCTTCATGCACTACTAACCAACTATATATTCAGCCTGATGTTAATCAGCTTGTACACCTTAAATCAACCAATAATAAGTTTCTGCTCTTAATGTTCAGCTTGTATTGTTACTTGGGTAGTACATCATCATTTTTGTAATTGCGGATCTTGAAACTAGGTGTCGCATGACCAGTTTTGGCTTTGCTTTGATTTGCCAATCCGCTGTGATTGAATTCGCTTTTAGCAAAATCTTCTCAACCACAACAAAGGACGCGCATACCCCCTAAAAATTATAGCCTTCTGTCAGATAACCCAACTAACGAATTTAATTTGTTAGTTGGGCCGAGGTGGTGGCCCATCCACCGAATTTCGACTGTTGCTGCCATGACGAAAACAGCGAACTTGGAACTTAACATTTGTCTAGGATAAAACACCTTTGCTTGGCACCTCCACTCGATCTTCATGTCCACCATCTGCCACTGTCTTCAAAAATATCTAATAGCAATTACCTGTGTTGTGATACTTCCTTCAACGAAAACTAATTTTCTTTCATTGGCATGGTCATCCGGTCTAAACTAGCTGGCCCACCAAGCACTCGCAATGAGCGGTCCGTACAGATTAGTATTAGTATATGGTTACTTGGGTACTCATAAGGCCGTCAGAATGGTTCATCGGTTGCGTGAAGATTCAAGAACAGCCAAGATTCCTAAAGTGCCGATTCGTTCTTGACGGATTCCTATAGTACTGCTGCCACTGGATTTCTATAGCACAGACAAACAGACGTAACACTTCATTGTGTACGCATTTAACGGTTGATTTGAATATTATCAGTTCCGAACTACTCGCCGCAGCGCTGGCATTGGATCACTTTGACGTTTCTATACATTCTATAGAACTTGTATGCAATATTGTTTGCGAGTAAGTGAGCAAGCTTGTTTTCCGCGAGAAGCCCGAGAGATGTCGTTACTGAGGTCCTATGTTTTCAAGGTAAACTTTTTCAAAGAGTTACATCTGTTTGTCTGTGCCTATAGTACGGTCGATCCGACATTCACGATACTGATACTGATATTGATTGTACGGCAATATGAAGAAATAACTTCCTGATGTCTTTGAAGAAGTTGTTAAACCGATAGTTGGCCACCTTTTGGAAGCAATCAGTTTCCGGTAGGACAAAAGTCTGTGGAAGAACATCCGTAAAAGTGGTCAATTCATGAAACTGATCCTAGAGCTCCGCGGTTTTTTCGAAACCACTCATAGACGTCTTATCACAATTAATTCGGAGTTGTGACCAGCAAATGGAAGGTGGGGACCGTAGGATGGTCCACTAAAAGATCTGGAACATCCGTAAAAGTATTCAATTCATGAAACTGATCCTAGAGCTCCGCGGTTTTTTAGAAACCACTCATAGATATCTAATCAGAATGAATTCGGAGTTGTGTTTGGAATATGGACTGTCTCCGGAGTACGGGATGGTCTACCGGAAGATCCGGAACATCCGTAACATGTAACTGATCTTATAACTCCACGATTTTTTAGAAACCACTCAGAGACGTCTTATCACAATAAAATCGGAGTTTTGACCAGAAAATTTAAACTGGGGACCACGGAGTCTACTTAAACATCCGAAACATCCGTAAAGTGGTCAATTCATGAAACTGATCCTAGAGCTGTACGATTTTTTAGAAATCACTCATAGAAGTTTTTGTTTTTTCCAACCCTGCTGCACTCGATTGTTGCTGCTGTCTTCCGAGCACGATGACTTCATCAGGATATGCCTCCATCTGCACGGCACGCCAAAGAAACTCCTCGGCATTCTGCAGCTCCCGTTGAGACAAAATGGTGTTGAGTTCGACAGGATCTCCGTTGATTTTGCTTCTGCATTTATTCACACACCGCAGAAGGAATGCTGTGGCTCTCAATAATCTTTCCCACTTGGAATACCTGCTGTAGTTTATCAGAGGTTCAGGAATTTTCCGATGATGGGCATGTATCGGGCGTATCTCCTCAGCAGTGTCCTTCGTTGGCAGAATCCTTTTTGGCCACGCCGACTCCTCCTGGTACAAAAACTCAGGTCCGACAAACCACCTACAATCCGCATGGAAGCTGGGTTCTTTCACCCACTTCGTTGCTTCATCCGCTACCTTAAGGCGCGTTGGCACCCAACGCCATTCCTCTATATTGGTCACATCTAGGATTTCGCTGATTCTGACCGCCACAAACTGACGGTATTTGCGCTGGTCCGACTGTAGCCACGATAACACCGTGCTTGAATCGCTCCAGATTACTCTACGACGAATCGGCAGCGTGTGGTTTTCCTCAATTGACTTCACCAATCTGCTTCCTATGACCGCTGCCTGCAGTTCCAACCGCGGAATTGACAGTGGTTTTATTGGAGCGACCTTCGATTTTGCAGATACAAGTGCACAGCGGACCTGACCACGATCGATGATGCGAAAGTAAGCAACGCAGGCGTACGTTTCCTCACTTGCATCAACAAACACATGCAATTCAAGTGTGTCCAAGCTGTTCGGTGAATAGTTTGGGAAGTAGCAGCGAGGGATAGTGACTTGATCCAGCTCTTTCAGTACTTCCACCCAGCGACGCCATCGGTTGAAGATCTCTTCCGGAATTTGCTCGTCCCAGCTCACATTGGACCTCCAGATGTCCTGGATGATACACTTTCCGAAAGCGGCCACTAAGCCAAGAGGATCAAAAAGACTCATTACAACCCTCAAGACTTCGCGCTTCGTTGGAACAACCCTGTCGTTCAATATCTGGGATATCCCATCACGGAAGCGTATGGAAAACGTGAAAACGTCACTGGAAGGCTTCCACAACATTCCCAGAACTCTTTCCGTACCATTGTTTTTGTCTACTGCAAAGCTCTTGGCAAGATCTGCAACGCTGCCGTCCCCGACCCGTCGCACAACCTCATCCGAGTTCGATAGCCAATTACGGATTTCAAATCCGGCTTTCTCATGGACTTCTTTTACTGCTGTTGCAATACTCGTCGCTTCCTCCACAGAATCCCTGCTGTCGAGATAATCGTCCACGTAGTGGTTATGTACGATCGCATCTACAGCTTCCGGGAATTCGCACCTCCATTCTTCTGCATTCAGATTCTATACGTATTGGGAAGAGCACGGTGAGCATGTCGACCCAAACGTCGCAACGTCCATGACATAGACGTGGATTTCGCCAGACGGACTGTCGTACCACAGGAAAAGCTGACTGACGTACCACAGGAAAAGCTGGTGAAACATTTCTCTGATATCACCCGTTACTGCTATCTGCCGTTGACGAAAACGCTGTAGAACCGCAGGAAGAGACGCGAGCAGGTCCGGTCCCTTCAGAAGCATAGAGTTATGCGAGACTCCATCCACCATCGCCGCAGCATCCCAAACCACTCGAATTTTTCCCGGCTTGTTTGGATTAATAACCACTCCAAAGGGAAGATACCAAGTTCTTCGAGGGTCAAATTTGGCCAACTCTTCCGCCGATGCTCGAAGAGCGTATCCTTTGGACTCGTAAGAAGCAATCTGCTGCCTGACGTTTTCGTAGAGTTCAGGTGTTTTCTCTAGTCTTCGCACTAGGCACTTAAGACGCCGCTCTGCCATCGGTCTACTGTTCGGAAATTCGATATAATCATAGCGCCACAGCAAGCCCGTCTCAAACCGTCCGGAAGCTGTGCGAACCGTGGTCCGTTGCATGATCTCCCGTGCCCGCCGGACATCTTCTGCTCCTTGACAACGTCGTGTAGTTCCCGATCATTGGAACCAGAATAGATGTGCAGAAGAAGGTGTTCAAATGGTTCGTTCAGGCCTTCCACCGTTCCGTATACTGTCCAACCAAGTTTAGTTTTCATTGCCACTGGTTCAGAAGGTCTACCTGCTCGTTTCTTCAACGTTACTAGTAGCTCCGTGTCCTCCAAACCAATTAGGATGCGAGGGGTGGCTCCGTTAAAACTTTTCACCGGAAGACCCCGAAGGTAAGGAAACTGTTGAACCAGTTGATTGAATTGCAAAGACTGCGGAGGAAGATCCAAACGATCAACCGTACGTACGCACTCGAGAGTATGACGCTTGCTACTATCCGTCCCAGATATGCCGAGTTGGATGACCCTTGACTCCGACTCCATTCTCGTTACGTTTCCTGTCCATTGTAGACAAAGTGGCTCCAGTTCCCCTTCCATACCGAGCTGGTCCGCAACTTCCTTCTCTACCAAAGTGAGCGACGACCCGTCATCTAGAAAGGCTAATACTTCGACTGATGAATCCTTGCCGTATAAAGTCACGGGTAGGATGCGGAAAAGAGTAGACCGTGGCTTTTGTCGATGGACATTCACATTTCCGGTTGCAGGTGCAGATGTTCCAGATGTGCCCTCAGGTTGCCCTGGGTGTAGCAAAGTATGGTGTCGAAGCTCGCACCCTTGTATACCGCACCCTGACACCTTGCACGGCCACTTTCCATGGGAAATCAAGCATCGTCTGCAGAGATGTAACTGCTGGACCAGCTTCCACCGTTCTTCGATGTTGCGACTCTTGAAGACATTGCAGTCTCTAATATTATGACCAAGCTTTTGACACACGGAGCACGAATTGGGTTGATCCGGCTGTTTCTCCTTGCTAATCTCACCCGACTTCCGATTCTCCTGATCTGCGTTCTTTCGGATGTCTTCCACATGTGCGTTGACGTAGCCCTGTTCTTTGCTGTTTCTGGATGACCTCGGTGCTGAACGTTACGTTGCAAGCAGCTGACGCAATTGTAGACATGTAGTCACTGAAAGCGCGCAGGTCCGCGTAAGGAATTTGTCGTTGATAAAGTGCCCAATCCAGCTTAATTCCTGCTAGGAGCTTTCCAACCAACTCTTGCAGCAGAGTAGGGTTGGACAAATGGTTCTCCATGCCCATTGCACGTAAGTGGCCGCATAAATTTTGAACCGCCAAACCAAAGGTAATTACACTTTCTAAAAGATCCGCTTTTGGGGGAGGTGTAGAACGAACCTTGTTAACCAGACTATTCACCACCAGCTCAGGCCGACCATACAGCATCTGCAATGTTGAAATGATCTGCGGTACGGATGAAGGGTGAAGAAGCTGACAGCTAACAGCATGTAGCGCATTACCCTTTAAGCAACGCTGCAACCGCATCAAATTCTCGGCATCAGAGTATCCGCACATTTCATTAGAGTTGGTGTAGCTGCTGTACAATAAAGGCCAGTCAGCTGGGTTGCCATCGAAGATTGGGAGCTCCTTTGGGACTACGTGGCGAGCAGCGAGTTGTTGAACGGTGGGTCCACAATTCGGGACATTCGGAATGAACCCAGACGCTTGCGAGACACAAGGAGTTACAATCGGATGCGAATAACTTGGGATGCATGACACAGGCGGACAAGAGACTGGACCATACGCAACGGGTATTGCATTGGGAGCTCGATTGGGAGCGGGATGGGCGTGTATATTTCCGAAATCCACGGGAGGCATTTGAGACGAAGGGAATGAAACTATGGGTCGTTTGAACATACACACTTAGATTTTTTTGCCGAGATGGGCACCACTGAGCAGCTCGGCATTTTATTTTGCTGGAAATTCAGCAAAAAATATGTTTGTTAGCTGAGATCTCGGCAAAATTCCCGTTTGTTAGCTGAATCTCGGCAAGTTTTTCACTGAGATCCAGCAAAATAAAATGCCGAGCTGCTCGGTGGTGCCCATCTCGGCGAAAAAATCTAAGTGTGTACCTTCGCACGCCGGAATACTTCCCAATCTGTTCGGTAGAGCAGCACTGTTTCCAATCGCTGGGGGCCGCCGGAACTGTTGTGCTATCTGTATATAAATTTTAATTTAATAATTGCTAGTATTTTAATTCATGTAAACTTACGAAAGAAAAGAATTCAATATATTTTACCACTAGCAAACACGTTTAAAATGCGAAAGAAAATAAGTACTTAATAGTTTTTAATCCGTCTTCCTTTTGTTCTATTTGTTACCTGTTCTCTTATAACTCTCCTTATCTGTCCTGTCACCTGTTCTGTCATCCATGATGTCAATTGTCGTGTCAATTCTCCTGTCAAGCGTAGCGTTACGCCCAGTCAGCTGCCCTGCTGCAATTTGGCTCGCTTCAAGACCGGTATGCAACTTGCTGTCTCCAACACCACTCATTATCATCTTATCAGAATGAATTCGCAGTTGTGTTCGAAATATGGACTCTGGAAACTACGGGGAAATCCATCGAAAGATCCAGAACATCCGTAAAAGCGGTCCATTCATGAAACTGATCCTAGAGTGCGTTTTTTTTCGAAACTACTATTAACATTAAAGACAGTCCTTCGTTAACGTGTGGCGCAAAAGAAAGATCTCCAAGAAGTCATGAGCAAGAAGTCCAAGAAATCCAAGAATTATATTAAAAGCGCCTAGAAGTTATTGAATAGTTAAATACCACCTAGAAATCACCCATGATAAAAAGTTGAAAAATTATGTTTATGAGCAGGTCTAAGAAAACCAAAGAGTGCTGAGCTCAGTTTTCTTCAATCAACCACTTTAACGGATGTTCCAGATATTCGGGAGTACCATCCAATGACCCCGTCCGTTTTCTTTTCACAACTCCGAGTTCATTCTGCTGAGACGTCTATGATCTTCCAGAGGAGCATTCCATGATCCCCAGAGTCTATTTTCCGATCGCAACTTTGAATTCATATTTATAAGACGTCTATGAGAGCTTGGAAAAAAAACGGAGTTCTATGAGTAGTTTCATGAATTGACCACTTTTACGGATGTTTCGGTTCTTTCGAAGGATCACCCACTGGTGCTCAGGGTCCATTTTCTGGTCATAACTCCAAATTCATTCATTCATGATAAGACGTCAATAAGTGGTATTAAAAAAACGGGACTATCCCAAGCAAAACACATGTTCTATAGCAGTTTATATACCCTTTGTACGACTGGTTTTGGTTGTAAAGAAGTTTACTCAACATAATTCTATTAATTGGTGTTACTTGGGATAGGCTCAGTTTCAAAAACTGAACACTCTTATGGATGTTCCGGATCTTCCTAGGGGAGTATCTTGTGGTCCCAAGGGTCCATTTTCAGGTCAAAACTCCCATTTGATTCTGTCCGCTCACGGACTCAGAAAATGGTGTGGGAAATCCTCGGCTCGGAGGATCCCAGCTGTACGGCCAATTCCCTCTTCAAGGGGAATACCAAAGGTATGGATGGGGTTTACGAAATGCTCGACTTACAGGGATTATCCCATTGTGAGCCTTGAGAAAGGCTGATTGTTTTCGGCTTGTGACGGAAAAGGAGAATGCTATCGTGGCTGCTGTGCTAAGCTATGAAATCCTTCTAGTGGGAGGAGCCAAAGCTTGCGTCAACATGTTCACTCTCGGTAGTGCGTGTGTTGAAGTGGAAAAGGGTTGAAGTTAGTGGGGTGACCGATTACCCGCGGTCGGCTCGGGGTTAATGGATGGGACTTTGCCAAATAATATGAGGCGGAAAACGGGGATCAATCTAATCAGCATTTAAAAGAATAAATACAAGAAAATCACACAAAACGTTCGCCACGTGCGCGAACAGATTCTGATGAGACATCTATGAGTGATTTCGAAAAATGGATCAGTTTCATGAATTTACCTCTTTTAGGGATGATTTGGGTCCTCTGGAGGGCCATTACGTGGACCTAAGGGTAAACTTTCCGAACACAACTCCGAATTCCTATTGATAAGACGTCAACATCCGATTTGGCGAAGGTGCAAGAGGGAGAGAAGTATAAGCTGTCTCTCTAATTCCATCGCAAATTTGGCTCCGCTCCGCTAATGCACGCTCAGATCGGAATTCACCATAAACCATGCAGTAGGAACTGCTTGGGAAACAAAGAGGGGGGGAGGGCATAAACCGGCAAAATGGAAATAACATGAGTTTTCCGCTGCTGTAATAGTGCTGGATGGATCAGTTTCATGAATTTACCTCTTTATGGGATGATTTGGATCCTCTGGAGGGCCATTCCGTGGACCTAAAGGTAAAATTTCCGAACACAACTCCGAATTCCTATTGATAAGACGTCATTGAGTTGTTTTGAAAAAAGTGGAGCTCTAGGATCAGTTTCAAGAATTGACCACTATAACATACAGGGTGCGTGACGAATTTTTGCAGTAAATTTCAAATAGTAATTTCTCATGCTTGTGCATCATGATTTAGATATATTTGGCAGCACTGGATAGCTTATACTGTTAGGTGTAAGATTTAAACAAACAATGTTGAGTAAACGTAAAGATGTCGAAACAAGAGAGCAATCTGTCAGCCGTTGTCGCTTTGTTGCGCGCCGGAGTATGCATTAAAGAAATAATTCGGTCGGTAAATGTGTCTGAAAGAACAGTGTATAATATTAAAAAAGGCTTGGGAAAGTGATAAGACGGAGCACTTGCTCATACTGCAATAAAGCACAGAAATGGCTTACGGAAAATATTTCGTAAATTTGGGAGGAAGAAATTTGGCCCCCAAGCAGTCCCGATATCAATCCGTTGGATTATTTTGTATAGGGCGTCGTCCAACGGGATACCAATAGAACCCCTCACACCACACTTAAGTCGCTAATATATCATACGCTTTCTGCATCTGAAAATTCGCAGCTTCGCAGCTTCGTAGGAAAATTACCAATCGATTGGCTTGTTTAGAATTAAAATCCATCCGCTATTGACAGAATTATAAGTGGTCAAAACCTGACCACTTTTCGTAACGCGGTCCATTTTGGTTTTTTGAAATTGCACCCCCAATATGTTGCCGAAAGACGTAATCCTACGTCAAAACGTGGAGCTCTAGCATCAGTATCATGAATTGACCACTTTTACGGATGTTCCGGATATTCTAGTGTCCCCAGCGTCCATATTTCGTTCACAACTTCGAATTCATTCTGATAAGACGTGTATGAGTGGTTTCAAAAAATTCGCTGAGTTCTGGGATCAGTTTTATTAATTGACCACTTTTACCGATGTTCTGGATCTTCCGGTGGACCGTCTTGTAGTCCCCAGAGTCCAAATTCTGGTCATAGCTCTGAGTTAATTGTAATCAGAAGTCTATGAACGGTTTCGAAAATAAAACACGGAGCTCTAGGATCAGTTTCATGATTGGACCACTTTTACGGGTCTGGGTCTTCCAGACGATTAAACATTCGACTTTCCAGATGCAAAATTTTCCCAAAAGGAGGTCATCTTTCTTGTTAATGACTTTTCAGAAGACACCAGGAAGTTATCTCTTCAAATTTTCCTACAAAAAGTGTTTGTCCCCAAATAGCTCTAATCATTCTCTGCTTGATCGTCAAGCAGTCTAGTTCGGTGTTAGCTCGCTCTCTCGAGTTGGTTGAAAAGTTCATTGCGATAGTGTTCGCGCTCTCTCTTTCGCGGTTTGTCGTGCGGGTGTGTGTGCCCCGTAATGGGGAAGCATCGGTCGCGAAGCCCGGCGAAGGTCCAGAACCCCGGAGAAGGAAGCTCCGGTGTGCCTACCTCGAACAGGTTTGCTGTTCTCCCCATGGATGGGAATGCTGTGTTGGAAAAACGCAGTAAGAAGAGGAAGAAGAATCGAGGCCAGTCCGATGTCACTGCGACGAACAACAGCGATGTTGGAGATTTCGGTGACGCTGCCGAAACCGTGAATACTGCCGAAATGAGCACGGCAAAAGTGAAGCTACCTCCATTGGTAGTGAAAAATGCCCATCTTAATGTGCTCATTGCGGATCTAGCGACGCTGGGTGTTAAAGCCGAATACAAGTTGGGCAGAGTCGGCACTAAAGTGATGCTCCGTACCAAAACGGAGTTTGACGTGGTCGTCGCCCACCTGAGGACTTCCAAGGTGGAATTCTTTACCCACGACATTCCCGGTGAGAAGCCGTTCAAGGTCGTCATCAGGGGCCTACCAAACTTCGACCCGAAGTTTATCGAATCAGAAATCAGGGACCGGTACAAGCTGGCCCCAAGTGCCGTGTATCGAATGACAAGAAGAGACGAGAATGTGAAGGCGTATCCGGATAGCCTTTTCCTGGTACACTTCCAGAAGGGAACGGTGACGCTCAACGCACTGAAAGCCATCCGGTCCATCAATTCCATCATCGTTCGCTGGGAGCCATACCGTGGCGGCCATCGCGATGTGACTCAGTGCCAGCGGTGTCTGAACTTCGGACACGGTACCCGCAACTGCAACATTAAGCCACGCTGCGGAAATTGCGCTCAAGACCATGCCACCTCCGAATGTGCTGCGGATGAAGCTGTGGCGTCCAAATGCGCGAACTGTGGTGGTGCTCACCAAGGATCCAACAAGCAGTGCCCTAAACGCGAGGATTTCAAGCGCATCCGAAATCAAGCGTCCACCAACAATCAACCAGCACGAAGGAAGGATAAGGCCCCGGCTTTCAGGACAGAGGACTTTCCACCTCTTCGTGGACAAGCAAATCCTAGGGTGCGATCCGCGCCCCCTCAAGAAACGTCTGGATCTTATGCTGGACAAAGCTCTCCATCCCCCCCTGGATTCTGGAGGCAACCAACAGCTCAAACAAACAATCCCGATCTGTTCTCAGCAGACGAACTGATGGAGATTTTTATCAACATGACCGGTGCTCTACGTAAGTGCCGCAATAAGCCCGAACAGATCCAAGTGCTCGGTAAGTTCATCATCCAATATGGTGTCTAAACCGCTAACCATCGCTACCTGGAACGCTTGCTCTGTAAGAGCTAAACAGATTGAGCTTGCCGACTTCCTCCGCAAGCATAGCATCGACGTGGGTCTTCTAACCGAAACCCACCTAAAGTTCGGTGACAGCTTCTGGTTGCCTGACCACAACATTATCCGGCTTGATCGCACTAGCTCCAGGGGGGGTGGTGTAGCGGTCATCATCAGAAAGGGAATCAAGTTTTGCACTCTGCCCCACATCCGCACTTCTATCATCGAGGCCATTAGTGTGGAGGTGGAATCACCAACTGGAAACGTCCGGTTCATCGCTGTTTACTGCCCACGCCAGTGTACCGCAAGCAACGGATTAGGAATCCAATTCAAGAAGGACCTGACCGCCATCACCCGTACTAGCTCCCGATTCATCGTTGGGGGTGACCTGAACGCCCGCCATGAAGCTTGGCGGAACTACCAGAGGAACCGAAACGGATGTCTATTGTTCGACCACGCACAACATGGACTGTACACAGTGCAATTTCCGGACGAACCAACTTTCATCTCTCCAGCGGGAAATCCCTCCACGCTAGACTTTTTCCTGTCAAACATCGGACTATCCAAGCCGGAGGCGCACAACGATCTCAGCTCCGACCACCAACCGGTGGTGACTGAAGTCGGTGTCAACGTGGTTCCTGCTAGAGGCTGCCTGCGTAAAGACTACCACCATGTCAACTGGGTGCAGTACGGTCGAATGGTGGACAGCAACATCGATGAAAATCCACTGCTCGACACCGTAGATGACATCGACCGGGCGTTGGAAGGACTCCAACAGGCCATATCCGAGGCTGACGAGACATGCGTTCGACAAGTTCCTGTGAGGGGTAAGTTTGTTGCTATTGATTCCCACACCCAATTATTGATTCGATTGAGAAATGTGCGTAGACGCCAGTTTCAGAGGACTGGAGACCTGGGCAAAAAACGTGAAATGGCCGATCTGAACAGGCAGATTGCTTCCAGAATGGACTCACTCCGAAATGAAAGTTTCGGGCGTGTTGTCCAGAATCTGGACGACCGCTCCAGACCATTCTGGAAGGTAGCCAAGGTCCTGAAAAATCATCCCAAACCCGTTCCACCTCTCAAAGTCGAAAATGATGACGATCGGCTTTTAATTACCCCACAGGAGAAAGCAAATGCGATCGGCAAGCATGTCGCTTCATCGCATTTGCTTGGCTCGACTATCCAAAGTCCGCTCGATGATCAGGTTGCGCAATGCGTTCAAAACCTAGATACCTCCCCTTGTGTCGTGCCTCCGGCGGATATGATTACAGTACAACAAATTTGCTCAGCGCTGAAATGCACCAAGAACATGAAGGCTCCCGGGTTTGACGGTATATTCAACTTGATCTTGAAGAGACTCAGCATGAAAGTGCAGTCTCTTCTAACCACTATCTTCAACAGATGTTTGGAACTGCACTACTTTCCAAGCATCTGGAAAGTAGCAAAAATCATACCGATCCGCAAACCCGGTAAGGATCCAACATTGTCTTCAAGCTACAGACCAATCAGCCTCCTTTCAGCGCTGAGCAAATTGTTCGAGAAACTCATTCTCAATCGTTTGCTCAAGTTTGTCGAGGAAAATAACATTCTCCTTCCGGAACAGTTTGGGTTCAGAAAGGGGCACTCCACCAATCACCAGCTAGTACGGGTGATGAATAACATCCGAAGTAACAAAGCTGTATCCAAGTCCACAGCCATGGCCTTGTTAGACGTTGAAAAGGCGTTTGACAATGTTTGGCATGATGGACTTGTGTACAAGCTTTGTAACTTCAACTTCCCATTACATCTGGTTAAAATCACCCGTAACTACCTCCAGCAAAGGTCGTTTAAGGTATCGTTGAATGGTTGTCTCTCAGACACGTTTTCGATCCCAGCAGGAGTCCCGCAAGGTAGTCTGCTGGGCCCCTTGCTTTACAGCATTTACACTTCCGACATTCCTCCCCTCGGCGACGGTTGCGTGTTTTTCCTGTTCGCAGATGATACCGCAATAGCCGTCAAAGGAAGGATGCCTCGCGAAATAACGAACAAACTTCAACGATGCCTTAACGCCTTTGCTGATTATGCCACCACGTGGAAAATCAAAATCAATGCTTCCAAAACACAAACAATCATGTTCCTCCATCGGCAATCACCCAAACTAAAACCGGCTCCCTCTTGTACTGTAATCATGGATGGCACAAGGGTTGAGTGGTCCGCCGAAGTAACCTATCTCGGGATGTTGTTCGATGAAAAGCTCCTCTTCCGTTCGCATGTAGAGAAAACAGTAGTCAAGTGTTCTGTCTTGGTTAGGTGTCTGTTTCCGCTGATTTGCCGCAGATCCCGCCTCTCAAGGGTGAACAAACTGGCCGTCTACAAACAAATCATAGCACCTGCGATCCTCTACGCAGCTCCGGTGTGGGAATCATGTGCACAGACTCACAGGAACAAAATCCAGGTCGCTCAGAATAGAGTGCTGAGGATGGTACTTGATCGTCCTTTTGACACTAGAATAACAAATTTACACGAAGAGGCAGGCATTGCCAAAATAGATTCCAGAATTAACGAAATTAAGAATAAATTTGCACAAAAATGTAATTTATCAGAACATGCTTTGATAAGCAATTTGTATATAGTAGATTAGGTGTATATAGTAGTTGTAGGTTAGTTGTAGTTGTAAATAGTAGTTATAAGTAGTCTTCTTTTTCAAATTTTCAAGCAAACCAATCCCACCAAGGTGGTCATTCTCTAAAACGGGCCTGATAGGACTAGGAACTGTAATTAATAATAATTGAAATTTCACAGGAACTAAAGTTGAAAAGACGCATCTGTGTCACTTGATAAGTTATACATGTAAACCACACAAATTCAAGAAATATAGATCATTTAAGTCAAAGTCAATAGCTCTAATCCCATATGATACATGTATTCGTTAATGCTGGTTCCTATTAATCGTACGATAGGAATCTTGACTGTATAATTGATTTAAACCCCCAACTTAACGACAAAACATTAGTAGGCATTAGCAAGAAAACTTATACCAAGAGATTCCGAAGTGTTCTACCAACCAATGAAACTCTAATCAGACACACCAATGTCGTAGTAGGTAATTACATACCGTAATCAAACAAACATGCCACAGTGTGAAAGAGTGTGTGCGAGCGAGCAAAGCAAGAAATTTGTGATAGACAAGCCGGCTGTTTTTGTCTTCATTGAAAAACAAAAAAAAGTAATGGAGTTTCGCACTCGTTCGGAACCACCACCACCATCATGACGTTGTTGTTTTTTTTTTTTTTTTTTTTTTTTTTTTTTTTTTTTTTTTTTTTTTTAACTCTTTATTTGTTCCAAATTCAAAATAAATTACATTTCATTTTAACCTAGGTGCTCCAGTTACTGCAGTAACGTACCAGCCTTAATTATTATGATATATATCTAAGTGTTTTTACATTGTTCATGTCTTGGCAATTCAGTATTTTAAACAGGTTTTTTAACCTGCATGTCAGTATAACAATTGATATCTTAAAACTAAAAACTAAAACTAAATCTTATCTAAGTATAAAGGGAATTAATCGTTGCAATTGAGGATTGCAACGATTTTTGCCTGAAATTATTAATTATTTTGTTGGACATTTGTGCTAAAGTCTCAACATTCGAAATTCTATGTACTTCGGTTGTACTGTACCAGGGAGGCAACTTCAAAATCATTTTCAGAATTTTGTTCTGAATCCTTTGAAGTGCTTTTTTCCTGGTAGTGCAGCAACTAGACCATATTGGTACAGCGTAAAGCATGGCCGGTCTAAAAACTTGTTTAAATATTAGAAGTTTATTCGTCAGGCAAAGTTTGGATTTCCTGTTTATAAGAGGATACAAACATTTAATATATTTGTTACATTTGGCTTGAATGCCCTCAATGTGATCTTTAAAAGTTAATTTTTGGTCAAGTATTAATCCAAGATATTTCACTTGGTTTGACCAGGAAATTGGAACTCCGTTCATAGTGACTATGTGACTACTACTAGGTTTCAAAAACGAAGCTCTAGGCTTGTGTGGAAATATTATAAGTTGAGTTTTGGAAGCGTTGGGAGAAATCTTCCATTTTTGTAAATAAGAAGAGAAAATATCTAAACTTTTCTGAAGTCTGCTGCAAATAACACGAAGACTTCTTCCTTTAGCGGAAATGCCTGTGTCATCAGCGAACAAAGATTTGTGGCAACCCTGAGGCAAATCAGGGAGGTCCGAAGTGAAAATGTTATACAATATAGGCCCAAGAATGCTACCCTGAGGAACTCCTGCCCTAACAGGTAGTCGATTAGATTTGGAATTTTGATAATTTACTTGAAGAGTTCTGTCAGTTAAATAATTTTGAACTAATTTCATAATGTAAAGTGGAAAATTAAACTTTTTCAATTTAGCAATCAAACCTTCATGCCAAACACTGTCGAATGCTTTTTCTATGTCTAGAAGAGCAACTCCAGTTGAGTGGCCTTCAGATTTGTTTGAACGAATTAAATTGTTAACTCTTAAGAGTTGATGAGTACTTGAATGCCCATGGCGAAATCCAAACTGCTCATCTGCAAAAATTGAGTTCGTATTGATGTGAAGCATCATTCTATTCAAAATTATCTTTTCAAAAAGTTTACTTATTGAAGAAAGCAAACTTATTGGACGGTAGCTAGAAGCTTCAGCTGGATTTTTATCCGGCTTCAAAATTGGAACAACTTTTGCATTTTTCCATTTATCAGGAAAGTATGCCAAATGGAAACATCTGTTAAATAATTTTACCAAGAAAGACAAGGTACTCTCTGGGAGTTTTTTGATGAGGATATAGAAAATTCCATCATCACCTGGAGCTTTCATATTTTGAATTTTTTTAGTTATAGACCTTACTTCGTCCAAATCAGTCCCCCAGGAATCATCAAAAATATTTTCCCGAGAGAAAATATTCAGAAAATCCCGAGCAACCTGATTCTCAATAGGACTAGTAAGACCTAAACTGAAATTATGGGAACTCTCGAATTGCTTAGCAAGTTTCTGAGCTTTTTCCAAATTTGTGATCAAAATTTTACCACCTTCTTTAAGCGCTGGAATAGGCTTTTGAGGTTTTTTCAAAATTTTTGTGAGTTTCCAAAAGGGTTTGGAACTCGGGTCTAATTTAGAAATATTATTTTCAAAAGTTTTGTTCCTCAGGGCAGAGAATCGCTTTTTAATTTGTTTTTGCAAATTCCGCCAGATAACTTTCATGGCAGGATCGCGTGTTCTTTGATATTGTCTCCTACGGACATTTTTAAGACGGATCAAGAGCTGAAGATCATCGTCTATTATAATTGAATCGAATTTAACCTCGCATTTTGGTACTGAGGCAGCTCTTGCTTCAACTATAGAAGTAGTCAGAGATTCAAGAGCATAATTAATTTCATCTTTGGTTTGCAAAGGAATGTTTGGATCGAAGTTATATTCCATAAATGTTCGATACTGCTCCCAATCAGCTCTATGGTAATTGAAAGTAGAGCTGTTGGGATTACAAATTATTTCTTGGGATATTTCAAAAGTTACTGGAAGGTGATCAGAACCGAAGTCAGCATGGGTAACCAATTGGCTACAAAGTTGACAAGAATCAGTTAAGACCAAATCAATAGTTGAGGGATTTCTTGCAGAAGAAAAGCATGTTGGACTGTTTGGATATTGAATAGTGTAATAACCTGCAGAACAATCATCAAACAGAATATTACCATTGGAATTGCTTTGAGCATTATTCCATGAGCGGTGTTTTGCATTAAAATCACCAATAATGAAGAATTTAGACCTATGACGGGTAAGTTTCTGGAGGTCACCCTTGAGAAAATTCTTTTGCTGGCCTACGCATTGGAATGGCAAATAGGCAGCTATAAACGTAAGTTGTCCAAATTTTGTTTCAACAGAAACTCCCAAAGTTTCAAAAACTTTGGTTTCAAATGAAGAAAGAATTTTATGTTTGATTCGTCTATGAATAATGATGGCAACGCCACCACAGGGTCCATCAAGACGATCATTTCTATAAATCAAGTAATTTGCGTCCTTCTTAACCTTATGGGCAGGTTTAAGGAACGTTTCAGTTATAACGGCAATATGCACGTTATGAACTCTTAAAAAGTTAAATAGCTCGTCTTCATTATCTTTAAGAGATCGAGCATTCCAATTTACAATATTTAATGCTTTAAAATCCATTACTGAATTTTAAAGTCATGACAATATTATTAGCAAATTTTACTCCAGTTTGAATAGCATCAAACATGGAGTTAGATTTAAGCATATCAGAAATCATGTCAATTAATGAATTCTGTAAAAATTCCATTTTGGGGGCAGTAATGCTTCCTAAGTCAAAATTGTCAAAATTTCCATTAGAACGTTGGTTAGTATTTTGATTTCTACCCGCTGCAATAGCAGCATAGGTAGCTCCATTAACTCGTTGAACATTGTTAGCAGCGAGGGGAGTAGGTACAGATGAAACATTTGAAGCAGGGGAGATATTTGTACCTACGGGTACGAATGTAGAATTTGTTCCTCGCTGACCGTTGTTAACAGCAGAGGAATTTGTACCTGGTCGGAAACGTGGAGCGTTTCCTACCTGACGGTTAGAACGAGATTGTAGGATCGCTTTGCGAGTCTTACATTCCCAAAAATTGGATTTGTGATTTTCACCACAATTTGAGCATTTAAATTTCTTAGGATCTTCCTTCACAGGACAGTCGTCCTTTGCGTGAGAGGAATCACCACAATTCATGCATTTAGCTGGCATGTAACAATTTTTAGTTCCGTGACCCCATCCCTGGCACTTACGGCACTGAGTGAGGTTTTGGAAATTTCCTCCAGTCTTCCTGAAGTGTTCCCAGTTCACTCGGACATGGAGCATAAGACTAGCTTTTTCTAAGGCCTTAAGGTTGTTTAGTTCACTAGACTTGAAGTGAACTAAATAAAAATCATTAGAAATCCCGTTGCGCGAATCGCCAGGACGGGATTTCATTTTCATTTTGATTACTTGGAGTGGCACAACTCCAAGTAATTTTGCCAGTTCATCTTTGATCTGATCCAGGGATTCACCACTGGGCAGTCCTTTCATGACAACCTTGAACACACGTTCAGTTTTGGTGTCGTAAGTAAAAAAAATTGTGCTTCTTCTCAGTAAGATACTTGAGAAGACATTTAAATCCGTCCAAGGTTTCAGCCAATACACGGCATTCACCCCGACGTCCAATTTGTAGTGAAAACTTAACTTTCACGAAATTCAAAAGTTCCATGCGAAGAGCATGGAAATCGGTAGTGGTTATCACAATAGGGGGAATCTTTTCCTTCTTGGCATTAAGCCGGGAAAGTTTACTAGAATTTTTCTTGGATGATGGATCATTCTCATCATCCGTGAGCAAATCAAATTGATTACTCAAATTAATTTCATCAGAAGGGGGGTCAAGAGTTTGCCCCTTTCTTTTGCGTTTAGGCGCCATGGCGGCAGTAAATTTTTATCCAAATCGACTTCCAAGCAGATTACTATAAGAATCTGAAGGATCGAAGAGAAATTTTCCAAATCGATATCCAAGAAGGATTACCTCGGGTAGGGTCCAAACAAGGATCGAAGAGGAATAAGAGTTGAACAAGGTAGAAAATTTTTACAGGTTGAGCACTGAAAAGTGCTGTTTAAATTTGTTGTAGCTTTAGGTAGTAGTAACACTTCCTTCAGCAAAAAGCAAATAGATCCGCACGGCAAGAGAGCACGATGCGGACTGATGACGTTGTTGTTATTGTTTTGCTGTTCACGATGATGGTTACGGCCAAAGAAGCGCTGCCTGGCGTTTTTTGCCTCTTCACTTATTTTTTTTTTGTTTTACGCCAAAGAGGCGGAGCAAAGTACTAAATAATTTGCCACCGACCGTGCTCATCGTCGTCACCACACAGAGAAGAAGAGACTCTCGATTACCATCCACTCACTATTTTTCACTGTCGAGTCCCCCTCTTTTTTGCAGTTTGTTTGGTTTATTGCAAGCAACCCTCCTTCTATTTTTATGTTTTAAAGATTCCGACTACCTGCATCAACATAAAACAAGACAACGACGTGAAGTTTTCCGATGAAATTTTCCATGTTTGAAAATTTGCACAGAATTTCCGGCCAAAGATTTGCACCTGACAGTGTCATGTGCCATTTTGTTTATTTTTTTTTTTCGGGGGAAAACAAACCATCCAAAGTCAATCGGAAACCCCTTTTGACTGATAGGTAGTTCCGCCCCGTCGGAGCAACGGTAGACTGGCTCAATAATCAAAAACCGAATCGCAACTAACCTTGTGATTTGTTACACCTTCCCGAGCAAAACAATCCTAATAAAAATAATCATAAAGAGTGCTTAACGATGTGTACACGGTATTATCCAAACCATTTATGGAATAGTTCTACAGTTTGGGTTATCCTTCGTTTATGACATTCGCTTATTAGGGAATGATTATCACTGTGGAACAAAACTGACTGCTGACACACGTAAAAATCAAAGTCTCCAAAACTTGCAGTTCTAATTCCACTTTTGCTGTGTTTTCAACAGTTTGAAACTGATTCAAAATTCCCAATCTGCACCTGTCTACTGTGGCAGTCTAATTCAGATAACCCCTTCTTCCGTTCGACCATTATTTATTTGATTCCATTCCATCAGACTGGATCCATCTTTTGCAGGTCGAAGAAAGAGGGCGATCCAGGTAGGCTCGTGTGGCAAAATCCCCTTCCGATTTTTATTGTTCTGCATGCCTACCGACAAACACGGAGGCACTCTCTTTCCCTGTTATGCAGATAACAGTAGGTACCTACCTATGTGCCATTATCGGAAGAATCGTGTGTGTGTGAATGTGCGCCACGCCGTTCGGTAATACGATACTTTTTAATGGCTCTTAACTACGTGTAAACAGCCTGACCTAACCTTTTTGCGTCGTACCTTTCGCCTACTGCGGGTTTTGCCTGTTCCTTTAAAGGTGAATTCCGTCCTGAGCGATATTCTACGCGCGGGGCGAGCTTTTGCGAAGGTACGAGAGGGAGAGAAGTACTATAGTTCTCTCTCTCATTCCATCGCAAATTTGGCTCCGCTCCGCTAATGCACGCTCAGATCGGAATACACCCTAAACCATGCAGTGGGAACTGCTTGGGAAGTAAGGAGAGGGGGAGGGCATAAACCGGCAAAATGGAAATAACATGAGTTTTCCGCTGCTGTCATAGTGCTGCCTTGCCGTCTTTTTCGAATATTATTTTGTAGATTCCGTCCTCTCGTTGATGCGTCCGTTTCCGGAACGGATTCAACGTGAAAAGAGTTGGGGATCTCCCGCCATGGCAGGGATCCCGCAGCAGTATTTCTGCATGGGAAAAGGCTGCATGGGAGGAACTGAGGGGGAGTAAACAACGATTTCATTCGAATGAAGGCGCTGTTTGATATGGTGTACTCATTGTTCTTCGGCTGTACAAATATATGTATATTAGCTTGCGATGGTGGAGGCTGCGAAAAACGGTATGATCCCTTGTTGCATCGGTAGAAGGGGTTTTAATCTATTTTTTTTCCTGCTGGATCTCAGGAGCTGCTTTTTCGGAAAGACTTGAAATCCGCTTCATACGGCTTATGCAGGCCATACACATTGCAACCTGGTTGTAAACTTGATTCTCCGACTGGTTGTCGGATCAGGTGTTGTTAAGTTTTCATGGAGTACAATTCGTAGATAGGTAAATTTGTTTTCACTGCTAAATTCTATGATCATTTTCCAAAAATCGTCGTTTTTTAAAGTTTTTTTTTCTTTATTTAACGTCGGTCTCTGTTCCGCAATCTAGTGCCAATCACCGACGAACATCGATTGCCATCCATTGTCGGCAATCGAATGTGCAGGAAGGCAGCTTCCACACCTGCGTAGGATATTGCACCCATTCAACACACATACATATGGGCCGGGACCAACGGCTTTACTTCCCTTCCGAAGGAAGACGTGACCAGAGATTTTTATGCCTTAGAAAAATCCCACCGACCTCGGCTGAGATTGAACCTAGTCCCATTGGGGTGAGAAAGCAGTCACGCTTACCACTACACCACCGGTGACGGCCTTTTTTTTTAAAGTAATGAGTCAAAATTTTGAGAATCCGTGGAATTTCTTTTGCGTATTTTGTAGATCCGTATAAATCTAAAAATCCGTAGATTTACGGATAAACCCGGAGAACTTACGACGCCGGTCGGATCTTCTTTCAACCGAGCGAAAATTTCTTGACTGTGCCACACTCAATATAATCTGCTATTCGACTTTTTTTTCCATGGATTTGTTTTCTGTCCATCTTGTTTTCCGTGCTAGGCACCAATGCTACCGACGCCAGGGAGGCAGCTTCCACATCTGGATCCTACCTATCGACCCATCAACTCATGAACCGGGGACCAACGGTTTAACTTCCCTTCCGAAGAAAGGCGTGATCAGAGATGATATGTCTCAGAACATCCCAGCGGCGCCGACTGGGATTGAATCCAAGCCGCTACTACTATTCGACTTGTACGTTGACCTGTTGGCATCGGCATAGCTAATGAGGGTGTCAAGGGAGCCAGGCTACCTCCAGAATTATCTAAACTTCCGAAAAATACTGTAAACTTCAAGAAAATTCTTCGAATTCTGGAAATCTTATGTTAATTTCATGAAAACTCCGCGAACTTTTTTTTCCAAAATTCTGTGATTTACAGAAATTTTTTTACGATTTTCTAGAAAACTCAGTAAACGTCAGAAAAATTATGCAAACTTCAGATAAATTGTGAAACTTCTGGAAATTTTTGCGAAATTCAAGATAATTCTTCAGGAAACTTAGTGAACTTCTGGAAAATTATGCTAACTTCAGGAGAAAGTTGTGCAAACTTCAATAACATTCTTTGAAGATAAGATTTTTTTTTTATAAACATCTGGAAAATTCTACGAACTTCAGAAAAGGTTTGTTAACTTCAGGGAAATTCTACGGACCACTGGAAATATTTACGAACTTCAGGAAAATTCTGAGCAATTTTGTAAAATTTTGAGAAGTTCAGGAAAGTATTGCGAATATCAGAAAAACTCTATGAACTTTAAAAAGTTCTGTGGAAAATTTCATAAACTTCAGAAAAGTACTGCAGTCTTCGGGAAAACTTAGTGAACTTTAGAAAAACTAATTGATCTTTAGACTCGCACTTCTATCGAATTGGGCTCTCAGGCAGCAATTTATGTGCGTGTGGCAGTGGTTATCACGATATCGAGCATGTTGTTTGGTCGTGTACCTTACACCGTGTTGCCAGATCTGAGTTATCCACATCCCTCAGGGCCCAAGGAAAACAACCTGCGATACCCGTTAGAGATGTCTTGGTGAGCCGAGATCTCGACTATTTGAGTTTAATTTATGTGTTTTTAAAACGGACAGATCTGAGGATTTAGTAGTTAGTGTCATCTTGTGTTCTCCCAAGTTGTTAGCTGCCATCGGTGTATCCCCATGTTCGTCTTTTTTTGCACATTGTTCGACAAACCTTGTGTTCACAATCCCTACCCTGCAATCCATTTGTTACAATTTGTTGCCCCTAACCTTGAGATAGCCACGAGTAATCGGCCCCCGCTTTACTAACGTTAGTTTTAAGAAATTTTGTGATCTAAACAATGAATATCGGCTCCGCAAAGCTACAGCAAATGAGCCTGGAAAAATAAACGCATTGTATAAAAAAAAATTTGATCTTTAGGAAAATTATGCAACCTTAAGGTTAAGTAAACTTCAGGAAAATTATGCAAACTTCAGTGAAGGTTTGTAATCTTCAGGAAAATTATGCGAACCTCTGGAAAACTGTATGAACTTCAGAAAAAATTTGAGAAATTTAGGAAAATTTTGAGAAGATTGGGAAACTTTTGCGAACATCAGAAAAACTCCGTGAGCTTCAGGAAAATTTTATGAACTTCTGGAAAATTCTACGATCTTCAGAAAAGGTTTGTTAACTTCAGGAAAATTCTACGGATCTCTGGAAAACTTTACGAACTTCAGGAAAATTCTGAGCAATTTTGTAAAATTTTTAAAAGTTCAGGAAAATATTGCGAATATCAGAAAAATCTATGAACTTCACAAAAGTTCTGTGGAAAATTTCATAAACTTCAGAAAAGTACTGCGGTCATCAGGAAAACTTAGTGAAGTTTAGAAAAACTAATTGATCTTTAGGAAAATTATGCAAACTTAAGGAAAATTGTGAAAATTTCAGGAAAATTGTAAAAATTTCAGGAAAATTGTTAAATTTCAGGAATATTTTGTAAGCGTCAGGAAAATTCTACCAGCTTAAGGAAAGGTTTGTAAGTTTCATGAAAAAAACTATACGAACTTCAAAAAAATTCTGAGAAATTTAGGAAAATTTTGAGAAGCTTGGGAAAGTTTTGCAAACATCAGAAAATTTAGAGAAATCTTCGGGAAACAGTGAACATAAATAAAATTATTTGAACTTTCCAACAATTGGGTGAACTTATTTAAAATCGGGGGAGAAAAAATGGATAGTTATTATAATTTCAGAAAAGTTATGTTAACTTCAAGAAAATTAACCAAACTTTAGGAAAGGTTTGTAATCTTCAGGAAAATTATTCGAATCTCTGGAAAACTGTATGAACTTCAGAAAAAAATTGAGAAATTTAGGAAAATTTTGAGTAGATCGGGAAACTTTTGCGAACATCAGAAAAACTCCGTGAACTTCAGGAAAATTTTATTAACTTCTGGGAAATTCTACGATCTTCAGAAAAGGTTTGTTAACTTCAGAAACATTCTACGGATCTCTGGAAAACTTTACGAACTTCAGGCAAATTCTGAGCAATTTTGTAAAAGTTTGAGATGTTCGGGAAAGTTTTGCGAACATCAGAAATACTCTGTGAACTTCAGGAAAATTTTATGAACTTCAGGAAAATTATACGAACAAGGTTTGTCAACTTCAGGAAAATTCATCGGCTTCTGGAAAACTTTACGAAATTCTGGAAAATTTTGAGAAGTTCGGGAAAGTAATTAATTAATTTATCTTTATTAGGGAGGCTTTCAGCCTTGGGCCGGTTCGCCTCTTCGGGAAAGTATTGCAAACATTAGAAAAACTCTGTGAACTTCCGAAAAGTTCTGTGAATTTCAGAAAAATTCTACGATCTTCAGGAAACAGTGAGCTGATAGGAAATTATTTGAACTTCTCAACAAACTGTGAACTACTGGAAAATTTGGCGGAGTAAAACTGGAAAATTAATATAATTTCAGGAAAATTTTGTGAACTTCAGGAAAATTCGGCGAACTGCAGAAAAGGTTTGTAAACTTCAAGAAAATTATGCAAACCTCTGAAACCTGTATGAACTTTAGAAAAAAATTGAGAAATTTTCGATAATTTTGAGAAGTTCGGGAAAGTTTTGCAAACATCAGAAAAACTCTGTGAACTTCACAAAAGTTCTGTGAATTTCAGAAAACTTCTACGATCTTCAGGAAACAGTGATGTGAAAGAAAATTATTTGAACTTCTCGAAAATTGGGTGAACTTCAGGAAAATTTGTCGAAGTATAAATGGAAAATAATAATAATTTCAGGAAATTTTGTTAACTTCAGGAAAATTCTAAGAACCTTAGGAAGGATTTGTTTACTTCAGGAAAATTATGCAAACCTCTAGAAAACATATGAACTGCAGAAAAATATTTGAGAAACTTAGGAAAATTTTGAGAAGCTCGGGAAAGTTTTGGACTTCAGGAAAATTTTATGAACTTCAGGAAAATTTTATGAACTACAGGAAAATTATACGAATATCAGGAAAGGTTTGTTTCCTTAAGGAAAAATCTACGTTCCTCTGAAAAACTATACGAACTTCAGACTTCAGTTTGTGAAAGTTTTGCGAACATCAGAAAAATTCTGTGAATTTTTGGAAAATTTTACGAACTTCAGAAAAGTGCTCCGATTTTCAGGAAAACTCAGTGAACTAAGTGAATTTTAGAAAAAAAAATATGCGAACTTAGGAAAATTGGGAAAATTTCAGGAATGTTATGTTAACTTTAGAAAAAATCTGTGAGCTTGAGGAAACGTTTGTTAACTTCAGGAAAAATCTGCGTACCTCTGGAAAACTATACGAACTTCAAACGTTTTTCAAGAAATTTAGAAAAATGTTGAGAAGTTGAGGAAAGTTTTGTCAACATCAGAAAATTTAGGGAAATTTTTTGAACTTCAGGAAAGTTCTGCGATGTTAGGAAAACTATAAAAAATTCTTGAAAATTGTGTAAACTTCAGGAAAATTCTGTGAAGTTGCGGTTCAGGTTACTCATGACAATTTCAGGAAAGTTTTGTAAACTTAAAAAAATTTTGCGAACTTCAAGGATTGAAGGAATTTTGAAAAGTTCGGAAAATTTTGAGAAGTTCGGGAAAGTTTTGCAAACATCAGAAAACTCTGTGAACTTCACAAAAGTTCTTTGAGTTTCAAGAACCTTTTATGATCTTCAGGAAACAGTTAACATAAATAAAATTATTTGAACTTCTCAAACATTGTGTGAACTTCATTGAAATTTGGCGAAGTATAAATGGATGATTGTTATAATTGCAGGAAAGTTTTGTAAACTTCAGGAAATTTTTGCTAACCGCTGAAAAACTGTATGAACTTAAGGAAATTCTGAGAAATTTAGGTAAATTTTGAGAAAATCGGGAAAGTTTTGCGAACACCAGAAAAATTCGGTGGTCTTCAGAAAAATTATACAAACATTATACAAAAAATTATACAAAAATTATACATAACTTTCATCAAATTCTACGGACCTCTCGAAAATTTTACGAACGTCAGGAATTTTTTGAGAAATTTAGGTAAAAACTGAGAAAACTTTGAAAGTTTTGCAAACATCAGAAAAACTCTGTGAACTTTACAAAAAATCTGTGAATTTCTGAAAACTTCTAAGACCTTCAGGAAACAGTGATGTGAAAGAAAATTATTTGAACTTCTTAACAATTGTATGAACTTCAGGAAAATGTGGTGAAGTAAAAATGAAGAATTATGATAATTTCAGAAAATTTTGTAAACTTCAGGAAAATTCTGCGAACTTCTGGAAAACTGTATGAACTTCAGAAATTTTTTTTTTAGAAATTTAGGAAAATTTTGAGAAGTTCGGGAAAGTTTTACGAACATCAGAAAAACTCCGTGAACTTCAGGATTTTTTTTCGAATTTCAGGAAAATTATACCAACATCAGGAAAGGTTTGTAAACATAAGGAAAAGTATGCAGACCTCTAGAAAACTCTACGAAATTCAGGAAAATTTCTCTAAATTCAGGAAAAATTTGAGAAGTTTTGGAAAGTTTTGCGAACATCAGAGAAACTTTGTGAATTTTTGGAAAATTTTACGAACTTCAGAAAAGTACTGCAATTTTCAGTCAAACTTAGTGAACTTTAGAAAATTTACGTGAATTTCAGAAAAAATATGCGTGGATTAGGAAAATTATGCGAACTTAGTTAAATTGTGAACATTTCAGGAATGTTTTGTAAACTTTAGGAACATTCTGTGAGCTTAAGGAAAGGTTTGCTAATACAGGAAAAATCTGCGGACCTCGGGAAACCATACGAACTTTAATTTTTTTTCAAGAAACTTAGAAAATTTTGAGAAGTTTGGGAAAGTTTTGTCAACATCAGAAAATTCAGGAAAATTTTAAAAACTTCAGAAAAATTCTGCGATATTAAAGAAACCATAAAATTTTTTGGGAAATTTTGTAAACTTCAGGAAAATTCTGTAGAGTTGAGGAAAACTTTGCGGTTCAGGTTACTTATGATAATTTCAAGAAAGTTTTGTAAACTTCAAAAAATTCTACGAACCTCAAGAAAGGATTGAAAACGTTAGGGAAATTTTGAGAAGTTTGGGAAGGTTTTGCAACTATCAGAAAAACTCTGTGAACTTCACAAAAGTTCATTGAGTTTCAAGAACCTTTGATGATCTTCAGAAAACAGTGTACATAAAGAAAATTATTTGAACTTCTCAAAAATTGTGTGAACTTAATTGAAATTTGGCGAAGTAAAAATGGATGATTATTATAATTGCAGGAAAGTTTTTTAAACTTCAGGAATTTTTTGTAAACTTCAGAAAAGTTATACGAACATTAGGAAAGTATTAAAAACTTCTTTAAAATTCTACGGACCTCTGGAAAATTCTTCGAAATTCAGGAAAATTTTAATAAATTTAGAAAAGTTTTGCGAAGTTCTGGAAAGCTTTACAAACATCTGAAAAACTCTGTGAACTTCATAAAAAAATCTGTGAATTCCAGAAAACTTCTACGATCTTCAAGAAACAGTGGGGTGATAGAAAATTATTTGAGCTTCTCAACAATTGTGTGAACTTCAGGAAAATTTAGCGAAGTAAAAATGAAGAATTTTGATTATTTCAGAAAATTTTGTAAACTTAAGGAAAATTCTGTGAATTTCAGGAAAAATTTGTTAACTTCTTAAAAATTCAGTGGACCTCTGGAAAGCTTAATGAACTTCAGAAAAAATCTTAGAGATTTAGGAAAGTTTTGAGAAGATCGGGAAAATTTTGCGAACATCAGAAAAAATCTGTGAATTTCAGGAAAACTTCATAAACTTCAGGAAAATTATATGAACAACATCGGCCTCTGGAAATCTCTACAATCTTCAGAAAAAATCTGAGAAGTTTAGGAAAATTTTGAGAAGTTCAGGAAAGTTTTGCAAACATCAGAAAAGCTCTGCAAACTTCAGGAAAATTTTATGAAATTCTGATTTTTTTTTGCAATTTTCATGAAAACTCCAAGAATAAAAAAAAAATTACGCGACATTTAGGAAAATTATGAACGTCAAGATTGTTTATTCAATCTTCAGGAAAACTCAGCAAACTTCAGGAAAACTATGTGAAATTCAGGAAAATTGTGCGATCTTCAGGACATAAACAGTTGACAAAAATTCTACGAACCTCTATAAAACTCTACAAACTTCAGAAAAAATCTGAGAAATTTAGGAAAGTTTTGAGAAGTTCAGGAAAGTTTTGCAAACATCAGCAAAACTTCACAACATTTCTGTGAACTTAAGAAAAGTACTACGATCTTCAGGAAACTTAAAGAAAATTATTTGAACTTCTTAAAAATTGTGTTGACTTCATTAAAACTTGGCGAAGAAAAATGTAAAATTATGATATTTTCATGAAATTTTTCTGTGAACTTCAGAAAAGGTTTGTGAACTTCAGAAAAAACTTTGAAAATTAATGTGAACTTCAGAATAATTCTGAGAAATTTAGGAAAAGGGAAGTTTTGTAAACTTCAGGAAATTTTTGCGAACTTCTGGAAAACAGTATTAACTTCAGAAAAAATCTGAGAAATTTAGGAATTTTTTGAGAAGTTCGGGAGAGTTTTGCGAACATAAACAAAACTTTGTGAACTTCAAGAACATTTTATGACCTTCAGAAAAGATACTTGAAATTTCATAAAAGTTCTGCGATCTTATATGAACTTAAAGAAAATTATGTGAACTTTAGAAAAATTGTGCCAACTTCAGGAAAATTCTGTTAAGTTAAGAAAAATTATGCAATCTTCAAGAAAATTTTGATGATTTCAGGAAAGTTTTGTTAACTTCAGGAAAACTCAATAAACGTCAGGACAATTATGCAAACTTAAGATAAATTGTGAAAACTTCTGAAAATTTTTGCGAAATTCAAAAAAAATCTGCGAATTACAGGATTGTTATTTAAACTTCAAGAAAGTTCTGCGAACATCTGATAAATTCTATAAGTCTCAGATAAATAAACGAACATTAGGAAGATTATATGAACTTCAGCATAAATTCTGAGAAATTTTGGAAATTTTTGAGACATTTAGGAATGTTTTGTATAAAAATCTGCGAACTTCTGAAACATTTTATGAACTTCAGGATTGTTTTGCAATCTTCAAAACTTAACGAACTTCAGGAAAAATGTGTGAACTTCAGGATGTTTCTTTAAGTTTCGGGGAAAATATGTGAACTTCATTAAAATTAAGACAAGGAAAGTTCTGAAAACATGAGAACTTCAGGAAAATTGTATGAACTGCTGAAATGTTTAGGAAAAATCCAACTGGAAAATTTTGTGAATATTTCGAAAACTTTGCAATTTTATGGATTATTATGGTAACTTCAGGAAAACTCTGCAAACTTCTGGTAAATTTTGCAAACTTCAGGAAAATTCTAAATATTTCTGGAAAGTCCTACAACCTTTATGGAAGTTCTCCCAGCTTCAGGGACGTCCTATAAACTGCAGAGTTTCAGATAAGTCAAGGAAGTTCTCCAAAGATAACTCAGAGTGGTGCAAAACATACTTGTGCTGCTCTCAAAGACGGGATCGTCGTTAAATAAGAGGCGCGTGAAGACTGAAGTCTTCTTCTTCTTCTTTCCTTTATTTAACGTCGGTCTCTGTTCCGCAATCTAGTGCCAATCACCGACGGACATCAATTGCCATCCATTGACGGCAATCGAATGTGCAGGAAGGCAGCTTCCACACCTGCGTAGGATATCGCACCTATTCAAGCACACCAACCAACCGGGACCAACGGCTTTACTTTCCTTCCGAAGGAAGACGTGACCAGAGATTTTTATGCCTCAGAAAAATCCCACCGACCTCGGCTGGGATTGAACCCAGACGCATTGGGGTGAGAAAGCAGTCACGCTTACCACTACACCACCGGCGCCGGCAGACTGAAGTCAAAAGTTCCAATCGAACCGTCAAACGCGGTTCCAATCGGGCAATGTAAATAAACGTGAGTGCTTCACGAAGAAAAGCGTGGGAAGTATTGAGATTGGGGTTGAATTTAGATGTTGAGGTTGGTTGTCTTTATTGAGGAGATTTTCAGCTAAATAGACGCTGGTTAACTGTTGAGATTTAAATAATTATAATTGAGTTTGCGTATGAAAAGTGGAACTGGAGAGGGAATATTATTGTATTCTCGTTATGTTGTCACAAAATATTTGCTCCAGCACAACGAAATTCATCAGGCTCTGTAACAAAGATCAAGGCGTTTCCAACTGTAATTTTTCAAGATAGTAAAATTTGTGAAAGACTTAAAAAGATATTTCACTCATACATGATAAGAAGCAACAATCGTAGATTGAATAATTTTGTGCTCTGTAGAATATACCCTCCAATGTGGTATATTTGGTTTCACTCAGAGTTGTCAAAATTTGAGTCTTCAAATACTTCCTTTGAATAGCGGTACTACCAATACGGTTAAAAGTATTCATTTTACCGTGATGCTGAAGCAGACGACAGTCGCTCAAATTAAAAGTCACTTGAAGCAAACACAAAATTGCCGGTTTCCAAACCTTTCAGAAAAAGAAATTAGTTGGCCGTGAAACCAGATTTACTTTTATTCTCTCCGCGCGTCTCTTATATAACATCGTCTCTGGGGAGCGTGTCTCTTGTCTTTGGTAGGAGAAAGAGGCAAAGGAGAGAGGTATTTTAGGGTGAGAGCAGGAGGCCTGCACGGGTGATCCTCTCGCATAACACAATCGAGTAGTGCACTATGTGTTGACGGGAGTAGCACTTTTCATTCGGGTGAGACAAGGTTAAGAGATTTACAGGAATGACTACGGACGAATGGCTGGGCGCATAATATAGACACTCTTATAAATAATATGTTGCAGTACAGCCGGTGTTCAATAGTGTGGCAAAATACCAAATTATTTGTTTCTACTGATGTGGTCTTTTATAAGGTCGATGTGTAATGCTCATTTAAATCTTGTTATATAGCCATATAGTTTAGGTCCTCGCGGTAAATATAATAGCAGACAGCTTCAGATCCATCTACCAAACGCCATTCGTAAGTTGGGACAGTTTTAAAGCTGACAAACTGTAGTTTTGCATACAGAACAGCATCAGCAATTAAATTAAAGGGTGTCAACGATTACATTAAAGGTTGTTTGACACAATTTCCCGTGTAATGACTAGGCTATCTGAGGCCCCACTGTTTATTTCACCTGCTTACGTATCCGAAGTAGCGGCTTAATCAACTCTATTTCAAATAGTATCTAGTGACAAACAACGGCACAATCAGAAATGTTTGGAGATCATTCCTTTCGATTAGAATTGAAGTTTAGTTTAGGACTTTAATCTTGATTTTATATCTCATTCCGGGATCTACAATATTAAATCTGGATAAATGCTTTATAATTCTCTTTTGTCAACCAAAATTAAAATCTAGACATTTGAAATCCACTAGGTGTCTTGAAAATCTGAAGAAATTAAATTATAACTTGATTTTTCTATGACTGCGATTCCTGATTCTTCAAAGTTAAACTTTTTGAGTAAGTTTCCCAAGACATTTAATAACGATTTTATTTCGGAGCCCGGGAGATTCAAAGCTAGTCCATGATCTTGAAACTTTTGAGAATTATGAATATTAAAAAAAGAAAAGAAAGTTTATTTTAAAAATCTTGCGTTAATAAGCGCATGGTCCCTACCTTCAACCGATTGACCAGTTTCCCCTACCCGCTGATGCTGTTGGTTTGCCTGTGCATCCTACGCTGTGTCAGGAAACGACTTACAATGTTTTGTTAACAAAAGCTGATAGGCCCTTTTCAATAGTTGGTTGAGAACTCTCAATGTTGTCTTGCAACCAGTGTTACCAGTATTTCTGATCTATCTAGATTTTCCAGATTTGTAGTCATCCTGATAAACCGACAGAGTACGATAATTTCCATATTTTTTAAATATCGTATTTCCAACTTTAAATGTCTACGTGGTATAAAAAGGTCATAAATTTTAGTATTATAAGAAAAGGTTGCCGAGTAATTGTTAGAAATTATACTTCAATTAAAAAAAATCTACTCGAACGGTATGCATTATTGCTTTAATGAACAAAAACGAAGCTAATTCTTCTAATCCAAAGCCAATTTCTTAAAAAAAACAAACATCTCAAAGTTTTGAGTAGCGTAGTAACGCACAAAATTAAAAATGAAACTGTTTATGAAATCTTGAACATGATTTTCTTTTATACATATCTAGGTGTAAAAAATCTAGATATAAGACTCAGGTTCTTTGAAGATTATAGACCTTCCAGACAAAATCTTGTTCTTTATTTTGTGGCTTTAGATAATTTGTAAAAATCATTGTGATGAAATTATGAAATTTTTGATTTATTGTTAAGTTTTCAGCGATTGAAATACTTTTGAGATTCTGAAAAAGCAAATTCAGTGATACTTTCAATCAATTTCTGAAAAGGATTCCTATCGCCTAAATTGATTGGTGGGTGTTTTAGTAGAAGTAGTATGCCTTATTACGCTGTTTTTTTCTTTTAGTTCTACTACTATTTTGTCACTTTCACGATTCGCTTTCACTTAAGGGGTTTTTTTTTTTTAAATGAATAGTGAAATTGAATAATGAAAGGAAATAGTGAAGTTGAATAGTCAAACAGACTAAAAACTTTGAAAGCATAACATTTAAAACTATTATATAAGGAGAATTGTTGGATCGAAATCAACAGAAAAGCTGAGTTGTGGCATGTTTCATATAAGCATTCCAATTCCTTTTATGTTGATCAATAGTCAAGCAAGTTATACTTGGACCAACTTTAGGTCCGAGTAGCATACTTTTATCAAAATAAGTTATAGCAACTTGTTTATGACTGAAATAAGTCGTATATAAGTTTCTACAATTGATTTGTGACAAGCGTGCTACTAGGGGGGACGTCCTAGAGTTTAAAATTCAAAATTCATACAGTCAGAGCCGGAGTCGGAAATTTTTCAACGCCACGACTCCGACTCAACAGCCCTAGTGTTCCAGTCATAAAATGAGTAACCGATGGACAACATCTCCGTTTGTCTGTGCTGTACGTGCTGTATCAATAAATTGTTAACTGAAAACCAAAAAAATCCGCCTGATACAAAGTTCGTTGTCAACTGACGATTCCAATATACCGGTACGTCACTCAAGAGCCTGCGTTCACTTGAAATGCAGCCGACCATATGCTGTCCCTTCCGGAGACCAGTCCGGTTTGGAGTGGAGCCGCATCAGAGTGTCATTTCTCAAGTGTCAAGTCGTTGAAAGATAAATAATCCGGTGGCAACATTGATTTAGGGCGAAACTGCTTTTGTAAAATCCGCTGATTTCTCGCAAATGAAAGCTAAATCTTGCAAACTAACGGTTCCAGCTGGTAGAGGAAGCATTCCTCTACCTGAGGGTGTCGCTACTGTGCATGTTAGAGCGATTTCGCCCTTTTCAAATGTTGAAGAAGAATTATCCACCCAGAAGATGGGCCTTCACCGTCGTCGTCGTCGTCGTCATCGTCGTCGTCAATGAGAGTACCCTTGAGTGCGAAAACATCATCAACCCCGATGCCTAAAATGCAACATCTGAAGGCGACGGGACCAACAACGACTACGATGATGAAGACGATATGCTATCAGGTTTCACCGCCACACCGGTCCCAAGATCCGAAAGAAGGGAGATTCAGTCGTCCGTGCAATGGCCAAACCATACGAGCGGGCCAGTTATCGGGCTGGATCCACTTTATTCGATCGGATGAGTTTGAGTAAGCGATACGTTTATGTACCAACTACCCGACACACGGCGGGGCGATACATGTCAGTGACAAGCAGCAGGACCGACAGAAACTTCTACGGTCCGTCACTTTCACAAAGCATAACAGAAGTAATATCGTAACTGAATTTTTTATTGGTGTTGAAAGTCTTCGATGAACGTGATCAAAATATTTGGTAAATCTCACGAAATCATAACGTTTGGTTTTGGGAAACAAAGCGAATCAATAAAGGACGGAATTTGATATTCATAGGGGCCTAATTCTCTGCCAAATTGCAATGATCGATTCTCTTTGTTGATTTTCTCTTTTGGATTAACATTTCTCTGTGCGTTTGCTGTTTGCTTTTGATAGTTAATACAACCTGTTACAGCACTGCATTGAACACATTTCAGAAAATTGTTTCACTTATGGTGGTAAGCTCCAACCGGTATTATCATAGAGGTAACTCTAAGACAAGAAGGTCCCGAAATAACGTGCTCAACTTTTTGGCTCAGCTCTGGTACTCTCTTCGGTCCCAAGCTAATCAATTCACCCCTCGAAACATAGGAAAAACCAATAACCCCTCATGTTATCTGTCAAACTTTCATAGCGAATCATAACAAACATTGCGTAGTACTAGAATTTCGACTAGAATAGGGTACGTTAATCGTTTGCTTGGGACCAATAGGCTACTAAAGTGGTGAGCCAATTTAAAATCGTTAGTTTCGTATTGATTGTTGGTATTATCCTGGGATTAAATTCCAATCAAGAATGTACGGCTGTTTTGATGTCGTCATCAGAGTTAATCAACAAGACTCCTGGCAGCCTCCAGCCTGACTGATGCAACCACGGATGAATCGGTGATGAGCTGTCATCATGATGAGTAGAAGTTTACACGCATAATGTACCACTAGCCTTTTAACTAATAAAAATAGTTTTTAATTTGTACCGTGAATCGTGCATATCTCTCCCTCACTCAATATCGCAACAGTTGGCGACGAAGAGGTGGAATTTTTCGCGAAAACAATCGTGCGCGACCGTTTCGAAAAGCTCCAGTAAAAATCGTGCTTAGGAGGACACCGTGATGGCGCAGAACAATAGTGAGCCGCCGAATGCAGGTGCCGGACAGATACCACAACCAACAATCAACACGAAACTAACGATTTTAAATTGGCTCACTACTTGACTAGCCTATTGGTCCCAAGCAAACGATTAACGTATCCCATTCTAGTCGAAATTCTAGTACTACGCTATGTTTGTTTTGATTCGCTATGAAAGTTTGACAGATGAAATGAGGGGTTATTCGTTTTTCCTATGTTTTGAGGGGTGAATCGATTAGCTTGGGACCGAAGAGAGTACCAGAGCTGAGCCAAAAATTGGGCATGTTATTTCGGGACCTTCTAGTCTTAGAGTTACCTCTATGCCACAACCACCGAACATTCAGAATAAGGTGATGCAAATCTTCACGAATCAGCAGATGTTGGTGGCGCAAATGGCACAACAGCTGGCCACCACCCAAGTTGCCATCAGGCATCTCTCCCCCGATGAAAGAGTGCTGGACTCGTTATCCAGTAACTTGGCAGAGTTCGTGTATGACAAGGACAATAGTCACACGTTCGACGCATGGTTTTCTAGATACGTAAGAAAGCTCGATGACGCGGCAAAAGTACGACTGCTTCTGCGAAAGCTAAGCCCACCCGATCACGAGCGCTATAATAGCTTCATACTCGCGAAGTTCTCTCGAGAATTCTGTTTCAAAGATACCGTCGAAAAGTTCAAGTCTCTATTCGGAGCCACAGTATATGCTTTTCGCCGCCGATTCAATTGCCTTCAACTCGCAAAGGAGGACAGTTATGATTACCTGGCATCTAAGATTAAATAAGGCAAAAAGATGACCCAGTTATAATTTTTGCAGGAGACTTGAATAGCGCCTCGAGGTGAGCAAAAATCTAACTAATACACTGTTAATGTTGGCCCTTTAACTTGTCAAGCTGAACGTCAATTCAACTGACAGTGACAGTTTCGCTGACAGTACGCTCATACAGTTTGTTGATAGACTTGATGCTTATGGTGCCGATCGTTGTTTGTTGTGTGTTCTATTGCTAAAAAATGTGAAAAACGAAGAATATGGGACGAATTGCGTGTGCTGTAACAGGTTGCTTAAGTGTTAAAACTCCTCTTTCAAGTTCTCGTTTTACCGAATCTTTGCTCGCAACAGGTACCTGCATAGTTTATTCATATGTTTATAACCTAACCCTATACACGATTCAAGGGATGTGCACGTCTGGACTCTTTTCTGTCGCAATCCGGCCATAAATAAGCACAGTCAAATATGTTCTAAGCATTTTAAGAACAACCATTTCATTAATCCTAAGAATAAGTCACAAGGGTTTGTATTGAGAGAAGGTAAAATAAAAACAAAATAATATAAAATAAACATTTTTTTAGACTACGGAGCTATGCTATCCCTTCACTATTCCCAGCTATATCGGAAGGACAAAATGCCAGCTTTGCTTCTATGGCGATTCCAATGGAAATCGACCTTAATTTCTCATCAAAAAATATGGAAGATGTTTCGTCAATGGATGTTGATCAAGAATATGATCAAAGTGATATCGATATCGTTGGAGAAGTAGAAGTTGGGCATGAAGACCTCGAAGACCAAAAACAAGCCTCGAAGCAGAAAATCAGAATCCAAAATCTTCAAAAGGAAGTTTCTGCCTTGAAAACATTATTGGCTGAGGGATCTGAAAAGCTGTACGATCCCATCTTGTCTGAATTGCAAAAAAATAAGACTCGAACATTACGTGGCGCAAGATGTTCAGACCGGATGGAAAACATGGCCATAATGCTACATTACTGCTCACACAAAGCGTATCGACAAATGCAGCAATATTTTACTCTGCCGTCGATAAACACGATACGTACATGGCTACCTAAATTGAAAGTGACTGAAGGGTATTCGAAATCAATACTCCAGCTTTTGAAGCTTCGTGTTGCAGGTCTCCCTGAAGACGAAAAACTAGTGACGATTGTCATAGATGAGATGTCGATAGCACAGCGACTGACCTACGTGGCTAATGCAGAAATAGATTATTTCATGGGGTTCCCCACGAAAGTTGGGAAGGAGGACAACAATTTAAAACAACGAGCTAATAATGCATTGACTATCATGGTAAAATCGATGAAGTCCGGGTTTAAACAGGCAGTCGGTTTTTTCTTTAATGCGAGTACTGCTAACGCAGCTCGTTTAACTACAATTGTTAAAGAAGGAGTTAAGCTAGTTGCTGAGACAGGACTGATACCGAAAATGATAACGTGTGATCAGAACAGCACGAATCGATCTCTTTTTAAATCCCTCGGAATCAGTGAACAACAACCATGGTTTGTATACGAGAAACAACAAATTTACTGTGCCTACGATGCGCCGCATCTGATTAAATCGACCAGGAACTACTTGTTACGTCACAATGCTGTCTTCGATGGACAAATTTGTTCATTTCAACACATAATTGATCTTTTCCATGAAGATATCAAACATATTCCCCGAACTGTTCCGAAACTATCTTATGATCATGTAAATCTTACTCCCTACGCCGAAATGAACGTTGGGAAAGCAACGCAGACATAAAGCGAGTCTGTGAGTGCAGGTATCAAGGCATATGTGCATACCAAAAAACTGCCACCCGCTGCTTGAATACTGCAAACTACTGCGAAAGCTTCGACAAACTTTTTGATTGCGCTAACTCTTTGTCTTTACAAAAACTAAGGTAACTAAGGTAATCATGTTCAAATGCATATTGTTACGTAAACATTTACATATGCAGGATCTTAAAAGACCACTGTTTGAACATTCTCCGCATTGGGAGTATTAAGCTTCAATGAAACAACGACTTAAATCTCTCAGGTTCATTTCGAAGGAATATTTTGACCTGGAAAAGGTGAGATTAATTGCAATCTTGTACCTGCTAACCTGCTGAACGTATTTTTGATTTTACAGGAATCAGAGTTACCAAAACTGATGGGCCAATCGAGACTTCCTTATTTAATTGAAGGCTGGATTCAATACAGATCCGCTATTGAACATCTATGGAAGGAATTGAGATCTTCGTTCCAGGAGAAAAGATGTTTCAGTTTTGCAAAAAAATTGTTTCCGTCTTCGAGAAAACTTTCGAAACACATCTGAAAAAAAAACGTTCGTGGTGTTAAGCGTGCTATATTGCAAACTATTTTCTGGCCATACCAATCGAAAAATAACGATAAGCTGGTATATGACGTACTTTGCGTTCCTTGTGCAATGATAGTTGCCAACAAATATCTAAATATGTTGGTAACAGCCAAATTACAGATCACGAACATGAAGATAAAAGTAGATGATAAAACAAATCGTAAGATCAAAAAAACTAAGAGGGAACTAACTAAACGCAAGAAGCTCAACATACAATAAGATAACTGTACAGTCACAGTATCCATACGTTCTTTGTCGAATCAATGCTTATTAAAATGTGACACCACTTGATGTACAATCCTTAATGTTCTTGCTTACGTCGAATAAATATCAGTATCTTTTAAAGTTCAACATCCCTTTGGTTTGTTTTTTCCGTCGATCTTGTTTTCCGTGCTGAGCACCAATGCTACCGACGTGCCAGGAAGGCAGCTCCCACACCTGGACCCTACCTATCGACCCATCAACTCATGAACCGGGGACCAACGGCTTTACTTCCCATCCGAAGGAAGGCGTGATCAGAGATGTTATGCCTCAGAACATCCCGGCGGCGCCGACTGGGATTGAACCCAGGCCTGCTTGGGTGAGAGGTAATCACGCTTACCACTACACTACCGGCGCCGTTAAAAGTTCAACATGTATTTAGCGTTTTATGTGTGTTCTACATTTCTCCCTTCCATGTATTATTGTGCGTCTGCTACTGCATTTCCAAGACATAGAATGTCTCGCGATTTCCGGAATAGCGCAATAAATGATTAATGTTCAGTTCACGGTTGGTTTCTAATTTCAATATTGGTGTTACGTTGAACTTGGTCAGGATCTTCTTGATGTAAGGCTAGAATCAGGAGTTGGGAATTAAACGTACCTGTATAAAATCAAAAACCATACCAAGCTTACATTTCCGCTTACAACGATAAGGTACATCGACACGTCATATGGAGCATTTCAGAGGAGACCGCCCTTGACAAAATCGATTATGGTGTCAATTGATGGTTCATACATTGAAGTGGCCAACATTTTAACCAATATGGACGAATGTTACGATTAGAGTGAGGGCCGAAAGTGCAACAGTGACCATGATATTGGACACTCGATTTCGTCGCATCGTTGACGGTAGCCGTAGAAGGGCGTAAAGTGCGATGAATCTCCAGCCGAGCTCTTTTTTATTCGGTTCCCAATATGTCCTTGTCAAGAAGGGCCACACTGAGCATGATAATCTTCAATGCCTGTATCAACATCATGAAAATGATCCTCCGGTACTCGACGTACTCGACCAAATCTGGAATCGAAAAATGTATGTCATTATATTGTTAGCCCACGTCACCGCATTTCACTGGTTCCGTACTGTAGCCTCGTTTTTCAGTTTTACATGCCTATCCACAAGTTTCACCTCGAGGTTCACTTTTCACGCCACGGCAATAAAAATGATTAGGAAACGCTCATAAAAAAACAGATCCGATTTTGAAATTAACTCGTGGACGGCTAAGAAGAATATTGTTTACAACTCTTCTTCTTATTTTTCATCGTTTTGCGTCCTGTCAAATCCATGCACGGTAAATTGGTTTGATTCAAATCTATTATTTTTTCGCTTTTTTCTCAACAGATGGCGGTAATAATTAATATTGGGGTGTCTCATGTGCAATATATGGGAAAATTATGTGTGGTTCATCTTTTTGCCTTATTTAATCTTAGCTGGCATACTCATGCAAGGTTAATACTCATGCAAGGTCATGCAAGGTCGATCTTACGCTACAGCAAGTCGTGGAGCAGTGTAACAGCCTCGTCAACCTAAAGCAGGACACCGTCCTAGTCGAGAATCCGTCATCCGTGGTGAATGCCGTTGCTTAAGATAACTGGCCGAAGTCGAGACATCAGTCAGCAGTATCGAATTCGTTCTATCCCCATCAACGTGAGCAACCGAAGACTAGCTGCTGGTCGTGCATTACAATAAGGACTGCCGGCTCCGCGATCGAAAATGCACACTGCATCGAAGAAGAAGCGATCGTCGACGAAGACTGTGACCATCCACAACATCAGCTAGAATAGAAAATTCGTCGAGCTCCAGGTCAACAACGTTCCTCTACGATTACAATTGGACACAGGATCGGATATATCCATTATTTCGCACCGATCGTGGATCAAAATGGGTCAGCCCAAAACGAAACCAACGGTGTGCATCGCACGAACGGCTTCCGGACATCCACTCAAGCTGGTTACCGAGATGTGGTGCAGCATTTCCCTCAACAACGTCACCAAAGAGGGTAAGTGCTTCGTTGCCGCTCCTAACGTCAGTCTTGATATTTTAGGCATCGACTGGAAGGATTTGTTTGGGTTATGGAACCAATCAATCGCATCGTTTTGTAACCAGGTCAGCGCTCAACCAAATCAGTCGTCGCTGGTTACTCTGCAAGCCCAATTCCCGGAAGTATTCAGCAGCACGGTAGGGCCCTGCACGAAGGCTCCCGTCAAGCTGGTACTGAAAGAAAACACGAAGCCAGTTTTTTGACCGAAGCGTCCTGTAGTATGCCATCTCTATCCAAGCAGCATTCACAATCAAAACAAACAAAATAAACTCACCCGGGCTGCAAAGCCAATGCCCGGGCAATAGAAAGCAATTATGCAATTTTACACCAGTCATATGACGAATTACTCGTACCAGAACTGCAGCGCTCTCTCGCCCCTTCCTGTGTGGACCGAAGGTCGTTCGCGCTGCAGGAAAGTCTTCGAATGGCAACGCTGGGTGCGCAACCAAAATATATCCATTATTTCCGATATTGCTAGGCTAAGCAATTCGATGTCACTCCAGCCGTCTCACTCTATTAATTAATTACTCTTTCGAGCACACACAATGTATTGAAAACCAAACTGTATAAAAAGGAAGTATTATTTAATAAACAAACGATCATTATTAAAGGGTGATACGGTCAAAATTTGGTCAAGGGAAAACGCGTGTAAATCGGTGAAATCGTTTATTTAAAAAATCAAATTAAATTTTTTTTTCAAGTTCAATTAGTATAAAATTCAGGAAAAATATTCAGTTAGGCTTCCGCTTTTCCAAATCCGAATTGCCGGGCCTTACGCTTGACCCCTGCCATCAGATTTTGTACAGCCACCTTGTCCACCTTCTTCGCCGCAGAAAGCCAGTTTGCCTTGAACTGCTGCTCGCCCTTAGCAGTTTTTTTGGTCTTCTTTAGGTTCCGCTTGACAATAGCCCAGTATTTCTCAATTGGGCGGAGCTCTGGCGTGTTGGGAGGGTTCTTGTCCTTGGGAACCACCTGCACGTTGTTGGCGGCGTACCACTCCATGGCCTTTTTACCGTAATGGCAAGATGCCAAATCCGGCCAAAACAGTACGGAACAACCGTGTTTCTTCAGGAAAGGCAGCAGACGTTTATTCAAACACTCTTTCACGTAAATTTCTTGGTTGACAGTCCCGGAAGCTATGAAAATGCTGCTTTTCAAGCCACAGGTACAGATGGCTTGCCAAACCAGATATTTCTTTGCGAACTTTGACAGTTTCATGTGCTTGAAAACATCTGCTACCTTTCCCCTTCCTTTTGCCGTATAAAACTCCTGTCCCGGAAGCTGCTTGTAGTCGGCTTTGACGTAGGTTTCGTCGTCCATCACCACGCAGTCAAACTTCGTCAGCATCGTCGTGTACAGCCTCCGGGATCGCGCTTTGGCCGTCGTATTTTGTTTATCATCGCGATTTGGAGTCACTACCTTCTTGTAAGTCGATAGTCCGGCTCGTTTTTTGGCTCGATGCACGGTTGTAGACGATACACCCAGCT
The DNA here is from genome assembly GCF_037179485.1 of Ochlerotatus camptorhynchus. Classification (NCBI taxonomy): domain Eukaryota; kingdom Metazoa; phylum Arthropoda; class Insecta; order Diptera; family Culicidae; genus Ochlerotatus; species Ochlerotatus camptorhynchus. The sequence goes on from NW_027040758.1 coordinate 2,371,651, forward strand.
TATTTGCGGCATCTCGGAGAGAGAGGTTAGGGTTTCGCTTGAAACTACCGGCAACTCTCTTTGTCGTCTCAGCGGCTTCCGGTTTTCGATTTCCCCCCGATCCAGACTTCCTGGCTGTCGACAAACGTTCCCCAAACACTTTAATTACATTTGTAACGGTTGATTTTGGCAACTTTTAGCGATTTTGCCAACTTTGCGTGCGAGTAGCTCGGATTTTCGCGATGCGCGAGCAAAATTTTGATACGCTGCTCTTCTTGCTTGGACGGCATTTTGACAACTGAAGAGTGAATTCCAAAATCAAAATAGGAGCAACATTCTACACACACACACCTTCAAAATGAGGGGTGTTCAGGTTTTTTAAATGCAAAATTGAAAGAAATACGTCAAGTTGATATTGACCAAATTTTGACCGTATCACCCTTTATTATGAAGCTCGAACCTGCTGGGTTACCCCAGTTAGCTTATCGACTCTTCAGACGGTTAACTACAATCTTTCTCTGTGACTCTGCTGGATCCCTCCAGCCAGGCTTCACGTCGAGTTGAGAAGCAAAGTGCGCGTGCATTTGTAGGCATCAAATGTTAAAATGCCAAAGTCCGGTGGCCTACTGCATGAAAGGTGTGGTAGAGGATGAAATTTGTCGGTTGGAGTCCCTGGGCATCTTGAAGAAGATGGAAGTGCAATGGAACCGTTCGAATCTGTGCTGATTTTTCAACCAGGCTCAACAATGTGCTGGAGCCAAATCAGTACTCCCTACCGCTGCCCGAAGACATCTTTGCCAGAATGTCCAGTCACACCGACCTTTCCGATGCCTACTTACAGGTCGAGGTGGATCCGGAAAGCCAACAAGCCAACCATATTTAAGCACCCACAAGGGCCTCTTTCAATTCACCCGCTTATCGCCCGGCATCAAATCCGCTCCAGGCACATTCCAACAGCTAGTGGATACGATGCTTGCCGGTATCACTTGTACCGTTGGGTATTTGGACGACATCGTAGTGGGTGGTCGGACGGAAGAGGAACATCATCGCAACCTTAACCTAACCTTGCAACGGCTGCAAGAATTCGGCTTCACAGTCCGCATCGAAAAATGTAGCTTTTACATGCGGCAAGTGAAGTACCTCGAACAAATGCTCGATAGTGACAGGATTCGTCCGGATCCAGGCAAGATTGCACCGATCTTCAGTATGCCACCACCGAACGACGTTACCACGCTTTTGGAGAAATTGATCATTGCCAACGTCGAACTCGAAAGTAGTATGCACCAGTTTCGTTCAAGATCCTACAAGCTAAAACCCGTAAGGACAAAACTCTGTAACAGGTAGCCCAGTACGTCAAAACTATGTGGCCGGAGAATAAAGCTAGTATCACCAATCCGCACTTTCAGGAGTTTTTCCATCGTCGCAAGGCCCTCTCGCGATTAGTGCCACCAGTCGTTCTTCTAAATAAAGTGCTTGAACAGCCACATAAAGGCCATCCAGGTATCGACCGAATGCGTTCTCTTGCGAGTCAGTTCGTCTACTGACCCCCTATCGATAAGGATATCGAACACCTGGTGCAAACGTGCAATGAGTGTTCGAGTGTAGCGAAGACGGAATGTAAAACCTGCCTCGAGTCGTGGCCAGCCCCGGAGAAACCCTGGCAACGAATTCACCTCGATTACGCCTGTCCTATGGATGGGTGGTACTACTTTATTCTAGTGGACGCCTACACGAAGTGGCCGGAAGTGGTCCAAACAAAAGATATTACATCTGCAGCCAGATTCGTGTTTCCGGAGACGGTGGTGAGTGACAACGAGCAAAGTATTCGACACCTTCTGTGAGTCCAACGCTATTCTGCACCTGAAGACTGCTTCCTATCATCCACAGCTCGAAGAGGATGTTGAAGAAAATTACCACCGGAGGGGAAACGCTGCAAGAAGCTATCAGCACTTTTTTACAGTGTTACAGGTCAACACCATGTCGGAGTGCACCCGAAGGAAAGTCGTCTGCCGAAATTTTGCTCGGCAGACCAATTCGCACGTCGTTAGAACTGCTTCGACCACCAACTGCAACGCACAAAATTGAAAACTCCAAGCAAGAAGAGCAGTTCAACCGGAAGCACGGAGCGATACCGAAGAGCTACTCTCATCAGGACCTTGTCTGGGCCAAAGTGTTCCGGAACAACTAGTGGCACTGGGAAGCAGGCGAAGTGTTTGAACGTTTAGGCAAGGTCATGCACAATGTCTGGTTGTCTGGGAAACAATTTCTGGTAAGGTCCCACAGCAATCAGTTAAGAACCCGTCATCTGTCCGAAAATCAACTGCCTGCGTTCGAATCACCAAGGGATCAGCAAACTCCGTTGCGTATACTGCTGGGCTCCTGAAACCTGAATGGTTTAACGCCCGAACTGCAGGATTTTCCTCCTCTTCGTCCTGAGCTGAATGAAGATCTGCCCCCGCAGGTCAGTCGTTGGCAACAACACAGTTCCCCTCAACAACAACAACAACAACCAACAACACCTCGCACGTTTTCGAGAACTCGAAGGCTTCCTGCGAGATATGAGCCTTACCACGGATGAATCGGTGATGAGCTGTCATCATGATGAGTAGAAGTTTGCGATAGCCGCGATTTACACGTTTTATGTTGTAACGGTCACTCCATGTTGTAAATATTAAATCAGTCAGTCACTCCATGTTGCAAATATTAAAACAGCCAGTCACTCATTGTTGTAAATATCAAATTAGCTATAATTAAAGTAGGATGAAATGGATCTAATCCATACGCCAAAAACTACGCCAGTAGCGAAACGACACTGGTCGATTTACTATAAAAATATAATATCTCGTGAGTAAAGCCACGCGACCTTGTGCAATTTCTCCCAAGGCCGAGTCCAGTGAAATCTTCGGGAAAGTTGGGAAAAGAGAGAGTTGTGGCTACACCCGACATTGAACGAAGGACCAGCGATCGGAATAATCTCTCGCATTGCCGATCTAGTTCGAAGAAGTTCGCGGGAAAATCGAACTTCCGTTAAGTTCGGCCGAGGTCACCTTCCCTAATCTGAGGGTCACGGTTTCGCCTCACTTTCGTCCGAACCGCAGATAACAGTGGAAGTGTGTCCTTTTTTGTTCGCGTTATTTGATAGTTTTGTATAGTGAGTTAAAGCAACGTGGTTTTACTTTATTCTTGAATTCTAATTTCTCCTCGTTGATTGTTTAGTTATAGCTATCAATCTAAAAGTAGTGTGCGTCATAGGCTAGACTTTGTGTGTGCAAAAAACAAGCTAGACCAGGTAATGTGCTGCTCGGTAAAGAAAATCTGTGCAATGTGCTTAATGGTATTTTCAACAGCCGACGGCTACATCCTCTTCCAACGCCATCATCTGCATCCCCGGGGCGAAAGATTCCGGCAACCGTCACCTTGGCCGGTGGAAAGCGATCCGCATCCACATCGCTTGTCGGGGCTTGGTGGTTGTCAAGCGCCACCTGTGGTAGAATTACCATCCGTCCAACCACGTGGAAATCGTTGGCCGTTCAATCACCAACGGTCGAACGCTAAGTAGCACCGTCGCCGCCCGTAACAGCAGCGCAGCAGTCAACAGCAGCATCATCAACTGGTGAGTCCATTCCAATTGTTTCTTTGTTGAGTGTGGCGTCCGGCGAGGGCGCCACGGAGGACCTTTTTTGCCGACCATAAGGTCGAAGAGCATGAATTGCTAAGATTTGGATAAGTCCAATATTTGTGAGGTTGGGTGTCGGCAGGACAACGTGCACACGTTTCGTAATATATGGATGCCCACCCAACCCTTTAATGTGAGACACCCGGGTGCCAAGCTTTGCCGTTTCCCGCTTGCTGCATCGTCGTCGTCGAGATTAACCGAGAAGAAAACCACAAGAGCACAGCACAATATGATAGGTAGATAGAAGAACCGCACGCACACAAGTATAGGTAGAGGAATAGAATAAAGAGGAGTAGGAAAATACAAGCAATCCAAAGTTCTGAAAAGCATGAGTTTACAATAAACCTCAACTTACCGTTTTCCGTTATAAAATGAATGTTTGATTTGAATTGAATGTAATGTTGTTGATAAGTCCTATTAAAACTTTTGAATGAAAGGAAGAAAGTGTCTTCACGTTGTTTCGGGTCCGGGTAATTATGTTGTCTTCCGCGTGTTCGGAATTTGACTTGTATGTGGCGTACCTCTTTTGTTGAAGCTGCACCTCTGGCGGAAATAAGTGGAACTACCGATGAGGAAAGCTTGACGTGTAACGTCGTTTAGGTTTGTGGGATCTCTTACCGTGAGCTTCGGGGAAATATTTCGGGGTGTGAGAGATTATGCTGTTTTAGCAATAAGGTTTTCTACCCGATCAATTTCGGTGGTAGTGAAGCTGGCTCGATCTCTTCTTTTTAGGAAGATTACACTTGGACTCGCCCTTGAGGCAGTCTCATCCGGGCAAACTCAACACGGTATGCGGTCTCCTTTACCGGAGTGGCGCTTAAGCCGCATACTTATTCGAGATCGACCAGTGACGGCTACAATGTACTAGCCTTTTAACTAATAAAAATAGTTTTTAATTTGTACCGTGAATCGTGAATCTCCCTCACTTAATATCGCAACACTATAGAAATTGAAACAGAAAATCTATGAAGAGGATCGATCATTGCAAATCTCGCGTCACATTTCAAATAGACTAATAAACATTGAGCTTCTCTGTGGGATTGAGGGTAATACCTTTCACAATTCGTGAGGGACTTTGAAGCACAAGCGATTATTCTCGGTGTTCCATTTGAATCATGTTGAACCAATACTGCACCTAGGCCTACTGCAGATGCATCAACAAAAAAGTTCAGTATGGTCAGTGCTACTGTAGTACCCCAGCATCTTGATTGCTTCAACAGTGTAACTCTGCAAGGATACGAACTCAGCTTCTTCTGCATCCGTCCAGTAAAATTTGTCTGCGTTTACCAAAGCGCTCAGTGATTCTGTCTTCGTTGCACGGTGTATAAGGAATTTATCCACAAAAGTTATTAGGCCAAGAAAGCTTTTAACTTCAGCGCATGTTGTCGGTCGTCTAAAGTTCTTAATCGTACTCAATTTTTCTGGCTCGATTCTCCACCCCTTATCGGTCAGTTTAAATCCAAGAAACTTGACTGTCTGGCTGCCAAAATGCATTTTGACGTATTGATCCTTACGTTATGATCTGCGAGTCTGGTCTGGACTTCAGCTAGGTTTTTGTCGTGGTCCTCCTTCGACCTTCCGAACACCAAGATGTCGTCCAGATAGTTTACGACGCCTTGACAACCTGTAAAAACCTTACACTCCATAACCTTTTGGAATACGTTTGGAGCATTACTCAATCCGAAGGGAAGACGTGCATAGCGGAACATCCCAAATTCAGTCATAAAGTCAGTTAAATGTCGAGAATCCTTGTTCAACTCTGTGTGGAACAATGCACTTTGTAAGTCTATGGTGCTGATCCATTTAGCACCCGCCAACTGTGCCAATATTTTCTCTAAGCTTGGCATTGCATACGGGCTACGAAGAACATATAGATTTGGACCCCGAAGATCGATAACCAATCGATTTTTCAATGAAAAATGCTTTAATTTGCGTTGTGGAAAATCCTTTTCTGATGTAAACAAACAGTTTTTGAACAAAGTTTGTTTTCCGAAATGCTTGAAGGTTTAATACAAAAATATGTATTCTGGGAAAACTTTATATCACCAATGTAGAGGGCGCTAAGCTAGTTCGAGAAGAAACTGGTTGACGTTTCTTCTCGAACTAGCTTAGCGCCCTCTACATTGGTGATACAAAGTTTTCCTAGAATACATATTTTTGTATTAAACCTTCACGCATTTCGGAAAACAAACTTTGTTCGAAAAATAAGCTAACATGAAAATTACAAAATTAATTTAAAAACCTTCCGGCGACCACATTGCAAAATCTGTTTTTGTCACGATACATTACAAATTCTGCATACTTTTCATCCAAATCTGTAATTGAATTTTACATTTTCTGTTTGGGTGTAGATCCGTAAAATTTCTACGGCACTTTTAAAAAAATCCCTAAAAATCTGGAAAATGCATAGAACGTAGACCCGTTTTGAATCTAAAATTCCGTAGCTCTGACCACACTGCCCATTGGAGATCCCACAACGCCTCTGCGTGCGACGGTGCGGTTGATTGGAGAATAATTTTGCAGATTTTAATGCAACCGTGTTGACCATTAGTATGACATTCTGCGTTCTGGTCCTTCGCACTCAATGGTCCGGTATTGTGGTTTCAATTTTCGTTGCAATGTAATGGGCAACGGCAACCTCCTTCCCAGGCCGGCAAGAATCTAATTTAAGGTTATTGTCAGATTCATTAGTTTCATTAAACTGCCTCGCCAATCTTCTCCTCCAGGCTCCTTCGTCCGGTGTGAACGTGCAACATTTGTAATAAGCTAATTTAACTTGCAAATTTCGTAGGACGATCAGGTTGTCGTCTTCGGTTCGGATACTTCTGGGGGCTGTTGGCTGACGCTCCAGAGCTAGTTCAAAGATAAACCAACGGGATGGTTTTGAGCTGAGTTGAGAGTCAGCGGAGCCAATGATAATCGTAATTTCGTTCTGTTTATTTTTCATTTCATTTGATGAAATTTACTCCGGGAATTATTGCAAGAGACTTGATTGTGAAATGGTGATTCTATCCTGCTGCCTACGGCAAAATTGGCAGCAGTAATCTAAGTGGTATCGGTAAGACTAGAATGGTGTGGGAGCCAATCTTAGTTCTTTGGATTATGGTTAATAATGGATACAATGTAAACTAAGTTGGTAGATATGGTCATAACTGGTTACTTGGGAAGATGCACCAGTTAAAAAAAAAATGGTTTTCGGAGCCACCATGTTGGCATAGAAAGTTCTCATATAATAACTTTATTATCGTGATTTTCAACCGTAGGCTAGTTCATCACGTAACAGGAAATGCATGCGCTACAGAAGCGTAAAAAGCCTACCAGAAGAAAAAAGAAGCATCCATGCATCACAGCAGCGATAAAATACAAATCAGCTAACTCAATCTTCCCGGAATTTCTAACCTTCTGCTAGGAAAACTTTGAGCAGAATTCCAACTTGCAATCAACGGCGCACCCTCGCAAACGGCACCACCAACTGAACATGTGATGCAGATGCCAGCAAGACTTGCGAAAACTTTCTTCGCCGAGAGATGATGCATCGAGCTGCTGTATTATAGCACGCAACGTCAGAGAGGAAACTTTCTAATGAATAAGAACAACCGAACAAACGTGGTTCAACTTCGCCACCATCATCAGCTTGTTGTTCTTTAGCGCAAAAAATACACATCTCAGCATCATCCGTTATTCGGAAGTGCCCTCTAGCATATGTGATGAGTTTGGTTCGAAAGTTGTTCTATCTCATGGACCATATCCCGAACCTATCCTTGGCTTTATTCCGTATCCTGTGGCTGTAGCTTGTCTACCGGTTGAGGGCGGTCCAAGTGAAAATTAATTATGTAACGAAGCTGGGTGTCCTGCCCGAGCAAGGAGCGCCTGGAAAATACAGGTGATCCCATTTTTTTTTCAATTCTCTGAATCAAAAACATTGCCTCAAGCAGCAGGCCGGTGCCGATCCAATATCGTCAGTTGTTTAACCAAAATTCTAAAACACCTGCAATTGTTCTAAACACCTTGAACCGGTGCAACTTTATGCAGAAGCAGTCGAACGGAGAGCATCTTTCCGATTGCCAGCCGGAAGTGGTTCTCGATTCCGGAAGTGATGAAAAATTAAAACTGCACCTTCTGGTGGAAGTTTATCCACCCACCACCGAACGGAACGGAATGGGAACAATAATCGAATTACAATCTTATGAATTTGAGCTTCTTCTGACCTTCCTACCCGGTGTCTGTCCGGAGGACGTTTGAGTGTATTTCGATACAGGATCAAACACAGCCCCAGTGTAAATGGATACTGTTTCGACGAACATTCGGATAAACTGCATACGTACACTACTCCCCCTAAGGTAACCAATGGCAACGGATGTTGGATTCGTTTCGGCAGCAAAGGAGTGGGTATCGATTGTTGCATTGTGGTTTCGATTGCCTCGGGTGGTGCAGAAGGATTAGAATCCTAATGTTGATTGTTGCCTTTAAAGTGTGGCTTAGTTGTTTGAAAGGATAGGAGTCAAAATGTTACTGTTGATCTGGGAACGACAAGACAATTGAGGATTAGAAAGTAATGAGTGACTGATCGAAGCATAGCATGTTTTTAAATCCGGTTTAAATTTGTAATTTTCTCAATATTATTACTTTTTAAATAAGCGAAATTTTACAGCATGGATGGTTTTTCCACATTTCGATAGGAGTGCTTCTTCATAACTTTTTACACTTCTTATGCGAGGCGTTTTGCCTGCCCTAAACTTAGTGTTCTTCTTGCACTTTCACAGTTTTTAATTGAGAGCTTTCTATGCCAATCAAAGCATGACATTAGGTCATATGAATGAAGGGAGTAAAAGCTTGTACTTTGCTAAAATCCAAACGTCAAACCTTTTACTTGAGCATTTGCTCGCGTTGATATGACAAAAACTGAGATTCGAGTATTTTCTTTTCGAACATCTAAAATCATATGAATAAAATTGTAAGAACCAAGTAGATACTCATAACATCCTGAGTCACCTGTCGGGCATGCTCAGATGAAATCGCGTGTTTCGTGAGTAAAATATACGATATAAAATGTACCTGTTGATTTACCATTTCCAATGGTAGTTGAAGTTGACGGTATATATCAAAATCAGGATCGTTCCGCAAAGATTTATAAAACTCGATGAGTGGGTGATGATGATACCTTCAAGGAACTGTACCGGTTTACGAGAGAAAATGTTGACTTTTTGGCACACACATTTTTAGAAAATATTTAAGAATCCCGAGGTGGTGCATTATCAATCAGACAAAGGATGAAGTGTTTTTTTTTTTAATATACGTTGTTGATCCCGGATTCCAGGTAACATTTAATTTTTGTGAAAATGAGAGCGCGTATATTCATTGTTTGATTCACCCACAGGTAAGTGCGGGCAAAGATTTAGGCGTCCATCAAACTACAGTGTGCAAAACGATATGTTTATAACAAAGTTTGAATATACTGAGAGGTAAGCACATATCATCGGTAAGAGACGTATGTGTGAGAAAATTTGCGAAAAAAAATCTAAGGGCAATTCCCATTCAGTACACGGGTCGTTGAAGGAATCCCCTGGGCATTGGCATAACCTTGAAGATTGCTTAACTGAAACCAGGTCCGAGGGCTTCATATTTTATATTTTATTTCTACTTGTCAACAGATAAAATAGTTACCCTAATGACAATTTTCTATATCTAAACATCAAAACTGCTTCAAACACAAAATTAACGCAAACATCTCTTAAAACTACGCTTATTTTTCTCGCGGGACACATTAAAATCGAACACATAATAACAACTATTGAAAACGCGGCACATACTCAACATTGGTTCGTGTACGCCATAGTTGGTCCTCGAACGCCATAGTTGGTCCTCGAACGCCGGTTGTTGAAGAACGCATGCAGCCGGAGGTCCCGTCGTTGAGTGTTGATGTCAAGAAGACTGAGAAGTGTGGAGCAGTCGACGTTCCCTTGCAGAAGATCCTCAACGAAACAAGCCTTCGCCACATTACGCCTTCCTTCCAAGAGCTCCAGGTCGATGAGGTTACAGCGACTTTCATAGCTCGGCAAGTTACGCGGGTCGCGCCAACGAAGGTGTCGCAACGCAAAGCGAATAAATTTTCGCTGAACAGCTTCAATTCTATGGATGGCATTCTGATAGAATGGCGACCAAACAACGGCAGAGTATTCCAGTATAGGTCGAACCAGGGAACAGTATAAAGCCTTCAGGCAATACACGTCCTTGAAGCTTTTGGCGAAACGGAATAAAAATCCTAGCTGCGATGAAGCTTTAGATACAACATAAGCAATGTGATCCTTGAACGTTAAATTGCAATCGAGCATGGCTCCCAAGTCCTTGACAGTCGATTCGCGTTTCAAGCTTATTCCTCTTAAGGTGTAATCGTGGAAATGCATCGCCCGTTTACGGCCAAAGGAGATGACCGAGCACTTGGACACATTTAAAGACATCCTGTTTATCCGGCACCAATCATCAAAGGCTTCAAGTTCTTGGTGGAGGAAATTAGCGTCTTGAGGCCCTTTTATTACGTAGTAGAGCTTCATGTCGTCGGCGTACGAGAGTTTAAGGCATTTGAGGATCAAGTTCACGTCGTTCATATACAACAGGAAAAGCAATGGCCCCAGGTGGCTGCCTTGAGGAACACCAGATGTAACAATGAAGGGTGGAGAAGCGTAGTCACCGATCTTAACAGACATAGATCTGCCAGTCAGATAGGAGCGAAGCCAGGTAAGTAGACTCCCATGAACACCCATTTTGTCATATTTAGAGATGGTAATTTCATGGTTCACTCTATCGAAAGCTGCAGAGAGGTCGGTGTATATGGCGAATCACGAATAATGAACGATGTAAAAACAGTTAGATTAGTCGTCGTCGAGCGCTTAGGCATGAAGCCGTGTTGATCCTGAGAAATACTGTACGAGCAGTCTTGAACCAACTTTTCCAGGACAATTAGCTCGAATAGTTTGGAGATAGCACTCAATGCAGCTATTCCGCGGTAATTGGCGACAGTCTGCTTGCATCCTTTTTTGTGAACAGGGAAAACAAACGAATCCTTCCAACATTCTGGAAAAACTCCGGAGGTCAATGACAAGTTGAAGACCTTAGCTAAGGGCTCTGAAAGAGTGTCTAAGCAACGTTTCAGTACTAATGAGGGAATGCCATCTGGACCAGATCCTGTTGATGTTTTCATCTGTTTCCCGGCTGAAATCACCATGTCGCTGTGGATGGTGAATGGAGAACCAAACACCGACGTACGAGGGACATTACTCGTGGCAGCAGCAATTTCCTGAGCATCAAGAACTTCGTCTGAAAAAACGCTGCTGAATTGAGTGCGAAACATATTGGCGATATCTGCGACGGAGTTGGCATCAGTAACGCCATCAGTCATATTGGACGGCAATCCCGTTTCTTTCCGTTGCTCGTTCACATATCGCCAGAATTCCTTAGGATTAGCTTTGAGACGACTCTGCAAGTGAGACTGATGTGCGTTGTACAAGCTTGCATTGAGATCTCTGTACTCGTTGTTGGCGCGGACGTAATTAGCCTTCGTAGAATCTGTGTGATATTTACTGTGTTTCCTCAGTGCAGCCCTTTTCACCTTTTTCAGATGCTTAAGATCAGAGTTCGACCAGGCGGGTTTGGCAGGTTTACACCGTAGTTTTTTAGGCACAAACTGATCGATAGCGTAGAATATGATACCACACATGGTCGAGGCAGCCAGATTCGCATCCCCGGAGTCTAGTGTCGCATTCCAATCCACATTAGCGAGAAAGTTATTCATTCGCTCGAAGTCTCCTTTGTGAAAGTTGTAGAAGACGGTTTCGGCGTGGTCTTGGAAGCGTTTCTCAGGATCGATTGCAAGCGTCAACAGTAGAGGTGAATGATGTCTGCAGTTTTTGACGAGCGGTGCCGGAGCATGGGTAACAGAGCAGCTTTGTCCCAAATCCTCCCCGACAAAGCACAGATCGAGCAAACGGTTGTTTGCATTCAGAACGCCATTCACTTGCTGAAGCCTTGCGGTTGAATACGCGTCAAGCAAGGAGAGAGAAGCCGGTCTGAACGATGAACGGGAATTGTCAGGAAAGAAGAAGCCGTGAGCATCGCTTAGCCACGATACAGTGCCAAGGTTGAAATCGCCCAAGATGACGATGCTGTCCCTGGCATCCATTTGAGAGACAATCCAATCCAGCGAAAGTGCATGCTTCTCAATCAGGCTGTTGTCGTTAACGCGGTCGGGAGGAACGTATATCACGCAGATATAGATTGTACCACTTAGAGTTGAAATTGCAACCCACAGATGCTCAACCGTCGAATCTTCAGGAGGTTTCAGTAAGCGAGATACGAAGCAGGAGCGAATGGCCAGAAGGACTCCACCACTGGAGGTCTTGTTGCTGTTGAGAGTTGATCGATCTTGACGGTAGACGGAATATGTATCGTTAAACAACTGCTTTGACAAAGTGTTGATATTCAGCCAGGTTTCCGAGAAGGCGTATATGTCGTAGCATGCGTCGCTGCATGCTAGCTGGTATTCGGCGAGTGAGCTGTTCATGCCACCGACGTTCTGGTAGTATAGCAGAATTTGAGGTGCTGGGACGCATGGAACAGCGGGCTGCAATCTGGAAGTGGAGGCAGCATCAGGCAGAGCAACGTCGAAAGAATAAGGGTACTTGCCGTGGATGGCAGCTTGGAAAGCCCTGTCCCCAGCACTAGACTCTGGGCCGGGACGACTTAGATGGTGGGGGCGTGTGAACTGACCAGGACTGGAACCAGTAGTGGGCGCAGCTGAGCTAGGTGGGTCCAGGGCTTCCATACTGCTTTGTGACGTGCGTCCCAGGCTAGATGAAATGGCGGCTGATGTTCGGCTTGAAACGGAGAATTGGTCGTTGTGATTGAGGGTCTCGGTGTTCTGCAAACGGCATGTCAGCGGGCTTTGGTTCTTCCTGGAAATCACAGGAACGACAGGAAGTAGCTGACCAATGTCAAGATCGGAAGAATACTCGCCAAAATAAGTTGGGTGGAAGATCCCCTCTCCACATCCGACCACAGGCCCGGAACGACGATGATGCGCGGAGACAGCAAGTGGCAGGACTGAGGCGGAGGGATTGGGGACTTCCATGAGGCTTTCTACGATGCGTTCCGAGTTTCGAGATGGAGTTGGCACAGCGGCATTCAAAGTGCTGAAAGTTCGATCGGCATCAGGTATCGAATTTGAATGGTTGAGTGTGTACTTGCCTGTCATAGGAGGTTGGAAGACCCCCAGCCCACATCTAAACTCAGGTCCAGGACGACTGTGATGAACGCAGGCAGGGACGTGCACGACTGTGTTAGAGGAACTGGGGGCTTCCAATAAACTTTCTACAATGCGTCCTGGTTGGCTAGCATGGTACGTCAGGAGTCTAGAAGGCGTTGAACTTGTTACGTCCACGCAACGCGTTAAGTAATTGTTACTGGAAATGGAGGCCGGCTCAGGAAGAGAAAATTTTGATACAAAGCGGTACTTGCCTGTTAGTACAGGCTGGAAGACCTCTTCACCGATTCCGAAACCAGGACCGGGACGACTTCGGATGAATGGATCTTCAAGCAGCACGACTGGTTCGGAGGGATCAGAGGCTTCCAAGACACTGTGTTGTTGCGTCCCGGATCCACCCGGTCGAGTACCAGTTCTCGAATGGGAATGGGCCTGTCACTGTGCCGGGCCAATCCGATTGATTTTCGTCACCTTTGACCGGGAATCATCAAACTCGCGGAACTGTATACCTTCCGGCCACGACTCACAGGAAAAAGCGACATCTCGTTTGTTTGCACAGACGCCAACTTTGAAGGAGACGAAGTTCAAGGTAGATGGATCTTTCCCTCTGGGAACCAATTTGGTCACCCGAGGTTTTTCGTTGGACTCCATACACAAGCAATCGGTGACGAGAGATGCAATTTCATCGTTTGTAGTGCTAGGATGAAAAGCCGATAAATAGATCCACACCAGATCATCGTTCAAATCAACGGTTCTAACTGAATCGATCGATCCTTTCGTCCCACATTGCATCGATTTGTTGTCTGAGCTAGAAGTACGGCGACGCTTCGAAGAACCACTACCAGAATCAAAACGATCAGGTCTAGGCCAACGTGGAGTTGAGCTAGCCGGAATCTTTGAGTCCACTTTGGCTGCCAATGCAGTAACAGCCGAATTCAGTTTTTCAATGTCTTCCTTCATCGAATCGACCGCACTTGGCATCACAGAACCCAAACTCGCGTCGCGGCTGACAATATTCCGGAAGTGACCGTTGGAAAAAAGTTCCGCACAGTGGTCGTACATCCAGAAAACGTTGTTCGCGTACAGTCCAAGCTGATCGAGAAGTTCGACATCAACTTTGGCACAAATCACGTGAAATGTGTCCCCACAAAATCCACGACAGACGATGCGGTCTGAGTCAGAAACGGTTTTGGTGCACTTTTTGCAAGCCATGGTCACAAAAGTTAAAATCTTATTTTTCACGTGAAACCACGACTACCACGTATCGAAAAACTTTAGTTGGGACACTACTTGAGCAGAAAGTACGGTAGCACAGTGCAGTGCAGCAAGAATGCAAACAAAGAGTGATAGAGTGAACAATAACAGATAGTCGCCACCACCGGTGTGTGGGACGATAATTATGATCACAGAATTTCTCTACTAAATCACTAGTCACGCAAAACCTCCACTTTCCTGAGGTACGGCAAACAAATCTACACTCAACAACACGAAACACGACTGAATCAATTCTAAATCACACGGGTAAAACGTTGATATATAGCCGGCGGGTGACCGTAAGTTTACTCACAAAGGACAAAAAAAAAAGCGAACTGGGTCTTTACATTTTTAGAGATGCACACTAGTGATGCCAGTTGTGATGTAGCGGACCAACAGTTTGTTGGAATTTTACTACAAACCAAAATCAAATAATTGTGTAGTTTAGAATTATGATTTTAACAATAAATTGTTTTGTATTCTAAATAATAGAGTATACTGGCTGCAAAACTAAAAAGATTTTTTTTTATTATTCATTTGGTTCAACACTTTTGGAATGCGACATCACACAGGTACTACCTTTGAATTTGGCTTGATCGAGTGGCGGTTATCTTTTCTTTAGATCAAGACGATGACGTTTTGAAGAAGACAACGATCATAAATCACAGGGACGAAAAAAGTTGGTCTCCGTATTACACCTGGAAAACTAGTGTGAAACAAGATATCAAAAGATCGGGCCATTCCTTGAATTTCTGGAAAGAGCTGGCAAATATCAGAAAACAATTTCAAAACGCCACCTACAACGCCACTACGCGAGCGGTGGAATAGTTACCAGACGATAGCAGTAGCGATGACCTTTACCCAACGAAATTCTAGGGATTCCCTGATGAGGAAATAAACGCCATACTGGGATTTCCATCGGACTCATCGTCAGACCTATAGAGGGCGGCGTCATCAAGAGCGCCTACAACAATATCACGGTAAAGTCAGGCATCATAAACAATCAGGTAATTTCTTACTAATTTTACTTTTACTTTACTTAAACTTGAATTAGTTACAGCTATCTATGAATCGACAAACCCCCCCCCCCCTCTCCCTTGCCTTTTACCTTATGGCAGCTAATACATTAATGTTGAGATGGGGCCTTGCCGATACGTTACCCTACCGGTGATGTTACTATGGCTTGCCCTGTTTCACATTCGTGGATTACACAGAACTTATTTAACCTGCTGGTAAAGATGCTGTGATGCCACCCCTTGTCTACTGGTATAGCATGCACGGTACATAAAAGTATCGGAGACCTGGCCCTTAGCCCCCTTCTGTACAACACAATCAAAATAACAGTATTCCTCGTTGAATGAATCCTCAGATATTTTCCCGTAAAGCTTCTTCGGGCAATTCTATTTTGACGAAGACTACGTCTTACGGGAAGGTACTGCGGATAAATCAAAAATCTATAATTGCGACCGTCACGAAAAGGTGTGAGGTTTTGAACGCTTATAACTTTGTCATTTATAGATGAAATTATAATCCAAATACACCAATCGATAGGAAATAACTCTCAAAATCTGGTACAATAAATGTTTTTCCAATTTTCCATGAAAACCTGTTTAAAAATGTGCGAACAGAAAGTGATAATTTTATCACTGTTTTCATGAAATAAACGTTCTCCTCAAACCCAGTCGTCATAATCAAGTACCATTTGGTTGCACCTCATGCTGTTTGAATCTGTAATGTTATAAAATAGCGCTGCTTTTGCGCGCCTGAACTCATTTTTGCTTCGGACGGCGCGCAGCGTTGAAGTTTTGTTAAGGGGGGGGAATAACGAACAATCGTCGCCTACCTCGCATAACTGGTTCCAAATGACAACAAGCCATAAGCAACGATGGTTTGTTTATGTTTGGAACCAAATTCACATATGAAAAATCAATTAGCATACGCAATGAATTTGTCGTCTCTTTCGTTCTTCAGTTGTTTAAATGGATGACGGAGTTGGACGTCACACTCGTATAACCTTTTAAAAAGCTGGAGAATGAAAGAGATGGCAAATACACTACGCCTTACCTATTTAGAGAATCAACCGCCTTGTCTGAGTGATAACGATCTCGCGTTCTACAAATCTCGATTACTTTTCGTATTAATTGCGGCCTCCAACGATTTGGCAAACGTCGTCTTTACTAAGTTCAACGAAGACTATTCCAAGTACGGATTTCAACCCATTCCGAAACTGATATTCATCGGTAAAAGCGTTAATTCTCTTGAAGGAGGGCTCCAAGTGCGTTTCCAGAACTTCTGTTATCGATTCGACAGTGCAATTAGAGTCGTCTACATTCTAGTAAAAGTTTGCGCTACCATTCCCAAATTTCAAGATTGGTGTGGCTCTTCATTGCATTGTTTTACTACAACGTTCCAGTGCAGGAGCAGTACGAGTACATTAATAGTCTGAAGGACTTACTTACTAACCCTGGTCCAACATCCCTCAGGATTGCACCTGCATCACAATGTTACGCCAATTCACTTGGTCCGTGGCTGCTTGTCTCCAATTTCTTGACCGTCCCACACTTCCAAGATCCTGCTCCACTTGGTCTAACCACCTTGCTCGCTGTGCTCCTTTTCGTGTAGTACTGGCCGGATTCGAGGCAAACACCATTTTAGCGGGATTGTTGTCCGGCATTCTTAAAAAGTGTCCCTCCCCACCGTACCCGTCCAGCTTTCGTTACTTTCTGGATACAGGGTTCGCCATAGAGTTGCGCCAGCTCGTGGTTCATCCTTCGCCTCCATACACCGTTCTCACATACCCCGCCAAAGGTGGCCCTAAGCACTCGTCATTCGAAAACACCCAGTGCTTGCAGGTCCTCCTCGAGCATCGTCCACGTCTCGTGCCCGTAGAGAATGCGACGTGCCCGTAGTACGGAGGTGTAGTTTACTCGACCACAGGGTTTTGTGCTGCAGAAATTCATCCACCACCTCGAACTTATCTCCGTCGATTGTCACGCTTCTGCCTATGCAAGCATAATCCCGCTCGGTTCCTCTAGCTAGCAGATACGTTGTTTTCGACGATTCACCTTTAATCCAACCTTCTCTTCACGTTTCATCCTGGTGTACTGGTCCGCCACGGTCTGAAACGTTCTTCCGACAATGTCCACGTTGTCAGCGAAGTAGATGAACTCGCTGGACTTATTAAAGATCGAGCCCCGCATGTTAAAGCCCGCACGTTTCATAACACCTTCTAGCGCAATGTTGAACAGGAGGCAGGAAAGACCATCGCCTTGTCGAAGTCCTTTGCGAGTTTCAAACGAATCCGATAACGCACCCGATATCTTCACGCAGCACTGTACACCATCCATCGTAGCCTTGATCAGTCTGGTCAACTTCCCGGGACTAGGGAATTGATATTGACGACACTTTTGGAGGATCTACCGCAACGTAAATATTTGGTCCGTTGTCGATCGCCCGTCCACAAAACCGGCTTGATAAATTCCCACAAATCTGCTTGCTAGCGGCGATAAACGGCGAAAGATGATCTAGGAAAGCACTTTGTAGGCCGCGTTAAGAATAGTGATCGCTCGATAGTTCTCACATTCTAGTTTGACGCCTTTTTTCATATTACTCCCTCTTTCCACTCCTCCGGTAGCTGTTCTGTATCCCAGATCCTGACTATCAGTCGGTGCAAGTGGCCAACTTATCCGGGCCCATTTTGATAAGTTCCACTCCGATACCATCTTTCCCAGCTGCTTTGTTGTTCTTAAGCTGTCGGATAGCATCCTTAACTTCACCTATCGTGGGAGCTGGCATGTCCCCCTCATCCGCTGTACCGACGAAGTCATTCCTCCTGCCGCCTTGGTCCTCCGCCTCTGCGCCGTTCAGATGTTCATCGTAGTGCTGCTTCCACCTTTCAATCACCTCACGTTCGTCCGTTAAGATACCCCCTTCCTTATCCCGACACATTTCGGCTCGCGGCACAAAGCCTTGGCGGGATGCGTTGAGTTTCTTCACACTCCAGCTCTTACGCGCCGCCTGTAACGGAAAATATGGGTTTACGCGATAATTCATATTTTCAGCGGATATTAAGGTGATAACCTTGGTATCCACCAGATTATGACATCCAGTGCAATTTTTTTTTTGTTATTTGGGCAACCGCTAGTGAGTTGAAAGACATGATACTTTACGTTCATAATGGACCCTTTTTTTTTCCAAAAGTAGACCCAGTTTGGGACTTCTGCAAAGTTTTAATAAAAATTACCGATACAATTTTGTCACCATCGTTTAATGAGTTAGTTTTAGAAGAATTACTTATGTCGCCTTATTTCAAAGCATCATGAACTAAATCAGTCGTTTTTCAAATTACATCTTAAACCATCCGATGCCATTATAGCACTCCCATAAATATGAGTGGAAGTGTGACTTCTATGATGAATTTTCGATTCGAGGCTAAACATAAATGTTTTTTTAGGAATATGTCAGTGTAATTTCGTCTAGGAAACATATCTGTGGTACACACTTTGCATGAAAGCCGCTCTTCAATTCAGCCACGATTTGTTCACAGAGGTAGGAAGGATCAATAACGTC
Organism: Ochlerotatus camptorhynchus; assembly: GCF_037179485.1. Lineage (NCBI taxonomy): Eukaryota > Metazoa > Arthropoda > Insecta > Diptera > Culicidae > Ochlerotatus > Ochlerotatus camptorhynchus. The sequence continues at coordinate 2,390,385 of NW_027040758.1, forward strand.
TTGTAATTTTGAACTGAAACATTATTTCAAAGTATATCCCTCCCATTGGCTAGTTTTTAACCTGGACGTTGGTGGGCGGGTATAATCTTATGCTTCATAATGGAGCGTTGGAGACGGTTGGTTTAGGTCCGGCATCGTTGGCTCATGCCGTGACAGAATAGCGTCATGAGCATGCTATGAGGATTACTGAACTTCCCCTCTCGGATGAACCATTGCATGAGAGAACCGAAGTTCTAGCCTGAACTGATAGTATCACACTTGTTACTCCTTTGTTTCAAAGCCGCGTTGTAGTACGCCTACGTATAGGCTGACGTTGGATGCGATACTGGCGCGTTTTTCCGCAAATCACTCTTATTATAGATTTATTTGGGCTAAGCGTGTGAGCATAGTTGGAGCATATACACTATGTAATTTAAAAATCAGCTAGGAAACTAATTTCAAAGTGAAGCATTTAAGTCACTTGAAGGTGTCACCTGGGTCGATCTAAGATATAATAAATATAGATCAAAGTCAATATTACTGGAAATACGTTAAATTTTAAATAACATAGCAGTTTAGGTACTTAATAAAGCATGAGTTATGATTGATTAGGTAAATTAGAGATTATTTATTAAATTAGACTAATGAGATATTATAATCATCAAACGAACTTAAATAAGAAAATTTAGACAGCCTAATAACAGTTAGGATGCGGGGGTCCGCTTAGGGAGGCAACTAGCCTTCAAAGGGGGTAGTCCACTCTGGAAATGTCAAAAAAAATCTTTTCTTTTGCTTCAAAAATAATTTGGAATGTCTACTTTGACATATACTTGACCGCAAGTCCGCAAGTGACATCGTTCCAAAGTTATAGGCCGATTAGTGGACTCGTGTCCAGACCCTCCAAGCGCGCTCAGGTGAGCGCTCGGAGTACCCGCCCGTTGCTGGCGAAACGGCGTGTCTTAGTAGTTGCAACTGCTGCCGCGATTATCTCTAAACGATGTTTTCAAAATTGGCGGGCGCTGTATTTTAGAAACGGCTCATTCGATTTAAAACGGCGATTGAATTTTCGAGTTAAGTACCTTTTCTTTCTAGTCTTGTACGTAGCCGATTTTTGTAGCCGAGGTCTCCTGGGGAAGTTGGTGCAGCGGCTACAGGAGACATCCAATCGCGCAAAAAAAATCTCAATTAAAGAGGACATTTCAATTGACAAAATCATGCATTCCTTTTTTTGAATTGATCGTTATTTACCCTAAAAAAAATTCGTGACAATGACCTATTTTTCATGCCGCCAGAGTGGACTACCCCCTTAAAGCAACTGGCAACTAGCCTTTTCATATATTGTCTGTTTATTTTGATGGTTGCTTTAAAATATCAATTTGGTATATATGTGAAAGGATGAATCAGTGGGAGATGGATTTTCGGTTTCTTTACATTTTGCATCACAAATCTAATACTATGTGTCATTTCCTCAAAACCCCCAATAACCGACCTCTTCAATCCCTTCCTTTTCCCATGGCATTCAAGTGGTCCACATAGACTATTCAGCCATTACCCTTCCTTTATCCTCGGCTTTGGATTGACTTGCGCTCCCATTGCCCCACCAAACGCTGCAAAATGAAAATGAAAATGAAACATTATTTCAAGGTATATAAAACGACCATATCCAATGCAGTTAAAGCATAGAGGTAACTCTAAGACTAGTAGGTCCCGAAGAAACGTGCTCAACTGTTTAACTCACCTCTGGTACTATCTTCGGTCCCAAGATAATCGATTCACCCCTCGAAACATAGGAAAATCCAATAACCCCTCATTTTATCTGTCAAACTTTCATAGCGAATCAAAACAAACATTGTGTAGTACTAGAATTTTGACTAAAATGGGGTACGTTAATCGATTTGCTTGGGACCAATAGACTAGTCAAGTAGTGAGCCAATTTAAAATCGTTAGTTTCGTATTGATTTTTGGTTAAAGGAAAAACTTCACGAGGCGTCTCAACTGAAATAGAAAGGTACAATGTTTAAAATAGGCACTTATGTGACAGTAACTGAACAGCTTAGGGTGAATTTGTATGAGATATTTTGGTTTATGATGCTAGGATTTTCATAGTAGGACTCTCTTGGATTGTAGGGTTGCTTGATGAGCATTTAGTTGCATATGAAATTCTGGACAAAAGTAGTATATAGAACCCTTCGTGATCTGCCTCAAACATAGCAAAAGTGAGTCAACGGATAGTCTTGTAATCAAACGTTACAAGGATACTCTGAGTGTGGATAGAGCACAGCGTATCTATCTTAAAAGTGGCACTAGGGACAAAGAGCTGAGGAGAAAGGTGTTGAGGTACGTGAAAAGCAACCCAGGTGTCTCCATCCGTGATTTGGCAAAGAAATACGATTCCAACTTTTCCACCGTGCGTAACATCCTTTCAAGAGAAGGATATGAGTCTTTTTGTGCCAGTAACACCGCATCGCTCCCTGAAACAAAATTTAGTGGCCAAAAAGCGAGCACGATTACTACCCAAGTAACAATTTTGGATTTATGAGGGTTCTGTAGACCATGATGACTCGTAGAATGCTATAAACCTCTATAAAACCTGCAATGTTACTTGGGTATACGAACGAGTTTTGGCGAAATTTGATGGCTGTATTTTAATGGATGACGAAACATATGTCAAAATGGATTAACAAATCCCTGGACTAAAATTTTATCTGGCAACTAGTCGTGGGGATGTCCCTTCCAGGTATAATTTTGTTTTTGCTAATAAGTTTGCTCGGAAACTAATGATTTGCCAAAGAATCTGCAGTTGTGGCCTTACAACCAAGGTTTTCATCACATCTCACACAATGACGTCGAAGGTTTACAAAAGAGTGTCTGAAAAAGTGGATTTTACCCTTCATTAGGCAACACAAGACCAACGTTATGTTTTGGCCGGATCTAGCCAGCTGCCACTACTCTAAGGAGGTACTAGAATGGTATGCTGCAAACAATGTTAATTTCGTCGCCAAAGAGATTAATCCTCCGAATTGCCCTGAGTTCAGACCGATCGAAAAATATTGGGCAATTGTCAAGCGAAAACTTGGAGGATGCGGTAAAGAAGTGACAAATGTACAACAAATGCGTTTAAAGTGGAATAAGTTCGCCGGTACAGTGTCACCAGCGACTGTGCAGATCATGATAGCATCGAACACAAGTAAAGTGCGACAGTTCATTCGAAACGGTGAAATGTAATAACTTGTTATATATCGTTTGAAAGCTGAATAAATCTAGATAGAGCTGGATTTAGGGCGTAACAGCCTTTGTAAACAATGACTTCTATCGATGATTTCTAGGAATTCAAGGAACGCTTACACAAACCAACATATCAATCGCAGAGGGGAAGTCTTCCCCTACTCGATGGTGATGTCAATTTGTCAGGGAGAGCCATGACTTTCAGAAAATCATCCTGAGAAGTCATTATTTACTAAAGGTGTTACGCCCTAATTCCAGCTCTATCTAGAAATACCCTTTTGTTTGACGTTTTGATCAATCGTGTATGTTGTTTTTTCAATTCTTGAGTTATGATCACTTGAATGCGTCCAAATTTACTTTGAATCGGGCTTTAAATGAATCGATTCATTGAGAAATAATTGGCGTCTAACAAAGAGTATGTTCGATTGTACGTGAAATGTATAAGTCTTTGCTATGAAATTATTTTGTCATGACTTATACACTTCATATGTATTACTTTTAAGCTTTATGGGAATAAAGCCATTGCAAAAATCTATGTGGATTGCCTAATACAGTCAATATAAATTATTCTTTTCGTGTAGCCAAAACAGCGAATTTCGACGGTAAATATCGCTAATCACTAACGGCAGGATTAAAAAGCCTAATGTTTCCTAAACTTTTAAACATATCAAGTAGAGATTACAATATCTTACCCCTCGGTCGCAGTGGTTTTTTGTGATGTATGAGGCTTGGTGACCTAATGGCAACCGCTTTTCCTTACTGAGTAGAAGGTAGTGGGTTTAATCGCAGGCCCCATTACATTACTGAATTGATTGCTTATCGAGCTCTAAAAGATGGGGTAGCTTACCAGAGTAAATCAAGATAACGTTTACCCTTCCCCCGTCCTTCCCGTGACAGCCGTGGAGCTGTAGAGATATTTTCGGACTCTTGTAACAATGGGTGTCGTACTATCATTCTTTTCCAACTCTGATGACCGCGAAAGTACTGATTCACTGGAGTACAAAATTTAATGTAACGCAAAATTATTACACCTTCATATTAATGATATTTGAACACTTAAATTAATAACTTAATTTAGACTTCGTTAGTCTCCAAATCAAATACTGCCGAATCAATAGAAGTATTAAGGTAGTCATCCTACGATCAATTACTCCAATTATTGTTTTCAAAATTCCCTCGAAGTGCTTCTGGAATTTTCCGAGGAAAAGTCAACCATCAGCCCGAAATTCAAAGAAAAGTTCCTCCCGCAAAGCAACTTGCATCGTCAACTCGCATCAGATATGCCAACTTTCTCCGCCTGGAAAGCACTTAGCAACACCAGAAGCTGACAGGGAGGTGATTAACATGCGATGAAAGTTGGATTAGTGAATCTAGCTCTTCATCGGCTCCCTTTTGCCTACCATTTGCGTGATATTCACCGCAAGAAAACATATGTACTCACCCATTCCCAGTAAGCGTCCTCTATGAGCATAGATGGAAGCAAGTTGGTGTAATTAGTGCCGAACTTTGCTTGCGGTAAAAGTGGAAAGTTTTTGGCGGTCGGAACCGTTCGGATTGGTTTTGATGTATATTAGCAAAGTTCGGGCGAATCATATTTGCTCGATCCTCCGTGCAAGAAAGTTGCTAATTGTCCGGTCGACAGCTAGCGTTGCCTTTGGGCATCAATTTGTCAATTAGTTACTGAACCAAGGCAAGAGCACGCTGTCTCACTCCGAGGGATTTTGCTCCATGTTGGGTGTCAATTAAGCCACTCGCTCGAATGGCTCGTCTAACCCGTTTAGGCACGCCGCCATGAGTGACAATCACCAACGACGACGACGACGACGCATCAAGATGATCTATCCGCCACCAGCACCGGTTGTTGGAGCATCTTCATTAAATCCTAGTTGGTCAGGAAACGGGTTGGCTCACTACTTGTGAGTTCATTAAATGCACCACGCCTACGCCTTCTGTAGTTTTTGTTCTGCCTTTATTTTTGCTCAATCCCGACCGACGACGACTTAGGCGACGTTGCCTTGGAACACTAAGAAAGTGCACATGCACCTCATCTCCCTCCTAACAAGAACACATTATCTCGTTACAAGCGACTTCATTAAACCGCCAGCCAATGCCAGAGAGAGATCTAAAGGTGCGATTGAATCAGCAATATATCATGTCTGTCCCGTGTTGGGCTTCCTCTCCTCCTTCCCCGGAGTTCCGGGCCAGTGCGTTGCGTATGCTACAGTCAGTCGCGCAGCAGTTCGAAAGGCCAGACCGGGCCATGTCTCGATGTTGTTCCAAGTGCCACAACCGCAGCCACACGGGATGATTGTTTTGGAACAATGTATTCATGTGCGGTGCAACCGGGAGAGCGACGGGTGCAGCCAACCCAGCCTCACTCACGACTCGATGTGACAATGGTTTCCAGCGACGATTCCAGCGCGTGGAAGAGCTGGCAGAATCGTTGGAATATTTGCTGAAATTGTGTGTTCTTTGCAGTGGGAGGAGAATTTGGACTATCTTAACGCTACACAATGAATCAATCAGCAAGTTTCACTAATGAAATTACACTCAAATTAAACGATAAACAAAAGGAAAGCGGTAATCTTAACAATGACAGTTTGGCAGCGTTCGGTACACTTAAAATCGAAAGAACACGAAATTGATGCTATTTTAACCCTTTCGTGTTTTCGCTCGCCTACTTGATAGGAAAATTGATTAAATGCCCTGCAAAGTCCCAATGTTTACACCACTGCAACGCAATTCAAAATCCCGGCTGCTGCTGGTGCTCCATTCCTGACTCCTCGCAAACTTCACTTCAGCCGGGCGTTCCCGGCACCGTATTCCTATTGCCACATAATTCAATTAAATTTTCACGAATAACATCCTCGTTATTTATTTATTTACATTTATATTTGCGCCCCGGTGTACAACAACTCCCAGCCCAATAAAGGTAGACTTGCAACAAAGAGCAAACCGAAGATTCCTCCGGTCGCCACTTCCGCCGTTCCGTCTCCAGGCTCCTTGTCGCAGTCGTCGTCGTCTTCGTCGTTGCGTTGTTTGGCAGCCAGAAACCGTTTAAGGTTATTTCATCCAATAATAAAAACAAACACATTTGTGCAATGGTTGCAATGGATACAGACGACCATCAACGACGACGACGACGACGACGCGATGGGAAAACGGGCGTGCAATAACAATGACAACAACAAAAACAAAGCAAATGTGCGGAGGGAGAGAGAATCTGCATCTTCATGGCTCCGTCCCCGATGATGCCGGCACACGGCTGTCATACACACGTCGCGTCCAAAACATTGTCAAGTACCTTACGCTCCTTGGGGCCCCTCCGGGGTCGGGGAAATATATGGCGACTATAATCTTACGTTCTATAAAGTTTGCCGAGAAGTACCTTCTTGCCGTGGCGTTATGCTTCTCATAGGGCAGAGGTACCTGCCCGCCCGGAGACTTTGTTGCCAGGGATATGTTTGTTTTTATTGTCGTAATTTATGCTTATGCAAAACAATGCATCGAGTTTTATGGGTGGACACTTGAGGGGGAATGGGATTCCGTATTTTTTTTTAATTTTATACCAGCAGAATTCGGTAATTTGATTAGTCCTTCATTCCTGGCAAATCCCGCACCTATCAAAAAAGAGATGTCATCACATCGGAAGAACACACGGCTTACGTTGCTTCCGTTGCCTAGGAAATAGATCCGAACCACTGGAAAAGAAGATTTTCCAACATCGGTCTGTTTCGAACTAACCAGGCAGTATATCTTCGGTGGTACGTCACCGTGTGGTAACACACGAAATCTCGCATTCATGCCAACAACCCGGCTGAAGCCATGGTACGTTAGAATGCAGATCCGTCGTCGTCGTCGTCAACTGAAGCACCGGAAAGACTGTCTTTCGGTCAGCAGGTGTATGTTCATGATGCTGTTCATGATGTCAGTTTTTGTAACCCCGATACTGCTGCTGCTCTTTTGGAAGCCGGATGACAACGGCAACGCGACGTGTTGATGTCATGTACCTAGGGCCAACCAGTAGCAACTAGAGAAACTTGACTGCCCTGCACGATAGGAAAGGATTTATCTCCTAAGCTCTTCTTCCCCATCAGAAAGAGGAAATCCAGCTGAGCGGTTCCACATGTTAGGCGGCGGTAGCTGTTACCGGCTTCAGATCGTGGTTTTTGCTGGGGCTCTGTTCGGCCGAAAGGCTAATCCTTGTTTCGATTCGAACCGTATGCGAGTCAAGTGGCGATGGAACGTAACAAAGCCGTGAATCAGCACTGAACATTGTTTGGCTACTTCATATTCCATTTCATCCACATTTCTAGATAGAGCTGAAATTAGGGCGTAACAGCTTTTGTAAACAATTACTTCTTTCAATGATTTCTCGAAAGTCATGGCTGTCCCTGGCAAATCGACATAACCAGCGAGTAAGGGAAGACTTCCTCTTCCCGATGGATATGTTGGTTTGTGTAGGCCTGTCTTGAATTCCTAGAAATTAACGATAGAAGCCATTGTTTACAAAGGCTGTTACGCCCTAATTCCAGCTCTATCTAGATTTGTGAGAACTTTTGTGAAATCCAAGGATGCCAGGCGTATTTAGAAAAAAAAATTTCCATCGAGATGGACGAAATGTCGAAATTGCTCCTTTACAGAAGTTCAGAAAAGTTAATGAAACATCAGTTGATTTTAGAGAACCTCACAGTAGTTCGAGGAACTTCATCAAAGCTCAGGAAACTTTGTAGAGCTTCAGGGAACTTCGTGTAAGGTCGGGAAACTGCGCTGCGTAGAAGTTTGAGACAGTTTCTAAAAGTACAGCCAATTTTCAAGACGTTTAGCTAACTTTATAGAAGATCAGCGAACTTCACAACGCTTCAGCGTTTATCGTAGAAGTGCTGGAAGCTTTGTAGAAAATTAGCAAATTTTTTAGAAGTTTAGTATTTTTTTAAGTTAATAACTTTTTTGAAGCTAAGAGAGTTTTCTTTAACATGAGCAGGGCCCCACAATGTCATTTTAAATCGAAAATCGTCAAGTGACGATGAAGCTGTCAACCATCACTTTCAATTGGAAGTCATTCTGTCTTCTCTTTGAGCAGATCCCCGTCAACATCAACAGAACCACTTTCGATCTGTTTTTGTGCTGTTTGTTTTGGCTTGACTCGTGTTCATTTCTTCTTTCAATGTCAAACTTACTTTAGCATTGAAGCGAAGCTGTTCGATCCAAATTCGCGCAGTTTTTAAGACACTTGTTGAGTGTTTACTCGGTTCATTTAAGCGTATGCGCATAGATCTGTGCAGGTGGATGTCAAATTTATCATCGTTGGGTGGTTTGTTTGCCCATCAATAAGGGGTATTTTTTTTTAAATCGGAGTGTCGTCTAGAGATCGAAAATTGATATGCGACACCATTTTGAAATCCAAGATGGTGACTTTCATTTTAAGAAAAAGTGGGAAATTCTGTCAAATACTTATCAATAAAGGTATTTTTGGAATCGGGATGATGTCTAGAGGATAAAAATCGATATCCGACGCCATTTCGAAATCGAAGATGGCGGCTTCCGATTTACGAAAAAGTGGAAATACAGTCATATACACATCAATATTGGTATTTTTGTAATCGGTATAAAGTCTGCAGATCGAAAATTTATATGCGACGCCATTTAGAAATCCATGATGGTGGCTTCTGATTTCCGATTAAGTGGGAAATACTGTCAAATACCCATCAATATAGGCATTTTTGGAATCGGGTTGACGTCTAGAGACCGGAAATCGATATCCGACGCCATTTTTAAATCCAATATGTCGACTTCCTATTTCAGAAAAAATGGGAAATGCTGATGCCGTCCCATCAATATGGGTACTTTTGGAATCGGGTTGACGTCTGGAGTTTGGAAATCAATATCCGACGCCATTTTGTAATCCAAGACGACGGCTTCAGATTTGCTGAAATTTCACCTTCCACGTCTGCGAGTGCCGAGAGGAGACAACTGACCGAGAGCTACATGAACTCGTGGAACGACACTTCACGGTCGAAAGCGTTGGAGTTTCGGCAGACAAAGGCCCAGAATCAGAGGAGGACAAACGCGCCCGTCGTATATTGGAGGAAACCACAAAACGAACTTCGAAGGGGTTCCAGATAGGACTTCTGTGGCGACACGACCGGGTGGAATTTCCTAACAGTTTCCCGATGGCCATGCGCCGCTTGGAATGCTTCGAACGAAGAATGAGTACGGATTCTGTACTACGAGATAGTGTACATCGACAGATCGAAGAGTATTTGGAAAGAGGTTACATTCACGAGCTAACACCGGAGGAAATTAAGTCGGCCTATCCTGACAAGGTTTGGTACCTTCCACTGGGTGCAGTGAGAAATCCTAAGAAGCCGGGTAAAATCAGGCTTGTTTGGGATGCTGCGGCCAAGGTAGGAGGTGTATCATTAAATGCCATGCTACTCAAAGGACCAGACATGTTGGTTCCCCTACCGGCGGTGCTCTGTGGATTCCGGGAACGCCCGGTGGCAGTTAACGGAGATTTAAGGCAAATGTTTCATCAGTTCAAGATTCGGCCACAAGATGTACACAGTCAGAGATTCCGCTTCCGCAAGGATCCGACTCAGCCTGTTAAGACGTTCGTGATGGACGTCGGAAGTTTTGGTGCAACGTGCTCTCCGTGTCAAGCACAGTTTATCAAGAACCTGAACGCGAAAGAGCACGAATTAGATTATCCCCAGGCAGTGAAAGCAATCTTGAAGAAGCACTACGTGGACGACTATTTAGATAGCTTCGACACGCAAGAGGAAGCGATCAAGGTTGCACTTGAGGTGAAGGAGGTGCACGCCCGTGGTGGATTCGAGATTCGGAATTGGCACTCGAACTCATCTACACTTTTGGAACGGGTCGGGGAACCAAAACAGCAGCAATCGGAAGCGATAACCATCGACACGGAAAACCACGCGGAGCGAATTCTTGGCCTTCTTTGGTTACCTGAGCAGGATGTTCTTGCTTTCACCACTGATGTGCAGCTTGATAACATTACTCCAACGAAGCGGAACATTTTGCGATGTGTCATGAGTCTTTTTGATTCTCAAGGTATTTTGTCGCACGTTATGACCCAGGGACGAATGATTATCCAAGACACGTGGCGCAGCCAAACCAAATGGGACGAAGAGGTGACTGAAACAATTCAAACATGCTGGCGTAGGTGGATCACGCTTTTCAAAAGGGTAGGCCAAATCCGACTTCCCAGGGCCTACTTTCCAGGATTCCCTGCCGATGATGTAGGTTCGGTGGAGCTACACGTTTTCACGGATGCGAGTGAGGAGGCATACGCAACCACCGCTTTCTTCAGAGCTGTCATACATGACAAGGTGTACTGCACATTAGTGATGGCTAAAGCGAAAGTGGCACCACTGAAGGCGGTATCGGTACCTCGTCTGGAGCTTATGGGTGCGCTATTGGGAGCAAGGTTGGCAAAGGCAGTTGGAGAGTATCACACGTTTCCTATCCGACGTCGTATCTTCTGGACAGATTCAGAGGCAACGTTGGCTTGGATCCAGTCACCACATCACCGGTACCGACAATTCGTGGCCTTCAGAGTGGGAGAGATCCTGGACAAGACGGAAGCAGCAGAGTGGAGATGGATTCCTACGCAACAAAACGTGGCTGACGAAGCTACTAAGTGGGGAAGAGGTCCTAGCACCGACGTCCAGTCCCGTTGGTTCAAAGGCCCAGATTTCTTGTATCTACCGGAGTCAGAATGGCCGAAGAGGATGTCTACGAAACAACTTGAGACCGACATAGAGTTGCGGCCCTGCCTGGTACATCATGAGTGAGTCGTCGAGGACGTCATCAGCTGGACGAACTTCTCCAAATGGGAACGCTTGCTAAGAGCGATCGCGTATGCTCACCGTTTCGTATCAAACTGCCGCCGAAAATCCAAGAAGCAGCTGCCAATCACCGGTTGTTTGTCAAAGGAAGAACTACAGAAAGCGGAGAACAGTATCTGGATTGTAGCACAGGCGACATCGTATCCGGACGAAATAGCGGTGTTGAAGCTGAGACAGGGGAATCCAAAGAAGCATATCGAGAAAACAAGCCCGATTTACAAACTGTCTCCTTTCTTGGACCATCTGGGCGTAATGCGGGTTGATAGTCGCATCGGAGCGGTCCCTTATGTCACGCATGACTTCAAGTTCCCTATTATCCTTCCACGCAACCATCGGTTGACCACGCTGCTTGTCGATTGGTATCACCGCAAGTATCTACACGCCAACCAGGAGACAGTTCACAACGAATTTCACCAGCGTTTTCATGTTTCCAGCCTGCGTGCAGTAGTTCGTCGAGTAGCGAAAGAATGTCAAGCGTGCAAAATCACCAAGGCGGCGCCAACTACACCAAGGATGGCTCCTCTACCAGCTGCTCGGCTTGCGGCCACAGTTCGTCCATTCTCCTATGTTGGGTTGGATTATTTCGGTCCCATACAAGTCAGAGTCGGCCGCAGCTGCGTCAAACGGTGGGTTGCTTTATTTACGTGTATGACGGTGAGAGCAGTCCACCTGGAAGTCGTCCACTCGTTATCTACGGAGTCATGTAAGATGGCCGTACGTCGGTTCGTAGCACGCCGGGGGTCACCTGTCGAAATTCACTCCGATAATGGAACCAACTTTCTGGGAGGCAGCCGTGACTACGAGAGGAGATTGAAGCCATAGGGAAACAACTACAAGAGACGTTCACGAACTCGGCTACCAAGTGGATTTTCAATCCACCATCCGCTCCCCATTTTGGTGGTGCTTGGGAACGTCTTGTAAGATCGGTCAAGATTGCAATGGGATCTTTATGTAGTGATAGGAATCCGGACGATGAAACGCTGCTAACCGTGGTCACGGAAGCAGAAGCAATTGTGAACTCCAGACCACTCACATTCATCCCGCTGGAGAACTCCAACCAGGAAGCACTAACACCGAACCACTTCATCTTGCTGAGTTCGAACGGTGTATTGCAACCTCCAAGAGCACTGGATGAACCTACGAAGGTAACCCGTACGAACTGGACCATGACTAGACAACTCGTGGACCAGTTCTGGAGGCGATGGGTCATAGAATACCTTCCATCGATCGCCAAACGAACCAAGTGGTTCAGTGAAGCGGAAGCGGTAAAGGTGAACGATCTGGTGGTAATAGTAAACGAGAACCAGCGCAACGGATGGACCAGGGGACGTGTCCTATCGGTTATAAAGGGAAGTGATGGACGTATACGCCAAGCGTTGGTACAAACTACGGGTGGAGTGTTCCGGCGTCCAGTCTCAAAGCTGGCAGTGTTGAAGGTGCAATCTGATGGTAACGTTGATTTGGTAGCGAAAACGGAAGTGCGTTACGAGTCGAGGGATGTTGCCAATTCTAGCAGCACTGAAAGTAAGGCGTCTTGCAATGCCCCCAATCGGAGTCCGCCTGTGTCCACGATCAGTAAACGTCAGCGTGATCATAAACGTCAAGCAACAGCAATATGAACAAAAGGTAGAGGAAAAAGGGAACAATTCAGCCATACCGAAGAAGGAAGATTGAAATGTGGTTATTTCGTTATACTTCTAGTATAGATTTTTAAGTTTATTTCGAACTGATTATTTCTCCCACGGAGGGACCAATCTAGACCTAGATAAATCTGGTCATTCGTATACGTAAGTTTAAAATTGTTAAAGATTTACTTAATTTACTTAACCTATTTGTAATTTAGGGTTAGAATAATCTTGAGTCTTTGACTCTTCTTGGATTTCACTGAGGTTGAGTGCACTTTCGGATAGGACACTGCTGTAATCTGATTGTAAGTTCGTAAATTGTTTATCGAATAGCTATAATTAAATTTGATTTAAATAACTACTAGATCGACACTAAACCGCGCACATACAGAGCAGAATTTGTTGGATTTGTGCCAATATAAGTTAGACCAAATTGTAAGTGGGATGAATTCTATTTTACTTTCTCTAATTAATGAAATATATTATCAAGCTTCAAGAATCACGGCACAACGGAATCCAGTGCGTTTCTTTGAGGAGGTCCGAACCCAAAAAATCCAACAGTGTCAAATATCGTAAAATATGGTTATTTTCAGAATGGGTATGCGTGATAATTTTTTGCACCATCGCACAAATAAGGTTCCCGTTTCACCTGTGCATATAATGCCTTGGGTTTCTTTGCATGCACGTAACCTATAGCTCATACCGTAGTAGGCTGTGTATAAAAGAAAATGATTTACTTAGTTTGACAGTTGCACCATGACGAAGTGGCAGCGTATTCGTGATTTGTCCCACGCGCAAATGTCGCAAAAAGATCGCCGTGGGAGTGTCCCGGTGGACCGTCAAAAGGGTTTTAGACCGAGAAAACAAAGGACAACTATCCGCGAAGGTGGCCACAGGTCGTCCGAGGTCAGCTCGGGTTCCAAGGGTTATCGCTGCTATCAAAAGGAAGATTCGGGTGAATCCAGTGCGTTAAATAAGGAAAATGGCAAAGGAACACTGGATCAGTGACTTTACGGCACGGAAGATCGTAAAGGAAGATTGCGGGGCGAAGTCGAGGGCCCGGAAAAAAAACTCACATGATTACCAACCGCATCCGGGAGCTGCGAGTCGAACGGTGCAAAACAATCTTGAACTTCCTTAAGCGAAAAAATCCGGTAATCCTCTTCACCGACGAGAGCATGTTTACCGTCGATCCCGTATCAAATTCCAGAACCGACCGGTATATTAGTTCTCTTCCGGTAAAAGACGTGGCCGACGAGCACAAGAACGTGTATTTGACCAAGCATCCTGCTAGCGTTATGGTGTTTGGATGGCAAAAACATTGACCCGGTGTTCATTCCAGAAGGCGACAGGCTCAACACGGAGGTCTACATCGGGATTTTAAGTAAGTATGTTCTTCCGTGGATCAAAGAACAGTACGGTCCGAAGCCAAATGTTGTATTTCAACATGATTGGGCTCCGTGCCACACCTCGAACTGCACTCAGAAGTAGTTGCAGGAACATCTTCCGTTCTGGCGAAGGATATGTGGCCGCCATCTAGCCCCGATCTTAATCCACTGGATTATTCAATATGGCGCGTCATGAAGGTCAAGGCCTGTTCTAAACGCCACCCGAGTACAGCAAGCCTCAGACAAACATTGACGCGTACCTGGAGAGAAATGAATCCAGGCTACATTATTAGAACCTGCCGTGCATTCCGGAATGCATTGTGGAGGCCGTAATTGCAGCAAGTGGAAACTCGATCGATGATTAACATAGTTTAAGACTCTGAGAAACATTCCCCTTTTGAATAAATAAAAAACTCGAAAACGAAGTTTTTGAGAATTTTTTTTAATTTTGACATTGCTTAATGGTGCAAACATTATCACGCATACGGTAGATGTCGAAAATTGATGTCACGTTCATAAAAGCTGTGAAACACTTCAAATACCGATCAATGTGGGTTTTTTGGAATTGGGCTGACATCTAGAAGCTAGAAATTGATGTCCGACGCCATCTTGAAATTCAAGATGGTGGCTTCCGATTTCATAAGAAGTGTCAAATAGCCTACAAATGGCATCGGATATCGCTTTTAGGCATCTACGCGCCGTCCTCGTTCCGAAAATACCCATATTGTAGGGTATTTGACACTTTCTGAACCCTGATGGTCGCCATATTGGATTCCAAAGTGGTATCTAATATCGATTTTCGGCAGCCACGCGTTGTCTCCGTTCCGAAAATACCCATATCTTAGGGTATTTGACACGTTTTATGAAACTTGATGGCCACCACCTTGGATTCCAAAATGGCGTCGAATATCGATTTTCGGCATGTACGCGTCGTCCCCGTTCCGAAAATACCCATATTTATCCTACACTTGACACTTTCTGAATCCTGATGGCCGCCATATTGGATTCCAACGTAGCGTCAGATATCGATTTTTGGCATCTACGCGTTGTTCCCGTTCCGAAAATACCCATATCTTAGGGTATATGACACTTCATAAAACCAATGGCCACAATCTTGAATTCCAAAATGGGTATCGATTTTCAGCATCTACGCGGCATCCCGTTTCGAAAATAACCATATTGTAGGGCATTTGACACTTTTCTGAAACCCGATGGCCGCCATTTTGGATTCCAAAATAACGTCGAATATCGATTTTCGGCACCTTCGCTTCGTCCCCGTTCCGAAAATACCCGAAAATAAAATATATGTAGGGTATTTGAGAGTTTCCCTGACCCCGATGACTGCCATCTTGGACTCCAGAATGGCCTCGTTAATTTCATTTTCGTTCAATATAAAATAATATATTACTACTATATATAATCCGGATGCCATCCCTATCGGCAACCGATATTGTGCGGATACTATCCGGATACTATATTTTGATGTCTGCGTCGTCAGGTCGTGACAAGTGGAATGAGCTCCGAATTGAAGTGAAAGTGAAAAAAAAAAAAACGAAGGAAGCAGTTTTCGATTAATTCATTGTGTCGTTTGAAACAAGTCTTTGCTTCAAATGAAATTATTTGAAGCACTTGACGAACGGAACAAGTGACAGTCCAGTCATGTTTGAAAAGAGGAATGTTCATCGTGACTCGATAACAAGAAACACGATGACTTACACAAAAATGATATTGCTCGAAATGAAGCGATTCTGTGGAGAATTAATTTTCTTTTCTTTGTCTTTGGAAATGCAGAACCCTGAACATGAGGGATATTTTTTTACTTTCAAGGAACTTTGTTTATTTTCAATGATTTCTTAGAAACTCACTCAGGAAACATCGTAGAAATTCAGAATTTAAATTCTGGGAACTTCGTAGATCCTCAGAAAACTTTGTAGAAATTCAGGGAACTTCATTGAACTGGAAACTTTGGACACGTTTGGGCAGCTTGGTAGAAGTTATGGAAACATTGATTAATTTCAGAGAACCTTCTTAACCTTCTTATAATGAACTTTGAATACTGCTGTGAATTCCATACACGTTCACTATGCTTCGTGGAACTTCACGGAAAATCAATGAGGAAGGTAAAAGTGCAGCGAACATCGTATAAGTGCAACAAACTTTGCAGGGGTTCAGAAAACTATGTTACAATTTGTGGAACTGCGTAAAACTCCATAGAAGTGGCTCGTAGAAGATTTGAAAAAATCGTTAGCGTTTGGCATTCTTCCAAGAACGCTAGGGAGCCTCATTTCAGTTAGTGGTTTGTGGTTAGTGCCTTGCTTTAAAAAAAGTTAAATGAGCTTCATTTAATATGAGGGAACCTCCCGGATGTGCAGAAATATTCGTAAAAAAGGATAGGGGTGTTTTTCGTTGTAATTCATAGATGTTCTGAAATCTTTGTCGAATTAAGTGAGCTTGGAAAAAAATACAAGGAATTTGGAAGATGTTCATGGAACTTTGTATAAGTTGGAGAAATTTTCTACAACTCTATGATTTTGTAGATGTTCAAGAAACGTTGCAGAAGTTGTAGGATATTCTCGCATATATTATTCTAAGAAGTACAGTGAACTAAAATAAGTCTAGCAAAGTACGTAGTAATTTCGTAAAGCTTGGAAATTCGATCACTTACCCCACAAAAGGGGATTTTTGGAATCGGGGTGACGTGCCATCATCTTGGATTTAAAAATGGCGTCAGACATGTATTTCCGGTCCCTACATGTCACCCAGCTTTCAAAAATACGCATATTGTGGGGTATTTGACAGTATTTCCCAGTTTTTCTGTAACCGGATGCCGCCATATTTGATTACAAAATGGCGTCATACTTGGATGTCTGGTTCTAACAGGTCACCCCAATTCCAAAGATACCCATATTGTGGGTTATTAAACAGTATTTTTCTGTTTTTCTCTAAATGGAAGCCGCCACCTTGGACTTCAAAATGGCGTCAGACCTGGATTTCCGGTCCCTACATGTCAGTCCGTTTCCAAAAAAAAAACAATATTGTGGGGTATTTGACAATATTTTCAAACGCCTCTTTTAACGAAATAAATTCCAAAATACGAGTGTTTTCTTGGCACTAATTCAATTTACGAACCCCCGGTTTGGTTCGTAAATGGAGGGTCCAGTGTAAGGAACTTATAATACTGAGAGCCATGGTGTGTGTTTGGGGGGGGGGGGGGGGGTGGGAGGAGGTGTAAGGATTGAGAGAAAGATGTGCGATAGTTATTTCAAAGCAGTGTTGCAAATGATTATCAGGGTTGATCGCCAAATCCACTCGAACCTTAATTCATGGGTTTGAGGTAAACTTTGCAAATGAGGAAATTTCAATGAGAAGTAATCCCCGAGACTAGTTTGAGTTTTTCCAGATTTTTCTGAATTTTTCCGAAGGGCCTCCTTTGAGAATCCTTAATTTTAGGTTAGGTTTCCTGAACTTCTTTTATGTTTTAAAAGCATTTTTGATGTACCTCGAATTTAGTTAAGGTTCTCTGGAGATTCTTAAAGTACTGAACTTTTCATTATTTCCTGTAACAGCCATAACTTTTAGAAGAAGATTATATTAAGCCACAGACATAGCTCTTAGAAGAAGAAAAGAAAAATAATAAGAAGCGTATTTTGAATGCACATGTAACCCTCGTCTAGAGTGACAATTAATAACCATCCTTTTAACGTGTTTGCCAGGAGCGTGTGTCTTGTCTGTTATGATTTGTTTTTGTTTTGGTCGCAGGCTCGGCAACATACTCAGCACTGCACAGTGGGCAAAAAATGACAAAACCGCGACTAAATTGAATATCTCGGTTGCCAAACGGTTTCAGTCAACATGTTATACATATTCTCAAAGGAAAAACTCTCTTGAATCGATTGGTGGTCATTGGCCGGAGACTTTTGCGTGCAGAGATAGAGGGCCGGGATCAACCCGAGTTCCCGGTAATGTAGAAAATGCCACTATCTATCGACATAATTTTAGACTACCTAACGTATATTACTGGAAATTGATAGTACTAAGTATATATGGTGTAAAGACACCATATACGCCCTCAGGAAAACTCTACTGGCCTGAAGGAGGATCCGGAACGATCGATAAAGTGGCCACATTATAAAAATGTCCTAGAACCTTGCGATTTTTTCTATGTTGTTCAGAATCAAGAGATCAAAGCGTATTTAACTTGGAATACATATTTTGGAATATGGTGGCCATATCATGATTCACCAGATAATCTGGATTGACCGATAAAGTGGCCACATTATAAAAATTGTGCTAGAACCTTGCAATTTTTTCTATGTTGTTCAGAATCAAGAGATCAAAGCGTATGGAAACTATATTTTGGGGTGTAGTGGCCATATTCTGGTACTCCGGATAATCTGGATTGACCGATAAAGTGGCCACATTATAAAAATTGTTCTAGAACCTTTCGATTTTTTCTATGTTTGTTCAGAATCATGAGATCAAAGCGAATTTAATAAAGAATTTAAATTTTGGGGTAAAGTGGCTATATCCTCCGGAAAATCTGGATTGACCGTAGAAGTTGTCATAACGTGTAAACAGTCCTGCAAAACTACGATCTTTTTTCTTAACAATCAATTATTGTGATCTACCATACATTGAAAAAATTTATCCCATTTCACATATTTTGGAATATAGTGGCCATATCCTGATTATCCAGGGAACCAGAATATGGCCACTAAAGGGTGTCCACGATGAAATTGCCACACACAAAATTGATTCGCAAAATTCGAGTTTTCATCCGATTCCCATCAAATTTTCAGGGATTGAGAAATAACTATTAAACTTCATTTTACCATTTTACTCGTATTTTATTTACAGTCCATACGCAAATGCCTGCACCTTGGCCTTAACCCCGGCCATAAGATTCTGCACAACCTGTGAATCAACCGTTTTTTGCATGTAAACCCATACTTTCTTCAGTTCCTCGACTGTCTTCACTACCTTAGATCGTTTAAGAAGGTGCTGCTTCATAATCGCCCAGTACTTCTCGATGGGGTGGAGCTCCGGAGTGTTGGGAGGGTTGAACATTTTCGGCACGAAATTGACCTTATTGTCCGCATACCACTTCAGCACGTCCTTGGAGTAGTTGCATGAGGCCAAATCCGGCCAGAAGATTGTTGGGACGTTGTGGGCCTTCAGGAGAGGAAGCAGCCGCTTCTGGAGGCACTCTTTTATGTACACCTGTCCGTTCATCGTGTCCTGGGTCACAAAAGGTGCACTCCGCTTCCCGCACGTGCAGATGGCTTGCCAAACCAGGAATTTCTTCGCAAATTTGGACATCTTCTGAGTGCGGACATGCTCCGGAACGCTGAACTTATCCTTGGCCTTGAAAAACAGGTTGCCGGGGATCTGTTTGAAGTCGGCCTTCACATATGTTTCGTCGTCCATGATGCAGTATTCAACTTTCGTCAGCATGTTGAGGCACAACTTCCTGGCACGGGTTTTGGCGGACTTGTTCTGCTTCTCGTCACGATTAGGGGCCTTTTGTACCTTGAACGTTCGAAGCCCAGCCTTAGTTTTGGCCTTCTGGACAAAACTTCGGCTTAGGTGCAGCTTCTTAGCCACATCCCTAACGGAGGCGTTCGGATTTCGGTTGAAGGCCCCAACTACGCGGTTGAGATTTTTGGTGTTGTACGGAATACTTTTTCCTTCACTTCTGGGCTTCCGATCGGTGGTCAACCGTTCCTCGAACCGCTTAATCACTCGCGACACCGTGGAATTCGCGATTCCCAACGTTTTAGCGATGGAACGATGCGAGAGATCCTTGTTCTCGTGATGAATGCGCAAGATTTTATCACGCACGAGCTGTTCTTTCGACTCCATTTCCGCGAGTTTTGATCACAGGACTTTAAAACTTGCAGGATGTAAATAATGCACTATGAACTAAATCCACCCAAATTTTCATTAAATTCTACCCAACGGTTAAAAAGTTAGAGCAATTTCATAGTGTGGCAATTTCATCGTGGACACCCTTTATACCCCAAAATATAGTTTCCACATTAAACACGCTATGATCTCTTGATTCTGAACAACATAGAAAAAATCGCAAGGTTCTAGGACATTTTTTATAATGTGGCCACTTTATCGGTCAATCCAGATTATCCGGTGAACCAGGATATGGCCACCATATTCCAAAATATGTATTTCAAGTTAAATACGCTATGATCTCTTGATTCTGAACAACATAGAAAAAATCGCAAGGTTCTAGCACAATTTTTATAATGTGGCCACTTTATCGGTCGTTCCGGATCCTCCTTAAGGCCAGTAGAGTTTTCCTGAGGGCTTATATGGTGTCTTTACATCATATATACTTAGTACTATCAATTTCCAGTAATATACGATAAGTAAAGTCTAAAATTATGTCGATAGATAGTGGCATTTTCTACATTACCGGGAACTCGGGTTGATCCTGGCCCTCTATCTCGGTACGCAAAAGTCTCCAATGAGACCACCACCAATCGATTCAGGAGAGTTTTTCCTTTGAGAATATGTATAACATGTTGACTGAAACCGTTTGGCAGCCAAGATATTCAATTTAGTCGCGGTTTTGTCATTTTTTGCCCACTGTGCACTGCTTTTCTTGTAAATATTTAGTTTGTTGTTTTCATAGTAGATTTTATTTGTGTGGGCTTGTTTTAAGGATTAGAATGCAGCGTAAAAATTATCGTTTTGAATTGTCTCGCGTCTAGAATATAGATAGGTCCCGTTTCTCCTCCCGCTGCAAAAGAAGGGTAAAAACATTAACAGCATAACATTCGAGCGCGGTTGCAGCAGGAGAACGATGGCTGTTGTTGTTTTGTCCGTGATTGTTAGCACGATAAACACGTTTGAGTGCCGCCCGGGAAGTTTGAGTGCCGTTTTTCGTGACGTGTCCGCTGGAGCGATAATTCCCAGCATCGTCGCGTGGAAGTGCCGTAGTTTCTCCGAAAAGTGCCGTGGTTCGTGAGCTGCATAAGCGAAGGGTGTTGGATCGCCGCCAAGGGAAGCTAAGCGTAAAGGATTCTATCGCTTCCCGGCTAACCATCAAGGATCCCCGAACACCCACCGTCCTCACTGCGCTGGCTCAGCCAGTAGGGCCAGTCTCGCCACCGCAGTTAAGAGCCAAGGAGAGACGAAGCAGGTCGAACCGAAGGAGTGTTCGCCTGGGTAGTCACTGGGGTGACTACCGGGACAATCTACGGCGAGTATTTGGTTCGGTGATTCGTCACCATCGTCGCTGGGGGGTTCCGATAAAGGAGCCTTGCTCAGTTCAACTCATCAGTACCAACCGGTGGAAACTAACGATTTTAAATTGGCTCACTACTTGACTAGCCTATTGGTCCCTAAGAAATCGATTAACGTACAATTCTATCACTACACTATGTTTGTTTTGATTCGCTATGAAAATTTGACAGATAAAATGAGGGGTTCGATTGGCTTGGGACCGAAGATAGTACCAGAGCTGAGCCAAAAAGTTGAGCGCGTTTCTTCGGGACCATCTGGTCTTAGAGTCACCTCCACAGTTAAATTGCATCACTTTAAAAAAAGCCGCAACATTTTGTCTTTTGGTTTAATTTTAATGAAATTTTGCGTGAGATGGTTTCATTGTGAAATTTCTAGTAGTTTTGAATATTGAGTCGACGGAACAGCACGTGAGCGAGAATATTTTGAACACTCATCTCAACAACCCACATCTTTCGCACCGAGACATCGGAAAGATGTTGAGAATCCAACAATCTACTGTTTCTCGTGAAAAAACTGCACCTGACAAAAGTTTCGTGCAGAAAGCCAAGAAACGAGCAGGACTACGTTAAGTCAAAGTTCAGAAAGCACTAAACCACAATGGCCGACTGAATATGACAGCTAGAACGCGGGCACATAAGCTGTACACACAAATGTTGATAAAACCACACTGCTGTAGCATGGACGATGAAACATACGTAAAAGCGGACTTCAAACAAATTCTGGGAAACCAGTATGTGATTGTGAAGGACAAGTTCGATGTTTTAGAGTCCCTCAGGAAACAGAAAGTGTCAAAGTTTCCCAAGAAATTCATAATTTGGCAGGTGATTCGTAACAACTACAACTACACGCAGAAAAATGGATTTTTGTTTCAGGGCCTAATGTATTTAGTTATTGATTCAAACATATTGTATCATTATTTCAACAAAACATATTTTTGAATCAACAAAATGGTTTTTAGGATCAACAAACAGATTATTGACACTACAACCGGTTTGTTGATTCAAAAATATTTTTCTTTGGATAAACCGAATAATATATTTGAATCAATACCAAAAATATATTAGGCCCTGAGCCAAAAATATATCCATTTGAATTTAAAAATCATTTCTCTGTGTGTACAATGGCCAAGTCTACATAAATGAGTGCCTGAAGAAATGACTGCTTCCGATTCTCAAAGCACACAATGTTCTTACAATGTTTTGGCTAGATGTAGCCTCTTGTCACTAACTCAAGGATGTTCTGAAGTGGTACAAGGCGAATGGGATCAATTTCGTGCCAAAGGATCTCAATCCCCCAAACACACCGGAGTTGCAGTCGATCGAAAGATACTGGGCTATAATGAAGCAAGAACTCCGTAAGCATCCTAAACTTGTCAGTACGTAACAGGAAATTTTGAAATTGTAAGGAACAAACTATCCACCTGGATAAGAACAAACATGCAAATGAGGGGTTTCAGATAACCGTGTAATTAAACGTAAAGAAACAGTTGTTCTCTTGTACTAGTCGTGTTTCACTCTCGTCTCTCGAGTTTCGCGTTCTTATCACAGTCGGCTCTTTTAGAAATCATGATTATTTATTCTAGAAGTTGAAGAAAATTTGTAAGTGCTCAGGGAATATTTGAGTTTGTATGAGTTATGACAAAATATTAGAAGTTTTTAGACGATGACATAACTTCCCACGAGTTCACGTAACCTCCCTGAAGTCCGTAGAACTTACCACATACTCAGGGAACTTCAAAGAGGCTCATGGAACTTCGGATAAGTTCAATGGATTATGAAGAAGTTCAAGGAGCTCCGTTTTAGTTCGTAGAACAGAGTGTTACTTTAAGAAACTTTTTTAGAATACAGGAACCTTGTAGAAGCTCATGAAACTTCGTAGAATTTTAGAAAGCATCATCGATATTGGCTGATAATCAATATGATTTAATTCAAGCCTTCTGGGTTGTTTTTATTCAGAAGGTTTTATTATTCTTGAATAATTATTCAGAAGGTCTTAAAGTGTTTAATAAATCAAATGACGTCTCCAGATATTATCGCAAGATTGATTGTCTTCAGATGATCATACTTTTCTTAGGTCTGGTATCGACTGTAGTATTGATATTTCGGTATGGTTCGTTTTTCAAGATTCAAGATCAAGATGAAGATCTGTTGATTTTAAGCTGTCAAGGCGTCCTCAACAAGTTTACGGAAAAGGAAGTACTTATGTCCACAACAAGTACAGCAAAACCTCACATAGACGCCCTTGTTCACACTTTCTATTCAGGGATAGAACAGCCAGCAAACGATGCCCTGTCGTATTTAGCTTTCGAATATTGTTGCATCTATAAATGCATTTTATGCTATATCGTGAAATAAATTTAATTTTTACTAAATGGATGGATCTCACCAATTTTAGAGCCGGATCTTGTCCTTCAAAAATCTTCACAGAACATGAAATGTCTTCAAAACACAGAATATCAAATATTTTCATGGCCCATTTGACCTAATGATTCTTACAGGCTTATTTCTCAATACCGATGTAAGATATTGCGGTTTTCCATGAATAAAGAGTGTGTCCAAAGTGATTGCAAAACAAGAGTGCGTAAGATGCTAATGATAAATTAAAGATCTCTTATAAATCATACTTAATATCTATGACTGTTCAATATCTCATTAGTCTTCACTCTATTTCGGCAAACTCACTTTCGAATCTCAACTAGTCCCCTCTACTAATTCACTTATGATTCTTTCACGTAAAATACATTCAAGTCATAATCACTCATATCTCACTTCATACCTGGAAAACTTCATTCTAAATCTATACCTTCCCTATTGTTGATTAATCATGTTTCGAAATGTGAGGACTCTGTGAGAAATGATTGGATCAATATTTCTTTTCATTGCTTCCTACGGAAATGTTATTTTTTACTCCTAATTCAATACTACATAGGCCTCTTTACTTGGAATTGGAATTCAACAAACAATTGAATATATTGCTGAGACCTCCACAAATGGAAGAGATCTTGTTTTTGAGAACACAGCAAAATTAAATGCAGGGTATATCGCCTGCGATTCCATTGAGCGTAAAGAGCAAACTTTGCTGCTTATTAAATTGAGTTGAAAGATTGCACAGCCCAAGTAACAATGTTGGTTTTATTATGGTTTTAAAGAGGTTTATAAGACTTAGAATGGACATGGAAGCAATAATAAAACCAGAAATGTTGGTTTGAAGTTTTATGAAAACACATTCACATTGAGTCACACACAAAACGAAATTGAGCAAGAGTGGTGGTACTCTTAGATAAAGTTACTTCCCTCAATGTGCTCTTTAAATGAGAAGAATAGAAAAGTAGCCAAAAATAAATACAAAAAAGTTACAACCGGGATTCAGACCAAGGGCTCTGGAATCCAAAGGCGCGTACCTAACCAGTTAGTCCAGCAAATCTTGCTGTAACAATGCGATAAAAACCAAATATGATGCATGTATTTCTTGACTCGCATCAACGGCTTCAATGAAGCCAAAAAAAATCTCAAAGAGGAGCAAAATCTGGTTTCCTCAGTTTTTTTTTAAAATTGAGGATCCGAACAGCTGTCCTAAGTGTAAAGAGGAATACCGAAGAGCGCATGGTATTGAAAACTGAGTGGAGATGACATTTCACATTCATCTTTTTCTGCTCTGAGGAGGATTCATCGATCCATCCCTGCTAGGGAGTTTTAAAATCTTAGTTGGTCTAGAAGGTGCTTCTCTTTGTATCATTGGAACAATCTACCCTCATTTACTCTCGTGTTGCTCAATTTATCTCACTTTCACTCTCTGATCCATATTTCTCCTGAAACACTCCTCCACTCATTTAACACGTCAAGGGTGATCTAAAACGTCACCGTTTTTTTTTTCAAATTACTGGCACTAAAAATTTTCAGTGCAGAGCTCCAACGGCTGTTCCTGCCTTTTCCATCAGCTCAAGCCGATTCGCTGCATGTTTCGGTTTGTCTTACTTCTGCTTCTAACCATGATTTATTCATACTTTAAACTTCAATCCACTCACCAGCGAGTATGTTTCGCACCCCGGGCCTTTTCCGGTCATCCCTTACAGCGGAGCAAAGGATCCAAATCATCGAGATCAGTTCAACTTTCTCATTAGCTTGATTAAAATTTGCGCTAAGTTTTCAAATTCGGATTCGGAACAATTTACGCAGCCATCGAATCAAGGAACATTTTTCATCTTCCAAAAGCAATCTCTTACAAACGGCACTTGATAAATCGACAAACAGCAGTTCCTCCGACCAGGACAATTAGAGCCAAGAAAATTAATTTCCCTCTGACCGAAACCCATTGACCTACAATCGAGGGGATTCCAACTATCCCTTCCTTCGATTCAGGAGTGCTTAGGTGAGGCCGAGTGCACACGAACTGTGTGTCCTTTGTGTCACCCGGAACACGAGACTCCCGGTGCACTGCTGCTTCTCGGTTGCATCAGGAGTTCCCGGAAATTTATGACCGGGAGCGACCGGCGTCGATTCTGGATCGAGCTATCTCTATCCCGATCCTCCTTCTTCTAATGCGGGTGCCAATTAGACCAGCAGAACAGTGCCCTCCTCTCTCTGCCAGCTGGGTGAATGAAGAATGAGCCTGGGAACTGCGAAAAGTGATTGCGAGTCAGGAGTCGGGATAGACGAACTTTTAGCATAAATCGTATATCGGACTCGTTCTCCGTTTCCGGATTCTATTTTTCAATGCTTCCATGGGGACAATTTTATCTTGGGCTTGCAAATGGATGGGGGAAAGTGATTGCCGTGGTAGTCTACATCACAAATTTATACTTTTTTTTTTTCGTATTTAGGATATCAAATCAAATTAATGGTGCTATTTAACTTCTTGATTCGATCAAATTAATTACATCAAATCACCGCTGAAACAGTCCTCATTTAACACACTAAAATGGTTACGATGACATCGAAATAGCGGTATGAAAAAAAAAATACCTCTGACAATCCAAGATTCGCTTGTAATCGCTCAATCTGATCGGTAAATTTATGATACTTTATTGACTTTTTTACGACCGATTCGATTCGCTCGTATATAAGTCCAGGATGAACCGTTCGCAGCCGACGGATATCTTCGACAGGTTCTTCATTTTCAGCAATTGACTCTAACTTTACGGTCTTCGTTGGCAATGGAGTGGGTACAGTTTACCCATTTTATTCACCATCATTCGCTCGTTCGCTCACTGTTCATTATATTCACCGAGCTCGCCTCATCTGCATACATTTAAATTGAAATGACAATCAATTTGCCGCCGGCCACCTCACAGCACCGTACCGAAACCCTCCCACCCCCCTCACGCCATCATATGACAGCAATGCAATCCAGCGATAGGGAATTTGATGGAAGCGAAGGGGACCAACATAATACAGAAAAAAAATTGCAACGAAACGCAAATTGTGAATGGTTTCCCGTGAAGAAGCGCTGGACATGCATTGTACGGACGGTGAAGGCGAAAAAGCATTGGATTTAAATTTAACAAACATGAAGGAAAAAAAAAATACGGTGTTCGAATGAAGATGACAATCAAATAAAGCATCAATTTGTCATTTGACGATCGAAACCAGGTGGAAGGCGGGGGGAATTCCTCTGGGAAAACATAAATCATGTTAACGGCTGAGTTGAGGTGTTGGACGTACTGGAAGTGGTATGGAGTTGGAAAATTATTGAATGAGTGATGGAAATTTCGGATCGCAGTTATCAGTTGTCAGTCTGGAGCCAAATTGGCTTTCCAACCAGGGCAGAGTTATCAGACAAGTGTCCAGTGTCCGAATTCACTCGTCACTTCGTCATTTATGGACCGATGGTCATCATCTTGGATACCAAAATGTCGACCAACATCAATTGTCGGCCTCTACTCGTCGTCCCCGTTTGGAAAATACCCCTGTTGTAGGGTATTTCACAGTAATTCTCAGCAGATGGCTGCCATATTGGATTCCAAAATGGTAGTGGATATCGAATTTCGGCATCTAATCGTCATCCTCGTTCGGGAAATACCCAGATTGTTGGGTATTTGATTGGATTTTCTAAAAGCCATGCCCACAATCTTGGATTCAAAAATGACGGCCAACATCAATTCTCGTCCCCGTTCGGAAAATACCCATATTGTATGGTAGCTTCGTAACGTGGGTAGATCACCTTTTCGTGGTACGTTACGGGATGTAAGATCTACCACCGATTCCTAGTCCTGACTACTTCAAACTAGGGGAACAGGATTTTTCAGTAATCCAAGGAACACATCTTAGTCCTTGTTACTTTTTATGCCTTGTTGATAGTGACAAGACTCGGCTTTGTCTACCGAGGATGATCTTGAAACAAGGAAAAAAATGAGTTAGTTGTCTTCATCTATGTGATTCTCAATCTTCTATTCGTTGTTCCCTAGTTTGAAGTGGTTAGGGTTCTGATGCATGGTCATCATTCCTTAACTTTTTTGCTAAGGAATCCAATTTTGACTGACAAAGGGGCGCGTCTTTGGAGGGTTTTTCAACACTCCAAAGGGTATAAATAGTGGGACCTTTCAATTAGAGTCGGATCCTTGCGATAAATGCAAGAATGACAACTGTTAAAAAACGAATACTTCATCATTTCTCAATAGTGATTTAGTAACACGACATGTACTAAACTAAGGACACGGGATATACTACAATAGATCAATTTACTGGTCGCAGTAGTGTTAGGTCCCGAACAGAGGAAAAGAAAAAAAAATGTATGGTATTTCACAGTATTTTTAAAACAGAATCTGGCTACCATCTTGGATTTCAAAATGGTAGCGGACTAGGATTGGGCGATCTTGGATCGATCTTTGTAAGATCAATCTTTTTCAATCCGATTTCTGATTTTTTGGATCGATTCTTTGTCCACGAAAAGATCGAAAAAATCGATCTCTTCATTCGATCTTTTCGATCTTAAAAAAAAAATAGGTATTAAATTTAGTAATTGTATTTACATTGCAAAAACGATTTACTTTCACCCCAGACTGCGTGGTAAATTTAACGAACATAACGATAACATTTGCATCGCTCCCTACAATGACGTCACTATTTGCGTTTCCGATATTTACGATTACAGCAATATTTGAGGGTTTTCACTACCTCCCTCCTGTGCTCATTGCTCCTTACCGTCACGACAACATTTAATTGAATATTATAAATGAAAGAATGTCTTGGGGTAACAACGTAAACAAACGTATTGTCCATTATATATGCAAGAGTATTGATGGTCTGAAAGTGAGGATAACAATAACAAACCAACATTTTTGGCTAGAGCAAAAGTGAGGATAGCAAAATAAGTACTTGAAAATGGGATTACACAAGTGTGTGAGTTGTAAACGTCAGAAAGGTCAATTAAAATAAAAACCCTAAGATCGATCTACCAAAGATCGATTCTTTGGTACCGATTTAATCAGTGGATCGATTATAGAGCCAAATATAAGATCTATCCGTCAAGATCGATCTTTCATTGAAGATGGCCCAATCCTATAGCGGACATCGAATATCGGCATCTAAACGTCGTCCTCGTTCCCGAAATACCCATACATACATACATACATTTATTTTTTTTCCTTTGGTTTGTTTTTTCCGTCGATCTTGTTTTCCGTGCTGAGCACCAATGCTACTGACGTGCCAGGAAGGCAGCTCTCACACCTGGACCCTACCTATCGACCCATTAACTCATGAACCGGGGACCAACGGCTTTACTTCCCATCCGAACGAAGGCGTGATCAGAGATGTTATGCCTCAGAACATCCCGGCGGCGCCGACTGGGATTGAACCCAGGCCTGCTGGGGTGAGAGGTAATCACGCTTACCATGGTGCACTACAACACCGGCGCCGTTGCATACATTTATTTGTACAACATCACATTTAAGATAAGACATAATCAACAATAGTACGCCACAATACTCGGTTTGCGGCTGCCGCTCTCCATCCTCGGTCATGCCCAATGCTCGCTAGATCGCGCTCTACCTGGTCCGCCCATCGTGCTCTCTGCGCTTCACGCCTTCTTGTGCCAACCGGATCAGTAGCGAACACCAACTTTGCAGGGTTGTTGTCCGGCATTCTTGCTACATGCCCTGCTCACCGCATCCTTCCGGCTTTGGCCACCTTCTGGATGCTGGGTTCGCCGTAGAGTGCAGCGAGCTCGTGGTTCATTCTTCGCCGCCACTCACCGCTCTCCTGCACACCGCTGAAGATCGTCCTTAGCACACGTCGCTCGAAAACTCCGAGTGCTTGCAGGTCCTCCTCGAGCATAGTCCATGTCTCGTGTCCATAGAGGACCACCGGTCTTATTAGCGTGCTGTACATGGTACATTTGGTGCGGGGGTGAATCTTTTTTGACCGTAGTTTCTTTTGGAGCCCGTAGTAGGCACGACTTCCACTGATGATGCGCCTTCGTATTTCACGACTCTCATTGTTGTCAGCCGTCATTAAGGATCCAAGGTAAACGAATTCCTCCACTACCTCGAAAGTATCCCCGTCTATCGTGACATTACTTCCTAGACGAATCCTGTCAGGTTCGGTTCCGCCTACTAGCATGTACTTTGTTTTTGACGCACTCACCACCAGTCCGACCTTTGCTGCTTCGTGTTTCAGGCGGGTGTATAGTTCTGCCACCGTTCCAAATGTTCTTGCGATAATGTCCATGTCGTCCGCAAAGCACACAAATTGACCGGATTTCGTGAAAATCGTACCCCGGCTGTTGAGCCCGGCTCGTCGCATTACACCTTCTAGAGCAATGTTGAAGAGTAGGCATGAGAGTCCGTCACCTTGTCGTAGTCCCCGGCGAGATTCGAATGAACTGGATAGTTCACCCGAAACCCTTACGCAGTTTTGCACACCGTCCATCGTTGCTTTGATCAGTCTGATCAGCTGCCCAGGAAAGCCGTTCTCGTCCATGATTTTCCATAGCTCTGTGCGGTCGATATTGTCGTATGCCGCCTTAAAGTCGATGAACAAATGATGCGTTGGGACCTGGTATTCAGGATTTGCCGTACGGTGAAGATCTGGTCCGTTGTCGATCGGCCGTCGATGAAGCTGACTTGATAACTTCCCACGAACTCGGTCATTTTAGGTGATAGACGACGGAAGATGATCTGGGATAGCACTTTGTAGGCGGCATTCAAAATGGCGATCGCTCTGAAGTTCTCACATTCCAAATGGTCGCCTTTCTTGTGAATTGGGCAGATTACCCCCTCCTTCCACTCCTCCGGTAGCTATTCTGTTTCCCAGATCCTGACTATCATCCGGTGCAGGCAGGTGGCCAACTTTTCTGGGCCCATCTTGATGAGTTCGGCTGCGATACCATCCTTACCAGCTGCTTTGTTGTTTTTGAGCTGCTGAATGGAGTCCTTAACTTCCCTCAGCGTGGGAGTTGGGTCAGTTCTGTCCTCTGCTGCACTGACGTAGTCGTTTCCTCCATTGCGCTGGTCTCCCGTGCCTACGTTCTCCTCGCCATTCAGGTGCGCATCGAAGTGCTGCTTCCACCTTTCAATCACCTCACGTCCGTCCGTCAAGAGGCTCCCGTCCTTATCCTTGCACATTTCGGCTCGCGGCACGAAGCCGTTGCGGGATGCGTTGAGCTTCTGGTAGAACTTCCGTGTTTCTTGGGAACGGCACAGCAGTTCCGCTTCTTCCAGGTGGCGTTTTTTCTCCCAAAAGATGCGGGTCTGCTGTTTCCGCTTCTGTTTATACCGCTCCACGTTCTGTCGGGTTCCATACTGCAGCATTACCGCCGCGCTGCGTTTTTCTCCTCCAAAATCGCTCTGCACTCCTCGTCGAACCATTCATTCCGTCGACTTCTTTCCACGTACCCGATGGTGCTCTCGGCTGCGTGGGTGATGACTGCTTTTACTGTACTCCAGCAGTCCTCTAGAGGGGGCACATCGAGCTCGCCCTCCTCTGGCAACGCTGCCTCGAGATTCTGCGCGTATGCTAAGGCGACATCCGGTTGCTTCAGTCGCTCTAGGTTGTACCGTGGCGGGCTACGGTACCGTACATTGTTGATGACGGAAAGTTTTGGGCGCAGTTTGACCATCAACAGGTAGTGGTCAGAGTCGATGTTAGCGCCACGATAGGTCCTGACGTCGATAATGTCGGAGAAGTGCCGTCCAACGTGGTCGATTTGCGATTCCGTCTGCTGTGGTGATATCCAGGTGTAACGATAGGGGAGGTGGTGTTGGAAGAAGGTGCTACGTATGGCCATGTTCTTGGAGGCGGCAAAATCGATGAGTCGTAGGCCGTTCCCGTTCGTCAGCTGGTGGGCGCTGAACTTTCCAATCGTCGGTCTGAATTCCTCCTCCTGGCCTACCTGAGCGTTTAGGTCTCCTATGATGATCTTGACGTCGTGGCTTGGGCAGCGATCGTACTCGCGGTCGAGCTGCGCGTAAAATGCGTCCTTGTCATCATCAGTGCTTCCGGAGTTGATTATGCTAAAGTTGAAGAATCGGCCCTTGATCCTCAACCTGCACATTCTTTCGTCGATCGGCCACCAACCGATCACGCGCTTCTGCATTTCGCCAATCACGATGAAAGCTGTGCCCAGCTCGCGTGTGTTGCCGCAACTCTGGTAGATGGTATGATTACCTCTGAACGTTTGCACCATGGATCCTGTCCAACACACCTCCTGCAGCGCTACGATGCCGAATCCGCGGTCCTTCAGTAGATTGGCGAGTATTCGGGTGCTCCCGATGAAGTTGAGAGATCGACAGTTCCACGTGCCGAGTTTCCAATCGCAAGTCCTATTTCGTCACTGGGGTCGTTGCCGTTGGTCTCGGTTCGTATTCCTCTGTTGCTGATTTTCCGTTGCAATGCTTTTTTACGGCTGGCTCGCAGGGCCTGACACCAACCCCCTAACTTTCCGGAGGACCAGGGCCATGGGACCATATTGTTGGGTATTTGATAGGATTTCTAATGTCGTTTTTGGTTTTTAACCTGGGTCAGAGTCAACCCTGACTCTCAATAAACGAATGAAAATGGATCCGAGTAGGATCTGAGGTCGAGTCAGTATGATGGTGTTAGTGCAATCGTTCGAACTGTCAAAGTCAGAGTAAAGAAATCGACGAAATCCCAACAGCCCATTTTTGTGCAGTGCTTCAGAAGTTCAGTATTTTAAAATTGTGAAATGATAGAAGCGTGTGTACTTTAATGAGTTTATATGCGTGAATCTAAACAAGAATACCTTTTTGATGACTTCAGAACATTTCAGCCCAATCTTCAAAATTTGTCTATGCCAATTTTGTTTTGCATGTTACCTTGATAAATCGCTCGGAAAACTTTACAGAATATCTTCGGAAAGTTCTCAAGTTCATTAGAATCATTCCCCTTCTACCACTAAAACTAAAATAATCTTAAAATTTTCAATGGTATTCTTTTGAAATTTTCTTATTAACAGTCGACAAAATCTTGTTTATGTTAATTTATGCTTCCTTTTATAATTCTACTTAAACTACGCATGCAATTCATTTCAGATATGCCTTGAAATTCTGCACAGTACTATCTTGGGATTCTCCTCTGAAATTGACCTCGGAATCCCAATATTTCCCTCCTCTTCAGAATGCCTTGGATTTATTCTCAGAATTCCTTGATGCTTTCCTCAGAACCCCTTTCTAATTACCCTCGAGTTCATCTTGGGTTTTTCTTGGATCTCACCTCAGAACTTTCTTGAAATTCTTTTCAGAACTCCTTCAGAAATCACTATGAATTGTCTGAACTTATTTGGGATACTCATTAGATTTGAACCTGGAATTTTCCTCGCAATCGTCAAAACGAACGGATTTATCTTGAAAGTCGAAGATTTTCGGCAGATTTAATTCCAACAGAAAGAGAGAGAATGACTATTGCATGTAGGAAAAAGACGAAGGCCGATTATTAGTCGCAAATGGGGAATAAATAGGAAATTTAAAACTGCAGCAGAGTTTATTTTGGAAAATCAGGAAAAATATCGATACAATGCAAAAATATAATTTTCCGGTATTTATTAATTCCCTCTTATTATTAATTGTTGTACAGATTGACATGAT
Organism: Ochlerotatus camptorhynchus; assembly: GCF_037179485.1. Taxonomy (NCBI): domain Eukaryota; kingdom Metazoa; phylum Arthropoda; class Insecta; order Diptera; family Culicidae; genus Ochlerotatus; species Ochlerotatus camptorhynchus. The sequence goes on from NW_027040758.1 coordinate 2,423,773, forward strand.
GGGACAGACTTCTCTTCCAACATGTTAATCGTCAGTTTAAACTTGCAGCAGGTACAAATAAGGCACAATAAATTTAAGAAATCTCAGTGCAAAGGCCCAAACGCAATGTAGGCGGAAGTGGAACGGAAACGGAAAGTTGGACAGTTGTCACAAATGACATCAAGATGCCTAACCGAAGTCGATTCGATTCTAATTAGTTTTGAATCCGACAAGTAGGCTTACTCAGATCGGGCTTTTCCGCTGCCGCTGTCATTGCGCTTGGGCCTTAAAGCTTGCTTGCACATTATCTTGGTTCAATTTTTGGTTGGTTTTGGGTGGCCTATTTGAATCCGGGATAACATTAATTTTTTCGATTGCCGATGGTAATTTATAATGTCCCTCGGCCTGAGACAGCAATTCCAATAAAAACCGGTAATAAATACATGACAGGCCTCTTACCAAAACCAAACTAATTTTACACATATAATATGAAGCTAGAAGATCTGAACAAGATCTCGGTGTCGGAGTCATCATCATACGAACTTGAAGATGATGATAATAACATTTCAATAAATTCCACAATTGAACAATCTTATCACAACACTTATCTCAATTTTTCTATGCTCTTTTTTGATTTTCAATCCGATTAACATTCGATTACATTCGCGAATGGTGAATAATGTAAACAACATTTGATTTTGACAGCTAGCGTTTGTGTGTATTGGAGAACCCAGGTTGGATCTCAAAAAATCGACAGAGCGAACCTCTTCAAGTTAGTGTCAGACCCAGGGCGGATCTGGATCCAACCCACTCAAATAAATAAACGTTTTGACAGCTGTTAGGGTGGATCTAGGGCAGAACTAGTTTCGCACTAGAAATAACCGAAAACGACATAAAAGCAATGGCAGCAATCTTGGATTCCAAAATGCTGTCCAACATCAATATTTGACCTCTACACGCCGTACTCGTCCCCGTTACTAAAATACCCTTATACCCCGTTCACATTACAGCCTATATCACGTAATATAGGCTGTCTTGCAATGAGCATTCATACATAGGATTTCCAGTGAAAACTAGATGTATGAGTGCTCATTGCAAGACAGCGTATACCACGTGATATACGGTGTAATGTTTTTTTTTTAGTCTATTAAGGAGATTTTTAGCCTATGGCTAGTTCATTACCGGAACGCTGTAATGTGAACGGGGTATTATTGTGGGTATTTGAAATATTTTTATAAAACCTAAGGCCACCATCTTGGATTCAAATTTTTGATATTCGGCCTCTGCCAGGCATGGAAAATCATTTACATTCATTTCGTGCATTCATTTACATTCATTTGCCTCTAACTTTTTTCTTCAACAGCATTCCGCAAAATAATGTGTAGAGCTTTTGTAGGTTTTGTTATTAGCTACAACTTTTGTTAACAAGTCAAATCCGTATCTCTTATGCATGACGAAGCAGAGCGAACAGAAGCCACTACTGTTTTTCAGTGAATGTATTTTACATTCTCTGAAAAACAGTAACAACTTCTGCCCGCTCTAGTTCGTGATGCTTAAGAGATACAGATTTGAGTTATGAGCAAAACTTGTAGCTAATAACAAAACCTACAAAAGCTCTATACATCATTTTGCGGAATGCTGTTGATGAAAAAAGTTAAAGGCAAATGAATGTAAATGAATGTAAGAAATGAATGCAAATGATTTTCCATGCCTGGCCTCTGCACGGGCCCCCTGTTCCGGAAATACTCACATTGCACAGCAATATCCTATATGGGACTCTATCTACGATGCAGGAAAGATTGTGTTTTGCTGTGACTAGCTGCGCGCACGCTGAGTAGATAGAAAAAAGATTGACGACGATTCTGAAGAATTCCTGCAAAGGTGATACGCGATGCAAGTACACAAAAAAACCGTGTAAATTCCGAAATCCGCGTAAAAAAAACCGCGTAAAAAGCGCCTCCAGTGTAGATGCGAGAAATGGAAAAAGATGTTTCATAGATTGAGATTGCTAGTGTGAGATTTTTCGAATTGAGTTTTAGATGTTACGCCCACTCGTATATTCAGGAAGTTCGCATGCACACTAGTGCTACGTAGTGAGAGAGTTCTGAACTAATATGAAAACCATCCGGAAGAACGTGGACATCTGAACTCAAGACACTGACTTTCTGTACGGCCATGACCTCGAGATACAGCTTATACAGGCAGTCGCATGCACACTAGCGCCGCGTCGTGAGATAGTTCTGAACTAATATGATCATCATCCGGAAGAACGTGGCCATCTGAACAACTTTTCTAATGAACCTTCTATATGGCCAGGATTTCGAGATACAGAATGGACAGGTAACGATCGACAAATTGCCTACGATGACTTTTTCTTCATTTATCGTCAACAGTCGCTCGCCAGCTGGCAGAATAAATGGAGCGAAGGGAGTTTGGGACGGTGGCTATATTCGATCATCCCTAGGGTGTCGAAGAGTCCTTGGTTCAAAGGGTTGGATGTGGGTCGAGACTTCATTCGTGTGATGTCTCGCCTCATGTCCAATTACTATTCGTTAAACTCTCACTTGTTCCGTGTTGGGCTGGGGGACAGCAATCTTACCAAGACGCAGATCACATCATTTGGTCTTGTGCTGAGCATCGTGGAGTCAGATCTGAGCTGTACGATTCCCTTCGGGCTCGAGGTAGACAACCTAATGTTCCAGTTCGGGATGCTTTGGCTAGACGCGATCTGGAGTTTATGAAACTCATATATGTTTTCCTGAAGAATATTAACCTTAGATTGTAAGTTTGATTAGCTTTGAGTTTAGTTTGTATTTTGCGTGTTTGCTTTTTTTTTAGTTTTTGTTTTTGTTATAATTGTAAAATCATAGTGCTGATAACAAGTTGAATAGAAATAAGTTCATGTTTTCGATAAAGTGAAATCTCCTCCTCCATCTCCGCATCCATTAAATTGTTAATCTCCACTAACCTCGAGACGACCGCGAGTATTCGGTTCAAGCCCTGTAACTCTGGATTTCAGATTAGGATTAAGTATGTATAACGAAAATGATAACTCTGCTCTGTAAAGTTTATTCGATTGAGCATGTACAAATAACTCAATTCATAAAAAAGAATTGACAGGAAGTACATGTACACACTAGCGCCGCGTAGTGTCAGAGTTCTCTACGTACTAAAGACACCAACTGTCTACATGCCCACGATCTCGAGATATTCTATGATGGACCCAAATTCCATATATTATAGCACCCATTATAAGTAATGTGAAAGTGAAGTGCGGCTTAGTTCCCAATTGAACCTGAATCGAATGGCATAGGCTTGTTGGTCTAACTCAGTACAATAACTTTGTCCAAGGCAGTATAGCTTTCTATATTGAAACAAATGAGATAACCCAAGTAACCATAGGCACGTTATTTCGCCTTTTTGGCTATTTACAGCTGAACAACGGCTATACCAGTATTTGCAAGTTCTGATGAAGCCCGTATATAGCCAAAAAGGCTAAATAACGTACCTATGGTTACTAGGGAATCCACCACTGGGCGGAAAATCCCATAAACTGTGGTGTAACATTAGAGCATGTCCCATTAAATTAAAATATACCCATTATTGTAATAGTTTGAAAGATAGGAGCTAGAACTAGAAATTGTTATAATATTTAAAATAAACTCGCCTATTTGAGCGCCGTCCGCTACCAAAACTGCTCGGGTAGACAACGACCACCCCTTCTCAAGGGTTGGCAAAAGTGTGGGGGAAGGAAGTTCAGTCCTCTCATTGCGAGCGAGGGAGAAGATAAATAGGTGCTCGATCGCTTGATGGGGCTCTTTGGTGGAAAACCTTTTGGATAGTACGGACGCGCGGAATAAAGTCTAGTGTGAAAAAAGGAAAGACGGATTTTTGCCTTCGCGTGTGTGACGCCTAGTGTGGCGAGTGAAACGGGCTGTTAACCTGGCCAGAGGAAGCTAAACCCAGTCTCGGTAGTGCGTAATTCTGGTGTTCGGACGAAGTATCCCGAAACCTGCAAGTGGCGTGCGTATTAATTGCCGCCGAGCTGGTCCCCAATCCCCGCCATTAGATATAGACGTTCTCGACTGCATGGGATTGGTAGTTCGCGAGTGTCCGTCGGTTGTGTGGTAGGCGAAGGAGTGAAGAATTGCCTCCTTCGTGATCCTAGTGTTGGTTCGAGAAACCAGACCAGAATCTGCCGTTAGAACGGTCCACAATAGTGCGCGAGTGGATGAAGTTTTGAACCTACGTCCGAAAAGTGTGCCAACAAAAATATTAATCACGTGTGCTCACAGGATTCCTACAAGAATCCCTGCAGAAAGTGCCCCGACGCCAGAGAGCAACGAGCGACGGCGCGGGCCCAACGTAACCTCTCAATCGACAGAGTAGGCAGCCCCTGAGGGAAAAGGTAAGTTGCATGCCACCTTCTTAATGTTATAGTGGTTATCATTTTTCGCGGTTCCTTGTTCACGCCCCCGTTTACCCGTTAAGTAGAACTCCTGACTGTACATAATTACACTCAAGTCTTTTTTACACAGTCGAGTCGCAATTTACACGGTACGTTTTTACAGATTTCTCGATAACATTTTTAACATGATCCAATTGGAATTGCCTTAAAATTATTCTCAGAATTTGGAATTGTACCTTCGAAATTCGATTCCTTTGGTATCTTTCACGAATCCTGGGATCTTCACAATCAAATTGAAATGTTCCACAGAGCCACTAAAAAATTCTACTCTGAATCTAAACCCTCACAAGTGGCTTGCAGGGAAAGTTTAAAAGCCCTAAGAGTTCTTTTTAAAATTCCCTTTAATTTTCTCTGAAGTACCTTGGTGTTACCCCTGACATTGATTCTAGAATCTAAAATCTTCTCAGAATTCCTTAGATTCAAAAATTCTGGTTAGGACCAAGGGTCTTATAATTTTTCAAAGGCAAACTATCTATTTTTTTTCTTGTGAAAAACAGATTAAGTATTTTTATCCCATTTGTCGTCCAAACTCACGGATTTTTCCCGATTTCCCGGTTCACTCATCACTCTGCTGATCCCACACCTGCCCTATATCATTCGATCGACTCTACACAAATGAGAGAGCAAGATATATTGTCGGATTCGTGCAATACTGGCACAACTCTTCTTTTTTTTCCTTTATTTAACGTCGGTCTCTGTTCCGCAATCTAGTGCCAATCACCGACGGACATCGATTGCCATCCATTGATGGCAACCGAATGTGCAGGAAGGCAGCTTCTACACCTGCGTAGGATATCGCACCTATTCACAACACATATGGGCCGGGACCAACGGCTTTACTTCCCTTCCGAAGGAAGACGTGACCAGAGACCGCCGAAGGAACCGAAGGAACCGCCGAAGGAAGACGTGACCACCGTGACCGCCTCAGAAAAATCCCACCGACCTCGGCTGGGGATTGAACCCAGACCCATTGAGGTGTTAGAAAGCAGTCACGCTTACCACTACACCACCGGCGCACAGTGGCACGAATATGAATAAAGACGGTCAAAAATATTTTCTACCCTTTTTCGACGTTTTAGAGACTGGGTGTCTTGGGAGAAGTTGCTCAAAATTATATCTCGCATCTTTTGAAATAAACACCTGAATAATCTTTAAGCTAGTATTACACATCCAAATTCTAACTTTTTACAGTTACGAGATAATGGTTCCATGTCTTGGACAAAGTTGTAGACCAGTTGATTTTATGAACATTTGCTATAGACACCAAATTTCTACATCATAACTCTGTAGAGCTATAATAGATTTTCTTTTAAGACTACCTTAATATTGGTTTTTTGATTTAATTAGTGCTTTTTTCAAATTTGATCAATTTATCATGTTCTAAGAAATTGTTGGCATCATTAAAATATACAACTTTGCTGAATACACCAATGCTTTTCATTGACATCTATGTGATATACAGCCCATCAAGCGTTTTTGTGACGTCATATTCAACGGCTCGAAAAGAGGGTGGGCGGGCCCTGGCGGGGTCTAAAACGGGTTGTATTTTGAAGATTACCTTATAAAATAGTACTTCTGAAAATTTCAGCGTTGGGTACTGAGGGGTACCTAGTCAAATCTCGATTCGAAAATGTCAATATTATATACAGCCCATCGGACGGTTTTGTGACGCCATATTGAACGGCCCGAAAAGATGGGAGGCGGCCCCTGGCAGGGATTAAAACCGATTGAATATCGAAGATTACATTATAAAATAGTACTCCTGAAAAGTTCAGTGCTGGGTATTGAGTTATGAATCAATGATTTTAACCTACACGTGTTTGAACTGACAAATTATTTAAATTATTAAGCTTAATCTGGAGATGTATTTAATGGGTTTGTTCTTAATGTGTTTGTTCTTCAGTGTACCTACATTGATATGTACATTCATTGCAATATTGATACTCATATGTTGATAGTTGCAAATATTATAATGCAAGCTAATAATATTGGTTTATTCCTAGCCCTTTATTATATACAATATGGACTAAAATATTCGCAATACCTATCGGTATAACTTTCAAGAAAACTAGAATAAATGATAAAATTCTGACTACGGTTCTAAAGGGTTCCATCTTTGGACCTACCCACCCTACCCTCTTCAGAACATGGAACGTGACTTCACAACAGATGTTTGAAATTTCCGCGTGCACATCGCTGAACGCTGCTGCAGATGGCTATTTTGCGCTTGACGTTTTGGCGATAGCAAAGAACGGTAGGGTTTATTTAATTATCTAGGTGAGGTTTTTTTCACGAACAACTTGTTTTGAAGTTGTGGTTCAAAATGAATTCATTCATCTTTGTCGGATGGAATTGTTCAAAGTGTGGGCGGAGAAGATCAAAATATCAAAGTTCAGAATATACTGTTGATTAACAAACCCATTGATGACATTTCAAGATAATGCATTTTTTATATAGTTGTAAATTTTATCATGAGTAAGTAGTAGGGTGTCCCAAAATTGCACTATGTCTGGAAATCTGGGGGCTCAACCTCCAACTGATAGCTAAAGGTGTTACAAACAAACTTTTGTATGGCGGCAACTCTGGGAAATGTTGTTTAAAGGTCGCCTTGACGATATTTTTAAAAAAAAAGTCCATTTTTCATAGCTTCGGCAAAGTTTTTGCATATAAAATTTCCCATATATTTGCTGCATTTGATTGATAATAGCGCTATGTTTGATACCCACACATGATTGAATGCAGTGATGTACAACAAAAAACATCATTTTAGATAATTTTAAAAATTGTAACTAACAAATTGGACACAGAACATGCCACAGCAATTTTTTCTCTTATAGTTTTGACCCTTGGGAATCTGAGAAAAAAATATAAAAGGGTGAGATTTCACTGAAATTTTAAGAACTAAAAATATTAATTGGATAATAGCTATGAAAAATGGACTTTTTTCAAAAATCTCTTCGGGGCGACCTCTAAACAACATTTTCCAGAGTTGCCGCCATACAAAAGTTTGTTTGTAACACTCTTAGCTATCAGTTGGAGGGTGAGCCCCCAGATTACCAGACATAGTGCAATTTTGGGACACCCTAGTAAGTAGCACACTCGTAGCACACATTGGTTTATAACTTGTACTAAATATATATAAACGAAATTTGACTAGGTACCCCTCGGTACCCAACGCTCAAATTTTCAGGAGTACTATTTTATAAGGTGATCTTCCAAATACAATCAGTTTTCGACTACATCAGGGCCCGCCCACCCTCTTTTCGAGCCGTTGAATATGACGTCACAAAAACGCTTGATGGGCTGTATATCACATTGATTTCAATGAAAAGCATTGGTGTATTCAGCAAAGTTGTATATTTTAATGATTCCAACAATTTCTTAGAACATGATAAATTGATCAAATTTGAAAAAAGCACTAATTAAATCAAAAAACCAATATTAAGGTAGTCTTAAAAGAAAATCTATTATAGCTCTACAGAGTTATGATGTAGAAATTTGGTGTCTATAGCAAATGTTCATAAAATCAACTGGTCTACAACTTTGTCCAAGACATGGAACCATTATCTCGTAACTGTAAAAAGTTAGAATTTGGATGTGTAATACTAGCTTAAAGATTATTCAGGTGTTTATTTCAAAAGATGCGAGATATAATTTTGAGCAACTTCTCCCAAGACACCCAGTCTCTAAAACGTCGAAAAAGGGTAGAAAATATTTTTGACCGTCTTTATTCATATTCGTGCCACTGTGCGGCGCCGGCATACTGGCACAACTCAAAGTTTGTGAATTTTCACAATCAAATTGGGGTTCAAAACCTCAAAAATTCTAAATTTCTACTTGTGGTACCCGATTATGGCGAGTGAGTTAGGGAAAACTTTTTTTTTCAAAATTGTCACTTTTTATTTGTAAATTTTTAAAACGTTTTTATTGAAAAATTGAAAAGTATTTGTTTTAACAGATTTTTAGAGATACTTACTATCGATTGGTGAATTTGGATTTTAATTTCATCTATAAATGACAAAGCTGCAAGCGTTCAAAACCTAACACCTTTTCGTGATGGTCACAAATTTAGATTTTTGATTTACCCGCTGTACCTTCCCGTAAGACGTAGTCTACGTCGAAAAATCCAGAGAAGTAGAAATACACTTTCGGAGGAGGAAGCTGGAAGAAACTTCTGAAGAAAATTGGAAAAACTTTTGGAGAAAGTTGAAAGAAATTTCCTGTGGAAGTTACCTAAGCAACATTGCAAGTTTTATCAAGGTTGTATAGAATTCTTCAAGTCAAAATCATAGTCTACAAAACAAAATTTGTTACTTGGGTGGAATAATCTTGTATATTGAAAAATTTGTATTTTTATATTTAAAAATTCAACTGACAATTCTTGTCAAAATGAATAAAACTTAAACTAAATAGTTACGGTCAACGGTACGGAAAAGGCCAAGTAACCGATGACGAAACACGTCAGCTGCTACATTGAAGTCGATTATATAAAAGAAGTTGTTGAATTGCCGGCTGATTGCTCGAATTGGCTCGTGTAGTGTATAATTTCAGCGCCGTGGTTCCAAAAACAGAAAGTCGCGTTGACGAAGAGGCCTCTCAGGGGCATACATATTTAGCTGAGCCAGCAGTGTTGGACAGTCAATGTCTCCCGTAAGCAGCTTTCCAGCGAACATAGCTTGAGCGACCGTCCGTCTCACCTCTAATGGTTCGATTCCCAGGAGACGGCAACGTTTGTTGGGTCACGCCAGTTGAGGAAACGAAGAGCATATCTCACAAACTTGCGTTGAACGGATTCAATTCCAGCTAGCATGGAAAGGGCACCAAACAACTAAACTTGACTCCAATAAGGATCGCACAAGCGAGCAGTAAAGTGACCTGAGGCATAGCGGGTCACGGAGCTCGTCGGCAATTTTGAAAATAAAGCCCAATTGTCGATTAGCTGATTCTGAAAGTGAGTCTGCAGTCCAAGGTAACGCCAAGATCCTTTATGTGTTTACACGAGCAAGACAGCTTCCGTAGAGAACATAGTAAAACAAGATTGGTTTGATTTTTCGATTATAGGAAATAATGTTACATTTTTCGATGCTTATAGCGAATTCGTTTATTATCGAGGTTGGAACCAGTTCCAACCCAGTGCGAAACCGAACTTTTCGTCAGTGCGAACCTCAACCTGAGCTAGGTTTTAAAAACAAACGAGCAAACTGACGTTTGTCAGAAAACAAGCAAACCCAATCCTGATACCCGATCCAGGTTGGAACTGAATAATAAACGAATTCGCTATTAGACTCATCAAATTTCTTGAGCACCAGTCAGCAAAAAATATCTACCATATTCTGGAGATCCTAACTGTCCGAGAGACTTTTCATAATTTTGTAGATTTTCGTATCGTCTGCATAGAAAACGTGGCATCCTGATGGCAAGTCGAAGGCAGAAATTGACTACACAACGTTTTAGAACTGATGACGGAATGCCGTCAGGTCAGGCGGCGAACGAGAGCTTCAGTTTGCGTGTTGCGGCTATCACCATGTCTTCTGAAATGCGCGGAATATCGAAACTAAACACATCACGTGGAATCCCAACAGTAGCATCCAGCGCTTGTATCGACGAAGCGGAGAAGTCGTGGAACACTTGCTTGAAATGACGAGCAAACAAGTCGTCTTTTTCTCTTTCGCTATTAGCCGAGTCATTCCCGAGAAACATGGAACACGGCAACCCGGATTCCTTACGTTTGGAGTTGACAAACGACCAAAAACTTTTCGGATTCGTACGAAGGTTCGCTTCAGTGCGTCTCACGTGTCGATTATAGAGAAAACGATTGTAATTTCGATAACTACGACAAAGTTGCGATGAGTAAATTCGGTCGTCCAGCCACGTTTCGGTCAGCACAATCAAATCATGGTCGGCTTCCGCAACAGCCAGGAAAAACGAGTCGATTTTAGTCAGCCCACGCACGTTCTGGTAGTAGATCCGGAAACCATTCGAGGAACAATCACTGGAAATCGAAAGGACATCAGGTACCGAAAGCTATATACTCGCCTGACGTTGCAGGCCGGAAGCCCCCGATACCATCAGCGACCACAGGACCGGGACGATGAAGATGGCGGATGTTTGCAGCAAGCGTGACTGGGTCGGGAGGTTATAAAGCTTCCTCAGTGCCTGTTTTAGGGTGTCCCGGATCCGAGGAAGAGCAGGTGGGCAGTTGTAAAAATCTTTAGTGTGAAGTCAGAAACGCTTATATGAGAAGAAACTTCCAAGCGCACCGGTAGACGCTTTCGGGGAAATTTTGAACAGACTTCGAGGAAAAGTTGAAAGGTGTTTCTGGGAGTCAGAAGACATTAGCAAAGGCGGTTACATAGATTTCGGGGGAAGCTGGAAGAAAGTTTTAGAAGAATTGAGACTAGATGAGACTCACCCTGGTGGCTCAACCAAGACTCCCGGGTAACTAGCTCAGTAGCATGAGACCCCTGAACGGTGTCACAGAGCCGGCATGTTACTGGGTAATCGGAGGGGCTACACGGAGCAAATTGTGCAGAAACTGTGGGATTTCTATAGTGATAGTGAAATTAATTGAAAGCGAAAGTGTGGGTGGAAAAAGTCTAGTAATTTATTTAACTGGAATTATGGTGTGGATTTTGAGTTTTATTGGGCTATTGTAGGGTGTGTTCTATGGGTTTCTGCTGCTTTGGTACATACCGGTAGTGTTTGCTGGACGATGGCGAGCGCTCGCGGATGGTGCTTTTGTTGAGGCCGATGTTGTTTGACCGCGATGGCGGTCCGTGGCTTGATCAGTCCGTCGACAATGGCGGATCGGTGGCTTCAACTGGTCTGGAAGATGGCTCCTGGTGACTGGAGCTGTGGTAAGAAAAATGGCATATTGGAAGGCTTGGGTGATCCCTGTGCAGCTACCGAAGCAGCCTTTTCTGTGTCAACGGGGTCTGCCATCGTTGGCAAATATCGGCTGACAGTGACAAGGCCACCTTGGTCGAACCGAGAAGGGTCTTCCACCTTTTCCAATCCCAGTTAGGACCGCGTCCGAGGATGCTCTCCTGTCTGACGATTATCAAGCCGGAGAGTGGAAGGTCCTTGATTTTTAGACCAAGACAGTCGTGACTGACTTGGTCGAAACGTGCCGATCGTGAGGATCTGTACGTGAAACATAAAAAAGGTCCTGAAGGACAAATGGTTGTTTAAAACCAAGCCATAATCAGAATTTGGTCATACTTAGTTACCTAAACGAACACCAGGAATAGAAAAAGGTCGTTCACTGCACTTTGTTCGGTTCACTTTTGTACTTAAGACTTACTATCCACTCACGTCTTGTAAGACTTTTCCAATCCAGTTTTCCATCTGTTCCTTATTTCCTCCATTTTCCTTCCTTTTAGCTTATCACCACCCATCCATATCATCTCCTTCTCCTATTCAGTTTTCCTACTACAGTTCATCACAACACCCTTTCGATCCTGTCTCGTCCAATTATGGTTATAAAAAATATCGATTTCAAACTAATCCAAACTAACACAAATTTATACACTTTTCCGTTACAACAATTGTACCAACAATCCTATTAATCCTACTAACCCATCACTGTCACTAAAACAAACTACAGTTTCCTAAAACAACATGTACACATTGAAATCTAGGACATTGTTACTAAACGGTTACAGAATTCAGAAGAAACTTCCGTGGGAAGTCAGAGGGAACTTTCGGGTGAAATGGGAAATAATATCCGCTTCCAGGGGAAGCTAGTAGGACTTCTAAGGGGATGTTAGAATATATTGTTGGAGTGTTGAACTGTTGACTGTTGAAAATTTTATCGGGTAAATATGGAAGATTTTTACAGAGCAAGTTGATAAAACTTCCGGGGGATGTTGGAAGAAATTTCCGAGAGAAATCGATCAAATTCTTCTAGGGAGGGATGAGTTGGATGAAACCTCAAAAATATGTAAATTGCAGAAATTGACTCCCAATTTAATATGTGCCTTAAGGCTATGGAGGAGGGGGGGAGGATTTGCATGTGATCCAAATCCAGTTCACACCTTGGAATAATGCCCAGGACAGATTCAATTACAGAAATTCCCCGAATAGCGTTGTGGGTGGCGTCGTCCATCCACCGTAATTTCTCGACTGTCTTCCAACCAATTGGGATAATTCACACTGAAGAAGATTGCAAATTAAGTGGAATTAAATGGAGGATAATTTTTATTTTTGCTGTTGTCGCATTTCGCGCCAAATCGTATTCGGACCTGGCAGCACCCTCTCAGATGTCAATGAAACTTTCTGGATGTGTGGACCTTGACTTAATAAGCCACTTTGCATATACTTAGTTTTTTTCCAAAATTTATCTAGACTAACCTTTGAGAAGGGCCAAACTTCTTCTGCCGATTTTCAATCAAGTTAAATATTTTTGGTTCATCATCTGAATTATACATCAATTATACATTTTTGCCGTTAGTTTGTCATCAGTTATAGGCACACAACTGTGGAATTTATGTGTGCCAGATATTGTCTCTGTGCTATTATATTGTTCTTCGAGTTCTTATGACATTTCGATGTACTCTTCAGTGGATATGTACTCGAAACGTTGTTTTGTGATATTTTTATCTGTTTGTTCAACTGCCCAGTTATATAATTCTCCTGGAGTTGTTATGGTGTTTCCATAATCTCGAGCAAGACTTTCGCTTGAGAGAGCCACCAATGGCATCACAGGGACCTTTTCCATGAGACGTTGCCAAAAAAAAAATGCCATTCTACTTCTTATCTATGCTTTGACTGAAATCTGCACAGGCTAGCAAAGTCTGACATAAAAGTAATTTTAGAAAAATCTATCGATTGTTTAATAAAATCTATCATTTTTGAGATGAACAACTGAACTGCAACTGTTTCGGGAGTCATTACTTCTGATATGATAATGAAGCTAACATTTTCAAGTTTATTGTATTTCTTATAATAAACTTCAAATGGATCTATTGTAGCTTGAGAATTATTCCAGTGATATCCTTGAGCAGCGTTTTGGATAATGAATGAATAATTTTCAGAAAAATCACAAATTGCTAGGATTCCCCCTTCCTTTGATGATTCTTTTTTTTTCTTAGAGAAGATGACTGTTGTTTGTTAATAAAGTCATGAGTTATAAGTTTGTTAATTTTATCAACGAGATATGGAACAAATACATCAACAGGCTTGATATTCGTTTCCAAATTACAGCAATCAGTATTCAGCCACTGTTGAAACACAACATCTTGTTTGTAATTTGATTCTAATAGCACAGTAAGTTCCTCTTCAATATGTTCATTGGAAGCAGCACACTTTTCGCAAGCATGGAAAAAGCAATCAGTTATTCTAGTTGAAATATTACAAAGCATTTTTTTTATTATTGCATCTTGTGACAGCGAGTTTGCGTTTGGCTTTCAACGTTAGCAGTTAAGCTCGTGCCGTGTTCTGTGTGTGTACATTTTGTCTTCCATTTGTTTGTGCGTGCTGGCGTTCCGCCTCGCGGACGAATGTTGTCATGGTCGTGTTTGTGCGTTGAGGTTGTGTTTCAGAAATGCAATCGAAGTGTGCCGTGGCCGCTATTAGACGCGTGGGTTTTCGGTCGCTGAAGTGTATGGTTCTGATTTCGGCGTTGGTCGCGAGTTGATTCGGCCGGTGAGGAGTGGAAAGTGGATGCAGTCCTTGTTTTCTCTGATGAGATCCCTCTAGTTGGAGCAGCAAGAGTGTGTTTCGTGGTTGATGGGGTTTGCGCTGCTGTGTGAGAACCGAAAGGTGAGAGTGCTGTTTTTATTATCGGTTGAAGAAGTAGCGGCAGCATATCTATTGGAACTCTTCGAAATCATCGTGACGTCATGGATTCCTTTGCAACATATCGGGTGAGATCTTTCCTTTATTTTTCTCGTAATCCCATTTTATTGTCAGTCATGTTAGTTATACATCACACTTTACACTTTACATTTACATCCTTACATTATTTTATTTATCCTACCGATTCGATTGTGGTAGTGTGAATTCTACTTCGACAGTTTGAGTGAGATTCACGCGCCCTTCTTTACAAACCATCCTGTAGGAAGCTTAATAAGTATTGTGAATTGTGTTATTCGATCTGTTGGATCGTATCCATTTTGGCCCTTCATTCATATTGTGGATTCAGATCGGTAGCTCAAATTGATCTTGCTATTAAGTGGAGCTGCATACAAGACAAGATCTTTGAAGGGATGGTGGCTACTGTAGGGTTCATGGTGAAATACATTCATAATTTTAAGCTAGCACAACTTATACATTAATCTTGTGAGAGTCTTGAACTCGCTATACCTGCGAATACGGATCCTTGGTGATGGAGGGCTGATTGGATGGGAGAGTGAAGAAGACTGCGAGTGAGAAAGGAGTTAGAAAATATCTGGGAAAGAAATGATTAGTTTTGTCTGCGGGATCGAGAAGTTTGAGAAGGCAAAACCCTATAGCTACCTTACATACATTATTGCATCTTGCGACATAATTTTTAAACTGTTGATCATTAATTTTACATTTTCATGATAATAATCCATGCTCCTCATGTCCCTCGATGAAATTGGAGATAAATTCAACGTTTCCATAAGGCCATTAAACTTCTCAACACTGTATTGGCGTTGCAGATCATCTGCTGATGAAACTGACTCCAATGATGGAACCGATCGTACAGTATCTGATGGAAAGAAGAAAATTTAAAAAAAATAATTAGTGCAATTAGGATGTTGCAGTTAAAAGTTGATAGAATCATCAGGATGACTGATCTTACCTAGCTCATCTACGGATTGATGGCCACTCGTTGATGGACCTGGATCATCACTATGCTGCTGCCCACTAGTTGACGGTTGGATATTTACTTCATTTCCAACCGGTCGGTGTTTTTTTTTTCATAACTGGACTTCTATTATGAGATATCACGCTACGGCATGACTCAAAAATGCTCATCGTTTCATCAATTTCGTGGTTATATCCCATAGAATGTATTTTTCTACCATCGTTGACGATATGGCCCGTAACTTATTTCAGTTGCATCTCGGATTATTAATATTTGCACAACATTTCAATCCTTTGAGCCTTAATTTACTACTGTCGTCTATGATAATAATTTTACTAAAACTTGTCTTCACAACTGTCGTTATCAGATTGGCTGCTGCTTGTATGAAATCAACCTTAGTTTTATAGTGCTCATAGGTAGAATGATGTGGTGGGGTTAATGGTTAAGGTATAAATAACAGAAGGTTCTATAGAATTATAATGCGATAGGTTGGCTTCCCAAATCGTCGTTGGTACGAATAAAAATCTAAATTTAAATTTTATTCATACCTAATTCTTTATGGATAATTTCAGCTAAGAATGTTAAATTGCTATAGAAGTATCGGATTTTGCCTCAGTAGCAGACAATATAATCAATTATATTATTTTCTAATGATATAAGCCCTTTTGATATGGAACTCTCGATTGATCCAAAGGATTAGTTGCTGATTAGACAAAATTGAATCACAAATTGAGCCTCATTGGGTTCTGAGATGATTTTGAGCTTCACTGGTTTAGTTTTGTGTGAAAATGGTACACAGCAAAAAAAAAAATCTGAATTATAATTTTGATGAAACCAATCATTCACGGAAACTTATATTTCATTTCACGCAAACGAGGAACTTTTAAGCAATGTTGTTTGCATACATGGGCTTTTGTATACAATATTTGATGAGATGTCTCAGAACTTTACATGATTTATAATGTAAATTTAGATGAGATGTGACGCTCCTTTTATGTGCACCATCTTGAATAGAAATTTACACTGCTTTTTCAAACTGTGTACGTTAAAAAAATCAGTTCAGTTTTTCCTTAAAAGTGCCCATCTCGCGATGTATGGACGGATGGTAGTAAACATACTTACCTATCTTGATGCAAAGTTTCATCCAAATCGAACAAGGCCATTTTTAATCGGCTTTAAATTTTAAAAATCGATTTTTTTTCAGTGTAGGTCTCAAATGGAATTTTTTTTCAGTATTTTTGTTTTGGAAAACTTGGACGATTTCCTAATAGTCATCAATAGAACACAGTTGTCTTTTTCCCATAATATTTTTTTTTAAACAATCGGCGGAAAATGTTTGGCCCTTCTTAAATGTTAGTCTAGATAAATTTTGGAAAAACTGAGCATGCAAAAGTGCTTATTTAGTCAAAGTCTATACATCCAGAAAATTTCATTGAAATCTGAGAGTGTGTTGCCAGCTTCGATTCGATTTGACGCGAAAGGCGTCTGTTGTGAGTATTCCACGAGGGGTGAGACAGCTTTACTCTGAGTGCCGTTTTTGCTGCGAGTAACTCACGAGTAACTCAATGTACCTCGAAATTAAATCGACGTTCATCGATTTACTGTCTGTTTACTCCTCGGCTTACTCCGTTTACCGCCTTCATTTCGACAGTGAGCATGCCGTATACGGTACGATCAATTCGCTTCATCGATTTCCTCTTTGCATTGCTACAGTTAAGCGAAACAATTTTATAGAATTAGTTCAATACAGAGTTGTAACAGGTTGTATTGGCTATCAAAAGCAACAGCAAACGCATCGAAAAACGTTAAATCTAGCGAGATATTAACAAAATAGAAAATCGATGAAGAGAATCAATCATCGCGTTTACGCCCTTATGCATGCTCACTGTCGAGTTATTTACGAAAGAGAGAGTCAATGAAGAGAATTGAGAATTGAGAGAATGCAGATTTGTATATTTGAAATCGTAAGGTTAGGTAACCAGAATGACACGACGGGGCCGGGTACTTAGGTAGCTGGTTAGTCTAGTTAAGACAGCAGCCAGAAAGCCTCCATCGCGCGATTTTCGACTGTGCAGGGAATATCGGTCACTTGAAGACGGAATAAAGTGATCTGAAGTTGCGATGAATAGATCATCATAACAACCCAATTTAACAAATTGAGTTCTCCAAGCAGGATCTCACGAACACTACACTAATCATATAATTTTACACACACTAGCGTATACTATCACGTGCACGATAAGAATCAAACTTGCATTTATGAGTAAAAGTGAACCCATTGTCAGTCAAAGTGGCACTACTAATAAATGAGTAACTTATTATACCAATTAGGTAGTAACTGTTAGGTACTGTTAGCAGAAACTCATTGTTGTTAAAATAATTTACTCATTAATGAGTAAAGCCACTTTGATTAAAAATGGGTTAACTTTTACTCGTAAAAGGGTATTTGACTGTTACCGTGCAAGCGTAGGGTTTTTGTTTTGTTTTGTTGTTTATTTTTACTTTAGAATGACAGAATATATCTCACAGCTAACAAAAAAATTCATCTCACTAACACACGCAAATCGCACCAATACGAACCCGTCTGGAGAGGACTATTCATAAAATAAATTTATTTTAATGCTGAGTTAAGGGAGGGGTACCCTGAACAATAAAATTGTGTCCTTAGGTGGCGCGTATTACCTCATCTTCCCAAACATATTTACAAGTCTGAGAACATTAAAAAAATGCAATGTTCTGTCATCAACTCGCGATTCTCTTCGTCGACTTTCTCTTTCGTTAATAACTTGAGCACATAACCGTTTCGTGTTGTGTTTGTCGTATTAGAGGCTGGATAACAGCTTCTTTTATCGATCTGTGTGCTGAAAACACCTGACAATGTATCTACATGGCCGTGGGGATACAAAGAAAAAGTCGACGAAGAGAATCTGTCAATGTTACTTAGGACCTAATGCAATGTTCAGCTTGATATTTTGTCAATGGTGCCTCCTTCCATGTTCGCATGTTCTCCTTTGAATTTAAATTGTCCTTCTTTGTGAAGCACTTCAAGCCTTCATCGAGTCATTAGCGACAAATTTCCACTTTCAAATTACCTCCAAATTTGATTGGTTTCGCTCAACCCATCGTCGTCGTTGGCCAAACCTCTCACCTAAGCCAATCACGAAATCGTGCATGTGCAATCTGCAAAACCTACATCCCAAAACCCAGAAACAAAACACCCAACTGTGAGAGGCTCGACTGCAACATATAGGCAGCATTGACGACGACGACGACGACGACGGACGACGACGACGAAGGAAACCTATAAAATTATGTCATAATAAAAGTACCATTTAAAATAAGATAAACATAAGTTTTATTTTTCGTTGTTGTTGTTGTTGCTCTCCACTGGGACCACCACATGCTGTGATGAGAAGAAGGAGGTGAAGATGAGTTCGTTTTCCTCTACTCGTTGTCCCATCACAATCTGCCTTCACCTACAACGATCGATGACGTGGGCAACAGGTGACGACATCTCGTAAAATTTGCCAAGAACCCACATTTGTTATAAAAAAAAATCAATTATTGCTTATTATTACAACTTCGTCGGAGTCGACGGTAATTATATGTTGAAAAACGTGCTCCTTCCGCCAGGAGGGTAGGCACTTAAACCGAGATGACAATCTGCAAACAATGGACAGTTTTAATTATAACCCCCTTGGGACCGTTCCATCTTATGGTGAGCTGCAATTGACAGAGCCCACGAGGCGAAGAACGATGGGGGAGGGCTAAAGGGTTCCAGTCAGATCGAAGACATCTTTTACAACTGCATCTAGTTTATGGACGTCCTTATCGGAATCGGGATTTATGTTCTCCACTGTTTTGTGTAATTTTTTAGCTCGGGTGTCCTCTCTGAACACATTTACTATTATACACTCTCGGAAGAGTCGTTGTCGCCGTCGTCGTCGTCGTCGTCGGTTGTTGTCGTATGCTTTACGAGCTGATGGTGTTATCTTATCTCTAAAAGTGCAATTTTCCTTGTCAGCACCGAGCAGGGAGGTTTATAAATTGCACTTCACCTTTACCACCGTCCCCTCGCAGGCTGCTGATGCTGGTGCCAAAACCTGGAATCGGACAAAAAAAAAATACCCGGTAATTTAAGCTTCTTCTGCGGTTGGCTGCCTGCCTACCATCGTCAATAGTTGTAAGAAAATCAACAGCAACAAAAAAATCTGCTACAACACCGTCGTCGTCGTCGTCGTCGTCGTCGAGAGCAACAAAGGCCATAAATCGGAAACAAAAAACCATAAACAGTAAGGTGGAGGATAAGTCAGCATTCTTTTTCCTGAGCTGGGTGGAGAGGATCGACTTGCGCTTTGAAGTTTGTTCTGAGCAGCAGAAACAAAAACAAAAAGTTTGATTCGACCACAAACCGGTGCCGATCAGTTGGGGAATAGGGTTTTCTTCGTTCAGCTTTTTAAAATTGAAAAGGTATAAAAAAAAGCGCCAACACCCGTTCTCTCACTTATAAATTCTGAGCATTCTAGCACCAACAAACCGACATGACACTTAATTCTGACTTATGCCCGAAAATTGTAACGGCCGATTTAAATGTACGGTGATCCGAACTGTCAAAACCATAGGATTTTTTGATCTCTATAAAAATGATTCGTCCAGAATAGATCAGGCACGAACCAATTCAAAACTTTTACATGCGGATTAACGGCTTAGCTAAATATTTCCCGGGAACACGGAGTCAGATGTTAGTAGTGTGCTTTGGTCAGAAATTTGATTGTTTTTGCTATGGTCATTCATGTCGGTTTGTCAGTGATTCTAGGGCCAACGTTTTGTCGCCTCGCTTGATTTCTTAGGATTTTGAACTGGGTCCATGCTCAGGCAACACAGAAAATATAATCAATTTATTATTTTTTATTTAATTTGCTCAGAAATCCCTGAAATGGTATAATAAATGCATCTTGATACAAAAATGTTTTAAGTTTGTTGCTTGATTTACTTTAGGTCTCATTAACGCAACTCAACTGTTTCAATGTACTGCTTGAATGACCTCGCAAATCATGCATCAGGGGCTTACACTCAAGTTGGTATGAAGTTATATGCTATGTGATATTTTATGAAACACTTGAGTAACAAATCTAACTTGTGGAGTGAATTGTTTACATGAGCAACATTTCTTAACAATCGGTTCAGTGGTTATTGAGATGTCATCGAAACAAGAAGAAAATCGCCGGAGAATTTTGCGCACCGTCATGGAAAATCCGACTGTGACCATAAGATGGATCGGAAGACAACTGGGAATCACCCATACAACTGTGTCTCGGGTGGTAAAATCGTTTAAGGAGTCCCAGACGACCGAGCGGCGGGCTGGAAGTGGAAGAAAATCGAAGACAGCTGACCCTGTGAAGGCCCGGAAGGTGTTGGATTTTTTCAAGCGTGATCCGAACCTTTCGATTTGCGACGCGGCTCTGAAGGCAAAGTGTTCCGCCTGGTTCGTTCAGAAAACCATGAAACGAGCTGGACTTCGTGTATTCAAGGTTCGGAAGACACAGAACGTGATCAACAAAACACGGCGGCCAAATCCCGCGCAAGGAAGTTGTATCGAGAGTGGTTAACGAAACCGATGTGTGTGGTTATGGATGACGAAACCTACATCAAGGCAGACGCAAAGCAGATACCGGGGCTGGAATTCTACGTTGCCAAATCACGGTTTGATGTTCCAGGAGACATAAGGAAGAAGAAAGTGGACAAATTCGCCAAAAAATACTTGCTCTGGCAGGCCATATGCCAATGCGGTAAACTGAGTAAACCGTACATCACAATGGGTACCATCAACAGCGAAATTTACCGCATCGAGTGCCTACAGAAGTGTCTGTTGAGGCAAGACATTATTTTGGCCGGATCTGGCATCATGTCATTACGCGCGATCGACGTTGGATTGGTACAGAGACAATAACGTTGTTTTTGTACCAAAAACCGCCAACCCCCAAAATTCACCATAGATTCGTCCGGTGGAAAGATTTTGGGCCATAATGAAGGCCAAAGTTCGAAAATCTTCCAAGGTGTTTAACAACGAGCTGGAGTTGAAGAAAGAACGGATGAAAGTGACCAAAAAGGTCGGCTCCACCATTGCACAAAATTTAATGGGGCGTCTTAAGGGAAAGGGGCGGGCTTTCAGCGATGGAAAGGAAATTGAATAAAGTAATTATGCCGAAACATAATCCATATGTATTCCCTGAAAGTTTCAAGAAAATCCGACTAGAAATAATTTTTTGGCGAACACTTTTGTCTGGTGCATTTTTTTCGAGTACAGGCCTTAGCTTAATATGTTTAAATTGTTTGAATTAAATTCCTTAGTGTAGGCAGTAGGAAGACACAAGCATTTTTGCTGAAATCTTTCCTAAGAGTGGACCCCTTAATTTATGGATAAGGTAGGAAAGGGACAACCGCACGATTACACGTGTGTCAAGTCAAGTTATTTTCGTGTCTTTAGATTCACGATAGGACACTAAGGGTTTCGGGAAATGATGGACTTCCGGTTCGTCCGAGCTTCACTTTTTTTTTTAATCTGAGGATTCCTGGTCTCGATCATTTCGTCCGTGACTTCCCAACAAACTTGAAGTGTGCGCTTTTGTTCGTGGTTGTTGATTTTCAAATTAAAGTATGTAATTTAAAGTAATGTCAAGTGTTTAAATTGATTAAATAAGGCCGCCACTGAGTTATTTTTGCCAGTCTAAGCCTGAAGAGCAAATAGCGCCGAGTTTCCATGACACGCTTTTCCGGAACTTGTGATGTGGCATCCGCCTGTAAAATATGTGCGCGTAAGATTTCCAATTTTGTATTCTGTGCCTTTGTACGATATTTCTCTACAGGCATGGAAAAAAGTAGATGGCAAGTTTACTGGTGACTTTATTGAAGTGTAGTATGGCAATTCCGAAACATTCAAACGTATAGCGTTCTTAAATGAAATGTGTTGTTCAGACCAGTTTTTCATATTGTGCATGAAGAAGAGATTAGCTTTAATACATAAAGTCAAGCATATATTTCGGCGTGATGTTATGTTTCGACAGTACTGTTTGAATAACTGATGCATAGCCTCGAACCGAAAACTCCAAGTATACCTAGGAGGTCCTACTTTCTTGATTACTTCGATGTAATGTAATAATATATGATATTTTGGTTTCAAGGTCGTGTTAAATAGCTTCTGATATAGTGTATGGTGATATTTAATTTGCTCTGCTAATACATCCAACATCGCAAAATCATAGCTTGGAAATGTAACCATATCAGCCAATTCTACTAATGACAACATAAAATTTCAGACTCTATCATTTTGTGGAACTAAATCTCCAAATATTAAAGGGAAATAGCGAACAAGGAGCATCATTTCTCTAGCAGTAATTTTAAATGATGATGATTTTAGTTGATGTTTAGTAATAGCCTTAAAAGTATTTCGTTTCTCAGTATTCCCGTAATTGAACATTTTTAAACGATAATTAATTACATCCAAAGAAATTTTTAGCGTTAGAGTCATATAATCAAAAACAAATGAAAGGTCGTAGGCGCAGATACCATGCGAATAAAAATCATGCATCACATCAACTATAGCAAACTCTCCAGCATGGTAGTTCTGTAATCTATTAAAACCACATGCTTCTTTAATTCCCGTATCTTTACAACTTTTAGTTAAATCTTTTTCATACGTTTCCTTTGTTCGATTCAAATTTGAGTTTAATTTGATGGATTTCTGAAAATCGTACTTATTTAGGCTGCAAAATCGGCAGTAGAAAAGGGCACTGAATGACGTTACGTATCCCATCAACATGTTGATACCTAAATTATCTCCCAGAATTCCCATCAGCACAAAATAGACCCTTACTACACGATTTTCTACGTTCAAATCCACGCCATTTTGTTCAAGATCAATTAAAATATTAATTAGTTCAACCAAAGCCTCGATGGTCCTCGTTCTAGAATGTCGGACGCTTTTATAAATCCTGCGATGAATATGCAACTCAAACGTGACAGATAATGAGAAGGAATAGTCGGAAAACTCCACATACTTTGTGTGTTCCCGGATGAGCACCGATTGCGTCGTTCATTTCTGCTTCATCAGAAAATAAAAAATATGGAATAACTATTTGATTGGCGTACGTTGGTTTTACTGTTTGCCACAGGGTGCCATTAACAACATTTGATATCTCATCGTTCTGTTCTAATCTGGTCATATTCTGCATTGTTTCCTTAAAAATTGTTCCAGTTTCAAAAAACGTTTTGATTTGAAATTTGATAGGTGTAAGACACCCTTTCGATACAATATTGGAGTCATTGTCCTTAAAAGTTATAACTTGAGGAGCCTGTCTAAGATTCAAATGTTGAAGCTGACTATTGAATCTTTGCTCTGTGCATATGAAATTAAATGGATCACGGATGTCGTTGACTAAATCTAGATACTGTGGATCATCGGGTATACATGCTATTTTGCATAGAGTGTTAATGATTGGCATAACAATATGTTCAGTAATATTATACTGTAATTCAATTACATCTTTCCTGCTCAAATTTTTCTTACTGTATAAATTCATAGTAAAGCTTAGAAAATCTTCTCTTAACCTACTTCTTATATCTAAAATGTCTTCTTCTCTACAACTAGCTTTCTCAAGTTTTTCGATACTGCTACCCGCATTATTGAATGTATCTTCAGTTGTTTCTCTTTGCAAACAACGTTCCTCTGGAATCGTGCTGGATTCGTTGTTATGGATTTCCTCGTGTGTTTCAATTGGTGTGCTGGGGTTTTCAAATAAGGCAGAATGTCGAAATTTGACATGCCGTTTGAACCGGTAGATATCCTTGAACTGAGCGGCTGGTTTGCATGCTGTACACTTGAAATTAGAAATGGAAGGAGCCCCATGCTCTATCCGAATGTGGTGTAATAGGATATCGATTGCAGGAAACGAGTTATGGCACAGATGACAATCCATTATCTCCAGTTTCCAGATAGGCGATCAATTGTAGAAGTTGATTGTTTTTCGATTTTCTTTTGTAGTCGATATTGTAAAAGAATCTGGTCACGAAGCACCAGAATAACTCACAGCTCTCAGGAAATTGGTAGTTCAGCACGTACTTCAGCTTAACAATGACATCCAGGCAACGAAGAAACGTTGGAAGTTTGTACTCAATCTTTCCTGTCACAACGTAGAATCCTTCAATTTCGTCGAAACTTCCAACAATGAAGATACGAGGTGGGAGTTGAAGTTTTGCTGTCTCAAACTCTCGACGTAGTGAACGCCACTCACTTACGTATTCCTCGTGGGTTGCGCATATACAACAGACATCAGTTTGCGCCTGCAATATTGTGGGTAATTTACGTGTGGAAGTCCGTGTTGGTTTGATGAGTGCTTGGAATACCATACATACGATAAAATCCCGGCCGTCTATAATGAAACAATATTATTAGTTATTTTCGTCCTATGTACGTTGCTAAGTTACTTCATACCTTGAACAATAGCGGATTCGTCCAGTGCAGTTAGTAATTGTCTTGAAAAATCATCTTTGATTTCGTTGTTTCGAACGTAGTCAAGGAATTTTTGTGAAAAAAAATCCCAGTTGTTGAATAACTTATCTGGATTACCAAACAGTTCAGCAAAATCCGAATCGATCTGTGGACATATAATAAGACAGGTATACTATCTCGCGAATACAACACATAGTTGTTATGAGACAGGTAACAAAATAATGTAATTTAAAACTGGTACAGTATAATTTTCCTTACCAACAAGTACCCATTATCGTCCAGGATTCTTGGCCACTCGCTAAGCACACCACCTTTGTCGACATCAATCTCATTTAAAATTGATCGTAGTCGCAATGAAATTGTTTCTTTCCACTTCTGTTGAACTTCTTCTGCTGGGGCAGAATTGTTACGAAGCCAGTTTTTTACTAAAGTAAGCTTTTCGATTTCTGTAATTTAAAATATCAAGTGTTTAAGATTTTGCTGATATCACTAAAATCTTTTAAACCCGAAACAAACATGTGAAATGGGAAATCGGCATTTGAAGCGGATGTCTACATGTGGCTCATTGGCCCTTTTCACTTGCTTGTCGAGAAATACGGTTTACTTACCATCGTGAGAAAGTTTTAGAGCTACCGATTTTGCATAAAAAAACGTTGTTTCCTTGTCACTTGATGATCTGGATTGGACGAACTTCTTCTTGTTCCGATTGTGGAAACGGTCATAAATTAAACCAGTAGGGTGTTTCTTATGTACCTTCACGTCTCTGGGATTAAAGAACGTTTCCTGCACGAAAGATGAAAAAACGTATAAGAAGTGTGTTAAAATGGTTGAAATGGTTGGAGCAACGAACTTAATTTACGATTAGCTCGTTTGGAAATCTTTCCGCAATTAACTGAGCAAATTTTGACATATCCGGAAGAGGAAAATATAAGTCGTTGGCTATATAATAGTCGACGACCGTATGGGCCAAGTATTTCCGGTGAGCAGCATCGAGCTTCTTATTCTGTAAAAAATGTCAATTGAGGATGTCATCCAGTACCGCAGCTGTCACGGAGGTGGGAAGCAATCGATGCTTGAGTGGATTCTGTTTGCATAGCACCGTAGCTGGAGGAGCTGTAACTTCGGTCGGAATAGAATTGATGGTTTTCGATGTTGTTGCTGTATGATATAGAACACTTTCCGGCCACGAAACTAATTTTTGCCGCAGCGCATATTTGTGACCAGTCCATCTCGCTACGGAAAAAATATCATCCAAGGCTCTGTCTTCCACTAGCTTGAGATATTGGACACAAATTCCATGCTCTAAATTAAGATTTTGCACATTCAATATAGTATTATTTGTTTACACATACTCATACTTACGGACAAGGATAGCATTAATGGCCGGATCAAGTTTCCATTCAGAAATGATTTCTTCCAGTTCCGGAATGTGATCTCTTTCTGCAAAGAAAAAAAAAAAAGCATCGCGGATATCCCAATCGGAAACGTTTTAGATTAACGCTTTACCGTCAATATTGTTTGGGTCATCCAGTCTGTTATCCACGATAATACTAATTTCCTCGATCGGATCATCATTTATCATTATGAAACACTTTTAATTTTCCACAAAAACAAGCAAAACTGAAAAAAATCTCAACCACGCGCGGACCTCTTCGGAATAAATTTGATGCTATCAAAATGGCGAAGTGCAAGTTTTCGATGTACACTGAAAATTACTATGCAGATGGTAATCCTAACATAAAATGTAGTTGGTAAAAAATTGTCGGTGACATGTTTTTATTTTAACTGCGTGTATGGTAAAATGAGATGTTGGATGAAAATTGTGCATCCACTATGTTTAGATAATGTTGTTGAAGTTACCATATCAATAGTAATTTGACCATAATAATTTATTTGTAAGGACTACAAAAAATGCTGAAATCTACTATGACATTTTTGCTATTGGCTTAAGATTTTCTACTATAATACGATTATAATAACAGTATGGTCAGTGGATTTTACCATTATATGGCATGGTAGAAATAAACGCTGGATTTAAGAACAATTTACTACATAATTAATTTCAGTGTAGGGTAAGTACACGGCGAATGAGAACGACCCAAATTTGAGTTTAGTTCACTCAAAATCGCCAAAAGTGCAGGAACTCAGCGATGAGTAAAATTTGTCTTGGTGTTGGTTTGCGTAGGTGGCGTTTGCTTTGTTAGGAAAGGGCTTTAGAACGATTTGTTTACAAATACTGAAGTTACAGTAAATACAAAGTTTGACAGATAAAATGAGGGGTTCGTGGATTTTCCTATGTTTCGAGGGGTGCATCGATTAGCTTGGGACCGAAGATAGTACCAGAGCTGAGCCAAAAACTTGAGCACGTTTCTTCGGGACTTTATGGTTACCTCTATGATAGCATAGGTTCCGAAGAAAAATGCTCAATTTTTTGGCTCAGCTCTGGTACTATCTTCGGTCCCAAGCTCGATCGATGCACTCCTCGAAACATGGGAAAATCAACGAACACCTCATTTTATCTGCCAAACTATCATAAATAATCAAAACAAACATAGTTTAGTACTAGAATTCCGACTATAATTTGATACGTTAATCGTTTGCTTGGGACCAATAGGCTAGTCAAGTAGTGAACCAATTTCAAATCGATAGTTTCGTATTGATTGTTGATAGTACGGTGATAGAAGAAATGTTTCACCAAACCCGAGCGTGTGTTCACCATGGAGGTGCGGCTCAAAACAGCGTCTGATCTCCATGATGATGATGGTCCCACCTCTAACCCCTACAATGGTTCGAGCTGGACGATTTATCTCTAAGATAGTTAAATATGACAATTTAACCAGGTTTCCAAACAAAATCGAACTGGTTACAGTTACAGATATAAATTCCCTCTAGAGTTTACAGTTGCTTCACAGCGATATAAATGTGGAAAAGCTCAGGCGTCCACCTCTTAGTTAGCCTTTTTGTCCACCTAAAATATTCATAAGTATTACAAGCAATCAAGAGTTGATGGACAATCAACAAAGCATCCTATTACACTAGTAACCCCGCAATCTGATGCTATCATAATTTTCAGCAATGTCAGGAATGCTCACGAACCCCTAACATTTGCCAGAAAACTTACTACTAACTCAAGGTATCTTTCAAATAAGCTTCAAAATTGCATTTTTTTTTATCAAATGTTAAATTCAGTCCTCTATATCCGTAATACGCGCGCGAGGCTCAAACCTTTGTAGACTACTTTTTTTTATTAATCTACTATTAAATAAAATATTAAAAATCCATCATCGCCCTCGTGGCGAACAGAAATAGTTTTTGCAGTGCTACAATAATTATTAAAAAGTCGTTATGACAGCTATCCATGTAAAATAATCCGTTAGAGATAACTTCGTCAAGATACATAATTTGTCAATTCATAAAAAAAAACACTGGATAACTGTTCAAAAGACAGTTTTAACGTGTGAAATGCAGTGTCTTTTAAATACAAGTAAGTAAGTGTTGCTGAACGTTTGATATGTCTAGGCATCGAATTGAAAACATTTATTCCTTTATAATATAATGAATTTTGTGAAGCACAAGTCAAGAAATGTGGTGTTCTTATTTCAACCGCGTTTCTAGTATTATATCTATGAAAGTCACTTCCTCTTTCAATTCGATCACACAAATATCGAGGCAGCAAACCGTTAACTACTTTAAAAATGAACACCATAGTCAAATATACGATTGTTTGCTTCACCGACAACCATTGTAAGGCGTCTAACATCAAAGTTGAGGAAGTGAATCTATTACATCTCAAAATCAAACGCATTATTTTACTCTGCAAGCGCTGTAATCTCGATATTTGTGTTGCATTGGCCAGAAATAAAATGGAAGGGCAAAAGTCAAGATGAGGAGAGACGATTGATTTGTATAGCTGTATTTTACTGGCAATAGTTAAATCGTTTTTCAGTCGACATAAAATTCCATACTTCTTGGCAATTTTTTTGATGACATTGTCAATGTGAGAGTTGAACTTAAGTGTGTCATCAATAATCACGCCAAGATATTTAATCTCCCGAACGCGATCAATAGTCTCATCATCAATTACAACAGAGACGTTCTCATTTGCTCGATTCTGCGAAATTACCATAAATTTAGTTTTACTTGTATTCAATTTTAACTGCTTATACTTCAACCATCTACTTAGAGAACGCAAATCTTCATTCAAGTGTAAAACGGCATCATCTAAATCCTTAGCTGCAATGAATAGCACAGTATCATCTGCAAAAAGATTAATGCCGCAAAATCGTAAAACACGTCGCAAGTCATTAATATAAATAATAAATAACAGGGGCCCTAATACACTTCCCTGGGGCACTCCAAGGTTATTCCCCACGGGACTGGAAACAGAATCATTGAAGACAGTCCGTTGAGTTCTGTCAGACAAATAGTTTTCAAACCATTTATATGCTGTACTCGTAATTCCAAAGCGCTTAATTGGTCTAACAAAACGGGCCTAGAAATTGTTTCAAAAGCGCGTTTTAGATCCAAAAAACAGCAACAATCGTATCCTTTCACTCAAAGTTATTTTTCCACTTCGCTAATATCAGATTCAACGCGATTTCACAAGAATGACCTTCCCGATATCCCGATTGTTCTGGTATCAATAAACTTTTACTATTTAAATACTCCAACAGCTGGCATTTAACAACAAGTTCAAAAAATTTTCTCTAATGTGTGCAACATGTTGATGGGACGAAACTCTTGCTTTAATCGTTCCAGCAACTTTTTGAACAGGGACCACTAAGGATTCCTTCCAAATTTGTGGCACATGTCCAGTTTGCAATGGTTCATTAATAAGGCCCAGCAAAATGTGGCCAATGACATGAAAGCAATCTTGAATAACTCTAGCATTAACATTGTCTACTCCAGCCGCTTTTCCTAATGAAAACACAAATAATTCTAAGTTCATGTAATGTAATGGGCTACAAAATGGTGAGTTGACAACCTGGAAGGAGTGGAATACCTAGCCCTGGTCCTCACAAGATCCTATTTCATTATCATTGATAACAAAAGACTACCAGCTGAAACATGGACACTAAACTGATGCGAAATCTGAAATTTTCGCTCCACAGTGCTCAAACGGTTCCAAATTGGGTCCTGATTAGCCTCCCAAAATTTGAACTACTTTAGTAAGAAACTGACTTGGCACAAACCATTTCAAGTTTATATGGGAATTACTATGGGAAAACTTATGTTTTTGTTGATATCTATCTAACAATTCACCACATCACTATGCTTTTAAAAATGATAGCAAATTTTCCCAGCTACAATTTTGTCGAAAACCACTTTTCAATTAAATATAAGGAACAAAAGTTATTAATGATTCAAGTCACTGATGTCTTATGATTATGCTAATTCAACTGTTCATCAGGCAACATTGGTGTTTCTGGTGCAAAGAATAGAGCACAAATATCATGGTTACTATGTCACACTGCAGAATACAGTGTTGCCTACAGAACAGCTGCTTGATCATGCCATAAGATTATCAATCTCTTAAACAATTAATAACAATTTAATTTGACATTTGGCTGAAAAACAATATTCCGTAAAGTTGTAGCTTAGAAAATTTCCCGTAATAATAGTTATAGAAATTTTCGAAAAAGCAATATGGAAAGTGGGTAGAAGCCAATGAACAAAAAGTTTGGTTTTCCTATAGTAATTTCCATATAAACATTGAATAGTTTGTGCCAAGTCAGTTTCTAACCAAATGAGTTTAAATTTTGGGGGCTAATCAAGACATGATTTGAAACCGTTTGAGAACTGTGGAGCGAAAATTTCAAATTTTGCATATCAGTCTAATGGACACAGCTGGGTGGCGTAGCCTGGGCAATGTTGCCAGTCCAGCAATAGCAAAGTGAAGAGGTGCGACGCGAACACTGGCGCGGTAACCATAGTACGGTGATAGAGGAAATGCTTCACCAAACCCGAGCGTCTGTTTATCATGGAGGTGTGGCTTAAAACGGCGTCTGTTCTCCATGTTAGGAGCGGCTGATCACCGTCCTAGTGCCAGCGTGGGACTCTAAACAGAGCTGTTCACGATGGTCCCCCGGCGAGACAGGGGGATGGGGCAGGCTCAACAAACCACCCTTGAAAAAAACATAAAGTTGCAAATACTGAAGAAAGAAATACGGATCTGAACAATCGGCACAGACCTACGCGACGGAAACGGAATAGGAGATATTTGGAAGGAGAAAGAGACTAAGGAGAGAGAGATTTCATATTTAGGAGAGAGTAGTTGTACAGCTACTTGCGTAGAGCACAGTCGAGTAGTGCACGGTGTTATGACGGGAGTAGCACTTTTCAATCGGGAGAGACGTGGCTTAGAGATTTACAAGAACGGCTGCATATTTTAGGCTGGGTGCAGAGTATTTTTACACTCACATAATATATGTTGCAGTGACTGTATGGTATTCAAACGCGAAGGAAAATGCAAATTTTGATGCTTTTCCTAAAGAGATTTTTTTAAGATCGATGTGTAATTTTCTTCACAAGGGGGTTAGCTCTGGTCGACATTCCGGCGAAAAATCTAAGCCAACCCGACACCAACCTGACTTCTATCAACCCCCAAGCTGATGTTGACCCGACATTGACCCGACATAAACCACAAATTGACCCGACAACAACAGGACATTGGGTTGACATCGACCTTAAATTAGCCTTACATTGATCCGACATCGGGTCGACTTTTCTGTTCGGGACCATGAGAAAGGGGCTCTTCAAATGATGGGTACGATAGAATTTTTTTCACAGAATCAATTTAATAGTTGTATTAGTTCATCTTCAATCGAATGATATGAAAATTAAAAGCACTGATGCTAGCTGTCCTACAACGCTCAGTTATAGAGGAAGTACACTGTCGGAGAAACAAAGAGAGAGAGAAAGAGATTTAACACCGTTGGAGCGGCAGCTCTACAACACAAAAAGAATGAAATGTGCTGCACGATTTAAAATGCTCTTTCACTCTCTTTGGAAATGAAAGTGCAGTCTCGCAACAGCGTGTATTTTACTCGCAAACAAATTGAGTAGCACCCGATCCCTGCCCGGGAGGCAATGAAAATCAACACCGAAAAATGGAACTG
The DNA here is from genome assembly GCF_037179485.1 of Ochlerotatus camptorhynchus. NCBI lineage: Eukaryota > Metazoa > Arthropoda > Insecta > Diptera > Culicidae > Ochlerotatus > Ochlerotatus camptorhynchus. The sequence goes on from NW_027040758.1 coordinate 2,455,620, forward strand.
AATCTGCGCTGTATATTTTGGAGGTTAGATTCAAGTTCAACCGAGCCACTCAAGGCAAACACAGGCAAAACACTAATGATAACTTGCAACTAAATTTCAGCACACAAATCAACAAATTTAAAGCCAAAATGTGTTTAATTTACTTCCGAAAAATACGCAGCAAAAGAAAAACGCGTTAGCTTTCAAGCGCGGCCTACTGCGATCTCCATGAGACGTAAGCAAACATGTCATGTCAGATTAAGTGCTCCGAGACTGAAAAGTTCGAAAAAACGTTTGATAGAGCTGAATTTCGTGTCTATTATGACTCAATTTTATGTCAATCTCAGAGCACCTAAATTTACATAATTTTTTCTAAGTGTGTATTAAAATACAGTGGTGAAGCACTGACCCAAATTTTGGCAATTACCCAGAGCGCTGCACTGGATAATTGCCAAGATTTGGTAGGAGGATATATTAATGGAAGAGTGGATGGAAGGTGTCGTATGCCCAATCTACAAAAAGGGCGACAAGTTGGATTGCTGCAACTACCGTGCGATCACACTGCTGAGCGCCGCCTCTCCCAAATTCTATGCCGCCGCCTGTCACCATTTGCAAGAGAGTTCGTGGGGCAATACCAGGCGGGATTCATGGGTGCCCGTACTACCACGGACCAAATTTTGGCGATTCGGCAGGTTCTGCAGAAATGCCGCGAATACAACGTGCCCACACATCATTTGTTCATCGATTTCCAATCCGCATACGACACAATCGATCGAGATCAGCTATGGCAGATTATGCACGAGTACGGATTTCCGGATAAACTGACGCCATTGGTCAAGGCAACGATGGATCGAGTGATGTGCGTTGTTCGAGTATCGGGGACACTCTCGAGTCCCTTTGAATCTCGAAGGGGGTTACGGCAAGGTGGTGGACTTTCGTATCTGCTATTCAACATCGCGTTAAAAGGTGTGATCAGAAGAGCTGAGATAGATCGATAGACGAGTGGCACGATCTTCAGGAAGTCCATCCAGCTCCTTGGCTTCGCCGATGACATTGACATCATGGCACGGAACTTTGAGACGATGGCGGAAACGTACATCAGACTGAAGGCTGAAGCTAGGCGGAGTGGACTTGCCATCAACGCAGCAAAGACAAAATAACTACATGAAAGGAAGAGGTTCTATGGAAGGCAATATTAGCCTCCCACCCCGAGTTCAGATTAACGGTGACGAAATCGAGGTGGTCGATGAGTTCGTGTATTTGGGATCACTGGTGACCGCCAAAAATGATACCAGCAGAGAAATTCAAAGAAGCATTATGGCAGGGAATCGTGCCTACTTTGGAATAAAATTCGCCGCCACACGAAGTTGACTATCTACAAAACGCTGATTAGACACGTGTTCCTCTACAGCCACGAGACCTGGACGCGCCCTTGGTGATTTCGAACGGAAGGTGTTGCATACCATCTACGGTGGAGTGCAGATGGATGACGGAACGTGGAGGAGGCGAATGAACCACGAATAGCACCAGCTGCTGTCCACATTGCAAAAATTGGGCGACTACGGTGGGCTGGGCAAGTCGTAAGAATGCCACACGACAACCCTGGAAAAATGGTTCTCGAAAGCGACCCAATAGGAACAAGAAGAAGAGGCGCGCAGCGGGCTACGTGGATCGACCAAGTAGAAGGCGACCTGCGGACCCTTCGCAGACTACGAGGCTGACGAAGTGTGGCCATGGATTGAGTAGAGTGGAAATTACTTCTTCGGACAGCATCATATGGATATGTCCTTGGAATATGGCTATGTCCTTGATTAGGCTAGAAATTAATCATTGAAATCCCATAAGATGCAGACGCATTTGCCAAGCAGCTAAAATTCCCAAATACAATCGACCCTATTATCACCCTTCCAGCAGCAGTAGCAGCAGCAGCAGCAGCAGCAGCAGCAGCAGCAGTAGTGAGTGTGTAAGTGGTTTTTGTGTCCACCCGGGGACGACTGCCAGCCAGCACCGCGTCCGACATCATCGATATGTTTTGTATGAGCGCGCTCATGTTCTTTTCAGAAGTCGAAGAAACAGTTCGGCTTTGGATTTGCTAAATCTCCTCTTGCTTGCAGTTGCAGTTCGAAGCACACCGTTTTTGCGTTGTCTCCTGATGGTCCTGCTGATGGTTGATGCTAGTGCAAAACATAACCCACTGCTTCTGCTTCTTCTGCTTCTTATATGTATGTGCAGTGTTATAGCTGTAGGGACATGGAAGGCGAAGGCGGCGATGGTGGTGCACAATTCCCGCTTCTTGCAACCGCGCGCGGCTTTAATGTCAGCACAATAAATTGAATCAGATAAGTGACATGAGCTTGAATTAAATTGTCACTCAATAAAAGTTCTTCGATTTGCAAGCGCGAGCACGGGGGGATCCTTGTGCTTTGCTGGGGTTGTTGGTCGTTTTTTTCTTCTTTTTCCGCCGTTGTCATTCGTGGCTGTGGTTGAGGTTAGGACCTGAAGGGGTGGTGGAATCGCGTCTATCGCGAACATGTTCATAAGCGAAAAGGTAGAGAAGTTGGGTTTGCGAAATTAAACGGTATGTGTCGCAATAATATGAATATGCAATGCTGCACGGGGCATGCATAAATTCCTTTATTAAAGTGGTTTGATCTGGTCAGGTGGGACTGCCGCTGCTGCAAGAATGTTGTTGTTGTACCGGTGGAATCGTGTTGTGCGGGTCAGGTGGTATATGATGACTTGATTAGGTTGGAAAAGTGCACTTTTTTTTTTGAAGTCGAATTCCACTCCCACCATTCGGTGACATTTTCTTCACCACACGACACAGTGCGATACATGTTCGGTCAATAAAAACCTCAGTGAAGGTTGTAAAAACGGCCACAACATTTAGGAACCGTTTATTACTGCAGAACCGACCTGCAATCTCTTATTGGTACACCAAATTTGCATGTTTCCCCCCGGGCCTGTCCGATTCTCTCACCCGCCAAAACCATCTTCACATCTTGAACCGCAGCCATCGAAACGACAACTTTATTTCAGCTAATTTAGCGAGTGCAACACGCAAAAACACTGCACGACATGTTTTTCACTGCAATAAACGATAATAAAATATGACCGGAGCATCCGGGCGGTTACAGGAGAAGTTGAATCGTGGTCGCAGCAGTGTTGCCAAATTCACGGGGAAAATTTGGTCAGCTCCCACATGCAACCTTCTGGCAGCCCGTAAGAATCTGATATCTTTATGAAACCGACGGCCATGTCCCACTCGCACCGGGGAGACGGCCCACGAGGTTGTGGCTGTTGCCATCCCATCCGCGTCATAACCGAATGGCGGCATTCCGAAACCATCATCGCCGCAACGGATATCATCTGCTGCTGCTGCACCAGCACCAGCACCGTCGTCGTTTTCTGTGATATAAAAATGATTTTACGAGTGCGGTCAGTCGTCGTCGTCGTCGTTTCATTTATGAACTGCGGAGGAAACCCAAAACTTTTCGTTATTGTAGGTGAAACGAAAAAGCATCAGACAGTCCCTGCGGGATGCGGAGTTTGTGTATGTGTGTGTGTGTGTGCATGATGCGACCATTACTTCGGTTGGATTTCCGGAGGAAAATTGAACAAACATCAGACAAACCAAGCCGGAGAAAGAGACGATGATGCGTTTTTGCATGGCCCCTTGGCGTTCCGGAGAGCACTTTGCGGTTAGCGTTCTGATGGCTTTTGGGCTTCTTTACGGGGAGCTATGGTTTTATGGCTTTGTCGGAGTAACGTTTTTGTTTGCTTTTGTTCGCTTGTATCCGGAAGATTACCCAAAGAGTGGATTGTTTTCCAGCGGGTTCACCGATGTGGATTATTACGCAAGTCGGGTTCTGCACTGCTCCTTTCTAATTCGTCTTTGCTTCTTCAATACTCCCGACATTTGCTTTTATCGTACAGCTCACTTTTTTTTAGATGACTGAATTAATTTAGGTCCATCCAGATGAAGTTTATTTTTTTAATTTTTGACTGGTAAATCGCGGGATTTTCCGGGATCATAAAAATCCTGGATTTAGGAATTTTTCCAAAACTTCTGGGATTTCCCGAAAATTGAGAAATTAATTCTGTAAGAACCGGATGGAATTGCACAATGATAAACAAAATGCTGGAGCGTTTTATCAAACTATAATCATTTAGTTAAGGAAGAACACAATGAGAGAATATTTTTCACTGGACGAATATTCTTCTTCGATGCTTTTTTATTTATTTTCTAGCTGAGTGTGCCTCTGCCGAGCACTTATTTGTACCTACCAAGTTAATCCGCTACTGCTTCTGTCGATAATGATGCTATTACCCTCTACTACCAAAGCACACTGACTACTATACACACTATCGTATCCGTGATAATGTTTGCACCATCGTACAAATAAGGTTCCCGTTTCACCTGTGCATACAATGCCTTGGTTTTCTTTGCATGCACGTAACCTATAGCTCATACCGTAGTAGGCTGTGCATAAAAGAAAATGATTTACTTAGTTTGACAGTTGCACCCTGACGAAGTGGCAGCGTATTCGTGATTTGCCCTACGCGCAAATGTCGCAAAAAGACATTTCAATCGCCGTGGGAGTGTCCCGGTGGACCATCAAAAGGGTTTTAGACCGAGAAAAGAAAGGACAACAACAGGTCGTCCGAGGTCAGCTCGGGTTCCAAGGGTTATCGCTGCTATCAAAAGGAAGATTCGGGTGAATCCAGGGAGTTGAATAAGGAAAATGGCAAAGGAACACGGGATCAGTGACTTTACGGCACGGAAGATCGTAAAGGAAGATTGCGGGGCGAAGTCGAGCGCACGGCAAAAAAACTCACATGATTACCAACCGCATCCGGGAGCTACGAGTCGAACGATGCAAGAAAATCTTGAACATCCTTAAGCGAAAAAATCCTGTACTCCTGTTCACCGACGAGAGCATGTTTACCGTCGATCCCGTATCAAATTCCAGAACCGACCGGTATATTAGTTCTCTTCCGGTAAAAGACGTGGCCGACGTGCACAAGAACGTCTATCTGACCAAGCATCCTGCTAGCGTTATGGTGTTTGGATTGATGGCCTCCGATGGCAAAAAAAAATGGACCCGGTGAAGGCGACAAGGTCAACACGGAGGTCTACATCGGGATTTTAAGTAAGTATGTTCTTCCGTGGATCAAAGAACAGTACGGTCCGAAGCCAAATGTTGTATTTCAACAAGATGGGGCTCCGTGCCACACCTCGAACCGCACTCAGAAGTGGTTGCAGGAACATCTTTCGTTCAGGGCGAAGGATATGTGGCCACCATCCAGCGCCGACCTTAATCCGCTAGATTACTCAATATGGCGCGTCATGAAGGCCAAGGCCTGTTCTAAACGCCACCTGAGTACAGCAAGCCTCAGACAAACATTGACCCGTACCTGGAGAGAAATGGATCCAGACTACATTATTAGAACCTGCCGTGCATTCCGGAAGTGCGTGGAGGCCGTGATTGCAGCAAGTGGAAACTCGATCGATCATTAACATAGTTTAAGACTCTGAGAAACATCCCCTCTTTGAATAAATAAAAAAAAAAAACCGAAAACGAAATTTTTGAGCATTTTTTAAATTTTGACATTGTTCAATGGTGCAAAAATTATCACGCATACGGTAAGTGTATGCACGAGAAACACACCAAATCAAAGAAACGTTCTTATCATGGTGGGAATAGCATCTCAAGTAACATTGTAAGTTTTATCGAGGATTTAAAGCATTCTACAAGTCTGAATCATGGTCTACAGAACCTTCATAAAACCAAAATTGTTGCTCGGGATGGTGATGCAGCTTTGTTAATATATGGGCGAAGAGATCGCGGGAGGAAATAGGGTGGTTTTAGAGCAAATTGTAAACAAACTCGGTCACTCCTCCATACAGAAATTCAACATGACTGAATATGACTCATTTAAGCGTCCCTCTGAACGACTTTTCAATTTCGAAAAAACTATAAGGGACAGCCGTATTGGGTTGTACGGAATGGTGACGTAGGACTACGTGGTCTTATGTAATAAATCTTATTTGTTAACTGCAGCAGAAGCTTGTGTTTTGTGTAGGAATAGGAATTTGGCCGGGGTTATCTCTGTTTATACTCTTTAGTATAACGCGCTTGGCATAGATGCCCCACAGCGACTCACGAAGAGCTACTGATTTCGATCAATAGCGGTGTGGCTTCTTCCTCCTTCTATGAATGCTCATGAGGGCTGTAGCTCGCTGCTTGCAGATAGCCTTTCGTTGTGTACTGGACAACAATGTTCAACGCCACACACCGAAAGCACTGCTGCTGCTGATGATGCCGACGACTGGATACCACCACACACGATTATTGGAACTGAATCCCATAAGTGGTTGAGGCCAGCCTTGGTAGCTAGCTGCTAGAAGGAGCCTTTCGTTGTGTACTGGAGAACACCACCACTCACCATGGGGTGATTTAATAAACACCGTTTGGTGAGACCGGATGGAATTAAAATTTGAAATCTGTGTTAGGGAAATCACTTTTCCTAAAGTGATAATAATTAAAGCAACAGTTGCACACTCGTGCCATTTTCAATAGTGACATTTCGAAAAATGATAAGTTCTTAAATTAAACAGATGCGTAGGAATATATCTGATCAATTGGTGATAAAATTATTAAAATTGGTCCAGGGGCAGCTGAGTTATTAACGTTTAAAATCTTTCATAATTTTGTTACATGTTCCATTTTCGGTTTTCACAAAGTGTACCCCCATATAGAAATCACAGACGTAGACCTACGTCAAAATAAAAACAGTAGGTTCACTACTAGAGGTAACTTTCCGGAAAGAGCACTTCATTCTCTGCTTGACCATCAATCTGTACAGTCCGATTTTCTTTTCGCTCGCTCTCTCGAGTCGTTCGGTGTTTTAAGTCGGTTGTTTGGTCGTGGTACCCGTCGCGAGTTTCCGCTTTGGCTAGAAACGTGCCGTCAGTTCTCGTCTCTCTTGTGGCAGTCGCTAAATCAGGGGAAGTGGAGCAACAATTGAATGCCTTCACTCACCCGTTGAAAAAACAAAGTTTGGATGCAACCGCATCCGTTCAAGATGCCCCAAAAAGGCCTCGCAAGCAAGCTGGTGCCAGCAACCACATGGAAAGGTTGCTTCAGAGTAATCCGAATCAGATATAGATCCAGTTTAGAAACGGAAAAAAGCTCTCCCACTGTTCACCTCGACGAAGGAACTCGCGTTGCTTAGGAATGAGCTGGCTAAAAATCAAATCCATCCGCTGTTCAAGCTGTGCCGCACGGGGATCAAAATCTTGTGTCAACGCTGGCGGACTACAAAGCCGTTGGCTTATTTCTTCAGCTGAACACGTTTGAGTTCTACACTCACGACGCCCCTGGAAGCAAACCACTGAAAATGGTGATCCGTGGTCTTCCAAATCTCCCTGTTGCGGAGATTAAAGCTGAATTGGAGCACCCTCATCTGCAACCAATCAACATTGTTCCCATTGCGAGACGTGATTAAACAAATGCATTCCGGGACCAGTTGTACCTGGCAGTGTGGCTGCTCTGCGGCAGATTCACGTGCTGTTCAGCATCGTGATTCAGTGGGAGCATCGGCACCGTGAAGGCTCGTTGTGGCAAATGTGCTGGGGCTAACAATACTACCGCCTGCAAGAAGGAAGAAAAAGCTGAACCTAAGTGCGTGAACTATGATTCCAACCACCTGGGCAGCGATAGGAAATATCCCAAGCTAGCGGCCTTCATCCAGATCCTACAACAGGCTTCCACGAGGAACCTGGTCACCACCGCAATAATTGTGCTCATATTGTCAACATGGACACGTTTCCAATACTTCAGGCTCGCCGTATGGTTCCGAATCTAGCACCGCTTCCACTAAACCAGCGCCCCCCCCCCCCCATGTTGCGAATCCACCATCAGATCAAGCAAGTCCCAGCCACCGTTCAGTTCAGCATCGCCTCAGCACTGCTCATGGCTCTACTGCCCCGGGATTATCGTAAGGCCGTGCTGTGTCAGGTAAGTAAGAAGACAATTCTCCACTCACAAGTGACGAACTAGTGATCCTCGTGACTGAGGTGATCATAATCTTGCGCACCACCAAGACACTACTTGAACAGCTTCGTGCAGTTATGTCCCTCGTGCAAAAGTATGGACCGTGAAGCCAGCAATATAGCCAACTGGAATGCTTGCTCGTTCAAGAGCAAAATCATTGAGTTCGTTGATTTCCTCAATAGACATAGCTCGTCAGTTGGGATCAGTTCCAACACTGTGTCGACTCCACTGTCGACTACGGTGTCCTTCCGGAGACACCCGACGACGTTGACCGGTGTCTGCGTTCCATCGAGGAGGTGATATCCCGGGCCAGGGAACAAGGTGAGCAATACTCTGATCTGAACCTTGATAAAATTACCAAAAATCTCATTAGACACCGTAACTCCATTTGAAGGCAATACCAGCGTTCTGGCTTGCCTGTCTTGAAGACCCACTGTAATGGCCTAACAAAAATCATCCAAGCCAGGATAGTGGACCCCACAAATCAGAACTTTGCTAACAAGATCCGCTCTCTCCCAGATTATGGAAAACCCTTTTGGAAACTAACCAAAATCCTTAAATATAAGCCAAGACCCATTTCACCACTGACTCCACTGGATAGTCCCGGTGACCCAGTGGTTTATCTGATAACTCCTGAAGAGTAGGCTGCCCCGATAGGTCAACACTTCGCCAGCTCCCATAATCTCGGACAAAAGCTGAAAACGCAACCAACCTCCATCAGATTCCCAATCTTTTCCCGAGAAATCCGAGATTACGGCTGACGAACTGTTGGCCTATATCAAATTATCTAAAAACATGAAGGTCCCAGGTTTCGACAACATCCTGAATATGGAACTCAAACACTTGAGTTCCACATTCTACAACCATCTGGCACTGATTTTTAATCAGTGCCTCAGACTTGGCTACTTCCCCTCGTGTTGGAAGTCAGCTAAAGTCATACCCATCCGGAAACCTGGGAAGGATCCGACCTCTCCTTCAAGTTATCGACTAATAAGCCTTCTCTCAGGGTTATCAAAACTGTTCGAAAGAGCAGTCTATCAACGGCTCCTAACATCTACCAAACAGAACAACATCTTACTCGAGGAACAGTTTGGTTTTCGGGAAGGTCGTTCGACCGTCCACCAGCTGACTCGAGTAACAAACATTCTCAGACGGAACAAGCCTGTTTCGAAAACATCTGCCATGGCGTTGTTGGACGTTGGCCTGGTGTTCAAATTGCAGCAGTACGGTCTTGCAATCTTCCTAGTGAAGATAATGAACAACTATCTATCGGACAGGACGTTCCGAGTCTCTCTGAATAGCATCACATCGGATGCTTTCAACATCGGTGCCGGGGTTCCACAAGGAAGCATCCTTGGCCCCATTCTATTCAACCTGTTCACCTCCGATATGCCGGCTTTCCCTGATGGTGGATCGTTGTCTCTGTTCGCAGAAGACACATCCATCGTCTAAAAGGGTAGGGTCATCGGAGCTCTGACTGCCAAACTTCAGAGAGGCCTGGACGTCCTGTCTGTATATTTCAACAGCTGGAAGATCCGTATCAACGCGGCAAAGACCCAGGTTATTATATTTCCACACTCTAAATCTCCCAGACTTGTTCCGTCGATGAATAATAAGATCTGCCTAAACGGCACAATCTACCTTGGCTCAACACTAGACAGCAAGCTGATTTTCAGGGAGCACGTTGACAAAACGAAAACCAAGTGTAACATCTTGATAAGATCACTGTATCCACTCATCAACAGGAGGTCCACTCTATCCCTGAAAAACCGAGCTTGCTGTCTACAAACAAATCATTCTTCCCGTAATAGAATACGGGATGCCAATCTAGGAGAGTTGCGCCAAATGCCATCACCTCAAACTCCAACGCCGGAAAACGGGTACTGCAAGCAAACCAGTATGCGGTACTCCCGGAAGAAAATGGCGATGGTGACGCCGTTCCCATTTCTAGAAGAGAGCGGTTTCCCCCGCATTTCACATCTCTCAACATATAACATCTCTCAACCTGTCGCTTATCAGGAACTGAGCCTCGGCCAATAGGTTTCCCAGATTGTGCAAAACCATTTTGGAAGCTGACCAAAATTTTGAAAAATAAGCCGAGACCGGAGCTGTTGACCAGCATTTTGGACGCTGAGATTTGATGATTTGCGAGAGTGATTCGGTAATGAAGCAACATTCACTACCGGAAACGATAAGCGATCTGGCAACGTGTTCAGTACCGTTGTCATCCACTAGTTTGACGACTGTCGGAACGGGCCTCCATTAGCTCAGTCGGTAAAGGCGCAGCTACAAACCATGAGGTGGCTGGGTACAATTCTCGGTCCGGTCTAGGAATTTTTCGGGTTGGACTTCCCTGGGCATGGAGCATGATTGTACTTGCCACACAATTATACTAATGCAAAAATGGTACAGGCATCGAAAGCTCTCAATTAATAACTGTGAAAGTGTCTAGAACACTAAGTTGAGAGCTCGCAATAAGCTAATGTGCGATAAGCAATACTTAAGCGCTTGACCGGTGTTTGCATGGCTTGAAGATCCGGTGACGGTAGCGGATACAGATGCTTTCGGCTGTTCACGTGTTGCAGACGATGCTGTAGATGTTGATTGAGGACTTTGTTGCCTGGAGTTCGCAGTGGCAGAATTCACCCCGGAACAGAGCTGTATGTGGTGATGACCTCGACACTTTCGGCAGGAACTAGATGACGAACAGTCTCGAGTTTGGTGACCCGTGCGCAGGTAGTTGTGGTATAGTTGATGGCGGTGAGTTTCCTTTTCCTTCGCTTTGATCACAGAGAACAGACGTCCAACTTAGGTCAGAAACTTGTGACTCTGGCATGACCAAACACTCCCGGGTAACTAGCGCAGTAGCATGAGACCCCTGAACTGTGTCGCAGGGCCGGCATGTTACTGGGTATTCGGAGGGGCTACGCGGAAAAAGTATGAAATCAGGAATATTCACATTTTCTAAAACCATTTATTTGCCCTTTACTGTGGCGTGTGGGTGTGGGGTTTCACAAATATGTGGCGTGTATGCGAGAGTTTATGAACGGTACGGTACTCACTGTTGCAGCAGAATCTCTTTCGGCGTCGCGACGGTAGCGTTGGCCCACATGGCAGCTCAGCCACATACGGCTCAGCAGGCGTTGCTGGCTCGTTTGGCTGGCAGGCGTCTTCCGTCGTTGACAAAATCGGCTGACCGTGGCATGGCCACCTTGGTCGAGCCGAGACGGGACCCTCCTTGGCAATTAAGGCCAGCGGCCTGAGTGAATCGTCCCTGATGGACGATCGAGGATCATTAGCGATAAGGCTCGGAAGCCATCTTGACTTCCAAGCCGAGCCGTGTGAGACCGTTTTTTTTTACGGTACGAGGTCCTGCGAATTATTACAATTCAGTCAGGGAAATTTCCGTCATGATAATAAAAATCAATTTCCTGAACGGAGGCAGGCTTTCCAGCCCAAACCCCACAAGGGGGAGGGGGTGTTATATTATATTTGCACTGCACTTCACACTCAACTGGTCTACACGGACGCCTGATTACTTCTGCTCATTAGAAGGTTTTTGTTTTAGAAGATGGTCACTCGCATGTCTTTTTCCGATCATTCTCCATTTTTAGTTTAAGGCTACGATTTTTCTCTCTTTAGTATCGTTCGAGTGTTTTTGCAGCGGTACTAAGCCTCTCGCTGCTGTGTGTTGCCTTCTGGGTTTGTTCTTAAAATACGTGAATTTTCCAAACAACAACAACTCATACAGACGAAAATCCACGGATTGTAACCAACTGGTTACAAACTTGTGTAAAGATAAGTGGGAACATCGCCGTTACGTGGCGCTGGCATCTCCTCAACGTCTGTCCTCTGTGCTTCGACGTCATGTTTCAACAACGGCTGGCACATATAGAGTGGGTGATGATCCGAACAAACGATGCATTTCCAAGTTCCGTTGAACTTGGCTGGCCCCATGACTAGCGTTGACTGGACCTTTTCAGGTGCGTAGGGATTTGATAATGCTCAACTGGCAGATTCCAGGCCACGTGGTAGTTGGTGGCACTGATGGTAATCGTTTGAACCAGATTTAAGGCCTCTGCAGCCGGAGAGGAATGAAGGTAGTAAAACTTCTGAATGTTAGATAATTCGACAGAAGAGTTAACCAGATAAACATACAGATCATGGATTGTTGAAATAATTAACTTCTTTGGAAATCTCCAACCGAGTTGTTAAATATCCAATTAGATTCAATTAGGAAATCTCCGACTAATGTATCCAACATGAATCCAAACCTGAAAGAGAAGTCTTTATGTTACGCAGGACGGCGGCACTACCGCTATAAGTTAGAGAGCTGGTTTTAACAAATGTTGTCGAAGATTCGACCGTATATTCACACTATTTCTCAGTACACGGAATAATAAATTTGACACCAACTTTCTCTATTCTTTCCTACTCTACCGGGTCCGATTGCAATACATACGCTACAATTTGTTTTTCTGTTTATGTTCTGCATTCACTCTCTTCCCTCTTTCAAACTCGGCTCTCCTCTTTTAAGCTCCTGTCAAATTCAGCACACCCAGTGCAAAAACAATGCGTCCTATAGTTTATGCACTCGCGCAAATTGTCACTTTCAAGAGATATCTAGGATATCCTGCCAGGAGTCGATGTTTCCACTGAACGTATGGTGTCGGGCAAGCGCACATGCGAACGCGAACCATGGACTTGTGAGATCGAAGAAGAAGACGTAGTCATGGACGAGGATAGTGGAGATTTATTTTTGAAGAGCAGCAGGACTTTCACCCGGTAGTAGGCAGCTTCAAAGTCGACCCGTTCATTAATGCTGCTTCAGTGTTCACTCGGCTGTCGACAAAAGTGAGTGTGTGAGTGCTGACCACGTTTTGCGTCCATTGCTGCAATGGACGCGCTCTGACCCTCGTTGGCGTACAACAATGTGCCATACAATGAAACTACTGGAAGCGGCTTCAGTTCTGATGGAGGAGACTTTTTGGATAGCGGAAGAAAAAGTGTTTATTGTGTTGTACCTTTTGACTATAGTTTTAAGATGTATTGTATAGTGACCAAGAATCCTCGGCTCTGTAAAGTTAATTCGGTTGAGCCTTATCAAATAAATCAATAAAAAAAAAAAAAAATTAATGCTGCTTGTCGACCGGCTGGATTCGAGCTTCGATTGAGTGCTCTGAACGTAAGCCCACACTTTGTCGAGGCTCGCAATGCATACCGGTATCTCGATGACATCTCTTTCTTCCTGGTAATTGTTAACGAACGTTTTGATCAGGTTGAATGAGACGGTCAGGCTCATCTGCTTGGTCTTCAATCCCTTGATGCGATGTTCCGTTGATATGATGAACGGCGACAGTGGTCTGCAAAGCGAGAGACCGCGCAGATCAGATGAGAAAGGATTGAGGAAATAGGACATCTAATTACCTTTGAAAAGGCCAAATGTGCCTTGTATAGTTATTCAATTAGCGAAAGTGATGCCGGTTTCTCGGACTATAATGGCGGACCGTTCGCGAGGTGACTCGTAGTAGCAATGGCGGTTGTCTCACAACGGAAAGGTACCGGCATGGACGGAGTTAGACGGCCGTGATCCGGCTCGAGTCACACAGTATAAAAACGCGTTTCTGTGCTCAATTCTGTATTCACCGTGATGCGAATAAATAGAATCGTAGTTTTGTCAAAAGGTGTTTTCAGATCGATTTGCAGAAAACCCCACATGAATGCATCCATCCAGCCGATATTGAAGAGCAGTTTTCAAAACAAAAGCCAACACCTCTCCATTTGAAATCGAACTCAAACCCGCCGACTGTCAAATTGTGGTTGCTGAGCCTATGGTTTGCGCTGTTTGCTGTCACACATTCCAAGCGATTTCCACTTAACACTCCTGCGCTGTAAAGAGGTGGGACGGCAGTCAACAGCAGTGCAATCGGTTACTTCTCTGTTCAGATTCACTAGAGGTGCCTGATTCGTTTTCCACATCCGTTCCATTCCGGGATTATTGGGTGGTTGGGTTTGGGAGTGTACACACAAAAGCAGTCTACACATCATGATTTGCACAAATTTTACACCCGTTTGTTTGTAAACAAATTGGACATTCTGTCAAATAGATGCACAATGGCTGACAAATACTATACACGCTTACTTGCAAGTACTCATTAATGGGTGAAAGTTCAAAAATTTACCCATTTAGTGAGTAACTGAGTAACTGATACCCATTTAATGGGTGAAGATTTTACCCATATGAGCTAAGCCACTTTTCATCAAAATGGGTGAAATTTCACTCAATTATAGGTTCTTTCAACTTAGCGTGTACGAAACCTGGCGATCTGTAGAATGACGACAGATTGATTCCGGGTGCTCTGAATAGGGGGTACAAAATCGGTTGACTGAAAAAACAGATAAATATTTGCTAATCAAAGTGAAAATTTATCATATCGGTAAAAGCGGTAGTGCAACCGATGATATTTCGCTGGAAAAAGGATCCAACAGGACAGCGTCAGATAGAGCGCGCGCGCGCAAGGGTGAAACTGTTTTTCTTGCCCAAGTTGACGTCGTGAGTGATTTCCTAACCTTTTTCAACCGGTGACTGTCCGGATAGTAGCAAGAACTGCAACCGATGTGCTATGATTGTTGGTAGATGCGGGTAGCAGCAGCATCAGCTGTTGGAACAGAAAACATTCACCATTTGCCGGAACAAGTTGATGCTGATGCTGGGGGGGCTGGGTTGGGGGTTCCGGGTAGGAATGCTTCCGCAGCAGTGAACAAGCTTCAAACCAAAGATAAATGTTTGAAGAACATGGTTTCGAGGTTGTGCGGCTGTGGTAGCTACCTCTGCATACCTATAGCCTCTGTGTACGGTGATGCATGCTATTGGGCAGGTGGGTTGCATTCTTGGAAATGGAAAAATATGCCATGGTTATGATGGGGATTGCTAAATCGGTTGTGTGTGAAATTTTTAGCTGGTGCGCTGTGTTCAGGTGAATAGGAGTAATCCGTCAAAAGGGTTGCTTTATTGCAGCTGCAGTAGCGTCGAGTAGTCAACGAGGCCAAGGATGATGGACCTGATGAGCTTTATGGAATTTGAGGTATTCTTTGGATTACTCCCGAATGATTTCCAGGCATAATCTTGGATTCTATGGATAGCTTTAGTGCACATCAACATCACTGATTGGGAACTGCACGATGCATTTTCACCAAGCCCCTTGAAACAGGAGAGATAACTTCGAGAGACACCACACGCTCGGAAGGATTTCGTGGCCCAATTCCCGTTCGTGTGTATTTATTTATAACCGCAGCCATAAATCTCGATCGCGTCTACTCGTGTGTCTCCTTTTACGAATTCGACATTTATTAGCTCTCTGATGGCACAAATTTCGTTTCATGTGATGGTAACCAGAGCTCGCTCGCAGAGATAACCGTTGTGACACGTCTTCGTCTTCTTCTTCTTGCCAGGAGACGGAGGGAGGGACGAAGTCGGTACTTCACGTTGCCCAAACGGAGTTTTACTGACGGAGTTAAACAAAAAAGTGTCAAAGTGTATATCTTTGCACTGATATATGGCAGCTAATTTACGGTTCGGTGGTGAACGGAGCGCGATTTACTTTCTCCCCTCTTGTGGAAAAGGCAGTTGGTTTCTACCTTGGTTTTGTTTTATTATCCTCGCTTTCGTATTTTTTTTTATCATCTCGATGGTTGGTTCCGGTCGTCCATAGGGAAGTGGATTTCTGTCTGGTAAGGATCGGGGCGTGGTTGACTGCCAGACGCGGGAGATAAAGTGAGAAAGAATGGAAGTAATTTATTAATTTGACTGTTTTCAGCAAATTAAACGTTGCCTGATTCCTGTGTTGAACAGGAAACTCTCTTTCTCCCTAGGAGATAAGTGCCGTAATGAAAGTTGATACGACTTATCCGTTACGGTTGGCGTGGTGTAAATTTATGTCGACTTCAGTCATTTTAGTCCCGCATTGTAGGAAGATGTTTACAAAAGGAAATCCAAATCATGATCATACTTTCGTCCGAGTTCTCAGAATTCTCCTAAGGATTCATATTTTTCATAAGAGTTCTCTTATGGGATTCCCTTGATTCTATTCATGAATTGACGTCATAAATCGTTTCCCTTGGTACTTATATCAGAATTCTTGGAATTTCTTCAGAATTCACTTGGAATTATTCTTAGATCTTGATGGAATCATTTCATGGCCTCTGCCATTTGAGCAATCCTTATAATTGGAATTACATACATTCCAAATTTTCATGAAGCTATCCTGTGAGATCATTTTGACTTATCCCCAGAATTTTATTAGAACTCATTGCAGATTTTTCATTAACTATTCCTAACTAACTCGTAACACTGCCTGAAATCCCTTGAATTCTGCTTCAAATTTGCCCTACAACCCATGCTATCGGTTGTATTGGAATACTCCTAAGAATACCCGGAAAATTATACTCAGAACCAGACCAGAAAATTTAGACCTGTTTGGCATAACTTTCAGGTCTTTTATTTTAAATGCGTTTTAAAGAGTTCGCGCGCGTATGGACTTTGGACTTTCTTTACTTGATGCGAATCCAGCAGGGTCGCAGAGAAAGAATTGAACTTGATTTCAAAGAGTCGATAGGCTGCATCAGTGTCTGTTTTTATCATTTACCATCACACGCAAGGAGTTGCGCTTCAACCCAGTGTAGATTTTTTAACCAGTATGTTTATTTGGAAGGCTCAATCACGTTAGCTTTACGGAGCCGATAGTTCATTGTTCTTTGTTTGTAACAAAATTCACTTAATTCTATGTCTAGTAGGAGTTGGGCCGAATACTCGCGGCTTACTCGAGGTTAGAGAGGTACATTGTCGAAGGATAGGATCAGGGGAGGAGCTTGGGGGTAAGGTTTCGTTGTCTCATCAGAGCGTTGTCGCCAGTATGAATGGTTGTGCGGTTCTAGTTTCGTCTGGAGTTCGACCGGCTATGGTGGGTGACCAGTGGGTGACGATGAGACTCATCGAGACGGGGGGACAATACAAACAAAAACTAATAAAGAGAGACAAAAGACAAAGGAATTAAATTCTTATACTAGACATTTGAAGAAATACATAAACCGACTGCATATAGCAGATATCGCGAGTTCCCAACACGTCTCTGATAGGAACATAGGGTTGTCTTCCTTGGGCCTCAAGGGTATTCAAAAGTCGCTCTCTGGCGGCGTAATTATCCGTAACCCAGTGTAGATGAATTGCGTTCGTTTTGAATATCTTCGCTGTGAAGTACGAGCGAAACGAACTAATGAGTTCAATATACATCAACGAATACGCGTTTCTTGATATTAACCACTGTTTGATTATTCGACCCAAAGTGGTCAAAATCAGAAGCGATCCTCAAAAGCAAAATAATCAAATTCATTTTGGGCGACATTATTATTGTGAATATTGTCGAATCCAGAGCCTTAAACTTCGATATTATCATCAATTCAGCACTAGGCAATAATTTCCCATCAATCTGTGTCTACAAATCATCACAACACGTTCTACAGCGCTATATTTGTCTAAAATGAAAATAATCATTTTGCATTTGATTCTCAAAAAATCATTCCCACAGAATATTAATATTGACAAGAACAGATGCAATAATGATTAGCCACGAATGAAGAAAAACAAATGTTAGATGCATGAATTGACGGCATAATTCGTTTCCCTTGGTACTTATTGTTGAGATAGTAGTGTAATTGTGTTAATTGAACTTCCTGGAGAAGACGAAAGAAACTTCCAGGAGACACTAGGAGAAACTTCCTAAGGTAGATTGGAAGAAACTTCTGGAAAAAGTCGGACTCCAGAGGGCCAAGTCGAAAGATTCTTCAAGGAGAAGATGGGAAAAAATCTGGAAGAAATAGATTTCTCGAGGATGTTAGCACAATATTCCCTGAAGTTCCTCACATGCTCTATTGATCCAGCAATGTTCCTGGTATTCATAAAACATCCCTGAAAACCCCTCAATGTCCCTGAAGTTTTCGGAACATTCCTGAATTGCTTTTCGGTATCTCTCATAATTCCTCGAAACTCCTTGAAAGTTCTTGCAATTTCCTTTAAGTTCTCTGATCATCCTCGAACTACTCGAGACTTCCCTTATTATTATGAAATTACCGAAAAATCTCTTATCTTCTTTAAAAGTCCCTTGATCTTCTTTAGCGGTTTCATTTTTTTTTGTTCATTAACGTAAGCATTAATGTTCTCTGATCCCCCTTTTTCAAGTTCTCGAAACTGCCTATAAACAACGCAGAACTACCCTTAAAATGTTCTCACAATTTTCTAATGTTCATGTAATATCCCTTGCGTTTCCAAAATTGGACTTCTCGGAACTTTACTGAAGTTTTAGGAAATTTCCTGAGTTTATCGGAATTCATTTAAGGGTTCAGAAATTTCCTTGAATGTATATGTCGTGATGTTCTTAGAGCTTCTTAAAGATATCTAAATTCTCCTGAAACAAATTAAACTATCGTGAAAACCATTTGTTTGCGAGTAACATAAATAATAAAGGATGCAGCCAGCCGAAAACGCACCTGCTGGGTTTTAGGTACTCCAAGGTGCTACCATTCGATTGAGTGTTAGTGGCTAGTGGTAGTGAACCGGTTCGCCACGGTAATTCACTATTACCTACGAGTTGCACGGAGCGGGAGAGGGATCGTCGTCGTACAGTGTGGGAGTAGGAATAAGTAATAGAAATGTAAACATTAGGAAATTAAAATTAGTCTAAAAGGTACACCGTCGCGAGTAGTCGACCGGGGGCGAAATTATTGTCTAGTTTTTAGTAAGAATAAATGTAGTGTTGTTGTAAATAAAATCAATGTTGTGCTTTTGTAAAATAAACGGTATTTTGTGAATAAGGGTGTAGTGTTCTGTATGCGGTGAAGGAAGGTCTGCGGATGACAGAAGGATTTGGTCGAGGAAAGGATACAGATTCTACAAGGAAGGAAGGAAGGGATACGTTCGCCGGGCAAGTAGAAGTCACCATCAAACGGTCGGGACGGTCCCCGACATAAATTGTTTTTTTTTTTAAGTTTTAAAAACGGTTCGTGATTCTAAAAACGAAACATTATACACATTTGCCAGGGTAAATTTTACAATATCCCACGATTGGTGGATATCGCTACTTTCGAGCTTAGAATATGTAGGTCTCATCGACCCACCGAAACTTGTCCCGTTGCGTTTTGATGAAGATTTTTTCGATCGGGACGTTGAACTTCTTGCACCATGCTACGGAAATACGGGGATCGAGATAGTTCAACTTGGACGTGCCGAGGGCAATCGTCTTGTTCTCGTCCCTATCAGTCTCTTGTAGTTCGAGCTTCTGTAATTGCTCCTTCAGGCGTTCCAGCTGTTTCTGCTTCTTATCGCGGGTGACCTTGTCCTGAACCGAGCTCTTCTTTTAGTCCTTCAATTCCCGCTCGCAGGTATCTAAAGGGTGTCCACGATAAAATTGCCACACTATGAAATTGCTCTAACTTTTTAACCGTTGGGTAGAATTTAATGAAAATTTGGGTGGATTTAGTTCATAGTGCATTATTTACATCCTGCAAGTTTTAAAGTCCTGTGATCAAAACTCGCGGAAATGGAGTCGAAAGAACAGCTCGTGCGTGATAAAATCTTGCGCATTCATCACGAGAACAAGGATCTCTCGCATCGTTCCATCGCTAAAACGTTGGGAATCGCGAATTCCACGGTGTCGCGAGTGATTAAGCGGTTCGAGGAACGGTTGACCACCGATCGGAAGCCCAGAAGTGAAGGAAAAAGTATTCCGTACAACACCAAAAATCACAACCGCGTAGTTGGGGCCTTCAACCGAAATCCGAACGCCTCCGTTAGGGATGTGGCTAAGAAGCTGCACCTAAGCCGAAGTTTTGTCCAGAAGGCCAAAACTAAGGCTGGGCTTCGAACGTTCAAGGTACAAAAGGCCCCTAATCGCGACGAGAAGCAGAACAAGTCCGCCAAAACCCGTGCCAGGAAGTTGTACCTCAACATGCTGACGAAAGTTGAATGCTGCATCATGGACGACGAAACATATGTGAAGACCGACTTCAAACAGATCCCCGGCAACCTGTTTTTCACGGCCAAGGATAAGTTCAGCGTTCCGGAGCATGTCCGCACTCAGAAGATGTCCAAATTTGCGAAGAAATTCCTGGTTTGGCAACCCATCTGCACGTGCGGGAAGCAGAGTGCACCTTTCGTGACCCAGGACACGATGAACGGACAGGTGTACATAAAAGAGTGCCTCCAGAAGCGGCTGCTTCCTCTCCTGAAGGCCCACAACGTCCCAACAATCTTCTGGCCGGATTTGGCCTCATGCCACTACTCCAAGGACGTGCTGAAGTGGTATGTGGACAATAAGGTCAATTTCGTGCCGAAAATGTTCAACCCTCCCAACACTCCGGAGCTCCGCCCCATCGAGAAGTACTGGGCGATTATGAAGCAGCACCTTCTTAAACGACCTAAGGTAGTGAAGACAGTCGAGGAACTGAAGAAAGTATGGGTTTACATGCAAAAAACGGTTGATTCACAGGTTGTGCAGAATCTTATGGCCGGGGTTAAGGCCAAGGTGCGGGCATTTGCGTATGGACTGTAAATAAAATACGAGTAAAATGGTAAAATGAAGTTTAATAGTTATTTCTCAATCCCTGAAAATTTGATGGCAATCGGATGAAAACTCGAATTTTGCGAATCAATTTTGTGTGTGGCAATTTCATCGTGGACACCCTTTATCGCATCGTGCTTCATACGAATCTTCTCCTTCAGATTGCTCATGCTCTTCTCGTGCGTCTTCGGTACGGCCCGTTGATGGTCACAGAGAATGGCGACGGCACGGATCGCTCGGTTATACGCTAGCAGCATCTCCGGCACGGTCATGTCCGGATCGGTCAGCTCGGCCAGCTGATTTTGCAGCGTGAATGACGCGTTGAATGTACGGAATACCTTGGCGGTCAGTCCTTCCATCAGTTCTCGCAAATGCTCGTTCAGTACGGATGTGATCAGATCGTCGCCCGGTTTCTTGTTCTCCTTAAACAGTTCCAGATTTTTAAAGACTCGCTTCTCGACCTCCACCTCGTTATAGTACCGAATGGAATCCTTACCGAGGAAATCGAACGCCACCACGTTCTCTTTACCGTTGAGTTCCTTGTGCAGCTCGATGTGTTCCACGCGGAGCGAACAGCAACCGACGGTATCGGCTTGATCTTCGTCCTTTTCGTTACCCGCTCTCAGCGCGAGCTTATCGATGAAGTACATAGCCATGGCACGCTGTCGTATTCTCATCTCTTTGCTCTTCCATTCCTCGCGGTAGGTGCCTCGGATTTTGTCGATGTGCTTCAGGAGTCGTCGAGCGGTTTCGTACTTTTGCCAATCCTTCTCGCCCTTCAACTTTGAGCTGGGATTCAACATGACATACTTGACCTGACCTTGAACGTTCTCCGTCCAGTACGCCAACCACGAGACCGTATTATCATGACGGACCTCTTTCCAGCGATTTCCATCCGGTGCCTTTGGAAACGTACTTTCCTTCGAGCAGTTGATGATCACATCCCCGGGCATTACACGCCTCTTTACCATACCCATGTTCGGATGCTCACCACGACCACGGAACAAACCCGGAAGTTCAATGCGGAAGTTGGCGATCTTCTCCTTGTGCCCATCGATGATACACGTGCCGTATTCCTTCATCAGTGCTTCGTTCTCTTCCTTGATTTTCAGCTTCTGTTCCTTGGTACGGTTCCGGTTCTGTTCGGAAATTTCGGAAAAGTGTCTGTACATGTACCGGTAGTTACACTTTTTGAGATCCTTGATCTTATCGCGCTCGGCCGAGGTCATCG